>NC_054405.1:6443863-7142613 GCF_017976425.1 Toxotes jaculatrix | reverse complement strand
CTACCGTAGAAGGAAAAAAATCCACTACAATAGGGCAACCTTATATTTTGCCTTGCTTATATTTAAAAAAAAAAAAAAGCTTGTAATCTAATACACAACACTCAGTTTCTCCATTTTAGAGGCAGACTTTTTACTTTTACTGACGGCTGTTTCTGACTTCTCTCAGCCCTTATCTGATGTGACAGTTATATTTCTCTTCCTACAGCAGAAGGGCCAGATTATTTTTGAGAAATACAAGAATTTCAGGCCTCTGGGCTGTGAGCCTCTTTCTTTCCTCATCAATAATGTTAGCAGCACCATTGAAAAGTCTCTCATTCTCCACCCTGGTGCAAGCTACAAAGAGAAATTTAGATGCAGGAGCCAGGAGAGGGGAGCCGAGGTTGGTCGATGCTCCAGAACTGGAATGGATTTGAGGAACCGTTTGCTCACTAAAATAGGTTTCTCAAGAGGAGAGCGCTGGTGTCGGCTGGCCCAGGGTCAGGTTCTGCTTCTCACTCCTCCAGGATTTCATGAAAAAGACTACCCAGCTCCTTTCAGTACATCATCCACACACAGGGATATTTCTACCAGCCTACTGCAATGAGACCTGAGCAGAAATAGTAAAGCATGTCATATAGAGAAGATGAAGGGGAGAGTACTTAGCGGAGGTTTAAGCTCCCTCTCTTTAGCTGGCAGTACTCGCTGCAATCACAAACCTGTTTTTGGAGCCATGAGAGCTGATTCCTCCCCCAGCAACACTGTCACTGCTATGCACCAGCAGACAATCTGCCAGAGCCTCCTACACCACCACTGCACACACTTTATAGAAGCAGAGAAGGACACTACTTTTTTCTTTAATGTATTAATTAGTGATTTTCACATTGTCACTCGAGAAACACCTGATGATAAGTCCTGGCAGTTGGACTGCAACATACGTGTGTTGATTCTCACTGAATGACGACAGCAAACAACAGATGTGGGCTTTACTTGGACCCTGGTGAGTCCAACTCTTTTCTTGCAGAGTAGCGAAACAATTAAAAAGTCCACCCATGTATCACTCAAATCAAACGTAAACAAAGAAAATACCATCTGTTAATGTATATCTTCTTACTACTATAGGCAGCATGTAAGCAGCAACATGTGGGCTGGGTGGCAAACTACAAAAGCCTCTGTGAGTGTGTGGGCATTCACTCAAAATCACAGATATATAGATAAGTTACTATTTTTAACTGCATATTATTGAAGCTGAAATCAATAACTTTCTGCACATTGCCAGCCCATCCAGAGAGAAATGAAATCCTCTGTGCAAGAGGGACTAACCTGGAAAGGAGGCAAGACTGTGGCTGATGTCTACAGGTTTCCCAAGGGAATCCACTGTGACAAGTGGCCGTCGAGGAAAAAGCTGGTGTCAGGGTTCGAGGAAGAGTTTTGGACAGCACAGAGACCAGTTTCTGCAGAGGACAGACACAGTTATACAGTATAACAGTATAACTCTGGGGACATGCAGCTGAATAACATCTGGAGCTACCAGGGTATTTAGATATGAGACATTTAGAAATAAAACTGAAAGAGATTTGAGGTTACTCGTCTTTATCTGGGAATACCACACATCCCCTGTTACTTTTGCTTACAACTTTTGAACTGCCTGGCCAAAAACACAGTTTAAAGAAAATTTAAAATTCCTTTAAATGAGAGTACAGCCAGATTACCAACCTGAGTCTTTCAAGCGGGTCTAAGAACTAAATAAAGCAACAGGTTCGTATTAATTTTCTTTGGTTTTACTTTTACCTCCTCAGAGCTAAACCGTGCTCTTCCAATAAACCTGTCCTCATAAAAGAAATGAACTGGTGTAGGTTCCCAGTAGGTGTCTCATTCGTGTTGGGTGACTCTCACACACAGGCTAATGAGCACAGGAGAGAAGTGTAAGTGGGGTGGAGTGCATGCTAGCACTTGGATGAGGTTAACTAAAAGATCTGAGAACCCCCAGAGTCCTAACTGCTTGTGCTTTGAATAATGAAGGCTAATATGCAGATGTGGCGGTGAGCCCGGCCACAGTATGAACTAATGAGGATCTGTACATGTGCCCATGTATGTGCTCCCTACAAACACCTAAAAACATTCGTAACTGACCTGTCTTCACCTAATTTTTTTATAATTATGTATAAAAAATTATAATTAATTATAATTATTATAATAAGTACAGTTGATCCAGTCACAGCAAGATGCACATTTTCCTGTGACTTCTTCTTTGATACATTCTGTTCACAAGGTTTTCTAAATATTCTCACCAGACTACGAGTCTATGGTCGCGCTAGTAGCTCCATGAGGCCGTGTTTAGGCACAGTGGTGCTCTGCGCTAGACACACACCTCTGCATGCTAACATGCTCACAGTGACAACAGTAGCATAGCAACATGTTCTGTTTAGATGGTATAATATTTACCATCTAGCATGTCAGCATGCTAACATTCTCTAATTGGCACAAAATACAAAGCACAGCCGAGGCTGATGGGAATGTCATTAGTTTTGCAGGTATTTTGTCACAAACCAAAGTATTAAACAAATTTTTAATTCTGAACTGATGATGCCACCATGTACGTAGTAATGTCTGTACCAACTTTCAAAACAATCCTTCCAATAGTTGCACAGACATTTCACTCCAAAGCACACGTCAACTGCACTACAGAAAAAGTCAGGGATCATCAAAATCATAAGGATTTAACTGGAAGCCATTAACGCCTGTATAAAATTAGTGTCAGTACATCCCCTAGATGTTGAGATATTTCAGATACACGACACAGCTTACATGCAGATACTGCAGATGTCCATCCTGCCTGTCTCATATGTCTGCCCTCAGAATCACCTGTGCTTTATCTGCATGTTTGCTGTCCTTATTTCCGGAGGTGGATGGTGGGTTAGTTGGAGCTCTACGCGCACAGAGCACATAGAGAGTCTGTTACAACAAAATAAAACATTGGACTTCAGACAACTAACAGATGAGAAATGCATGATGGAACTTGTCTCTGCTCGTCTGATCACGCAATAACGCTGATCTCTCTGCATCAGCATTCTTTAACTCTAGCAGCAAAGTAAAGATGGCAGACTGGCTAAGATACATCTCCCTCTGTCAGCCAGAAATGTCCGTCTTGCTGCATGCACACACCCTGGTCATGCTTAGGCAGCAATGAGAACCTGTGTGGACTCAGCTCCACTCTTGCCTCCAACCCTCCTTGCCACCCTTTGTGTTTCCTGGCTTCTCTCTGGCTGCTCACATCTCCCCGAGAGTCTCCTTTCCCCTCTGCGATTAAAGCTTTATCTTTCCCCCTTGTCTGCAGTTGTTCCACTCAAGGGAAAATTTTGTCTTTGTAGACTGAATACCTGTTGAGGCACAGTCTTACCATCTATACAGAGTGAAACCTTCTCTCTCTGCAGCTGGACATGAGCTTTTCCAGGTTCATCCCAGCCAGCTCCCACATGGATGATCCATGATAAGAGTGTGACTGCGGGTTTTATTGCCATTCAGTGCCATGAATTCCATGAAATCCTTGTGCATCCTATTACTAGAATTTGACCTGTGTTGAGATGCAAACACCCTTCATGGAAAACTGTATTTTGACTGCACTTATATAACTCTAAAGAGCTATTTATACCTCAGAGGAGACAACACGTTACAGTTTGGTGATATCACCAGGGTTATGTTCTCGGACGTTGGAAATCTCCACCCAAAGCCACAAAAGACATTATACATCTATTTTTTTTCTCATCATGTTGAGCAGTGTTCAACATGGCTATGGTGTGTAAAATGTTAAAATGGTGGCATCTCCCTATAACAAGATTAAAGACAGTTTGTTTCCATAAGTTTTCAGGATTGGATATAGACCAGGAACTAAAGACCGAAGTCAGATATGAAACATTAAAAAAAAAAAAAAAAACAACACCAAAAAAAAAAAAGAAAACACCAAGATGCTTTACATCATTGATGTGGTTCAACGTGCACTTTTGATAGCAGCTGACAAACAGAGAAGGTGCATCAACAGGAATGTTGACCCGTCGAATGTTAACCTGCTTCCTATCACCTCAACCCTGACGGAGAGATCGCCTGTTATGACTGTTTGAGAGTCAGTGCAACCTGCCACATCATGCAAGCGCGCACAAACACACACACACACACACACTTGAGTGATTCCATGACAGTGGAACTCCACAAACACAACTCGAAAGCTTCCAGGAATTGGACGCTGATTCCACAGAGGAGATGGCGGATGATGTGCTAACAGTACGAACAGAAACACTACAGAAGGTACGGCTGTTTCTCTTTTCTCTCAGCTGTAACATGAAAGCCTGTTACACATCAAATAAGGAGCTCTTCATGGTGGATTCCACAGGGCTGAGCGTCTTAACTCTGCAGACTGGAAAACACACTTGAGTCACAGACACTACAAGTTGTCTTACCTTTCTGAAGTAAACTATTCTGTGAAAGTATATACACCACTTTCCTGCAAATGCTGTTTCAAATGACTCACTGAGGTTGTTGTCTTCAAAAAAAAAGACCAATGACATTGAAATTTAATTATAGCCTGTCTTTTAGTGCTGCATTTGTGAAAATTATAACTCATGTCTTTAATGGATGAAAGACAACACATCAAACCCTACCTGCTTAAGCCCTCTAAGTAAAGGTTATCATGGATTTCTATTTTCATCCATAATGAGTGGCTGTGAATTTGTCTCTGTGGCCACACACACACACACGTACGCAAAGATGCATTCAGAAGTGCAGCCCACGGATGATGATCGCGTGGGGGATACATCAAGCAGTTACACATCAAACAAATGTAAGGGTCTTTTGGTTTGACTGTGCTGAAGAAAAGTACTTTCTGCAAATTGTTTGCAACTCTACAGTGAGTGCAAACGATTGGTATGAGGACTGAAAACAGAAAATCGTTGCAACAGGAGAGGCAGCAGAGACCGATCTCAGAGCAGAGCAGCTTCCTGTTCATTCTCTGATTCTCAGTGTAGCTGTGCTTGACATAATATGGGCGAATGATGTCCAGGCCTCCATGACATTTATTTAAGACACCAATACATTCATGGCAATATACACATAAACCTGCACACACACACACACACACACACACAAACACACACAAAGCTGATGTCTTTCTCCACAATGATTTCCCAGAGGGGCTGAAGGAAGCTGGGAGCTGTTGACATGTCCTCTTTTTCAGTAGCTGGGTCGTAGCTCTGGCACCATTACATAGCCCATGGTGAGAAGTGTTAAGGGGGAATTACAGCCGTCAGCACATTCAGCAACAAAAAGTGGACGAGACAAACAGAAGTGATACTGGTGTTGCTAATTTACACCGAGTTGCCTTGAACATATAACATGCAGACATAAGTCAGAGTGACTTGAGACTTTATATCAATCTAAACTTCTCTTCAATCAAAGTATTTTGTTCTCCTTACACGTGACTGACCAAAAAATAATTCTGCTTCAATATGTCACAGGCAGTCACATGATTCTGGGTTGTTATGATTGGAAAACCTCTCTGTCTTAGTCCTGTAACAGCACTGTCATACTACAGTGTGTAGCACAGTCCCCATGTCTGGTATTTAATGCTCATAGAGTTGCATACAGAGTAAATGATATGAATCCACAAGAGGGAAGAGACAACACTTACAAAATACAATGCTGAGTAAAGCCTCTGTCCAGGTCAGCAGAGCTGATTTTAACAGCATGTGAATATTTAAATCGTCATTTTATCAACAAGCAAAACAGGAACTAGTTTTCTCTCTACTAACAAACACTATGCAGACAAATTCATTAGGGAGAACTAAGAACAACAGCTGCAGTAATTTGTTGCATGTCACTCAGATGCTTGCTAATTGTTTTTCAATGTGCAGAACTGGAGGAGTGGATTCAGTTTCAAGTCATCCTCACAGTAAATCCAAAAGAAGGATTCAGCCCTGCAAACAGTAAAAGAAGCTTCAAATCCTCATGTCTGAGGAACTGGAACCAGCAAATGTTCACTGGATTATCTCTTGATGAATCACTTAAATGATTAATCAATGCCCAGAAGCGCTGTTGCTGGTTAAATTTCTATCAACTGACTAATCAATTAATCTGGAAAACCTGTGATCAAACCATCAGACATCCCAGTGTGTAGCTTGACTAATTCCTAAAGAGCAAACTATAACAAAATTACTAGGAGGGGTTTGTGGGGGGTCGAATTTTCTTCAAATGTCCCTTAAGGGACCTCGGACTTCAGTATGCAAAGCTCTACCGTGAAATCTCCAAATGTCTTTTGTCGACTATGAAGCAACAACCTTTTTGTCAGGAGCATGACACAGATCAGTGGCACATTATTGGCACGCTTACGCGCTGCATTTCAGTGCAGCTTCCAAATTTACGGTGCAAAGTGCCCGCCCGTGCGTGCGTGTCTGTAAAGTGGTAAAAGATCCAGTGCAACAAAACTGCAGAGGATGCAATATCCTCCTGTACCCGCGACTGAGCAACAATAAACCACGGCGGGGAAACACGTGCAGCGAGCTCCATCTGCATTGCACAAGGACATGTTCAGCTTTACTTGACACATATTAACACAACACCAAGTGGCCCCTTCCTTCGACACTTGCCAATTGAGCAGATCTTAAAAGTTTCACTTACCCAAATGAGTGCTCGGGCGTATCTGAGCCCACCCCCCCTGTGTGAGCGTGTTCCAGTCAAAGGGATCGAGAGGGATGTCCCGTTTGGACGCGCGGTGCCAGTTTGACTCACTCTGTTCGTGTGCAGCCGATTATTGACACAACACTGACAGAAACGCATCCACACACGCTGCTACATGTGTGCCAGGATCAGCTGCTGGACCTGAGATGTGTCCCATGTTTCACACCCTCTCTTCCGGAAAACACGGGCAGACCAGCCCACACTCTAGCCTCTCCTCCTTGTGTACAGAGGAGCCACAGAGTGAAGACACCCAGCGGCTGAATGTATACACAGCCCACCACAGCTGGCTATTGTTGCAGCGCTGCACTGTGCACAGAGCGGCGGAGTGTGGCCACAAACACTTAGAAACACACGCTGACTGACTGCTATTGTCGCACGTCGACAGCTCATAGATAACCCCAACTTTTATTATTCGACAAGGAACGAATCCATGGGTCCTAAGATCCGCCATGTTCCTGCACTGTGACCAATTTCCTGCCATCACTGAGCTCTGCTACAGTATGACAATTACTGCTTTATGTTATACAGAATAGCATTACACCTGCAGTGGATGTGATTAAACAGTTTTTAGATTAAATGTATTATCACCACATATGACACGTGGACTCGCTGCTCCTCTATTAAAGCCCGGATTTCACAGAAAGTGAATTTAGGTGGGGATGTGCAGCTAGCGCCCCTACTGGCCACACTCCTACTTTATTAACCAGTTGCCAAAATTCAAATGAGCGTCTCAGTAATTACTGAAGAGCTGAAGCGGTCATTTGTGACTGCAGAGGGTAACAGTCTAATTACTGAGTCTGAACATGTTGTAGGCAATAAATTCATCATCTGTAACCATTAAATCAATTTCATTTCCAATGGATACGTTCAACCTTTGTTTCCCATCAAAATACTATCTAAGACGCTCTTCTGTTTGAGAGTATGGTGCTCATTTTATGTCATATTAGATAAATAGAGGTAGTTTAAAGATCCTCTCCATTCTATTTATTTATTTTTGCATAGTGAATGTTTCAGGTCAGGCATGTCTGTATTTTTGTCAGCGGGATAGTGTAATCTGAACTCAAGAGTCAAGGGTCCCACCTAGGCGGGCTCCTGTAGACCACTGATGTGTTAGGGGGGAATTCTGTGGAGGAGTAAAACTGTGCATAGGCATCATCATCATATATGGTGTAGATAAATAAGTAGGGTCACGATGTGCATCTGCGCCTGCAAAACACAAGACCACCATATAGTATGATTGTGAATGTTTTTTTCTCCATAAATAAATAATGTAAATCATCTTTTTTATTCATGACTCATAAGATATGTATGAATGCTAAATAGATTTATGGTTTAAAATCTGGAATAGGGACTAATTACGAGGGGATTTTTGAGTCCTGCCAAAAATGACCCAGTCCATATTGTGAAGGGTCGAAATATGAACAGCAATAATAATGTGGGTTTTGTATGGTTTTTCCTCCAAAAAGTTCACGCAACACGTTTAAAATTCTTAAGCGTCCAATCGTCTTAAACGGTTTCTCCCTTCAGCAGATGAAAACTTTGAGTGTCAGACCCTGCACATACATCACTCTGCACAGTGAAACATCCAAGTGAAGTAACAATAGTGCTAACCCATTTTTGAGTGGAAGGGGACTTTATTTGTCATTCAGGAATATACATCCTACTGTCGGTACACACAGGTCTCCCCCTTATCCATATTTAATAGAAGACTAAGAACACAAACAAAAGTTCTCCAGACCAGGCATTATTGTCTGCCATAGAGCTGTACTCTATGACAGACAATAATGCCCATGCTCCATGTTCACCCACTTAGAGCCAACTCTTTCTGTTAACTCTCTAATAATAGATTAAAGAGACAGTACAACGTATTCCTTTACTGTGTACCCTTAGTTTTACACTTTACCGAATCATGTGTGAGCTGACAGCAGAGATGGATCACTGAGAGGAGACACATGATGACATACTGCACAGTGTGATAACTGAGGACAGACTATAATGTAATATACTGTACGGAAGATGATATGACTCTGACATGTGCTTTACATATATACATACTACTCAAAAGACAGCTACTATGAGGATGGTTTGCATGTCAGTGGACTAAAACATGCTGTGTCAGCATGAGTCAGTCCCTCTGAATAAAATGCAATTCATAACAGCACGGAAACCACAGTTCCTTTTTCTTTTTTAAGTTAGTTTATTCATTTGTTTCTTAATCATTTTTCCTTTTCCTTGTTTTGTATCTTAAAACCACAATAGAACATTTTAATAAATTCAATAATTAGATTAATTATTTTTAAAAAAAAAAGTTACAGTCCAAAGTGATTCTTTTTTTTTACGAGTTCTTCATGTCTTTTGTTTGTAAAATTCTCTCGTATTTGTAAAGTAACTAGAAACTCTTAGTTGTCATATACAAATGAAGTGCAGTAAAATGATGAAACATCACAGTGTTTCCCTCTAAAATTGAGTAAGAGTATAAAGTGGAAAACACAAAAACCTCAAAAACCTTGTATTGAATTTGTATTGAATTACTTCATTTGAGTAAATAGTTCCTTTATGTTTTACTACTGGCTTTAACCTACAGTCCACTGCAAACACTGAACAGTGTATTAGACTATTCATCAGCATTAAAACTGCAGTAACTGGTAGTGGCCCTGATGGGTGCTGTAGCCTTTGAGAGTACTTCTTCTTCCCTGTGGTGGCGGTGGGGGAAGTTCATAGCAAGTTCATTTAGTTTCTTGGCAACAGCTTCAGCTTCATAGCACAACAAAAGCTGACACCACGGGATAAGGGGCAGAATGTCCTCCCTCACAGCACAATCACCCTCTAAATTTAAGTCTTTTCCAGCCTTTTCTGTCTTAAGGCACTTTTTTGGACGCGTGTCCTCACAGAGCCTGCTGCACAGACAGCAACCCCTGCTTGTTCTCCTATGAGTCATAGTGCAAATCAGCCACAGCACTGCCTTGTATGTGCATAGAATGACCGGCCACATCAGACTAGTTTTATGTGGGAATGGTGCTTGACCAGATCATTATCAAAGCTCTGTGACTGCTGCTTGTGTTAGAGCTTTACCCCGGTTCACCAGTGTGATGCTTGCCTTGGTTTTCTTTGTTATTTTAAATGTGTGCTTACATTGAACACTTAGGTTCTCATTATTTCACCTGCACAAAGTCCAGTTTTTTTCCCCTGTGTTTCATCAGCTTTTCATCAACATGTCCAATCGATATATTTCTGCCTTTCATCTCAGTATAAAACCCTAATTGCCAAATAATGCTTATCACAGGCAGCATTCATGCTTTGTGCTCTTGGAGTGCCACTCATATGTTGCAGTGATTGTAGCAGAGCACCCAGTTCAATTAGAGGAAATCTTGCACCCTATTATTACAGGCAGGGCTCATGCTGCTAAAAAAATAGCGACAGAAAAAGACACCAAATCCACTTCAATTAAAATTTGGACACAAAGAACCTGTTCTATTCCAACACCTTTGTCCCTGTGTGTGACCTTTCTGTCTGTTCATTATTGCCTCACGTTCTCCCTGACCTGTGTGTTTCACTGGGGCAGTGCCCTGCTGACTTTCCCTATCCTGCATCCCTCTGAGGCTCAGAGTGGAAATAAAGGCCTAATACTAATGAGACGCTCTCCTGTTCTCCCCACAGCCCTTGGGATCCCACCTTCACTCCAGGAACTTCCCCTGGAGAGGGTGTGTGTCATTCTCAGGAAGCATGAGCATAGCATGAGCAAAAGAGAGTACTCACAGCTCTGTTGGTAATTTGTATTCAGACAGGCAGGTGGAGGTGCATGTAAACATGTTGAGGCAGCCAATTAAAAATGTAAAAGCTCAGTGCAGGTCCAAAGTGTTGTTTCTCTGTTTCATGGAGAAATCATCTGTTCTGTTTAAGCTTCTTTTCCTCCACATCAACAGATCTGATTGGCATTGTGTGGCAGAATACAACCGCTTCATACTTAAAGGATGGCTCCACATTTTCTGTCTTGTAATGGTCAGTCACCTTGTAGCTTTAGACATGTGGGAAAAGTGGTGTATATCTCCCCCTGCTGGTCTGAAAGGTTCATTGCGCACACTGTCATTTCATGCACTTCTGTCAAGTTTGTTCTATTTCTGCAATGCAGTGATACAATGATCACAACTTTTAATGACTTCTGTTCTATGCTCACACATAGGAAGCAAAGAATTTACATTTAACATAATCTGTGGCACCGACGGTTTTCTGCTACTACTGTTCTCAGTTCTGCTGAGAGAGAAATCTGTTTCTACTGAGCTGAAAACTTTTGACTCCATTCATAAAGGAGGCTCAAAAAGGAAGTTTTCTTTTCTTCTGAAAAGCCAAAACAGTCTGGAAGTCTTGAATGAACCTAACGCGTGAAACCAGGATTCAGCAGTTTCACATGAGCAAAAGTAAAATGAGCTTTTTTTTAAAAAAAATAATAATTAGTCAGGTAATTTATTTTACAGCAAGAAAATAAGATCACATTTTTAGACTCTAAAGTTCTCTGTCAGTTGGTTTGTGCTCTCTGGATGACACAACATTTAAATAAATATAATGAAGTATTTAAATTTTCTGATGACACTGCAGTGGTTGAGTTAGTAACAGGGAAGTGTCTAATCTTGTGAACTGGTGCAGTGACTGTGACCTTCAGCTAAACTTAGGAAAACGTACAGAGATGATCATAGACTTCACACTTTAGAGAAGTGAGAGAGGGAAACTGCCTTTTGAAACTTCCACAAAACAAGCTGAACATGTGAAAGGGCTTCTGGGCACTACAGTCTCATGTTGCTTTATGGTTATCTTTTATATTTGTGATACTTTGTGTGTTTCAACATGCTCTGTTGGATCAGCAATTATTATTTCTATGATCATTATTCCCTTTTCATATGGTTTATATCATTCATATATTTTTTTTTCAGAATTATTTACATATTTAATATTCTACATACCTATCTACCTTCAGTTTGTTTTTTGATCCAGCACCTGTGGAAGTTTATTTTTGGATGTGAATGAGAACACTTTGTCATGCTCAGTTTGGAGAACACAGCACCTTTTGGAGCACGAAATTTCTGCTTTTTCAGACCAAAACAGTTTTTTGAGTTTGTGTCACCTTTTCTCAAAACTGGAGGTTGTTTTTCCACTTACCCCTGATGGTGTCTAGCTATGCACATAACTTTATCTTGTGTGCCCAGATTTTCAAGTGTCTAACTCTGAATCTACTGAATGGATTTATATTTTCCTCAATGCAACACAAAAAATTACATTATGAAAACAATGCTGATTTGCTGATTATTCAGAATAATCCACAAAACCTCACTGTCATCAGTTTTCACTGGGACAACAGAATTTCTTTGGTAGGAAGCAGCTCCAAATAAAAATGTTCACACAGTGAAAAAAAAAAATCATATTCAAAATGTTACATAAAAAAAAAAAAAAAACACGACCTCTGAATAAATAACAAGATAAATAATCTTTATTTCCACGTCTTTGTCATTTATAAAATTATGTGTCCACAATTAATATTAACAAGGCAATACAGAGAATCCTTTTAATTTCTCAGAGGTGAAACTCAGGCTCTAGAGACTGTTTACTTGTCTATACAGACAAAGAAAAAGGGAACCACTGGTCAAATGTTATTGAAGTGAAACTGAGCCCTCCTTCACTGTTAGTAAGGGAGGTTATTCTCTTATGGATGTAGAGGACTTTGAGAACCATGCTGGATTGTCATGGGTCTCTAGAGCCTGCATCCACACCAAGCCCTTCAATGTACAGTCATAAAACTTCATAAGCCAGGATTCATCACTGCTTATCGCTCAGTGTAAACCAGACACAGTTCATTCACAAATTCTTGAACATTCTCACACTGGATAACTATCACTGAAATGATCAGCGTCATCATCTTTAATTAGCGTAAGCATGATTCTTGTCTACCTTTAACGTGATAACGTCATATTCTTTTCCCTACAGTAAGAGACACAAAACCCCAGTAACTGTAAAAACCAAACAAACGGGAACAATGAAGAAACAACCTTTCTATTCTACAAAAAAAAAAGTGCTCAAAAGAAAAATAATAAAAAAAAAAGTTTTTTTAAGCAATTCTGTTGTTGGTAAGTAGATTTCATTGATGTAAGTTATCAAAAATTAAATATTATATACTGTATAGGTTATTATTACAGTAACAAGGGTCCGTGCGATCATATTCTCCTCTTCTGTACAGAGTTGAGGATTCAGTAGTAAATAACAAGGCTATACAGACCTATAGTGCCCGGGTGGCCAGAGTGCCAGCATGTTACAGAGCCATGGAGACCTGGGACAGGGACAGGTGGTCTGCTGGTCTGGACAGAGGTGCCACATTATCATGGTGGTGAAAAAAAAAGACTAAAGAAAAATAAAGAGCTGAAGAAATCACTGAACATAAAGGCTGTTTATGTCAATAATGAAAATCCAGCTTCTGGCATAAAACTAAAGGAACAGTCCAGCCTTAAATCACGATTACAGGCCATCTGTGATGTTGAAAGCATTTCAGTATCAGATTATTTATTTCAGATGACGCGTTGTTATTAATTTTTCTAGAGCACTTCCCCTTAATTATCCTCATCATCTTCTACTCAAGTGAGCGATTTCCTACAGTACATTTCAAAGAATGACCCCAGAGAGCATGTGGGATGGAAATATGGACTCAGTGATGTCATGCTATCTAAGTTTGGCTAGTTCTCCTCTGGGGTATGAAAAAAAAACCCCTCACCAAGCAACAAAATAGATGAGTGCAACAACATACAGTACCGCAGGCCAGTCGCCAATGATGAAGATTTTAAGGATGGATTTGCCCTAGATTCTACACCATGCTCTATGTCGCACTGCAGAAATCAGTCCTGCTGGTTGAAATAAGCTCTGGAAGCAAGAAAGGGTAGGGAAAAGGATAAAGATCTACACACTGTGCCAATAACTCCTAGTTCAATTCATTAAAAAGAAATCTTTTATTTTCTATCATCAATCAATCATTCTGTCTATAAAACAGAAAACTGTAAAAAATGCCAATTACAATATCTTTTAGCACAAGGTGACATCTCTATACATCTTCTTTTGTCTGACCAACTTTCAAAAACCCCAAAACATTCAATTTACCATCATGTTAGTAGTTAATTGTCACATTTGAGAACCTGACACCTTCACCTTTATTAAATTCACTGGAAGCAGCTGATACAGTGTGGAGATCCTGTCCTTATGTTTGTTCCAGGACCTTTGCAAAGTACTTTTTTTTTTTTTTTTTAATGTGCACACTCTTTCCTATGTGTAGACCAAAAGCACCCCTGATCCAGTCCACAGAGCACCAGGGCCCAACACAAAAACCCATAATTAAGACTTAAAGACACAATCCACACCCCCCTATGGGTTCATTCAGTCAAATACATTATTATTTAGTCATTATAAAACAATACCCAAGTGAGTCGCTAAAGCACTGAAAGAGCAGGAGGAGCTGAGGGAGCAGCGCACAAAGCACAACAAAAAGGGTTTCCTATTAAACATGCCTCAGACCAGGTGGACAATCAGACTCTGTCAGACCTCAAGTGATCTGTTATCACTGTTGTCACTGTTAGGGCACATGTCAGTGTGAATGGTGGTGGTGGGTAAAAAGGTATTTAAAGGTTTGCAGAAACACATTCATTTGGACCACATATTCAATGTGGAGGTGCAGTGGGCTGTATAAGGCTTGTATGTTAAAGGTGTCTAATATATAAATGATTCATGACCAAGCGTGACAATCAAGCAGTTTACTTGCCATTCCTTAACTTACTTTAACTACATCTTCTGTGCGATTCACTGACCGAAAGCCTATCAATTCAAATTAGAAAAAACGTATTCAAGTAAGGCTACGTATATGCACACACATCTAAGCACTGGTGCAGGGTTAGAAATAACCAGATAAATCAAAGGTAGATGAACAGCATGACGCTCCAAGATGGTTATCCTGCACAAAATGTACAGGAGCATCATCCTCTCGTTCAGATCTACCTTTGATTTAAAGATTTGACAGCTAAAAGTCCAATGTCAGCACGGCAGATGGACATTAAAGTGAGGCTAAACAGGACCAGCTGGGTGGACTGGCTGACAACTACACTGCTAATATGCTGGTTTGGTTGCTGTTTGACATTTTTATTTCTTTTCTATGTTTTCATTTTTGCCAAGTCTGTGAGCTGACCCCAGCTCCTCGAATTAAGAGCTGAAGGAAGCGGCCAAGCAGCGTAAAGCTATTCACACCTTTAGGTGGAGCGACACCTCCACACCCCAACTCAAGAGCCCGATAACGTCGCGAACCAGGGGCCCCACAGCTGCCTCCTCCACAGAGAGCGAGAAAGAGAGACGGAGAAAGAGAGAGAGAGAGCAAGACAGGCAAAAGGAGAGTGATTCTGCTTAAAATATGATCAACAGGAGTTTGTGTATGTGGTTGGAGCAAAGACAAAGAGCGATGAAGGAGCAGCTCTGTAACAAACGGGCCACAGATGTGACTGTGTTGTGCTGATGAGGCCGTGCTCCTGCAGAGCTGGCTGGAACTCACTGCCAGTAGTGTGGGCGGCAGAAGCCTGGGAAGTACCTTGAGATAATGCTTTTGTTGACACACACACAGGTACAACAGTTCTCTGCACTGGTCTAACACACACACACACACAAGCACCGCCTCGAGAGCCGGCTCTTTTCTTCTACCACGTGCTTTCTGATGCTCTTCTTTTGCCAGTGTGTACACCAGTCTCTTCTCCACGGCAGGCTTCACCTCTCCATCTCTCTTCCGGCCTCTGTGCTAATTTCAACCCCACCCCCCCTCCCCTCCCACCCAGTATTATCAACCTGCATTCCCCTGTCCTCCCTCTCCTTCCCTCCCCAAAGTCCAGTTACTGCACCACTATGTTTGTACTGTACAGTCGAAAAAAAAAAACAAAAAACAATGAGCAGATATCTTTAAAAAGCAGAGCCCTGGGCAGTTTTATCTTTTTTTTCCTGCAGTTGTTTCTCGCTCTCGCAACTATGAAGACAGGCCTGCATCTGCCTGTACGCACGCACGCACGCACACACACACACACACAGCGTTCATCTACTCACACACTCGTACAAAGCCATGCTCGCAGGAACACACATGCTGTCTTTCTTGCACACTCATTCTCATGCAAGCCCTGCTCATTTCTAGTGGTGGTTTGTTGGACATGCAGGAGTGGGGAATGAGGACAGGGGGGAGAGAAAAGGTTCCTAGCTCATGAAGAGAAGAGGGTAGGTGTGTGTCTAACTGTGTGAGTGTGTTGAGGGAGAGGTCTTAGTTCAGCTGCCATCTCCTCCGATATTTCTTCTCCTCATCACCTGCCGGGGCAGAAAAAAAAACAACAACACAAAAACACAGAATTTAGGAAACACAGTAACTGATCTGATTAGTCTACTGCTACAAGTCTCTCCTCGAGACTGAAGGCATGAAGAGGTTGGAAATAGAGTACCTTTTCACAGAAGGTGAGATAAAAAGAATTTAGGCTGAATTAGAAATGCAGGAGAGAAAAAAAAGAGCAGAGGACACTTGTTAGTAAAATGTGAAGCTTCATCCATTTTAAATATTTCAGAGTCTTAAAACCAAATTCTTTACAGGTTGGTTCGTTAGGAAACTGGAACAAAAAGGCTCAACACACCTTCTAGATGGTTCCTGGAGATATATTTCAGTGCCTCATCCAGGAGGATGACTGGGATGGAAATCTTCAAGACCACAATCCACTGGGACCAGTGCAGAGGGGTCACCTGGAAGATTAACTGAAGGACAGAGGGAATCAGATGGTAGACAGAGTCACAGGAGACAATGTCCAATAAAGCCTTCTCTGTGGGCGCCCTGGAAGCTCAACACACTGACAACACACACACAGTGTTTAGGCAAAAATGTTGCAAAGTGAGAAAACACAAGTCAAATGTACAATCAACTTTATATATTTGTAACTAAACACAGACACACAACCAAATACAGAAATACTGAAGTAGCACAGAACACAGTAGAAATGAGATACAGAACAACATGTGTTTCCAAGAGATTCTAAAAAGTAATAAACACAGCAGCCATATTTAGACACCCCTGGAAACGTCTGTTGTTTTGGCTGGATCCCTGCATATCCACCCTCTCGACTTGCAGACTGTGCCAGACCATGAGGAGATGAATTGCGCTGTGAGTTGGAACTTTTATGGCCTCGTGTTTCCATGGAGATGAACTGAAATTCCTGATCCCTTTTTCTAGAGTAAAATCCTTAAGAGTGTGGTTCTTAATGATATTGATATTTGCAGTGATATTGATATTTTCCAAACACAATATTATATCAATATTCTGTTTCTACTTTGAAACATATTAACATATCAAAACAAATCCAGATAATTCAGCCTCTGCATATTCTGTATGTGAAATATGAAACCTAAATATTACAAAAGCAAATGTTTTCTAAATTAAAACATGGTACATATTATTATTACTATTATTTTTATTATTACATTTGGGTAATTATCCAAGGGATGGATGGTGTCGTCTTCAGTCTGAGCAAACTCTCTGAAAGTCCAGTTGTCCAGTTAGACAACACTGGCATGAATTTGGACCAAGATCTGTACAAGCATTATATGTATGCATTTTTCACATTTCCCCACAGATCTAAATTAGGCTAACTGACAGTGGCAAAGCCTCCACCCACCCAAACAACTGTCCTGAGTACTCACCGGCAGAGGCTCAACGTAGAGGATTAAGAAGTGGAGGGAGAGGGAGAGGATGATGGCTCCCAGCAGCCAGATATTGACCCAGGGAGGCATCCTGACCAGGGACTGGTTCTCAGACAAACTGTGAGGGAGAAGTTTTAATAGATCAAAACATGTTGACAATTTAGCTGCTTGACTTGACATTAGGGACTTACATGGCAGTTATTCCATCATGTTGCTTAAGATCAAATGAGAATATTCTGGCAAACTCACAGACTTTAAGATTTCATTAGTTTCCCATAGGAGACTTACAGCTACATCACAATTAAAGATGTAGCTGTAAAGAAATGAGATGGCGTTTTATTAGAATGTCTTATCAATAGACCAAATAACAGTAAATACATCATAACAACAAGTCTCATTCCTGTTAGCAAAAGTGGAAACATGCCCCCTCTTGGTTTCGGATAACTTGGCCAGACAGCCTTTTATTTTAACCTTCCCTCTCTCAGATTCTTTCCTAAATGAGACATTAGCATTTGTTTCTATAGGGAGCCACTGACAGACTTGCTCCATGAGCAATCCTGGCAAAAACACAGGGAGTTTTCCCTTCATACCACTGTTCCTTTTATTTTCTGTCTCCTCAAAAAAAAGAAAAAGAAAAAAAATTATTCCATTTCTTAAGATGTGTGCCTGAGTCTGATTTCTTCGCCACATTCACCGAATGCAGGATATTAAAACTACGGCCATTATAAACAGTAACATTAAGTCCTCCAGCAATGAATGGAACTGATGTTTGTGATGGATGTGTTTTTCTGGCATGGAAAGCATGGAAAGTATGCTGTTATCCATCTGACGACTGTGTAAATCTTTCTCAAAGGGATGACAGTGTTTTGTTGGGTGACAGTGCCTCTTCTTTTTAACAAATATCCGACAGCTGTGACATTTAACGTGCGTTTACCTCATCTTAACATCATAACACAAGAAGACTAACCTGTTGAGTGCGTTGAACATTTCGATAGTGACCAGCACAGACAGGGCCATGGTTGTGGGGTAGCGGGATTCAAACACCTCACAGTCTATTCCTTGGAACATGGGGTTCTCCTCAGTACACTGCATGAAATGTCTCTGTAGAGAGAGAGAGGCAAGAATTAGTGTGAGTGTGTGTAAGTGTATGTGTGTCTATGCCTGCGTGTGTCACCAGGACCTCTGTGACCTGGTTTGATGGAGCTCAGATCTGATGGGGGAACAGCTGCAGAACCTTGGCCTTGTTCCTACCCTGTGTGCAGTCAAACCACATGGGTCTTACTTCCTTTTCTATTTCTGTACACTGCTGGGATCGCCTAACATCACAGTGTCCAACAGCAGGGGATGCAAAGAAGATGTGGAGGGGGGCGCATATCAAAATATAACAGTAATAAAAGCCTTATTCTCTGAGGACAGGACTGTGCTGCAGCAAACAAAGCAAAGCAGACTGAGCAGAACAGTGTTTTGCAACTTACCAGCTGATAGAAAGACACTTGTGGGCCATCTTCATCAAACAGGTACCACCATGTGGCAGCGCTCACCGTTCCAAGACCCACATATCCTACAGGAAAAACAGTCAGAGACCAAGTTAAAAATTCCTATAACTGACCTATAAAAGTTAATGTAAATGTAAATGTTCCCTTAGGGGAACCATAAAGTCTATCTATCGATTTCACACTGTTAGTGTGTTTATGTCCCTTTAATGAATGCTGCCAATATTAAACAGGCTCTATGATCAATGCTTTGCTGATCAGTTCACTGTGTGTTTATTATTTCAGTGTGACAGTTGATAGAGGAGCAGACTGACAGCTGAAAATGCATCTTGTGTTATTACTTATATTTCAGAGGATAAAAACAATTCACAGACAGGTCTGTACTGTAAGTTATTGCCCATATTTGGCAAATATCTCAGGTCTTCTATTTTCTGATGGTGAACAGAGGAATTTCATACATACCAGTGTTAATATCCAGAATCAGAAGGCTTCTGAGCTCTTAGCTTGTGCAATAGCAATTTCATATATGCTAACATGTTGATGGTAGCTGCTGTAAACTGTAAACCTGTCTAAACTGTTACATAAGTTTAAGTTTAAGTTTAAGTCACACTGATTAACTGTAGTTTACTCAGGTCAGAGATAATTCTACCTCCAATGGCCAGGTATCTGAAGAAGAGCCAGCCAGAGATGAGAGGCTCCTTTGGGTTGCGGGGAGGTTTGTCCATGATGTCCAGGTCTGGCGGGTTAAAGCCCAGGGCGGTGGCTGGCAGGCCATCGGTCACCAGATTAACCCACAGCAGCTGCACTGGAATCAAAGCCTCAGGGAGACCCAAGATGGCTGTCAGGAAGATGCTGAAGACGGACAGAGAGGAGACACAGAAAGGTCAGCCGAGGAGGTCAGACTGAAGGTGAAGATAGTCTGTATCTCTGTGTGTTCTCCTGTTCCTCACCAGACGACTTCTCCCACGTTAGAGGAGATGAGGTATCTGATGAACTGCTTCATGTTGTTATAGATGGCTCTGCCCTCCTCCACGGCGGCCACGATGGTGGAGAAGTTATCATCAGACAGAACCATCTCAGAGGCTGACTTGGCCACTGCAGTTCCAGAGCCCATAGCAATGCCGATCTCTGCTTTCTTCAGGGCTGGGGCATCATTCACACCATCTCCTGTCTGAGATAAGAAGACACTACCTGAGTCATTAATGCATCAGAAAACACGAGACACAAGATTGTCTCAAATCTCAAAAGCCATGACTTCTTTCATGGCTGCGGCTGAGCCTGACCTGAGGCTGCGACATTAACTGTAAACGTGAGGATATTTTGTTGACAAGAGCTGCTTTCAAAGAACAGAGGAAAATTTCTAATAATCAGTTGGATAAATCTCTTTGAAGAAGAAAAGCTCAAATCATTTCTTAGTTGGTCATAAATCAGTGTCATGTGGTGTTAAATATGACAGAAAAAACAAAAATGAATATTACTCTTTGCTTAAACTGAGTTCATCACTCTCTAAATACTGAGCCCACATTACTTTTTTTGATTATTCTTCATATTCTTTAAACAGTATTGAGTCTACCAAACTAAAGATGACTGAAGACGAACTGTTATCTCACTATGCAAAGTCTCATTATCGCCTCAGATCCAGACAGGATTAAGTTAAAGCTGAGCAAGACAGAGATATTTATCTGTCGTAGCAGGGTCTAAAGCAGCTTTATACTGCGGTGAATGGTGAAAGTCTGTCTGACAGGCAAATGGTGATATTGTTGTCTCCCTCCCTCCCATCTTCCCCTCGGATCAACCCCTCTTCTGAGACGTGTGTCAGAGAGGAAGCAGCAGAGCGGGGCCAGAGATGACAGCTTTAGATAGCAGTGTCTGAGAGAGCAGCTTCAGAGAGACCTGAAACATGTCATGCCTCACTGGCCTCTTCTCATGCATCCTCGACAAGTCATTCACGTAAAGCAAAGCTGAAGGAAGGAGACGATGCATTTTTTTTTGTCTTGCTAGAGACATAAATAAGTGACAAATAAAGTATAAAAAGTGTATATTTGTTCGAAGCAGAGAAAAGTGGATGCCAGTTATAGTGGGTGGATGGGTGCCATGTACTTCTGAGTTGACCAAATTGCATCATCCCCTCTCCTCACCATGGCGGTAATCTCATCGAACGACTGCAGGTATCCCACAATCTTAGACTTGTGTGCTGGTTCGACACGGGCAAAGCACCGCGCCCGTTTGACGGCCTCTCTCTGCTCATCCGATGGGAGATCATCAAACTCGCGGCCCGTGTAGGCCTTTCCTGTCACGTCCTCGTCCTCCCCGAAGATGCCAATTCGTCTGCAGATGGCCACAGCCGTGCCCTTGTTGTCTCCTGTTATCATGATAACGCGAATACCTGCCTCGTTGCACAGTTTCACTGAACCGATCACCTCCTTCCTGGGCGGGTCCAGCATCCCCACACAGCCAACAAACGTAAGACCCAACTGAATGGGGAAAAAAAGAAGAGAAAAAAAGAGGACAGGGGGATTAGGTTGCACAGAACTGTATCTGAAAACACAATCTCACCACCGAGATGGAATTTGCCACGATCTATTTGTATTGCTGCTGAAATACAAATAGAGCCTGTTCCAGGGAAGAAGAACTAAGCGTAAAAGCTTAATCAAGTTCAGTGGGTTTAATAGATACTGTGACTCAAACAAAAGAGAGACAACTGCATAGATGGCACGAAAGAAATAGTTTGATCTTGCTGAAGAACTTTTTTTTTAATTTTAGTACTCTTGATGGTTTAGACCTCCATTCTTAGCCACCTGTCTCAGGTACTGGTAAGCAGCTTTTTGTTTTTTTGGACACGGTTGGACAGAGCCAGGCTGTCCGTTTTCCCTTTAAGCTAAGCTTTCTAACTGTCTCCTGCTTCTAGCTTCATATTCAGGGGACAGATGTGATGGCAACATTGATCTTCTCATCTATCTCTCCTTAGTTACTTTAAATCCTGAAAATGTGAGTCACGATTCCTGGGCTAAACATCAGATGTTACCATGGTCCTCTACCTCATACTGTGCAAACTTGCTGGAATTCTCCAAGTCCATGTCTTCTTTGCGTGGTGGGGTGTCATGAGTGGCCAGAGCCAGGCAGCGCAGGGTGTCCCTGCCAGTCCCCCAGTCCCTAATTTTAGACATCAGCTGGTCACGCAGGGCCGGTGTCAGTGTCACCTTCGCTGTTCCCACCCGCAGGTACTGGCACCGCTCAATCACACTCTCTGGAGCACCCTGAGGAGACGGATTTACACAACAGAAGACACCAAACAATGGTGAGAATGGAGTTCTAATGGAAGTGATGAAAAGTATATTCTGATTAGAAAGTATATTATACTGTATTTGTGATCGTATTATTTATTCATGCCTTGATGAACATCTTGCTCTGGGAGCCCGGCTTGACGGGGGTGCAGTAGACTGACATGGACTTGCGGTCACGAGAAAACTCCAGGGTGAACTCCTTCTTCATCAGCTGCCTGATCACCTGATGGATAATGACAATAATAATAATTAGAAGAAGAAGAAGAAGAAGAAGGTGGTAAAGAGTCAGAGCTTGAGCTAAGCGGCTGTATTCATGGGCAGCTGTCAGTACAGCAGCCAGTGGGTGAGTGAGAGACTTGGCTGAGCTCCTGACAGCTGAAGGGTGGAAATCAAGCACTTAACCACCTTGTCTGGATGTCTGGCTGCTACCAGATGTCTGTGAACAACAGCACTTGATGTTAGTGTAGACCTGGCTGAGGATGGTTAGCAATAACAGCTGAAAGTATAGGGAAAACTATTGTAAAATGCTAATGAGAAAGCAGACCATAATAGGTTTACTATATACACTCAAAATTCAAAAAACAAATCTGTCCTTTCCATGCTGTATTATCTGCAGTTAGTGTCAGGTCCAGTTCTACCAGCAGGTGTCTCTCTAGTTCAGAGTCTGTGCTGATCTCAGTACACATGAAAGACTGAAAGGTTAACAGTGACAATGCTCTGTACCTAACCAGGCAGCTGTGATGTACACACAGCCTGCCAGGGGACTTTAAACATCTAATGGATGTGCTGAAATCTGTAAATGTGACACACTTGTCCTCTAAATCACAAAGGGAGAGCGATGGGAGTTTGCTTTGGGATGGCATGCTGGGAAATTAGTCTCCCCCTTCTTCTTCTGTCTCTTTTCTTCTCTTCTTCTTGAAGAGTTAAGGTCGTCTCATCTAAAATTTGCTGAGGATGCGCATTATTGTTTTTGTCCATTTATCCACTCGGCAGGTGCACTGGGCCTATTCAGAGGTTTGAATTAAAACCAGGAAACATTCACTGGGAGGCTCATTTCACCTCATTTCACCTGAGACTCTTCAGTGTTTGTCATCGACAAGCTTTGTTCTTCCTGAGAGCAAAACCAACAGGTGTTTCAAGGACCTTTATCGACAGTGGAGTGAAAAGGCTCGGAACAGGAGGTGACCACAGAGTGGACGACCCTCTGCACTCAAACGCCAACAGTGATCTCACTGGTTGTTCAGACACCGAGACCCACTACTGTGATGCATCACATCAAGCTCAACACTTTCCACATAGACCTGACATCTTCATAAAGGACATCATGCACTTCATTTGTGATAGACTGCAGGCGAAATTCACCTCAAACTCAAACTAAACCAACAGGCAGGCTTGGCGTCGTTACAACTGTTGTAAATTACATTTTAAATATTCATATAGCTGACATTCCTAACTAAACACTCGCAGGCTCACACCCTGAAGTCAAACACATGTGTCTATCAACAGCTATGTGCTTATTAAATAGACCTAAAGTAACACACTGAACCCTGACCTGTCGACTCACTGCAAGTCAGTCTGGATCATGAACAATGCCTAAATGCAAAATATCATCTTGTACAAACATGTGTAAGAAGGGCACACTAGGTCATTATGTCGCCCCCTGTGCAGTGCACAACCACAGCAGTGTACAGTATGGTATAATGAGGGGGGTAATTGCAGTCTAAGTGGAATATTCATGCTGAGAAGTGAAAAGCCTGCAGCACATATGCCAGTTGTCGAAGAAAATAATATTCTCACTGTAGCTGAATGATGAATGAACACTAATACTATACAGAGTTCAACAGACTTGGTTTATATACTTCATACATCATTGATTGGACATTAAAAGAGTCCTCCACTGATTTAACATTGCAGTCGTTAAACACTTTTTTATTCCACACATTCTTCTTTCTTGTCTAAATCTGGTGCATACATTACCTGTAATGCAACTTTATGCTGGGAGCTGCTTAAGCAGTCTGGAGCCACGAGCCTCAAGCAGAGATAAAGAGCATGCTACAGAGGTCTCACAAACTCGGTTCCTGCTAACGCCACACACATCTCCGCTTACCGAGTTGCAGGCCCCGGCACGTTCCACCTTGCTGAGTCCAGACAGGTCAGTCTTAAAGACGTTCATCTTCTCCACCAAGGTGGTGAGAGCGGTCTCTGTGGCTTCACCCACCTTCTCATAAACCCCTTTGGCCTACGAGAGAACAGAAATACATCAAAACATGCTGCTGAACTGTTTGTTGGGCTTAGAGGATTTTATTTTATAGAAGCCAAGTCATACAGTATTTAAAGAGTTTATAGTCATTAAATTCAGATGTCTTTATAATGACATATTTGAGATAAAATCTGAGGAGAAACAGTCTCACTCACTCATACACTGTGACCATTGTTAAACATGAACAATCCTCTTCAAAATGACACGAGAACGACTCCAGAGCAAACGCTGTGAGCAAATCTGTAGGTCGTTCACCTCTGCCTCCACAAACTTTGAGTCATACATGCAAAGTGGTTTTAAATGAGCCCTTGCCAGCTGAGAAGTGGAGTAGGTGAGATGAAGCAGTAATGGCGAACCACACATCATTTGTTTGTGTGACCGGGGACAGACAGCAATAAAACACCTCGCACCTCTCCAGCACTCAACTGCTCGCTCTCTCGCCCTCTCCCTCTCTCTCTCTCTCTCTATCCTGGTTTTGCATACTTTGATCTCACTCTCAGGCTCTTTACACAAAAATGAACAAAACTGGTGGCAAAACGACCATTTACGAGAACAGAAACAGTCTGGGGAGGATACGTGGAAGCTGAGAAGTGCCTTATCCCTGGCCTCTCTCCTCAGCATGGTTACCATGATAACATGGTGATAACAAAGAGGTGAGAAAGCAATTCACACCAGAGAAAAAGATCGTACATCAGAGTAAAATTAGCTCTGCTGAAGAAAAGAACACTTTCTACAGAGTGTGTACTTGTGTGGCTCAGTGCTACCTTTCATGCAGTGATTGTATTTACAGTATGTGTTTACACACACACATACTGTAAAAGCATGAGGACATGCAAAGAAACCTGACCTACACAATGCAGTATGTGTTACAGATTTTAGTTAGAGGCTTAGTTTGCATAGAAACTTATAAAATTATAAAGAAAATTATATCTCTATGCAGGTCTGTGTGTGTGTGTGTGTGTGTGTTAATGACCTCATTGTAGTCCAGCGAAGAGTCATTGCACATAGAGCACACAGTAGCCAACTCCAAAAGTCCATCAAAGTCTCCACACTGGATGGGCCTGTCTCCTTTCAGTCTAGAAGGAAAACAGACACGCACACAAACACACACGTGCACACACACACACACAGATACACACACACAAATGTCAGTCACAACAGCAACACACGAGGGAAAAATACTCCACGGTTTGCTACACCTCAGACACAGTAACCTCATCAATATTTAAGAGTGGGAAAGCTATTCAGTTGTTTAGCTTTCCAAAGTTGACTGGAGAAACAGTGGTTGTATAGTAGTAAACAATGTCTTTGTGCCTGTGTGTGTGTGTGTGTGCGCGCCTGTGTACGCGTGCATGCGTGCGTGCGTGTTCCTGACAAGCAGTGCTGATTGCATGACAACCATGGATCCTTTCCCAGTAGAGACTGCAACGGTTGCTAGCGAAGCTCCCACACAATAACCCACTCTCTGCTGTTATGAAATCGACAGGTTCATGCGGAGTCACAATGCTGTACTCACCAAACAGCGAAATAAACAACATGCATACACAATGAACTGTAGAAATCCTTCTCCTACATAATGACTAGCCACCTACCTATATTCCTCCACAAATGCATTTTTCACTGAAATAAAAAAAATGACTGACATAGCAGAGATCATGTTTAAAACCCTCTGTTCTGTTTATTTGCCCAAATTCACTCTACACTTGAACTAGAATTTGAATTACAACCAAGAAAGAATGTAATTCAATAGGAACACAGTGCTGCTGAGGCTTATGGGTGTTATAATTTTGCATGATAGTTTACACACTACAAAAGGCCTGGTTTCCGTGGTTATCACAGAAACTACCGTGGCAACATAGCTACCTACATTTTTAGGGAATCATTAGCTGCGATGACCAAAGACCACATCACAGTTTACATGATTTGATTATATCTTGTTTTGAAGATAACAATTCAGAGTACTTGAGTACAGTGTAAAATGTGTTGGTAAAATTTGAAATCAGACACAGGTTCTTTTCATTTAATGAGGTATTAAACGTGGACAGACTTTCCTCAATAAAAGTAATACATGTTTAAAGTGTGATACTCACATTTGTCCCTCAGGGGCATACGTAGAACCAGTTATAGAGAACTCATGCAGGGTGCAGTTTGAATCTTCCACCTTGTCTGCGATGAACATCTGGAGAGGAGAAAAGGCAAACACAAACGGAGGCGGTATATTTAGTTAATTAGTCGGAACTGCAGTTGGTCCTTGTGTGCTGTGGCTGCCCACTGCTGTTAAACAGTTAGGATGGGTCAAATAAAGAAATCTGTATCAGTTTTTCTGTCTTTCTTTGGAGCTGAAAAAAAAAACCCCAACAACCTTATTAGCTCCAATAGTGAATGAGAAGCTTAAAGATGACCCACTGTCACTGACTGACTTTTCTTGGTTTTGTAGTAAGTCAACCTCCATTACATGTGTAAATATGTTGGGTCTTGAAATATGGGGAAATGTGTGTAAAAAGATGCAAAGGACATCTGGAATAGTTACATTTTGTGTAATGGTGCACCTATAAAATCAGCTAGTATAAGTGACTGGTCATACCAGACAAAGTGAGGCTGTAGCAGAAAAACCCCTGAGTGTATTTAATTGGGTGTTTTATTGCTAATGGATCCAACTTTTCATTTTTAAGCTGAAAACCACAGTTTAATGTTTCAATTTATGAAAACTGGTTTCAATGTACACCGCCGAAGAGTGGGCTGTATGGCTCATACAGGAAACATAATACCTTGGTTGTCACAATAAGGCAATGTGGAGTTGTAGTGGAGATGCTGGTACATCTTACAGTCGAATTGCCAAATGATTTACTGCCATTGCAGTATCAGCTTCCAATTCACACCACACAAAACCATGCTGTCAAAACGCACTTGTGTAAATATCTTGTGTAAATACCATGAAGAAGGACACTGCTAACAAAGACCAATTACTCTTGCCTTGCTTCTTGACCTGCTCCAGATAAATAAAAGACATTATGGCAATTAAATAAGGGCTGTAAGCAGCAAGTACTCTGCAGATGGGAAAAGATGGGTCACTGGAGAGGTGGACTTCAAACTATGACCAATGCGAAGGCCTTTCTACCCACTGACAACCACTGTGTGTACACTGTACTGTCACCTCTTTCCCAGACTCTTTGGTATTTCCAAACATGCAGGCAACATGGGAGCTGCACGTCCTCTTGTAAAGTTTTATCAGTCACTCACACTACCGTACACGCTCCAGTCAGCTGCAGAAAAACAAAGCATAAGTCAGAGAAAACAGGAGAAAGAGCTGGAGTCCCAGAGCTGTCCAAAGATTTGCTTTGTTGGCTGCTTTGTTGGCAAATCTTCTTCCTGAAATTCCCCCAGGACAGGCAGTTCACGGTGTACTGGTAATACTAAGATATCAATAAAACCAGGGAAGGAGAGCTGTGGCTGGTGCTCTATAAGAATGGGAGACAACACTAGTCACAGCTCAGGGCCTCTCTGTGCATCTAAATACATAAATTCAACAGGCTAACAGGCCGCCCTTGATCTCCATTCCTTGATTAATATTCACCTTTTTAATAACTGAAGTTCTTCAAACAGTAAACACACACATACATATAGAGGGAAACACCCATATAGCCTAGCTAAACTCTGTTTGACTCCATTAAGTCTAGCTAATTGAAGAATTAATGAAGCAGTTCGTTGGTTAAATTTGGTTTCCTTCTAAATTCTTCTGTCAGTGGCTGTGTGTGTGTGTGTGTGTGTGTGTCACTGACTTAACAGCACCCATCAATTTAAAAAGGAACACAAAATCAATTGTAGACTTGAGATGTAGGGCAGCTGGGGTCTCTCTAGCATATGAGCCTAAAAGGTACATTTTAGCCTCTTAATGGACTAATTATTCCTTAACAACTCTCTGCAGCAACAGAGTTACTGCACATAGTCTATTGCTGTGGTCTAGTCTGGACAAGATGAAACACACTTATAAATAGCTGTCATACTGAATCATGATTATAGCCTCTGTGAGATTATAGCTTTTGTGAGAACACGTAATTTTGCATCTGTCATTTTTGACATTAAGGGTGTCGACACTTTCCTAAACAGTTAATGGTGATATCTGCCATTTCGACACAGAAATCAAATTGCCTTCCACTGCACAAGTAGAAAACAATGCATGCATTTAGCACAGCGTTATTGTTTATCCCATTTTGATCAGCCTCACTGTTTACTGTCTCACAATGCACTAACAATCAGACCTATATTAAATTACTGATGATGCAAACCCACCATTTCCTACAGCTGCTTGTCATGTCTGGATTACCAACTGGGCAATATGGCCAGCTCAGTCCAGGGTTCACTGTGTGGCAGTTAGTTACTTGATTAATTGATTAATATCCGCCAAAACACTTCCTGTATGTGGAAATAATCTTGTGACCGTGTGTCAAAACCTGGTTTTAATAGTTTTCATATTTCAGTTGAAATAATTCTAACGTTACATATTCTTAAATTTGCAATTAATCAGATTATAAACTAAATCACCTGCTAGCAGGTTAGTCTAGTCCTGCTACCGGTTCACATTAAAGGCATTCTACTGGTAAAACACAGGGCGGCATTTATGATGAAACAGTCACAGGAAATGCAATGTGTTTGTCACACAGCAGCACTAAACAAGCAAGGCAACCAGCTGTTTTTTTTCTGCTGTTGTGTAGGAAACTATTCTCATGCTGTGTGCAGGATGAAATTAGATCAAAGTTGCAAAAAGTATTGACAGACTTTTCTATCAAAACAAAGTGATTTTGTTTGGCTGCGCTGAAAACAGACACACCGGTTGCTCTTCAGATGTATTTCTGACAAAGCATCTGTTCATCTTGTGTTTCCTGTGCTGATCCACACTTGCTGTACCAGCACTAACCATGAGTGTCACCCATCAACCAGGAATGAATATGAATAACTTTAACCCTGTGAGACCTGAACTATGAAAGAATGGTCAGAAAATTCTAATTTTTCAAATATGAACTCTTTATTTGTCCCTTTGACAAAATGTAAAAAAAAAATAATTAAAAAAATAAATTCTAATTATATTTTTTGTTTGTATCACACATGTCAAAACATTTGGAAAAGTGAGGGGGGTCCACCAGGAGTCAGTATACGAGCATAAGAGTTCATCTAAAAGGGTTAAATGCAAAGTTTATGCTTGATGGTGATGCAATGAGTCCCAGAAATGTGGGTATCATATATGATACGTACGGGCTCACAGGGTTAAGTTCAGACAGTTACATTATTCTATTACTTTCCTATACCTTGTTCTATGTATTCTGTATTTCCTTTCAAAACAGTTAGATGCAGTTTTTTTTTTTATCACTGTCATTTGTGGGTTAATAAATGTGCGTGTGTGCAGGTGTAAGCTGTATGCATGTGTGTGACTTACGTCTGCAGCAGCAAGGTTTTGCTTTGAGTACAGTACTGATGTTGAAAAGGGATTTTAAAATTCCCATCACATTTTTGGACCAGATTATTCCCTGTATTTTTGGTCACTGATTTTTCATTTCATATTGGGGAATGTACTGTCCCTTTAAGGATCTCTTAAATAGCCTCACCCTTCTGCTCAATTCTTAATTTCACAAAGGTCATCAGGTTCGCTCCTCTGTTCCACAATCCTATAACAAATCAACAATGACTACTCACAGACACAGCACACACAAAGTAGGGCCTTAGGGAGAAAAAAGAAGGTTGTTCTTTCATTCGTGGTCAGTTTTCCTCACTATCTGATCCGCTTTGGTCTCCAAGGAAACAAGGCACAGTGCGATGCATGTGACGCAGTGGTAGTGATACAAGTTTGTATTCTTTTACTCCCTTCCTCTAAGCTTATGAGCGGATGAATGGTGAGTAGCCCTTTTTATGTGTGCATGTGTGTGTGTGAAGGGAAAAGGGAAGTACGGTGTCAGGATACGGAGGGGAATCCCTGGAAATCCTGTCGATACGGGGATACCCCCGAGGCCAGGGAGACACATTGCCCTATCAGGGCCACTGGCTGGGGACCAGTCCAAGAATAAGCACAGATGGATAAGCATGGGCAAACATTTGTGCAGGCATTAAACCACGATGCACAAAAACCATAAAAACAGAGCAGACAAGCATAAAAGAAACATGAGGAGGGACGAGTTAAACAACCACAAAAATTACTATCTTCAGGAAACACTTTGACCAAAAAAAAAAGAAAAACTGCAAAGGGGAAGTTTGATTTGCCTTTGTGAGAACATGAGTGTGTACGTGCCCCCTTATCTCCCACCAGAGAGCTGAGAGCAGCAAGTCAGGGAGTACAGGTGGAAGCAGAAGGTCAATATTGACCGACATCAGCCTACCTCACTCTTTTTCTGTCTGGGAGGGTTTGAGGAGTGTGGTGAGATCACTCCTCCGTGTCTTTCCTACAAGAGGGAACTCCCTGCTGCTACGCATTAATCACACAGATACTCCACGTCATCTTTATGAGAAGGAGGAGGGAGGGGCATTTATACGGAAAGAGCAACGACAGAGAGTGTCTGCTGCACAGGAAGTGCACAGTCCTCCACAAAGCTCCATTTTGAAACACAAATAAAGTGAAAGACACTAAGAGAAAGACATATAGTAGTCTGTGTATTCATTCTCCCTGGTTTTCCACAGTAAGTCATGTCCAAACACAAAGGACTAGGTTCAGTCTGCAGGACAATAACTTCTACCTTATCTACACTCACTAAATATCACAAGTGGATGACTATGAAAACTACATTTTAGCATTTGTGGCCACAGTGTATGCTGTTCAGCTAATGTTACATACTGTAGGCTCAACCCAGGCTCCATCCCACTGCACCAAATGTGCTTGGCTTCTGGCTTCAAACAATCAACAAAAGGTTGGGCAAAATTAAAATCATCTCTAGACTAAAGGTCTTCATGACCAAGACTTGACTTTGGGAAAAGCCCTGGGTTTCAGGTCTGTGTGTTAATATGTCTAATATCTAAGTGAATCAGAATAGATCCAAGCTTACTCGGTATCAGCTCTGATAAAACGGAGCACCATCATCACAGTGCAAGAAAGCACTGTAGGAAAAAAAAAGTAACCTATGTAAAAAAAATTATGCTAATGATTTATATTAGACTATTATGATCATCAGTCTGAGTTGGCTACAAATTGGTTTATTGTTGGAGAGGGAGGACTTTAAATTATTTCTAGAAATGAGTCTTTGAGGCACATAAAGAAATGATTTTTGCAATTAGTTCCAGTGACTCTTCATAATTATTATGATACTGCTCTTTTTGACCGCAGCTGCTTGTTAACTGCTTCATCACGCAGCTGCGGTGTAGATGTTCTCTCTTTAAGGTGTGTCCCAGTCAACTTTATTACAGCATTTTAGATTCAACCTAAATTTATGCACGCTGGGTTTGGGTCGGTTTTCCACGTCTGTTTCAGATCCTGTAGAGACTTCAAAATGATGCCAAAAGTTTATGTTTTCTAAAGACAGTGGTAAATTCTGTTACCAGTAGGATTAGTGGTTTGTGATTCACGAATAACGAACAACAATTGCCCAGATTCCAGTGGAAACAAACTCCCTTTTAACATTCAGGCATACAGACCTTTGGAAATCACTGAACGAGCTGCCAGGTCTATCCTCTGATAACTCTGAGGTCATAAGCAGAGGTGAGAGGTGACATGGAGGATGTAAGGACAATGAGTGTTAACTGAGATTAAGTGTGTGCGTGTGTGTGTGTGTGTGTGTATCTGTGTGTGTAGAGCGAGAGCCCTTAACAGGAGCCAAGACAAACAGGAGCGCTGGCATTTACTCTGTGCTTGGAGCAAAGACGGCTGGTGAGCAACACACACACACATACACATGCACACACACACTGACAGGCACAAAGAGAAGGGTGAGGCTGTGTGCTACAGAACACTTATGAATACCTGTGGATAAGATCTTTCTCTGTTTGTTGTCTAATATAATTATATATACACCATTTATATACTGAAACCTACAGGACATGTGTCACTGCATTGTGTTTATTCAGGTGATGTGACATTTTGGAAACCTTCACTGTGTATGTGTGAGCTGATCTGGTGATATACTGTCGTGCTCTGGGTACCGCTGGTTCATGCCAGTCTGTACTACTCCACCAGCAGCTATCTCATACCTGCCAAGTGGAGGTAAACATTACAACACCACAAGAATTTTCCACCCTTCTTTAAGCTCCACTGCACGAAAAGAAAAAAAAAAACAACATGCCGAAAAATCTCAAAGACGGATCAACTGTGGAGATTGGCATCAATAATGAACAGCAAACCCTTTTAGAATTCACCTCCACCACACTTTTTCAGAGGGGGTTCCCACAAGCTTTTTTTTTTTAGATGTGTCAATCAAATGATAAGACGTGGAAATTAAATGGTTTAACTTTAATTTCTTCTCTGGAACAAATTCCTCTGTGTGTATATGGTAAACTGTATTATCAACAGTCAGATCCCCATTCAAACAATAAGCATGTTTTAGTTTTATGATTGCTACTTACTCTGCAAACAGACATCTGGTTGGTGGTGAGGGTGCCCGTCTTGTCAGAGCAGATAACAGAGGTACAGCCCAGCGTCTCCACAGAAGGGAGGCTGCGAACGATGGCGTTCTTCTTGGCCATGCGACGCGTGCCGAGGGCCAGGCAGGTGGTGATGACAGCAGGCAGGCCCTCGGGGATAGCAGCCACAGCCAGGGCCACAGCGATCTTAAAGTAGTAGATAGCCCCTCTGACCCAGGAGCCACCGTGGACGGGGTCTCCGAAGTGACCAATGTTGATAACCCACACTGCTACGCAGATCAGGGATATGACCTTGGAGAGCTGCTGTCCGAACTCATCCAGTTTCTGCTGCAGCGGCGTCTTCTCTTGCTCTGTAGATGCCATCTGGTTACGGATCTTACCGATCTCTGTGGAAACACCAGTAGCTACGACGACACCTATGGCACGGCCTGCAGCAATGTTGGTGCCCTGAGGGGGGAAAAAAGAGAGAGAGAAATGAGTGCAGGGAAGTGAAGCAGGAAAAGTCTCTAAAATGAGCATTGGTGAAACTCGATTTTTATCTCTCTGACTAAAATCAGTGCTAAAAATCAGTCATGCTGACAAAAGATAGGAGAGAAGAGTTTCCATCAAATGGAGAAATGAATCAACAACAGACAGATGTTAAGCAATCACCAGATCATTAGAGAAGTGTAACCTTCATTCAATGATGTTACTAAAAGTCAGTGTTTTATAGGTTTGTGTATTATGACATTAATTGCCACTATGAAGCTGCAGGGGGATGTGCTTACAGAAAACAGCATGTTCTTTTTGTCCTGGTTGACAGCTCTGGGGTCAGGAACAGGGTCAGTGTGTTTGATGACGGACACAGACTCTCCTTAAGAAAAGAAAATGAGACAATTAGATCTGCAGGTGTGACAGGTGATTATTAGACCAACAATAGGATGTTTCGACAGTGACCGAGCCAAACAATGTTATGTTCACAGCCTAAAGGGCAGAAACTACTGCCACAGAAACTAAAACTGCAGAATGCCTATAACTCTGTCTTCTAAGGCCATGCAATAAACGTGCAATAAAGGGAGTATACTCTATCTGAATTATGTGAAAGCCCAGAAGCAGGATTTGTTCATTGCCTGATGAGACGTGAGAAATACCTGTGAGGATGGACTGGTCCACTCGCAGGGTGGTGGACTTTATCGAAGTCACTCTGATGTCAGCAGGCACCTTGTCACCAACTAACAAAAGAACAAACAACATAAAACACACAACAGGTTGGGGTTACCAAAAATGAATGTTAGAGTTGAACAAAGTTAAGAGTCTACAGCCATGCTAGCAACTCACCCTCACTCTAGCAACTGAGGGTGGTTATCCAAAGCGGGTCATTAACCCGTAAGGATTTATTTTACATAAAGCACAATACAAATACATTAGTTTTGCAGATACTGGGCAAAGTGAAATTTTGACCTGATGATGGTGGATGAGGATGCCCTTAGAAATCAGGAGATTATCAAGTTATTACAATTTATCCTCTAGGGACATTAAATATCACAAAGGAGCCCCTTCAAAAGTTGTTGAGACATTTCACTCAAAGAAAAAGTCAGAGGACTCCCATAACGAAACATCATCTGAGAACCATGAATGCATGTACGAAATTTTGAGGAAAAAGTCAGAAGACTAACAAAGTCATTAGAATTTATCATCTGATCACCTTGAATATCAGTAACAAATTTTGTGGAAATCCATCCAACAGTTCTCAAGATATTTCACTCTGAACCACAAATGTCAACCTGCTCGCTGCAACAGAGGAAAGGTCAGGAGATCATCAGACTAATTAGACCTGGTCCTCTGGGGACCATGAATTTCTGTACAAAATGTCATGCTAATCCATCCAATAGTTTTTTCAGTGTGGGTCAAAACGTCAATCGCCATCCCAAGAGTCAAGCTGCTAGTGTGGTTAAAAACCCAGCGGGAGCTAACATACCTACATAATACAAAGAATATAAAGAAAACAGGACAGTGAGGAGGACAATGTAGTAATTCTAGTAAAATTCTAGTAATTTTGACCTTCGGATTGTGTTGAACCCCTCAGAAGAGTCCACAAATGTAGCTGCAGGTGAACACTCCGATACACCCCATCGAGTGTCTGTTCAAACAATAAATCCTTGAGCAAAGAAACATCGTTGGGTTCTGCCCGGGCTCAGGCTGCAGCCGCAAGTAAACAGCGGCTCGATACAGCCTTGATGGAGTCACGTTGCTGTTTTAAAATGATCGATCATTTCCTCCCGCTTGTTCTGTCTTCACTCTCTGCTGCTCTCTTAGTTCCTGTGAAACACCACTTCCTCACACATGTCAGACACAAAATACAGACGAAGCCTGCACTAAATCCACAGAATGCTTTTTATCTTCTCCACAGTAGTCTTACAGTCCGCTTATTAAGCCTGCATATTAAAGTCGTATTTCTTAGCCAGAGCTAAGTATCTAAGGCCCCCAAACAAAATGGTTATTGCTTCCTCTTTGTCAGAGACTGACAATGAACATTTAATGAAAATATTTTCATAAAAGCAGGTCAGAGCTGGCTTGTGAAAAATGGATCATTTGATGTAGTCAGTGGCAATCATCTCAGGGCAGAGGAGAGGGAAATGACTCCAAACACTCCAGACAGATGTAATATTCTTCACTTGTTTCTTTCTACCACGAGAGACAAGGAAAAAGACTTGATCATTACTTTGTGTAATAAGCGCCTCGTGAATGAGTCTGCAGCCATCAACGCTCTCAGCCTTTATTACAACAAAAATCAGGACTCCGTGTGAATCAAGCATGGCTTTTCAACATGAAAAAGCCTGGACATCTTGTTTGAATTTCTACTGTTCCTCGCTCATGCACTGAAAGACGCTCAACAGGCAGTATGTCTTCTGTCTGAGCACACTTCACTGTGAAAACTTTTCAAAGTGGCCTCACGCTGATAAGTTTCTGAGTGTTCGTTTCTTGATCTTTCTCCATTTCTCTCTGAGCTCCATCATCTCCTTCTGACATTTGCTCAATGTTCTGAGACTCAAGGGGAATTTTTCACCGTCTCTTTCCTGTCGGGACAGAGATGGAGAGAGAGAGAGAGGCGGAGAGATGAAGAGGCCGTACTGTGTGTAGCTGAATAGCCTGCACTTCCATTTCTGTATTTCTCTACTTTTCTCTGTCTGACACCCATGGGCTGTGGGAGAACAACAGTGGGAGAGGCGGACGGGGAGAGAAGTGTGTGGTTTGTTTGTGTGGGAGGTGGCTGGGGGCTACAGGTTCACTGTAGCAGGACTGGCCGAGGGCAGAGAAGAGAGGCTTTTCAAACACCTACCCACAGACTCCTTCTCCCCTATCAAACCTTCACTTTGTGCCACGGCCTCCCACAGACACTCTCCATCTGCTAGAAGAGAAATTTAAATCCTAATATAGCCACGCTGAGTTCAGATAAGCAGTCTTTTAAATATTATAACGATCAGAAATTTGTCTGGCTATTACTTTTAGTGATTAGAGCATAAAAGCAAGAAAAAAAAACAAATTTAAATGGGAATTCATGAATAAATTGGAACATAACACATGCACATATGATGATCAAAACAAATGAGGATGTCAGCTGGTTTGAACAGTCAGCGCCCTCTTTCCATTTGCTAAAACTGGACTCCAAACAAAATCTTATGTCTTGCATAATATACTGGCAAAGAGGTCTTCATTCACGTGGAGGATAACCGTGACTGGTTACTGGGAATGTCTTGGTGGAGGTCCTGTGCAAACCCTCTAGGATTTCCTGACAATCTGACCACTGCAGTCACTCCATTAAAAAAAAAACAAAAAAACAGGAAAGTTCCAGCAGAGGCGCAAATCACAACTGTGCCATAACCATGGTTGGCATCGCCGGAGAGTACCTACAAGAAGGCAGGCGGGCAGCAGCAGTGGAAACTTGAGTAAATATATTTATATTCGTTTCTCTACTCAAAGGCGCTTGTGGTCAACGGTGTCCTTTTCCGAGATCTCCATAGAGTTTATTTTACCCCTAACATCAAGTTCCCATGGAACAACCACCAGCTAATCTGAAGTACAGGAAAGCCTGGGAAATCAATGTAGGAAAAGAAAATATTAATTTGTTTTCTTTGTCACAATATCTCTACCTAGTTCAGTCAGAAGGGTGTGCCTGAAGACCCCTGACACACATATTTTCTAAGAGAGAGGTGTGTGTGGTGCGGTGCCTACTTCAGCTGTTTACCCCTGTTTAAAGCTGCATAGCAACAAGATTATGTCAGACAAAACGAAGCGCTGAACATATGTTTTACAAAAATGCAGCAGGGTGCATAATACCACTATCATACCAAACAGTACGTTGATAGTAAATGCATCGTGTGCTTAAACTGGAATGCCAGCCTTGATGAGTGCCTCATCTTCAACAGAGTTTCACACCTAGATCAAAAATATATATCCTCACCTTCGACTCCACATAGAGCACTTAAGGAAAATGATGAAGGAAATTAAAAAGAGTGTGGACAAAACCAGCAATAGAAACTAAATTTATTGTTTCTAATATAATGTAGACTGTGGGTTTACAGGGGGTCAAACTATCCATGTACTTTATCTCAAAAAATAAAAGATGGATAAACTGAGCTTATGAGGCTTTACCCTCCACCGTGTCTATTTCTAAATGTATTATATTTTAATTTACCAGCTTATTTTTTAGGAAAAAAAACAGCAGAGAAGTCAGCCTTGGAACCTTTTTTTTTTTTTTTTAAATCCACTGTCAATACACAATGGGACGACCAACATGGATACACTAGCAGCTGCTGACATCCAGCAATAATATCAGACCGCTTATTCAAACAGCAGCTGGTTCATTTAAACTCATATCTGTCTCCCCACCACACTGTCATCACAGGTGTCGTTAAACCCCAACCCCTTGTGAACTTCAGCGACACAGAGACGAGCCGAGCATGGAGCGTTGTCATGGTGACACCGGTGGTGTTGACAGTGAGGGTGATGGTGGTGGTGCTAGATGGAGGTTGAGTGGAGTCATTTTGGTGCTTGCTACCTGTGCGGGCTTGTTTCCTTCTAACTGTATGCTCACGCATGTGTGATGGAGGACACCGGCTGTAACAAGCCCAAATTCCTAGGAAGCGTTATCTGTCACAGAAACACACACACACACACACACACACACACTAAGACGTGTCTTTCCCCTGCAAGTAATGTAAACTAGACTCTGTTAATTGTGAGAAAAACTATTTAGAGAATTTGATTTAATGTTTGTGAATGAACACTGTGATCTGTCACACACCCCCTGAGGTCTGCCTCCATTCCCATGCATCGCTGTGACTGTCGGAGATAAACAACCAGCCATGCAGTGGCGAAGATTACACTCCCAAACCCAGTTATGTTGATGGTGGAGGGATCTCCTTGGTGCTGCATGTGTGTGGTGCGCTTGCACACTGACTCTGGCATACACAGATGTTCTGGAACCACAGTGACAACAAGACTATTTTTAGCCGAGGCTGCCCACACATGGGTGAGTTTACAGCAGGGGAATTGTGTGTATGTAACGTAGGGGAGTGTGAGTGAGGAGTTGACAAACATCCAGCAGTGTCCAGGTGGTGAGACTGAGAGCATGGAAAGCAAAGGGAAGAGGAAGGCTGTGGAAAATTAAACTGGGCCTTAAATATAAGGGGTGACCACAGCCACTTACACAAAACCTCACACATACACACACACAGACACACACACGAATAGACCCAACTGGATAACAGCCCTGGCACCTGCACATCCAGGGAAAAGACTCTTATGTAATCTAGTCTGAGATATTCCAACAGTGTTTCCAGACACATGAATGGGTGGCAAAGGCTGTGTGAGTGTGTGTGTGTCTGTGCACGTCAGTGGCAGCCGTAGCATATAGAGGCAGCTAGGTGACAACAGTCAGAGTCCCCTGGAAGTAGACAAAGCATGACAAAGCATGTCTCAACGAGTGACAAGAAGAGTTTAGTTGAGTGTAGGCACAGCTTACCTGCCACTTCCACTATGTCTCCTGGGACGATGTCTCTGGCTTTGATCCTCTGGACAGCCTTGCGGTTCATGCGGTACACCTTTCCCATCTCTGGTTCATACTCTTTCAGGGCCTCAATCGCATTCTCTGCATTGCGCTCCTATGTGGGGAGACGTGCCAGGAAATGGAAAAGATAACGTCACGCCAAGGACAATTTTAAATTATTTTAAATTTTCATTTATATCTCAGTAAATTATATTTTACAATAAATGTAGTTCAAACTCTTGCATTAACAGCTTATTCTGTTTTACTGTATCCTGAAAAAATATTCAAGCGCACTTGGCTTTGCAAGTTCTGTTTTGAAATTGAAATCCTATTTTATTTAAACACCAACGTACACTGAAATTGTGCTAATAGTTTAAACAATAATCCACTTTGTTACACTGTGTCCTAACAGCAAGCAAGTGTACACACAGAAACACAACACAACTTCTTTACTAAAGTGTTGATGGATGCCTCATCTCTATGTTTTGGCCTGACACAGACTCAACTGTTCCACTGTCAACAGCCTCATCCCACTGCTATGTGCTACTTGGACATGGTGTCAGTCTGACTATAGTGCACGGATAAAAAGACACAAAAGATGAATCCTGCAACAGCTGGTGGACTGGATCATTTTTTGACACTGTCTCCTTAGCCACTGTTAGCCCTTGTAACCATGAGAACACCAGCTGGAAAGAAACATTAGACATATGCATACACACTTTTCACAGAGACACAGGATGAAGAGTGTATCTCACCTGCCAGACCCCGATAACAGCGTTGGCAATGAGGATAAGAAGAATAACAATAGGCTCCACAAAGGCGGTGGTTGTCTCCTCTCCCTCTTCAAACAGCGCCAACACCTATATGAACATAAAGTAGGCATAACTTCAGCAGACACATATTATACACATATTATACTGCAACTCCTTAAGTAATGGTATTTGGAGGCTGCTCAGTGTGTTGCTGTAGCCGAGGTTCCCAACCTTTTTTTGTCTGATGTAGTCTGACAACCCTGTGAGATATTGTAACAGATACTGTTACAATAAATTTTTCATCTGTCAGTGTTTAGGTCAATAAAGCACATAGCGTTCAGGTGTTTAAGCTGATCAAGTGTGTAAACACTGTAACGTCTATTTTTCAAATTAGTTGAGCTACTCTACAGTCTTTCTACGTACCACCCTGGCAACTGCAGAACTACCTGTAGTTGGTGATCAAGTGTGGCTGAAGCCAGAAAAGATCAAAACTAGCACTTTAAAAAGAAAGGCTGAGAAATGACCACAGAGTCCAGACCTGTCCTCTGCAGTAAATACAGTTAGAGGCTGCAATAATAATTTTTGAAGAAATAACTGCAAGACCAAGATACTGCAGAGAACAGGACACAGTGAAAACAAAAGAAAACCTCACATTTCTCACATTCAGCAAGGTATGCCATTGCCCCCCACAACCCCAAAAGTTAACAGTGGGCATTCAAAACAAATAATATTAAAAAAAAATGCAATACTGATTAGTTTAATATGCATTTCTCTATGCATAAGTTTACAGAATCATTCAGAATTAAAGGTAAAAATAAACACACATAAAAGTAATGATAAGAACCCTAAATGTTGCCTGGAGCAGCAAGACAACGGCAAAAATGACAAGAGCAATAAAAATAAATTAAATCGTGCAGGAAATGTGATCATTGGAGAAATAAAATCATTGGGATTACACTGAATGAACTGGGCTAATTTAAAACACTGTCATTCTTATGAAGCCCAGTTTTTCTTTTTTTTTGCTGCAGCATAGATTAGTACCAGTACACCAAAGCTCCTGGATGGTAGGAAAATCACACACAAATTAACATTTGCATAAGGATTTTGTGAGATCTACTTCTTTCTGTGGTGTAGTGTCTCTTAGGATGACTGTGTACCCGAGCAGGAGCCATGAGTGGTTTGAATGGCATGACAGTCAACAGCTAAAATAGTGAGAATGACATGTTTTAATGAAAACACAGACTCTTTTACCTGTAAGACAGAGACAAGCTTTTGGAATATCTACTAAATATTAAATAACTTTCCAGATAAATATCCCTGCAGCTTTAAAATAACTTCAGGAAAGGACATTTGACATTACTATGCAGTTAACATCTCTGTCTTCAGATCTGAGAGGAGATGCAAATGATATTAGATGATGCAAAATACGTTCATGACAACATCACAGACTTAATGCTGAGATACTAAAAGTGTGTACCTCCTAAACTGCTGTCTGACCTTCTACAGGGTCTTTTAGGGATCAGTCTGTTCGGGTGATAGAAAATCATCCCGTTTGATATTCACATTTCAGCTTCACATTTCAAATTTCAGAGATGTCAGCCTAGTGGAGACGCTCATAACTCGTCACTGTGTCATTATGATTCGAACCTTCGAGAGAGATAAAATATTTTAAAATATTTATCTGTAAGAGCTAATTTCGTTTGGCCACATTAACATTCATTTGGTGTCATGTTTTTGGCAACCTAATGAATTTCACTCCCCTTTCGTAACTCCACTGTGTTAACCAGCTAGTTGCTAACTTGAGGGCAAAAAGCGTACTGTCGATTTAGAGATTTCTTTGTTGCTGTGTGCTGCAACCACAAGCAACACTGATGAGAGCAATAAGAGTGAATTAAAACAGAAAAGTTGTAAGCCAGAAAATTATAACAATGAACTGAAAGATGCTATAAAACACCTTTGAACTGAGAGAAACTACAGAGTCAGTAGCTTACTGCAACAGAGAAAACTTCCCCTGCAACACAAAAATGACCTTATGCTTATATTTCCATCATTTTATCGATGGCACGAAACTGAAGAAACTGAAATTACTGCACAACAAAGGCAGCAGAGAGAGAGAGAAAAGAAGAGAGAAAGTGGGTCTCTGGTCCGATGATCTGATGGGGCCTATCAAATGATAAAAGAGTATATTCTCCACAGAGTATTGAGCACCAGCGTGTAAGTCACGGCAGCCTGAGCCTGGTCGATAGCTCATCATTCCCCATCATTTGGGACGGTAAATCTCCCTTCTGACTGAGCCGAGAATGGAGGGCAACAATGTCAGTCCTTTCAGTTAAGGACGGTTCAAAAGACACTTCACACAATCAGCACACATTCAGAGAGCAGTCTGAATACCTAACTCCTACTTTCATGCTGTTCAAATGGAGAGATGAGTGGGATTTCATTTGGGAACTTATTGAGGGAATCTGGTGGAAATTTAACTGCTTGCTTTCTGTAATCTGAAACAAAATTAAGCTCTAATTCAGCGTTGGGTTTGGAAATCAAAGCTTCAGCACCAAAATAAACCTCTCCCTACAGCTTTAAACACTGCACTCTTCACACCCCACATGCATAACTGAACGCTGAGACACATGTCGACAGATGGCCCATTATATCTGAATGTCTCCAGAGTTTTGGAACATCGCACAGTTAGCAGCAAAATGGAAAAAAACACATTTTATTCATATCAAATTGATCATAAGGTCACCTATTGAAAAATGTATTATAAACAAAGGAGGCTTGAAATCCAATTCAACTGTCACTTGACTTTTTGAGACGCTTCCTGTACTCCCCAACATTAACTCAACTTCATGTAGTGGAAAAACAAATAAAAGATCGGCCCTCTTTCTTCCCTAAACTCAAAGGGAGGAAGTGCACTGATTGTTTCAGGTGGCTAGTGTGGTTTTCTGTGTGGCTCTGCCCCACCTAAACCTTACCAGAGAGCTGACGACCAGCTTACTGCTTCAGCAAAATGAAAAGAGATAAATGATAAATGGAGATAATAAAATGGCACAGTTATGCATGTCACTCACTGTTAAATTCTCCCACTTACTTGCTGAAAAATTTGTTGTCATATATTTCTATATATTATAAAAGTGGCCCTGACCTGTTTTGTTGGTTAACCAGCTTCACTCTTGTGTCATGCAAAGGAGGAAGGAGAGTCTAATAATCTCAATTTGAATATGTTCAGAATAACAGCCAAATGAGTCCCAGGGTTAGGGTTTAACTTTCACTGCAGTTCACTCAGCTTTAGCCACTCCCTGATTATACTGGAAACACAGAAAACTGTGAGCAAATAGAAAAGTTTAAAAGGCTATAAAGGACTATAGGAATATAACCCATCAAAAGACAAGCTCTGAAAATTGTGTGATTAAAGAAGCTGCTCTGGGGTGTAATATATTTTTGATTTCAAGTCAGATCAGGTCACAAGGAACCTTGCTTTAGTCACTGAGCTGAAACTTCTCCAGGCAACGATGACACTGTAAAGCATTAGGGTCTGTGCAGCAGTGGAACAGGGGCTGTGTTCCACTATAAACAAGCTTTTTAAAGTAAGGAAAGCCTGATTTACATAAGGAAAAGTGAGCCCACACTCCAAAGTCCTGCAGCTACAGCCCACGCCTGCACTCCGAGCCTCTCACTAACACGGGGAACAGTTAGAGAAGATAAATTGTGTCATATACATTTTTAGAGCAATTTTCCTACTTTCAGAAATAGCAACAGCAATTCCATCCCGAGACACCAGGGACGTGCTGTAATAGATGGAAAAGTTATTATGCAGTCAGGATTCCCCCACTCCACCCCTCTTCGACCTTCACCACCCTCAGATGGCAACCAGGGTCACAGTTTGCGGTGCTGCAGTGGAGGGAGTTTTGATTGATACTTTTGTTTCCAATTCAGCCGAAGTGCTCTGCCTGTTCCCCCCACTGAAACCATATCAACACTGGATGGAAAAGCCTGCTCCACATGAAAAGGGACCACAAACTAGGATGAACAGCCTTTAACAGGGGAATAAAGCTGCCTAAAGCTAATGGAGCAGTTTATTAGGTGGCAATTTCCTGACTAATGTCCAATTCGGGTCTCAAACCCCCATGAGGTTCCATATGTGGAGTCAAGATCCAGAACAAATACACTGAGAGCCACTGGCATTTTAATTAGCTGGGTCATACTTACAAAGGAGACGCAGGCAGCTAGCAGCAGGATCCTGACCAGGAGGTCTTCAAACTGCTCCACCACCAGCTCCCACAGGGACTTGCCTGAAATATGCAAAGACAATAAACCATCACACACCTTTATGTATCCTACTTTATTTAAAGTTCGAGTCTTCCTGTGTAAAGGACTGAAAGTGTGCCTTTATACTTAAAGTTCTGCATGATATGTCAACATTAGCTTTCTAGTATTCGTTTGCAGCTGCAAAGCAAGACAATCCCTGTATTTACAGAGGAGTAGTAGTGTGTGTCCATGGGTGGATAGCTGCAGTAGTGTACACTCCCAAAGTTTACCCCTCAGTCTACAAAAAAGAAAAGATCCTGGCTCAAGACACTTAATCAGGTAGTAAAGGGAGGAGGATTGCAGCTCACTGGAAAAATCAATATTTACCTTCTTCAGCCGGGAGCTCTGTGGATGTCACACCACGGCAGATATAAAGGAATCAAATTGGCGGGGCCGGCGAGAGTGGAGAGAGAGAGAAAGAGAGCGAGAGAAAAGAGGGTGGGGGGGTGAGGGGGGGTTGGAAGAGAAAGTCAAAGAGCAGTTAATACATTTGATTAACTCAGCCTGACTCTGAGATGCACGTACACATACAAATTGCTCTGCAGAATTTTCCTGCTTGGTTATGATGATTTAATGCTGCACGCAGGACGACAGCAGAGCAACACTGTTGTTTTTCAAGCCGAGAATTATTGTCTGCAGTCATACTGTTCTTGAAATGAATAACCACCAGTCTAACTCCAAGATATGCTCTAAAACAAATAATCCTTTATGGATCCTTAACTAAGGATGGTTTAAGTTTCACCCTCAGTAGCTTTTGTGTAGCTTCTAACCTACAGAATCAACTCACTGTGCAATGACTGTCTGAAATCATTGTCAACACAGATAATAAACAGATTCATAACTTAACCAAGGCTGTTGATATAGTATGATTTTTCATCTTCAGCTTTTGTAATATAATATTTAATTTAATATCATAGAAGGCTCTGAAAAACCTTTTTAAAAATTCACATTTGAGAAACTAGAAGCAATGATTTTTTTCTTTTTTAACTGATTATAAGGATAAATAATAATAATAAATTATTCTGTTTTGTTATACGTCATGATAAAGTAAGATAAAACTTTAATAATCCCTGGGGAAATTCCCAGAGTACCCAACAGTAAAGTAATCTATCTATCTGTACACATTAATGGATCTATAATTATAATCCAATAATATAATACATTGCATTAATCTGAAATTAGCCATTCTACATTCTGGGTACTTCAACTTTGGTACTTATTTTGATGCTTTTTAAGTCATTTATTAAACATGAAATAATAAACAATCATTGGTTCCGATAACAAATGAATGTTGGTTTTATAATTAGGGTTTTATAATCAACTTGAATGCATTTTGGTTTAAACTGTTAATTGCAAAAAACAAGCAATGTGAAGACCTCACTTTGGGCTCTTGCAACTTTTGTTCCTTTTCAATCAATGCTGCTTCATTTTCAATCAACTAAAAAAAATAAATGAAAGGTGAAACAATGAAAATAATCAATGGTTGGAACCCCTGTGTGAAATGACTTTCAGAATAAAGCTAACCTTTGTTAGCTTGTTCAGGAAACACTTTTCCTTAATCAGAAATGTGGTGGTCATTAACATTCATACTGCAGCCTCAGTCACTAAACAGCTTGAGTTTATTTCTCAGTCTCAGTGGTCAGCACAGACGCTGCTTCCTGTTCTAAACCCCCTTTTTTTTTGCATCAGTATGTGCATAAGCCCCCATGAAAACAAACCCATGAATAAAAATGCATCGCTCTTTTCGTTCACATCATCTTGTTAGTCTTCATCGGTCGCTTGCAAAGAGAAGCTGCATTTTATTTATTTATTTATTTATTTTTGCATTTTGAGACAAGCTGAGCATCTTAAACATTCTGATTTCATTACCAGAACACAACACCCACCAACACATGAGTCACTGGTGTGAGTAGAAAACACATCAGTCATATTCTAAAATCATTGCAATTGACAAGTACTGTTGATCAGTGTCACCATAATGAGACACAGGCGTGCTTAGTCACTGCGTTTGTCAGGTCCTCATCACGTCCAACGCAAAGCTATGACTGAACAGGCCCAATGTAACAAACAACATCCATCACATCTGAAGAGCTTGATGAGCGATGATAACACACATCTGATCGGTTTATTTTCTCCGCTCAGTTCTGTGCATCTGTCTGTCATCAAGGTCTTTGTGTTTTGTCATGATTTCTCTCTGGAAAAGTGGGTTTTCAAACATCCCAACACCACAGAATAATGCCTCTAACATATTATCATCCGTTAACCTATGTCTTATAAGGAATACTTTTTATATGCAGCATAAAGTAATGAAAGAATTTGAATTACAGCGTGCCTTACAAAATGATTGGGGAAAAGCGGCTATATTTAGGAAGCTGTGGGCTGTAACCCTAAATGACAGCAGTGTTCTCCTTTGAGCAGTGGAAACCTCGTGTCCTGCATGTTTTGACCAGACCGTGCTACACGAGTATCAAACGTGACCCTGTGGAGAGAGGGCCTGGAAAGAGGAAGGCCCATGACGTGAGCCCACAGCCTCCTTCCAAAAACAAAAACCTTGCAGGCACTCACAACTCACATTACACATGCCACTGGCAGAAATAGAAATTATTTCACATCATGACTTCTGCAGTCAAATGTGTTTTTAAGTGGTCAAGAGACAGCAAAAGCAATCAGGGAATTTTTTTTCTCCCCAAAGGAGATGAAAAAGTTTGATCATTTCAGGTGGAGTAACTTCATTCATTTGGTTTGTAATAAAACCAGGGGGAGCGAAACAGATTGAGGCTATTAAAGAACACATGAGTTCTTCAATAGGCATTAAAGCAATTTGACAATGCCTCTGGTCAAACTTGCAAATGATCTTCTGAACATTATTAGTTTTGTATAGCCTAATAGAAAACAAGCTTCCTGGGGAGGACTGAACCTCGTGCAGAGGTCACCTCACAGCTCCATGAACGACCATCCTCAGTCTGTGTAATAATAGCTGATGAGTCACTGCGAATAAACTTGCTGTCTGGAGGGTTTTCAGAGTTCAGGTTGGACACAGTTGAACTCACAGGGGACTTTTGGCTGCACTCTGCCAGCAGCAGCAGCAGAAATGTGGAGAAGTGGGTTCTGCTGTTTTCCATGCTCCACCAGTCTGACATAAGCCTGTTTCCCCATTACTGTGCCTCCCTGGTTGTATAATGTTTTTATGGCAGACAGGCTGGCTGCAGCTCGAGGGCAGGAGACAAAGACAGACTGACTGAAAGGACAAGACAGACGAAAGGGGAAAGACAGAGAGAGAGAGAAAGCGAAGGAGGGAGGGAAAGGGCTGGAGGTGTTGAACGGGGTTCCCCTGCTTCCCTCTGCCAAGGATTCCCTCACAGTCATCTGGGCTGTGTCAACCCGAGGCTTGCCCAGGCACATTCCTGAATACTGACTTCACCTCTCTCTCTCTCTCTCTCTCTCTCTCTCTCTCTCTCTCTCTCTCTCTCTCTCTCTTCTCTCTCCCTCTCCCTCTCTCTCTGTGTCCCCACAGCACCTCCCCGCCCTCCACCCCCCCCTCCACCCTCCCAGCCCAGACAATGAATAAAAGAGCTTGTTTACATGCAGCAGAAAAGTGAGCAGTGCCGAGCAGAGGGGAGACACTTCCTGGAGACAGTTGCCAACAACAGCAGGGAGCTGGTTTCTCTGTCCAGAGAGTCGGGAAGCAAAGCAGGAAACCGGCCATGTATCTATCTACACCACATACCATGTTCTGATAAAGGAGGTTTCACTGCAATCTCCTCTTCTCTGCCTAGTCTGACTGAGTACATTAACAAATTACAGCCCAGATTATTAGGACCCCCAGTAAACATCACATCTGAGTGTGGTTAAGCAGTATTAACAAGCTAGAGTTCAGGCTGTCTTGTGTAAACTACAAACACGAGAAAGGTTCAGCAGTTACCATGACAACTTGGATCACGAAGGCTCCTTGAAAAACGCGTGTTTCACGAGGTAATGTGCCAGGGTCTGTCAAAATTTACCAAGAATAACTGTTATGCAATCAGAGGGGCCTTGATACAGCACGCTCTGACTGCAGGCATCAAAAACCACACACATTCTGATGTGAACAGGCTCATTTCTGGCCTCCGCAGGCTGCTAATGTACAGTTACCATGAGTGATAGCATGCAGGCAAGCAGACACACCTCCAAATAAACAGCTAGCAGCCAGCTGGTTAAGTGTGAGCAGGGAGGCATAAGAAGAACGGGTACATGGAGGTGCAGTTGTGCTGCTTCCGTAAGTGGCTCCAGCTCCAGGATTCCCGCTCCATCCACTAACCATGAGAATGCAGAACAAGGCCTATAAATACCATGATGGTAACCCCTAATGACACAGCCTACTATAGCTTCCTATATCCGCTCACTCTCCTAATGTATTCTCCCACCGGAAAAGGTCTGAATGCATTAACCATATCAAATGTGAATTATAGATGTACCCCATTCTCCTCCCTAACCTTATTATCTGTGAGACACAGAGGGCATCACAGGTAAATGCAGAAGAGACGTCTGCAGTCTGACAAAGTCAGTGTTGTCTTCATTTACATAAATGTCAATGGAGGGCTTCCCTTCTCTGAGGAAGACATACACAACTGTGTCAAGTGGGTGAGTGTCAGCAGCTATCTTTAGGCGTCCCGCCAACCTCTGAGAAGCCACCCTGAGGATCAGAAAGCGGGCAGAGGAGGAAGTGGTACCAAGTCACTAATCTCTCCTCTGCAGCATAATGAAAGAAGGACATGGACCCCAGACATGCAGCTACTCTTCAGTCATTATCAGCCCTCTACAAGCCTCTCATACTGGATTAAAGCTGCTGTGTTCAAACACATGGATCAAACAAAGCAACAGCAATGCTAGCAGCTATCTGAGGTTGTTCTTAAGTACAAGTACAGCTAAATGCTAACGTCAGTGTCACAGTGACGATGCTAACATGCTAATGTTGAGCAGATATAGGCCTAATGTTAATCGTGATCACCATCTAAGTTTGGCGTGTCACCATGCTAGAATGTGCCAATTAGCACTAAAAACACAAAGCATAGCTGAGACTAATGGGAATGTCAATAGTTCAGCAGGTGTTTGGCAAACTGATACTGTGACCTGATGATGGTGCTGGGTGAAGAGGGATTACCAAAGTTATAACAATTCATCCTGAGGGGAACATGAATGTGTGTACACAATTTCTTGGTGATCTATCTATTAGTTGTGGAGATATTTCACTAAAAAGCACAAAGGTTAACCTGACGGTGATGCTCCAGGTAAATTTAAGGGGTCACCAAACTCATCAGGATTGATCCTCTGAGAGCTATGAACGTCTGTATTAAATGTTGTGCCAATCCATCTGGTAGATGTTGAGATATTTCACAGCATATCATTTTAATTGTCTGTTGGTGCTAAAATAGGAACCAGGATCAGCAGTCATTAGGATTCATTTTCTGGAGACCATGAATTGAATACCTGTCCAAAATTTCACAGCAATCCATCCAACAGCTGTTATATACATTTCAGTCTGGACCAAAGTAGCATTGACAGTAACATTTTCCCAACTAGGAAATAATGGTTTTATTTCAGTGAAAGGCAAATTATATTATCATGCACAGGGTGAGAAAGGACACTAGTGGAGAGGAATGAGATGTCCGACTCAATACAATTAATTTTTATTTTAGTTGCTGTGTTTGATTAACTGATCAAGCTCTAATTCTCTTCATGCAAGAGACAGAGAGAAAAAATAAAGCTGCACTGAGATCGTTTCTTTTGTGAGGCTCATCTCTGAAAGACTATCGTGTCAGAAAAGGAGAATTAGTATCAACGTGTAGATTTCATCTTTTCCGGCCAATTAAGACAGCAAATGGCATGAGATCCAGCTCAGTGGCTGCTGCAGCTGCCCATTGGTTGGACTGTTTCTGACATCATCAAGCTGTGGTCAGGGAAAAAGAGACTGGATTTTTCCTTGGGACATTGCACACAATATAGTGTGCTGAAAGCAAACTGCACAATCACTCTGTATGTATTAATTATTTTTACTATATATTTTCACAATTAGTACCAAACTGTGTCTTTCAAAAAGGCTTGTTCTTAACTACTTTATCTTAAAATCAATACATCTTGGTCAATCTGAAAAGGAAATTTCCTTGGCCACAAATATTTGCACACTACAGATGACATGAGCCACGACAAAGTGAAACTGCTGATGATTACTAAAGATAAGACAGCTGTATATATGCACTGACTGTGCATACATCTGCTCTTTACCTGCATACATACTGTGCAGCTTAATGCATGTTAGATTCAGGTTTGAATAAACACTCTGAAACACACCAAATAAGCACCTTGTGTCACATTTTACAAAACAGTACTGCATGGTGAGCGCTACTGGCAAGTTAACAGAGGAAAAGGAAAAGGGCCTGTCAACTGAGCAGGACATGCATGAGGTGATTAGCACAGAGCTGGTATCTCGTCAGGGCTCGAAGCTTCCTCTTTAAGGTCACAGCTGTGTAAAGAACCATTTTCTGAACATCTCAATAGGCTAGAGAGAAGGATGGCACCCGGCCACCCAGTAGCCAAATGGAGAAGCTAAATGCTGTGAAAAATAGTCAGCAATCCCCCTAACGGCAGCCTGAAATATCTGTGTTAACATCATTCTATTTATAGGGTTTATTCTAGGTTTAGAAACCAGAGCGACACTTCTATCCAATCAAACGCCTGCTACAGTACAACTTTACTGATCTGAGCCCTGAAGAAATTGAGGCCAATCAAACTAGTGAAATTTTAAAATGTTGGAAATGTTTTGAATAGGTTAAATATATGCACCCTACTACGACTGGGTGTATATGTCACTGTAAAAAAGGGTGTAACTTTCAAAACACACACTTTAGCACACCAAGATAAAATCACATTCCCCTATGATATGACAAAATAATACTTAAGTATAGTTCTGGTGATATTCTATATCATTAAAGAAATCCAATGAAAATACTAAATCTAACAATGAACTGATCCCACTAACAAGTATTGCCTGTGGAACCTAAGTCTGTGCCTTTGAGTTCCGCTGTTGTCCAAAAACTATTAAAACACATCAGCGAGCCACACTGTTACACTGGATGTTCCATTATCAGGCCAAACTGGGTACTGCAGTTTATTTTGAGGCAGTTTCACCAAAGAGTGCATCAGACCCACAACTGAAAATATATGTGCCATTACCCCTCTTTGAGTAACCAAACCTCAAACCACGGTGCCTGACTATTTTAATGAATTATTGATCCTTTAAAAAATAAATAAATAAATAAATAAATAAAAAGTCAAGTATATATTTGTGACCTGCTTCTCAAAAGATTATCTTCAGATGGAGCCAGTTGAGGTGGGGCTGAGTGCCACACACCGTACAGCGAAGTTGGAACATTTTAAGGGACAGACTAACGCATTCTTCATTTCAGTTTTGTTGACAATAACAAAAAACACAGAATATCCTCAGCCTTATCTTTTAAGGCAGCTGGAAGCCTGATATCTTGAATTTTGCCACCTTAGCTTAAAAAGTGGTAATACTCTGCAGTTTTATTATAAATTCTCTGCAGGGTATAGTTCTTAGAAATTAATCAAACATCTTAGGGTGTCACAAATTCTACATCTGGTTGAACTGAATAAGTACAGAGGGGGATACCAGCAAAGTGTCGACGTGAAACTTAAAATTGTGATTGGTTTGAGTTCACCATGTATAAACAATTTTTTAAAATGTATAAAGTTTGAAAAGTAAAAGAGTTTCAACATAAAAAAGTATTGGATATTATTAGTTAAACTATTGCTATTAAATAATGAATTAACCAGAAGGAAGCAAATCATTTACCATTTCCTTGCTCTGTTTTGACACTATGTTCTTTTCACTGCTACTTGTTTTCTTCGGCTAAACCTGCTCCAGTGAAGTGGAACAGGTTTATCCATCTGGTCCAAGCACATGACTTTTCTAGTATTTACTTATTTTTCCAGACACTAATAAGCAACACAAGTGTTTTTTACATACAGATCATTATACTGCACAAACAGCTCATCTCTATCTGAGTGCCTTTAGATGACCTTTATGGTATACACAGAAGGCAGACACATACTGTTCAGCATATGCTCTGTGTACACACAACCCACTCCTTGAAACACAAACACCTTTGAGTATGCATCCCCACAGTGGACCGGACTGTGCTGTAGCAGAGTGTCTGGGCTGCAGGCGGCGGTGGCGTCAACTGTGAGTTAGACCCGGGTGACTCAACATCATCTCACCATTAGGGCATGATGGTGACTGACAGATGCAGAGGTGGAAGAGAAGAAGCCAAGACAAGTGACAGGCCAGAACAGGATCACAGCTCCGCTGAAGGCAGCAGGGCAGGCACACACAGAGCCCACTAGAACAGGGAAGTGACTCAAATGACTTTTCTACAACTTAACTCTCCTTTCTCAGCCCACACAACTCCAACACTGCTCAGAGAATTCAACTCTCAGCTGGACAGTTTTCAGAAGAAGTGGCAGTAAAGTTGAAGCTGACAACCGCTGATTGAGAAGTGCTCTGCAATGTGCCACCACGAGTGTGTCAGAGTGAAGGAGGAGGAGCAGGAAACAGCAGAACGCCTCTCAAATTTCAAACGCAGGAGTGTGCAAATCAGGCCGCTTTAATGTTGAGTCGCAGAACAGGAAGAGAAACAATGCTGTGAGTGAGATCCCACTAGAGGAAGTTGTAATTATTATTTGTGGCAGAAGCCTGAGTGAAGAAAGAGCAATAACATCGCATAATTTACCAAGGATGGAATCAGCTATTGATCACTAGCAGCAATGTCAGCCACCCTTGGGTTTGCATCAGTGACAGAAAACAAAACACCTTTAGGTGCCAGAGGGTTGATGCATTTTCCCCTTTGGAAAACAAGCTGACACATGTAATAATTGAATCAACAACAAGAATTAAAATAGTTTCATGGTGGTGAAACTGACAGAATCAGCAGCTGTTGGGAAGATCGTTGTTGACACTGCTAAAAGCATTTCTACCATATTCTGCTTGTATGTCTCTAACTATGGACACGGCAACACGATGTTGCCATGACATGCATTGCGAGGCTGTTTAACCTGAATGTATTGCGCAACTGTACTCCTCTCCTGCAGGGAGTGTCAAGTGGCATTTTTACAACCTAAACGAATTTTGAAGGCTCTTCAGCTGTGCAGAGTAATTTAAAGAGTCATTTATTGAATGTGATTTGATTAATAACGTCTCTTAAGTCAACTATACTTTCATATTTTAGAGTCTGAAGAACTTCGGCTTTGATGTAGTATTTTGTCACATTAAAGCACAAAATTCTCCAAAATGTTAGAAAAGGAATCAATAAATTAACACCTCCTTCTTCCCTGGACACTCCCTCACCTGAGTGCCAGCTCCTGAGAGAATTGCTGTCTAGGCTACCCACCCTCTCCAAAAAAAAAAACAAAAAAACAGTTGATTGCTCACGGGGACAGTGTGCCCTTTCACTGACACCTTCTAAAAATGAACGAACTGTGCCTTTGAAATCGGGGTTGCGAGGGCATGGAATACAATCATCAAGCACTGCAAGATGTAACAGCACAAACATTCTTTGTGCACCCACACACACCGAGCAAGTGTGTGCGTGTGCGTGTGTGTGTGTGTGTATGTGAGAGAGTGAGAGAGGCCTGTGACTTCCTCTACTACATCAGAATTAGCTATTTCACCATGAAAGTGGTAAACTGTCTTGTAAATTGTGGCCCATGTAGCTCTCAACAGTAAATTAGCAAGATTCCTGTAGTGTGTGTGTGTGTCTGTGAACGAAGTTGCAAATAAAGGAACTGCTCGTGGACCATGAATGGAAGGTGTGAATAAAAGGTCAGCCGCCACCTTTCTGCAGCACAGGCTTTGTAGAAAAGACTGAACAGATGAGGCAGCTATGCTAATTTTCCAACATCTCGGAAAGGGATCAGAAACCCTGACGCTGGTCAGTGGGGTTTCTCTGTCACAGCACATGAAAGTGCCAACATTATGACAGGAAGCCTAGATACCACTGAAAAACAATACTTTATGTGCTTTCCTAAAACACCACGAAGAGCAAGAATCTATACAATCTATAAACCCACTGTGCCATTAAAGACAAATTAAAGGGACAGCACAGCTTTAAATTGGAATGAATGTTGCCATCAATGATAAGAGGGAAAGAAAATCCCATAACCAGGCCAGAACATGGAACCTCAAAGCAGTTTTTAATTTACAGGTCATCTATAGAAGTAATGAGACAGGACACACTCTTGTTGTACATTAATTGTTGGGTTGAGGGGACAGCTAAAAGCCAGCAGAGCAGACAGTGCTCAAATATTTCAGGAAACCAGCAGCGGTTAAACTCCCTCACCCACCCCAGATATTCCAGGGGCAAACTGAATGTGTAAAACCTCTCCGGTCCTACGGAGGAGTGTTATGTCCGAGTCAAACATGTCACACCGTCCTCCCTGCACGTCAGTGCCTCCTCCTGCACACATGTGTAACTGTGCGATGACGGTGAAATGACATTGATCATGTCATTTTCATCTCCTGTTCACCCACTCGTGTCCAAACTGAGACGAGCACTGACGCTGAGTTCAGACTCACAGTGAGGATTTTGTTTGTGGACATGTTGATTTAGGTTAATGACCCCTCTGATAATCAGATCCTGCTAACCATTACGCAGAGTGAAACACAGTGCATGCATGTCAGTGGGAGCGAGGTAATCGTACCACCCGCAAACAGCTTTGAACAGGCGCTCCCTGGAACAAAACACCGAGGCTCACACAGAGTCCTCTGCAGTCAACTACAAAGTCTGTGGTTTGTGTGCAGAGGGGAAGGAGCCGTTTAGCAGCTGTACATCACTCTGCAATGACTGCACTAAAATAGTAAACAAACCAATTCCAATTTAATGTTGTTTTTCCCCTTTTTTGGGCTTGTGGAGGAGCAGCTAGAGTGGATAACCCCAATGCAGTCAGCCCTAAAAGGGAAAAAGGGTATTCCCTCCCTCCATTTATCTGTAACATGCTCGCATAAGACAGGAAGTTCACAGCTAAAAGCGAAAGAGATGTTATCTGTGGCAAGACGTTGCTTTTTTTCCATGAAGTCATCACAAGCCCCTGGGTAGAGCGGCTGGCTGCAACAAAAGGACTTCTGTTTGACTGGCACAATGTGCTGCTCTACTCCACAGCTTGGCCACACATGCAAATGACAGGCCAGGAGGGAAAGGTGCGGTGATGTCAAGCCCGAGCTCAACACGAAAATTCATACATCAAACGCGAGCTGAGTGTAAAAGATGATGAGGACTTGGGGGGGGGGGGGGCCTAGTGTAAGAGCAGCTGCATGATCCACACTGACAGAAACTATTTTCACTTGAAAGACATCTGATAAAAGAACAATTTTACTTGCACGGTTACAGTTTTGACAGAAGTTAGAGTCTTCACCACTCTAAAAGGGTCTATTTAACACGACTTTACAGGATCACAGAGGGAAGTGGATATGTAATATGAACTGGAAAGTATAAGCCATGTGAAGAACAACTGTTGAAAGTGAAAACAGGTTGTTCGAGATTTTCTGTTTCATTATGTTCACCAACTCATCTTCTTCCACTCCAGTAGCCTGAACCTACCCTGCACTTCCTGATCCCTGTATGACAGGCTAGGGATATCATGTCTTCACACACACACACGCACACACACACCACACACACACACAGCACAGCACAGCACATACTGAGTCAATACTTGGTCAGGGAGGGCTTCAGGTTTGTTTGCGATAAGAATAAAGCTTTCTTTGGGAACTCCACCTGACATACTTTCAAACCAGGCCTGACATGATGTGACCTCAGGGGACAAGCTGAATTCAAAAAGTCGCTCTGGATGAATTATTCCGACCGATCAGAGTTTATTTGCACTGATATCTTGTCTCTCTACCTGTTAACTTTAACCAGTGCGATGCGCGCTGAATGAATTCGACACAGGCATGTGCATCAATGAATGTGCCACCTACATTTCCACTGACGGCGCGCCACGGGGAATATATTTTTACGCGCACGAACAGCCTGAGATATAGCCGCAGCAGTTGGATTTCCTGGCAAATGAATCGATACGGGCTTACAGCAGGCGCCAACCACGAACTGACATGTAAAGATAATTTATAAAACTACTCACCGTTCGGTCCATATCTCTCGAAATTGACTTTGACTTGTTCCAGAGTCAGCCCAGTGTTCTCGTTCACACCGAAGTTGTCTAAAACTTCAGTCGCCGATTTAGTGTGCGCATTTTCCATCTTGATGGACTGGGCTTAGAGGATCAGATTGAAATGCATGTAGTATCGAAATGCATGTACTGTGGCAATCGGAGGGTGTGCTGGTGAGAGGGGGGGTGGGGGGTGAAACGGCAGTAATTTCCACCGATGGACGTTCAGGGTCGATCTTGGTCGGTTTGCTCTATCACCTGTCCCCCCTGAAGAAAACCTCCGGATCCGCGGTACAGACGATGTTGTTTCTCTGTTGATCGACTGCCGCTGCTACTTCATCTCCATCGGAAGGTGTGCTGTATCTGTGCCGGGGCGGACCGCCTCTTCGCTGTTGAGCACTCCCTCCTGCGCTCCCATTGGCTGCGTGTACCTGAGCGGAGGGTTCAGCTGCCTCATGCAAACACTTCAAACATCTTTCCTTGAAACAGGATACGTAAAGCTCCGTCGATCCTTGTTACAGAGCAGGTCAATAAAGGTTATAGTTAGCGCTGTCATGTTCATTGCTCTGCACAGGGAAATTGTTTTGATGATTATAAATTTCAACAGAGGTCAGCTGCACATCAGCGCCTCTGGAGCTGCAAGGGGACACAGTGCCTTGCTCAAGGACACCATGAAATGATAGTTTTCAGTCCCTCAGCACCTAGAGTACTGCAGTTAAAGTGACACCAGTGCAGAGTTTTACAGTGTTGGTTGCATGTACTGCACCCTGTGAGTCCTTAAAGCAGCCCTGGGGCCAGTTGCACAAAGATTATGTTAACCTAGTCAATTAAGCCCCAGTTTTCTTTTTTTTCTGAAACTAGTCAGAAGCAAGTCAGACAAAAATAAGGCTGACTAATTTTAAACATAAAAAGACAGCAACTCTGCCCTCCAGGCTACTTTCCACTGCGAGGCTGTCCTCACAACTGACAACGAGGAAACATGGCTTGTAATTTGTGGTTTGTTGTAGAGTCAGCGAGGCAATAAAGTTTCTGTAGATGACATATAATCACTTGAAATATGTGTATTTTTGAATTTATACATTTGTTTCACATGTCACTGAATTATCACAAAACAGTTAAATTCTTGTGCTCAGGAGAGGTGAGCAGCTGGAACTAGTAGTTTTGTTATATAATTAATATACACTTAAGTGTACCTAATATAGAATCTGATTTATGTGAACACACACCAGGAATTGTGTTCTGGCTGCTGGTGACTCTCAAGCAATACAGACAGACAGAAAATGTACATGTTATTTTACAGACCATATGTAATATACAAGCAAAATACAGATGATATAAAAGACAAACAATAAACATGAAGTGCAAATGTGTGTGGTAGTGCTGATAACGATGATGTGCTTCACGTATGAGAATGAAATTGTGATGTCTGTATCTGAAGAAGCTGTGTCATAGCAGATGACACTGCTCAGCTATTTATGAAGTTGTGGGCCTGAGCAAAGGAGCTGCTCCTGTGTCTGGTAGTTCTGATGTAGGTTCTGTGGCGTCTGTCGGAGGGGAGGCGTTGAAAAAGAGTGTGTCCAGCCTGTGGAATCTGTAATGATTTTCCCTGCCCGTTTCCTGGTTCTTGATGAGTACAAGTCCTGGAAGGTGGACAGGGGAGCACCAGTGATTTTTTTTCCGCTGTCCTTACTGTTTGCTGCAGTCTGTTCCTGCGGCTGCACCAAACCAGACTGTGGTGGACGTGCACAGGACGGATTCAATGACTGTGGTGTAGAACTGGCTCAACAGCTCCTGTGGCAGACCATCCCTCCACAGTTGACACAGAAAGTATATCCTCTGCTTTTTGAGGTAGATGTTTTGGGCCTTTTTGAGGATGCAGTTGATGTTGGTCTCCCAGTTCAGGTCTTGGGAAATGGTAGTTCCCAGAAACTTGAAGGCCTCCATGGTTGAGACCAGACTGTGTGTCCACACACAGTCTGGACTAAAGTCCACTGTCTCCACAGCCTTGAGTTTGCTCAGTTCCAAGTTGTTCTGACTGCACCAGAGCACACCAGCCATTCAACTATTCAACATTCAGCCATTCCAGACTGATGACTGTAATGTTGTCTGAAAACTTCAGGAGTTTAACATCTGGGTCCTTAGTGCAGCTGTTGATGTAGAGGGAGAGGAGGTGTGGGGAGAGGACACATCCACTGGTGGGGCACCAGTGCTGTCTGTAGACCAGAGGTGACTTCCTCCAGTCTCACCTGCTGTTTCTGCTGGTTTCCTGCTTGTGATCCTCTGACAGATGGTGGGGAATCCAGTGAGCTGGGAGAGTTGGGAGGAGAGGATTTCTCGAATGATGGTAGTGAACACTGAACTGAGGTCCTTCAGGATCCTTGCACATGTCCCTGGGTAGTCAAGATGTTGTAGGGTGAAGTACAGTCCCATGTTGACCGTGTCATCCACTGATGTGTTTGCCCAGTAGGCAAACTGTAGGGGTCTAGCAGGTGGGTCAGCACCAGTCATTCAAAGGAGTTCACGGCTGTAGATGTCAGAGCGACAGGCCTGTGATGGCAGTTTTCTTGTAGACTGGGCTGATGGTGGAGTGTTTCACAGGAGGTGATCGGGGATAGCTCCAGGGATCTGTTGAAGATCTGCATGAAGACTGGAGTCAGTTGGACAGCACAGGCTTTAAGACATGGGAGGGGGACACCGTCTGGACACCATCAGGAATTTGAAAGTTTCGTGCAGCCAGTGGATTTACTGTGTTTGTTTCTTGTTCAGCCAAAGTCTATTTGTTAGATCTTAACATTATCAAAGTCCACATCTATGAAAGCTGTCCCTGATATCACAGGAGTTATTGCAACACTAAGAGCAGAGGGGATGATCAGAGTTTAGTTTGTATTTATGTATTGAAAGAAAAGAAAAGGAAGAAATGAGCAACATCTGAACTGCTGCATATTTTATACAAGGAGCAGATAATTGGAAGAAGGACTCAGATGTTTGTGGAGAGGAGGGTTGTAGCCAGTGTTAAGTACAATGATCACAAGAAGTAAGATGAAGGGTGAGTTTATGTTCTGCTCTCACACAGGCCACAGGTATCATAACCTGCGTAAATAAAATATTAATACTCAAGTTTTGACAGTGGTTTTGGTATGTCGGTTTACAGGATATAGCACTTTTACAAAGAGGAAAATACAAATTCAACAACAGACATACATAAGAAATAAAAACAGCAGAATATGCAATGTAAAACAACAAAATAAATATAATCCAAATATAAGAAAATATGATGCTTGTGTTGTTCTGTCACTGGTAAAATGAGCTGGACATTTTAAGCTGCATAAACGCAGCTAAACAGATCGTCTCAAACTCTGACAGCTGTGTCCCTCGCCCTTGCAGTCTTGCCAGACTGTTCTCTCAAGGAAACAACATCCTTCTGAAGTCCATTCTTGGCTGTCCTGGTATTGAGAAACAGCCTCTGAGTCCTCAGGACCAAGGTTGAATACCACTGCTTCGGATGTTTGCCAACGCAAGGGCTGACCCCAGCACAGTCCAGTTAGAGGACACTTTGCAAGTACAAATGGAATAAAACATGATTTTCAACACCATATAAATTCACCATATAAAACATATTCCAAAGCCCAGGAACTGACTAACTCTTGGAATTAGAGGTATATCCACAAATGTACAGATACAGTGACATATAGCAGAAAAATTACAACTTTGTACGGTAGTTCTGTAGTTATAATTTATTCAGAAGAACCACAAAGAGGATGAAGGAGCTACTTATTGGAAAGAGATTACCTCATGGTCTATCAATGAGAAACATGCAGTGTTGGAACAAGCTCCAGTGTTTCCCAACCTAAAGGTCCAACCCCTTGAAAGGGTCACAAGGTCAATTTTAGAGGCCATGAGATGGTTAAAGTGAGAGGAAATTAGTAAAAACAATGTAGTGGAGAAGAAATACTAACCAAGTACCTCAGAACTGTGCTTACGTATTGTACTTGAGTAACTTTTCACCACTGGAAATATGCTATTTTAAAAAGGAATAAACATACTTTCTTACATCATGCTTTCAAATTCAACTTCAGGTACTCAAGTGCAATTGTTAAAAACAACACCAGAAGTGCTCCTGTGATCTCTTTCTTTAGAGTTCAGTAGACAGAGTCGTCACAGTGGAACAATCCTCTCTCCACTCCTCCTGTTACCAAACTTTCAAAGCAATTTGACATTTTTAATCCCTCCAACAAATTACAAGCAAACATGCTTGCATCCCGGTGACTGAAATTATTCTTTTTTGTTTTAGGAATCCATAATTTATGACACACTGTTTATGCACAAAGTCACTTTCCTTGTTCCAACACACTTGCTTTGGCCCATTCCAGCAATGTGTTCCAACCAGAAATACACACAAATGCAGCAGCAGCACATCAAAAAGCTCTTTCCCTGTCACTGTAAGCACCCCAGGGAGCTCACATTCTGGTAAAATTGATCCCTCATAGCACCAGAAACAAGTGCAAGGCTACTCCCAGTGTACACAAAAGCATTATTTTGCATATCATTTACGAAGACCCCGCGGGACTTGAACTTCCTGGAAAACTGTCACTTCCTGGAAAACAGTAAAGGTGACCCGATGTGACATGAACCATAGGTGTAACCTAAACCTCCAACCACTAAAAGCAACACACATTTGTAAACAACGCCGGCCCCCTGTGCCTGCTATCAGATCAAATTCCCTCTTACCGGTTTCTAATACCCTGAAACTTTTGAGTAATACCTCACTTTGTTTTGTCCTCGTTGGCTTTTTGTGGAACTAAATCTTCACCCTTGTGGTTTCATGATAGATAAAAGTCGAGCCTGCAGCAGTCTGTTATAAACCTGTTTTTTTTATATTAGCAGAACTTTACTGTTTACAATGCTCATGTTCATTTTAATCAAGAAGGAACAGTGTACTTTAATTAACATGAGCACATGGATCCATCATATGAAAGTGCCAGATTCAGCCATACAGTCTAATTTTCATCTGCAGTCCCTGGCAGGTTGATGGCATATTAAAAACATAATGCTTCACATCTCATAAATGTAAAACTCTTTTAGAGAGTTTACTGAATTTGCCCATTCATCGTTGACTGGGGCAGAGTCAGCTAACTGCATGCAAGTAGGGAAACCAGTGTTCCAGATTTCCCTTCCATCACTTTATCCTGAGTGTAAGGTTACTGCAGCACAATCTCCCCACAGTATGCAGATGCTGAAATGGGTCTACTGTTGGAGATCACAGGCACTGGACTGGGACCTCGTTGGGCACAAAGTATAAAAGGAACAAGGTGCTCCAATTCTGTCCCCGCTCACAGCTGGTCTCCTCTCTCACAGTGAAAAAACGTGTATTTATATCTGGAGCTTACGTAACTTCCAGAACTGCTGTCTGGAGGATGGTGGCTGGCTACATGAAGTTCTTGGATGCTTAGTGTCTACAAGTGCCCTCTCACTTGCTTTGGAGGTTCTGTCTTTGCCTCTGCGTCAATATTTTCGGATCCAAAGATTTCTATTTAAAAATCCAGACCTCACTACAGCTATCCACAGATCCCCAGCAGACATTCAGGCTACAATCACAGGCTCCGCTTATTCTGCTCACTGCCCACTCGCATGCACAGTCAGTGAGATTATCGTTAGTCATCAGCAGTATCGACTTATGGCTTGAAGTTCTCTTTAAACTCGTGTGTGTGTGTGTGTGTGTGTGTGTGTGTGTGAGCATCTGTCTATCTGAGCGAGCTAAAACCTTTGCATCAGCCCTCACGGTGACATAAATTTCGAGAGAACCCCTCCGATGCCAAAGCTCTTATGAAAAGGAAATTCCCACCCCGAAGCCCCCTCTCTGGCTGGCTCCCTCTTTCCCTTCTTTCCCCTGTACACACTAGGGGACTGTGCTAGTCTCAGCGCCAGTCACACAACATTTTCCACACAGCACTGTCAGCCTTCCAATAGCATTTGCCTTCCCCTTTCACATGCAGCTTTCATTTGCATTGAGGGAAATGAGCCGTGGCCTCCCGAGCATGAAAAAATCCCTCCACCTTGCACGTGATGGATCATAAAGCTACTGTACCTCCATCTAAGACAAGACATGCTATTCTCTGTGCACCGGAACCTGAATTCAGGTTTTTGTGTTTGATATAAAGACATATTTTGAATTTGACTCTGAAGAACAGCCACTTTTTTCTTAGAGCTTGGTACATTTGAAATCACTCTGCTGCCTATACAAAAAACCAGAGTGTTGGGGACAAACAGACAGCTGCTGCTTGACCTCTGTGAGTCAAAAAAAAAACAGTCTGGAGCAGCTGTACTTGACAAGAAGGCCAAGTGGCGAGTCAAACCCATCCAGTCGCCTCACCATTAATAAACCTCTCCCTGCTTTTCCCCCTTTCTCCTTCGCCTCTTCCCTATGCTCTGCATATTTGTGAGAAAGTCATCATTTCACAGTCTGGTGCAGCAGGATGCCACACAGCCTGCCAGGAAGAGGAGGGAAATGCTTTATGTCAGGGGAGAACTGTCTGCTTTTATGCTGTCTTAATATTTTAAATGCATCTCCCAAATGATATTTAATAAAGCAGTACACGCCTTCAGTATCCAGCTGTAAGCAAGTAACAGGTTTTACACCTTTTGAGCATCAGAAAGTATATACTGTATATATGTGTAATTATACTATTGAGGATTGAAGGATAGATGGATATATGGAACACCAACCTGTCTGTGCTATCTGCCCTTGCAGGAAGCTGGAGACATACAGTAGCACCCTCCTCCTGTCTTGTGGCTGAAAGAAATTCAACATGTTTCCCAAAATCTGACCTTGTGGCTGTCAGTGTGCTGTAGAAGGCAGTGGAGGGAGTTTATGCAGCTAAGGACTTACTTTAATTATCTTAATGTGACACAGCAGCAGCAGTTTTTGATGTGAAAGATTTCAGTGTGATTTAACACTTTTAATTAGCCTTAATGAGGTAAGTTGCATTTTTGAGTTCAGTGTTTTACATAGAAAATACAGAGTTAGACTCCCTTTAACTTTTCTGTCTTCTACTGTGGGTGGTTTTCTACCACTATGGCTGGCAGTCAAGATGCCTAAAGTTCCAGTTTGAGGTTGGCTTCCTGTCAGGGTTGGTGCTTTGTGTTACAGCCTTGCTGTGCAGCAGAACTGGAGATACTGTCCTTTTTTATTCCACACATTTATCTTCCCTGACAGTCTATAAACACATCATACTGGAATACTGTCACTTCCTACTAGAAAACGACTTCCTAGAAAACATTTTTCAGTTTTCTTTTGTACAATGTCTCACAGTATGTGATGGAGAAGCAAAAGTGTGCTAATCGAAAAAGGCCTATAATCTGTTTGCGAGACAAATCTTTCACAAGGTCGTTAACACATGCATAAATAAAATGTTCGGGTAATTGCCAGGTTGCATCTTCATGGTGAGCTCATACTACTGTAGATGAACAGCAGCCACTGACACTGGTATTCTGTTTAACATCCCTCTCCCTTGTCAGTTTGCCTTTGTGTGTCCATGTCTTTTGGTGGAACTGTTTGGTGTTTTGAGGGAAACCAGTGCAGTGTATACCATCATCAGTGGTTTTAATAGAACTGTTCAGGTTGGTAAAGTGGTTCTTTCATTAGTCCGCCTGTCACTCTCGCCCCCTCCAACATTGCTCAAATAAACCATTTGACTTAATTAGAGCTCTTCTGTTGTTCTTGATTAATGCTGATATTTGTTTTTGACGTGATTGAACAGCACAACCTTTGACAACCCACTTTCTACACTTGTCACTATTCATTTTCCATTCTTCCCAAAGACAACACTTTAATTTGGAATAGACAAGTCAAGCTTCACACACACACACACACACACACACACACACACACACACACACACACACACACACACACTGTCATCATCACCACGTCCAGGCAGTCAGACTTAATTGATACTCAATCATTTTTGGGCAGGATGAGTCACCGTGCAATGACGGGGCTCATCCTGTCAATCAGTCCATCTGTAATGGAATCAAATGCTGCATATGAAGCAATTACCCAAGTCACTGATGAGGCGCGTTTAATACGCAGCCCAGTGCAGGCCTGTTCTGAATGCATGGTTCCCACACATACATAAAAAGATCAGATCCTGGAGGGAAAGGACAAGATGGATACTATGCTCATGACGTCTCACCAGGATTAATCTAGGAGAGCACTTGTTTAGCTCATCTGGAGCTGAAAGGCACTTGTGATTATCAAATAGCCAATCAACTAAAATTTAACTAATGACAGTGTTGATAATTAATCTAATAATTTCTCACAAAAAATGCCAAACAAATTCAAGTTATTTGTTTGCATTGGTTATTTCTCAGTTCTTGACTGTCAGTAAGTGACCAATGGCAGCTTGGGGTTTGGGTGCATGGGCAGAGTAACTGTGTGGGTTTTTGGGCCCTCAATTTTGCAGGCTTTATTCACTCTCACAGCTCTCATAGCTACAGCGGTTATTGCAGGTTTAAGGGGCTCTGGTAACTTGTAAACTATTATGTCGACTTTTTTTCAGACTAAATAACTGAAAAAAACACATTTGCACATTTTTCTTCTGTACCCAATAAGTCATGCGTTGCCTTTGTAGACTTGTATCTTGTAATTGCAGACCTTTAAAAATGTTTTACTGTAATGCTTTGGCAACATTTTAGTGGCATCTACATCACGAGTCATAATTCCTGTATCTGTGCCTCAGGGCTCAACCTACAATCCAGTCAGCCCACAATCACATCACTGGTCTCCGAAGCAAGACCTTAATAGACGGTGTGTGGTAAGTCAATATACAGTAGATACCGCATTCTTCTGTGTTAACAAAAAAGAGAAAAAGGGAAATATAGATTAAGAGGAAAATAATTCAGTCAGCCACAGAGAAATTGAAACACTATCAGTATCGACAGAGCAATTATGCTTTGTTCTACTTGTTCCAAGAGATCAATAATGAGGCCGCTCATCTCACTGAACCTGCTGATTGATCACTTTTTCATGTTTGTCTTATGTGAAACATATGTCTTTTGGACACCCCAGAGATGCTGCTTATTAAAATCTTTTCACCTTCACTAAAACCTGTGCTGAGTACTTAAGACGTGACAGAATTGATTAACTGGAGCCAAACTGTTTAATCAATAACTATGAATCTGAGCAGCGTTAGAAGCCAAACACCAAAGAATCTATTTGTCTAATGTCACAAAGACGTTCAGCTTCACACTGATCCTGGTAATGACAAATGGGAGAGTGACTTTGTGCATACAAAGTACACTGACGTTGAAATGTACTTGGTTTTGAATCAATCTGAACCAAAAACCTTTTTACCCACACTGCATCACCGTGAAATCTCTTAGTAACCTTTTCACCTTACCTTTTTGAATTCAGAATCAAAATTATAGAGCTGTAAATCAACAGCAACATGGATTAAAAAGCAGGAGAAATGGACTGCTGGAGACAGCAGTTGACAAATACAAAACTGCCCTCAGACAAGGGAAAGACAAAGCTGAATAATATATGTCGGTGCCATCCCCCTGTCCAGGTGATGGATTGAATTTTGCATTCAGGATTTGCTCTTCTAGCTCGTCTCAGGTTCCAGCCCGTTAATGCTATTAATATCAGTGATGATCAACCTCTGAAGGCTCCTTCAAACTGCTCCTGAGCTCCTCAGCATTAGCCAGAGGCTGCTGGTTTGACAGGTCATCTACACCAATTAACTCCAGTATGAAATGCTGTCAACAAGTGCAGAGGTTTCAGAACGTCGAGCTTTGACATGACATTACAGCTGCTGGTATAAATATCCAGACAGAGCAGTGATGAACACATTCACAAGTCAGTCTGTGTGCTTTGAAGAATGTCATTGTTCCTATATCAGGATAATGGTTAAGACCGTTTTTTGGCTGTGAAAACAAAAACATGAGCAATTTTACTACAAATTAAAGAAGTGATGGTTTGAAGAATCACACTCTTTCATGCATTAATAAGGGTTTCGCGAAAGTCGGTTCTGTAGTGCGGGTTCCCTGCCTCTTCCAATCATTTCTTCACACTGATCATCACCAAGGACAGACTGGGCCATTAAGGAGGATCAAGTGCCGGGTCTCTCATTCCTCCAAGGGTTTTTATGTAAATTACCAATGAACACGCTTCTCCACATCACAACAGACAGAGCACAACAACAACGGAGGCTGTCACTTCCTGTCAGACAGCTCCAATTACCAATCAGTGACCTGGGAAATAGACGGTGTGATGGAGGGGGGTGGGGGTGGGAGACAGAGGGAAACAGATGATGCACAAAACAATAACATAAGATCCAAATGAACGAGGACACTGGAATGTATTATCTGAATGTGGGTAAATAGAGTTTAGGTTGGTTTGCTCTCCACTTTGTCCCTGTATGTGCCACTCTGCAGTAAACAGTGCACCCTGTTCACTGGAGTGAAAAAATTTAGTTCACTTTAGTGAAAAACAAGCGTTTAGAGAAGAGAACGTCAACTTCTCCTCCTGCCTGGTGAGCTGTTATTTAAAATAACAGCTTCAGCTGACATTCACATAAGAACTAAGGGGTGTTGAATGGTCTGAGCTGCAGCAGTGAGACGCAAAAACATCACTGCAAAGTAGGTATTAGGGATCTATTTGATTCCTATCAAAAGGGTGGAGTGTGGCTGTACAAGTGACAAACATACAACACAACAGTGATTTTCTTGACAACACGTTGCCAGGGGACATTGTTTTGGCAGATAGAAGTTTTGACGTACAGGAAAGTGGAGGCATGTTGTGTGCAGAGCCTTTAGAAAAGGCCGCCGTCAGCGAGCTGCGAGAAGCGTTTGACAGAAGTATAAAATCTGAGCAGGAACCAAACCCATCTGCGTGATACTTTCACATCTTTGGACAGAATTGGAAAGAGTAGAAAAGTAATGTTCTTTGCTGCTACTTTCACTGTAACAATACATCCTCAGTCACATCACAGATCATTTAAATACAAAGATACTCATTTTACAGTAAATTGCTGAGTCATCTGTAGCCACAGAATGTACAGTTAAAGCAACTGGAGTCCACATTCAGACTGCTGTTTCACTAAAAACCCACAATATTACCCTACAGGTGCTTTCATAAGGTGCAGATGAAGCGTATGCAGAATTCAAATCATGCGGACTTTGTCCTGTAAGACAGAACCCAGAGTCTTTTGACACATTTCCTGACATGCACTGTTCAAGCTTCCTAACAAGGAAGAAACTCTTATTAGTCCTTCTGCACTCAAAGTTGCCTTGGCAGACAGGGAGTCATCCTTGATCTGGCATCTAAGGGGAAATTTTTCTCTCATAGCACGTGTGTGTGTGTGTGTGTGGCTGCATTTACACCTGTCTGAACGAGGACTGCTGTGTCCAGTTGTGACCTGGCACTCCCCACCCTCCCATTGTTTTTAATGAGGGACAGATGGCTCCTCACTGTCAGCTTCTTTTCCGTTCATCATCTTTTCATCAGTCTACAGCATAACGACACAACACAGAGCAATGGCGGTTTTGTGATAGTGCTGACATGATAAGATTTGGTGGCCAAGTGCACCGGCCCTTCGTATGGGGACTTCCCTCTCCAGTGAAAGTGAAGGGGTTGTTTAGTTTGTACTCAGACATGAGTCAGGCTTTTTTAGTCTCATGCAACACGACAAACATGGTCAGATGGAACAGATGGGTGTGGATAGTAGCTCAGTTTGAATATCAACACTTCCCCTTTTAGAATAAATGTGTGACCTTATTCAAATGAGCTGAGAGAGACACACTTCCTCTCTTTGAGTCCTGCCTCCTTGTCGCCAGAGTGGGGCTCAGAGAGCAGAGCCAACTGTGGGACACGTGTCTGTCCAGCCTCACAGCAGCAACACCAGTGTCATGACTGAGTTTCTCCTGTCAGTTTGACCCGCCAACCCACACACAGAGGAGGGAAAGGTAAAACAAAACATTATATTGAAGTGACCTGTATTCAGGTATTAGTAAAACTAAACTGAGAAACATATGAGGTTTAGAATAATAAAGAGAAAAGTGAATGATGTACTATTATTAACAGATTATTTTTTGTGCTGCACATTTCACCATATATTTTCCACGCTTGGTTATATAAAGTGCACGGTTTGACATGAAGATCCTCCCCAAACACATTTTAGGAAACATGAAAATATTCAGCTTTGAATAAGAGTTTGTTTTTGAATATGTTTTGCCCTAAAATAAATAAATAATCTAATTATAAATTTTTTAAAATGACTATTCCTTCTTCCGCCTTGGAAAATTCAGAACTCATGAATATACAAAAGATGTTGCTCCTGCTTCACTAAAAATCTTCTTGTTAGTTTAAAATTTTTGACTCACTCAGAAGCCAAACATGCTCATGCCATTCTTTCTACAAAGGACATCAAACATTGTTCAGAGGGTTTATACTAACGCTTATAGTTTGCTTTGCTTCCACCTTCTGTCCAGTTCATCCCAAACCAGCTCTGCAGGGTTTAGATCTGGAGACTGGTCTTCATCATGTGAAGCCTATGTCTGGTTCTTTTCTTCCAGTGTTTTGGGTCATCACCCGTAGGAATTGTTTGCATTAACTTTCAAGGCTTCATTTACTTCCATTGCTGTAGGAAAGATGAAAGTGAGCCAGTTTCTTCATCCCTGAAAAAGGCCTGTTTCTATGACATTTACCTGATTTTTCATTTTTTAAATTTTGTTTTTAGCTTACCGCTGACATTTGCATCACTTAAGGTTATTCACTGGACAGAGGATGTTTTAAAACTTTTGACTGGTGCACGCTAAACTGAAATTTAAAGTGAGCACGGAGGAACTTTCCCTCTTCAGCAACAGTGAAAAAAACAGTGAAAACTGCCTTTTAGTGTCAGTTCTCTGTGCACATCTGTCGCTGTGCACAGAGAAGCACAAGCAACCAAGTGAAGAAACAACAAGCTAAACACATTCTTTAGTGAATGGGCACTTTGAGCCTGCAATAATTGGTTTTCATGGGAACAAGCTGTGAACACAACTGGGACACATTTACAATGATGAAGTAAACATATTGGCAAACTGCCTATTTATCCAACTGACACGTAACAACAGCATATGGAGTCATGTGGAGTCATTCCTCACTACTTGATGAATCTAATTCCAGTGTTCACTCTCCTCTTAGCTCTGTTTTTGGTCTCTAATAATTCCTGGGGTAGTTCTGTGGCTCTTTTTAGCAACAAAATGCTCCACTATGTATCACAGAGAATGCACTCAGTGTTAGTGGTAGAGACTAGTAGTAAAGACAGAGATACTCATTTTAAAAAGCTGAGTTACATTTAGCCCCTAAATGTACAAATCCAAAAAATAGCAATGAATGTAAAAATGGCTACCATGGCAGATTAAATGTGATATGATTGGGATACACACCATCACCACTTATGCTCATATGGTCCCAGATACAAACCGTCTTCATCTCTGGCAACTGAGGGCTAATAAATCCCGACCTGCAAAGACCACACTTCTGAGGTTCATGTGCTGCCAGTCATAGCAAGAGAGTTTTACAGAAAGGGAAAGACTAACAGGAAGAGGAGGAGCAACACTTGAAGGCAGGTGGATCCAATTTTCTACAGTCAAAAACTGTTGGTGTTCCAGGCACTGACACAGATGAAAATAGCTACGCTGTGACAGTACAGACCAGTCTACTGTGATCAGGCTCATTCTTCTCAGTATCTGGACTCTGGAGAAATTCTGCACAATGTACAACGAATAACAAATTAACCGTTTCACCGTCAACAGTGAAAAATGTAAGGTTAGTATGTGAGATAACATCTTAAAATGTAAAAATCTGCTGCTAACAAATCAGTATTTGTAGGGTTGATGTTGTAATGCCAATCATCTGGACCAAAAGCGGCAATTTAGGCAAACCAGTGTCAGCTGCAAAATGGGCCCGAATGTAAATGTACTGTTCCTTTAATGCGCAACACAACAACCACAGAAACAAAAATAAGCTTTCCTGGACAAACATGCAAATTAAACTGACAAAAGGCTGCTCTCACAGAGGGCCCAGTAGATTTATGATGGCATAACCTGATACCCACTGCAGAACCCAAGGATCGTTCAAGACATCACTTTACATGAATACTGGGCTTCTGCAGGAACGTTCACCCAAATTTTGGCACATCTGACTGTGTGATGATAACGGTAACTAACTAAAAAAGCTATCAGGTGAAGACAGTTCAGCTTTGCAACATAAGTGCTCCTGAAAGTGTCATATTTTATCTAAAGAATCCCAATTTCCAATGAACTGTGGGTGGAAAAAGGTTTATCTGCTTGTCATAGATACAATTACTTAAAAGAAATCTCCATGGACACTATTGAGGCTATATCAAATGACTGACAGGGGGGAAACCTCACTGCTTTGGGCGAGTGGACGCCTGACAGATAAGCCAGCAGTATGCAGTTTATGTTGTGAATGATAAAAAGAGCAGAATACATTTAAGTAGTCACAGTTTATATTTTGGTAAATATCCAATATCCACTTTGAGAGTTAGCTGTTTTATGAAAATAAACGCCTCTCGCATTGTTGAAACAGATAAAACTTTTGTCTCATTTCATCAGCAGAATCCTGAATGTCCTATTCCTACTCCTCTCTGACTTATTTTGTACTCTCATTCAGATAATTTGTATGTTTGTGAAAGAATCTAATATAAATTAATGATTTGCGCCTGCAAATGTTGTTCTTTCGTGTTAAGCTGCTTCTCTCTTCATTTCTTCTCTGAAACTGTTGTGTACTTAATCTACAATTTCACTTTTGCTACCCAAGTTCTTTTGCGGAAAGACACTTTTCATCACGTTGTCATGTCCCTGCGGTGCTGTTGTGTAGTACGCATTTTTCTCAGAGCACAATGATGTAGTACGCTCTGGAGCTGCTCCATTCAAAATGACAAGGACATTAACTTCATAAACACATTGCCAGAGTAATTCAGCTCCAAATCGAAAAGTCATTAATTTCTGGTGCTGCTTTTCCAGAAAATACAGGCTTTAGCACATAAAATAATATCAAATTGCTTTTACAGTCAACTCTGTACAGAGCAAAGTGAAATCACAGCTCAGTGGTGGAAAAACCTTCCTCTCTTGCCTTGTTCTGGCTGGAGACACCACTGCATGCTCAGTCATGAATGTGAGTCTGTACCTGCTTTGCTCCTTGACGGTGCCTGCCTGGTCATGCTCAGCTCATCATCTCAGGGATGTTTCCCCTCATCAGAGGCCTCGCAACAGCAACTGAATTTTAACAGAGAAAGAGGGAGACAGAGCAGAGTATGCAGCCTTGTAATCCTTTAATGAGCTGTCACACCATCAGACTCAGACAGATAATTAACCTTGATAATTTGTCATGTCATAATATGATTGGATGGTTTCTCTGCGCGCCTCTCTGAGTAGCTGCCGTGCTCATGCTCTGGAGCTGACATCTGCGCGTGTCCTGGCTCCAGGTACAAGGAGAAGGAGGAGTAGGAAAAGAGAGAGGAAGAGAGACGGAGTGATTGTGATGGAGGTCAGAGATTAGGCAAGCGGATGTTGATACCTCTGGGAAGTCTCAGTCTTTTTATAGTCTCACAGGTCAGGCTAGAAAAGCTGGTGAAATCCCACACAGTCCACCTGACACCTCATTTCTTTGTTCATTTCATTTCTCTCCCTATCTGTCTTTCTCCCGACACAATGCTCATGTTTGTATTTAAAGTGCTGAGAACTCCGTATGACTTTCCCCGACAGTGGCCAGGTTTTTCAAATAAGCACTACACTATGTAGTGACTCTCACTCGCTGTTCGACTCTCTGGAGGAGGCAGTTTGGGAGAGACGCTGTTTATTTTACTGTTATCAGACATAAATGGCATTCATGATGCACAGCTTCAGATTTATGTAGTGAAAAGTATATCAAGAGAAAACCCACAAGAGGAAGAACATACAGTCATTGGTTATGTAAAGAAAGTCACAAATGGAATGTGAGAAAAAGCAGCAAGAAAACCCACAAACACCTGTGTGAACTGTGTGTGTGCGTGTATGCATACACAGTACAAACACACACACGCAAAGTGCATAGTACTGCACAAGCTATGAGAAAGATGAGAGGCTGCATCTTGTCTGTGGGTGGGACAAGATGAGCAGACAGTCCAGCTTAACAAACTGTGAGCTGAGCTGGGGCTTTCTAAGCTCCTGCCGAGCTCTGAGGAGGGGGGGCAGCACGGAGACACAGACACACCTTTTTCTTTTTTTACAGTTCACCTCATGTCCATCTGTCTCGTTCTCTGTCAAACACAAACACGGCTATTTACACAATGGATTTCCATTAAAGTGAAAGCGCAAATGACATCCACCAATGATGTCGCACCGTGACGTGGACTGCTTGTAGTTGGTCTTGTTTTTGATTCGTGTCCTCTTTCATGACTTCTACTAAGTACAATTTGGAGGTACTGGTACTTTGCTTGAGTATTTCCGTTTTAGGCATTTACTGCATAACATGTCAGAGAGAAATATTTTACTTCTGTTTTGACTCCACTTCATATAATACAGAATTATTTATTATTATTTATTTATTATTATTATTATTTAAGAATATGTAAGCATAAAATCAACTAAAATATTAAAATGACACAGAAAACTAGATTTTGACTCGGCCCATCTTCAATGGTGCATATTCAGTGGGTATACAGGAGCCACTGTAAGGCCCTTATTTTAGTTTAGATTGTGGTGAGTATTACAGATCAAATGTACAGTTAATGTACAGATCTGGGGCCTTTGGGGTTCCTGAAGGATCTGAGGCCTGTTGCTTACTTGCTAATAATCCTCAAGAGTATATAGTTACCAACCCACAATAATTGGGATTATAACACTGACAGGATCAATTGACTGCACAGTAAATATTTTTACTTTTGATACTCTACCTATACGTAATTTACATACTGAATGCAGGACACGTAAGGAGTATTTGTACTTTGTAGTATTTTTACCTGAGTAAAGAATCTGAATACTTCTTCCACCAGTTCTCTTCGCTGAAGCCTTAGTCTGAGTTTCCATTGTTCATTGTATGAGATAAATCTAATTCACCACCAAAGGTCTCTCACCATCACCTCATCATAAAATTGGAGGATGATGTTGACAAAACGGGCTGGGCAGAGTTTTAAAAAGTCTCAGTACACACATCCTGCTCCCTGTGTTAACAGAGGTGAAAGACAAAGGTCATGATGAGGATACTTGTACATTTCATACGGGGGGACTTGTCATTCTTATTCTCATAGACTGTAAACTATTTGCAACCCCTTCAGTTTCCAGCATTAGCGAATATGTGAATACGTCTAAAATGTCTACTCAAAGATGTCCTACAGACCAGACCATGTTTTAAGAAACATAGAATACTCCTTGAAATGATCATTTCTGCCCAACATTTTTTTTCAAGACAATTTATAAAATAACATCTACTCCAGTTCTTCATTGAAAAATCCAGAATCTATGAATATGCAAACATTATTCATTTCAAAAGTTTAGCTAAGTTTAACTACTCCACACAAGATGTTTCCTACTTTCCTGAAATGCCCACTCTCAGTTTTCACAAAGTTTCCACATCAAACCAGTGGAGATGTTATTGCTTGTACGTCCACGTCTTTTAAGGTGGGCACAGAGAAACTTTCCTCCTTTAACAGATGAATGTGAAAACAGTCTCCTGGTGTCAGACCCTGCATACCCATCATCCTGCACACTGAAGCAGAAACATTTCTGAGCAGTGAGGACCAGATCCGGTTTTCTTAACATGGTATTTCCTCACTTCAGTCAGTGAATTTCCCAAGAAAGAGCAGAGTTTTACATTTGTTTCTGTATTAATGGAGTTTCTTTTTTCTTTCTTTTTTTTTTTTTTGTTTCCAGCAAGATTAAAGTAAAACTACTGTTTTCATTGCAGTGGAGGGAGAAATGTGCCAGACACAGGAACCAAACGGAAGATTCAGTTTACAATATGTGAGATGAAATGGCACCAAAGCAGCCATGGAAAGAAAAAGAAAGAAAAAGGCTGTATTTAATGGGCATGATAATTCATTTCCCATAACTAAAACCATGATCGGCAACACAGACAATTGAATTGAGAAGAGTACATTTTCTTCTACTGTGTGTTTGTGATGCATTGACTACACACTCAAACTTTTTATAGTTAACAGAGAAGCCATATACAAGAAAGGATGACTGTCACAAATTAAAAGGAGCTGCAGTGGAGTTTGATTATCATAGTTATGGGATCATAATTACACTGATTATCATCAACAGGCGCAGGATAACGTGATTTCGGTCACTGCACAACTTCAACCCAAAAACAAAGATATTTAATAATTACTGACTGTATGTTGTTTTTTTTCAGGCAGTAGAATGATGTTAGCTCATGGAGGTTGGCAAAACTAACAAACACCTCACACAACATATGGAAAGCAAACCAAACACTGGACACGCAGCCACCTTCAGCTTTCAGCCCACAGCAACCTTTGCAAACACCAGCTCCTCATATCAAAATATTATATTTTTGGCATGAGATGAAATCAGATATCAGAAGACAATGTTGCACTGCACAGAAAAAAATCCCTTTCTAATCACCCAGATGAGATTTGTTGGATGCCGTTCTTCAGCTAGCTGGTAAACTCATCTCCAAAAAAAAAAAAAAATCAGTGCAGACACAGTGTGGAGAATATCCTGGCAATGCGAGGCCAGCACGTCGCTGACGACAGCGTTAACAAGCAGAACACCAGCAGGTTTATTCCTCCAGATGGGAAGTAGCTCAGGAAGCAGTGGTGTGTCTGATTAGGGGAGAAATTACTCATCAGCGTACCTGACAGTCATCTGCTGTCTCAGGCAGGTTCACCTTCCACTTGCTCTCAAATTGTTGAAAAGGTAAACCTCTGACGTATGAATAAGTTTAAACTCCACCTTACATATAAAGTTCAATTAGGTTTATACTCTCTCTCTCTCTCTATTTGTCCTTGTTTACAATAGCACTGCCAACTAGGTGTACGCCCTAGTTGATGACTTATGCAACACCATAAAAAAAAAAATTAAATATTCTTAGGAAAATGTTGTGCAATCAGATCTAAATAACTTCCTCTAATTCCTTCACAAGTAAACCCTCAAGATCAATCTCACAAGCACTTCTGTGCGTGTAAGCTGCTCCCATACTCACACATTACACTTTAAACCTCTGACATGTTCCACATTCGCTCCTTCTACCCCTCTGATTTATACCTGTATGGTCAACAGCTCTGTGTATGTGTGATGGTGCAAACTATAGGCTCTGCAGGACCAAGAATTGTTGATTTGCATGAAGCTGGAAATGGTCACAGAGTCATCTCAAAGAGTTTAGACTCTGTCTATAAGTGGAGACAATTTAGTTCTGTGGCTGCTCTCCCTAAAAGTGACGACCAAAGGCATGACCCAGACCCTCAAGGTAAAACAAAGAAAAAAGGAAGCCCAGAGTAATAATTAAAGGCTTAAAGGAAACATTGGAGCTGCTTAGCATCTCTGTACATGAGTTTACTATATGCAAATCATGGTGCATGGTTTCATGGAGCATGGCGTCCATGGCAAGGACACCACGGAGGAAGCTGCTGCTGCTCACGCCAGACTTCCTAAAAATGCGGCTGTGCTGAAGCAGCTCTGTCAGGAAAAATGGCTCAAAATTCCTCCTGAACACTGTGTAGTAGAGCTGGGGAAAAATGAACTAATCCTTTCTGCAAATATTTTTTACAAGTTCGATACAAATCAAGTTAAACTGGTACGTACTGCCTCCAGGAAAGAGGCATTCCAAAGTCTGACCCGACAAAAACCCTCACCTTCTTCCTCCTACTCCACTTTTTAAGGTTGTATGTGTTTATGTTTATAAGGCTGACAGGTTGGTAACATATAAAAGTGTTACAAACTCACCTGAGTACCTTGCTTTAGGCAGGGCAGTAGATAAACGACTGAATCAAGTTTTCCCCTCAGGGCTTACCGTAGCTGTGTACACTCAAACCTGTATATTTGACTCAGCCTGACTCAGCTGCTGCTCACACCAGCTCTTCATCTTCCGTCTGCTTCTTTTTCCTTCTATGAGACTTCACTTCACTACACTACACACGCTATTTCCAAAAATGCAACCACTTCTCATTATATAATTATCTTCTCTGGTGAGCTTCCATGGCTGTTTGTCCATTGTGATGTTACAGCTAGTGTGCTAACCCTGACGTTGTACCAGCTGTTCTTATTAACTTGTTAGCCGGGCCTCACCCACTGAAAGGCACAAAAAGCCTGATGACTGACGAGTGTTTTCTCCATAAAGGGTCACACTTACAGAAAAAAAGCTACACATGATTAATGAGCCTGTCATGTTTTCACAAGCACAACAGTTAGCAGTCCCTGTGCACATGACACACACTTGCCCACCCACACGTTTATAGTACTAATGAAACATACAAAGTCACTGGCCTTGCACACACAAACACATGTGACAAATGGACTTGTTTCGCAAAACAGATGTCCACCCTGCCTTCCACTTTTTCCTGAAATATCTCTTTCCACTCTCCATCCCTTCTTCATCACTCACAAAGCCTCAAACAAACCATCAGGCACCGTGAAGAAAGCTGCTGTCCGGCTCCACATTGCACCAGATTTGAAGTTGGGGGAGAAAAGGGCTGAGGTGTTAAAAGTTAGTAGGAGGTCTGATCACCTCTATGAGAGCTGTGCTGTGAAGCATCGAAGCCCCTGAGGATTGCTGCTGCCCACGTTACAGTCTTTAAATAAAACACTGCCCTGAATATACTGCTCTCTTCCCAGCACAGAGCTCAGTTTCAGACACATGCGGCAGAAAGCAGCTTGCCTACATGGCCTAGATGCAAAGCCCTGCGCAGTACAGTGAAGTGCAGTACAACATGACGCAGGACGGGGTGGAGAGTACACCAAGATTCAAAGAAGAGTGAGAGAGGTCAGATGACAGTATGGAGATCCTTGTGTTGTCTAAGACACCACAACAAACATCTGCCAGAGCAGTGAGACGATTTCACCTCTTTCCAGTGCAAATCAAAGTTTTAAAAGTTGCTGAATGAAGTGACTGATCCACAGAATTTGTTGTAGGTAAAACAGGAAAAGCTGCATTAAAACCAGGGGAAACAGTCACTGATTTTAGGAAGAGAATATTCCAAAGGGGCACTCCACGGGTTTTAGACAGAAGGTTCTTTAAGACAGAAAGGAAGTAATATCTTCAGTAGCTTTGCTTTGTCAAGTCTGAGAAAATACCCCCTTATGATGTCAACATCAGGGTTTTCTCAGTTGGGGATTCAAATTTTAGCAAAAAGTCCTCATTATAAACCAGGAGTGTGGAGTTTGAATGACATGATGCCTTCATTCTGCATTCTTGTCCGTACTTGCTTTCTTGTGTACTGAAACATCATCAGTCACAGCCCACGTACTGTTCAAATTCAAAATCTGCATCTAGTCAAATGACTGCAGGTGTTTGTGCTCTGCCTGTTTTATCATGGATACACTGGGAGCTGACTTGTGAGAAGTTGGGGTAGAAAATCTGCAGCATGCTTTGCACATTAAGCAGCAGAAAGAATGGAGAATTTGAGCCAGAATTTTATATAACTTTCATCCAATAACTGTTTTTGTGTCACTATATTAAGTTTGCCAATTATTTTGATTTTGAACATGTGACCTATCTGTTGCAATATTGCTTATTTCAACATTTGTTTTCAGAGATGTGAGGTCTGGTTGTCTTGGCAGCCAGCAGGCTGGACAGGCCAGTCAACATCCACTGTCATCCTGGGGAGAACAGTCTCATCTCAGCCTCTCGGCCTTTGGTAAATTACCAGCGGCTCTGATGTCCCTGCACCATTTTGAACATTTGAACTTTTTTTTTTTCCTTTTGGAAGATAAAGTTTAGTCTCAGTGTTGAAATCTAATATCTGTTGCTGCCAGATTGGTTTGTCTGAAGTTGAGGCAAAGGCAAAAAAAAAAGAAGTTCCACTGTGAGACTGTATCTCACAGTCATTGTGGAAAACACAGAAAACACTAGTCTAGCTTTTTTTTTTTCCTTGTCTGAAAAAGCACTGAGATTATTTTGTAACAGGACAGGTGAATTGAAATGTAATCACTGGAACCCATCTGAGCTGGTAACGTCTGTAAGAACGCCGCTGTCCTAATTGCAAGCTGAACATACTGCCTACGCATGTCCTCTGGAGTTTTGACTCCCAAGCTGAACTTGCCAAGTTAGAATTCCCAGGTACAACAAGTCCAAACTTGGTCCAAACTCTGTATTGCGGAAGGCCTATATTCAGTATTATGGAGAGCACTACCCCTTTAAGACATAACTATATGCAGACAAATTTGGAAATGAAGACAAAATCCACTTTTTATTATGTCAGTGGGAAACAAGAATATGCCTATTTACTGTTGTGGGCTCTGGGACAGGCAGCAGTCTGTTGGACATTAGGTGAAGACAGGTCAACCTGAGGCATGTACGACATTTGCTTAACAAACGATGGCAAGCAAGGATGGACGCTGGATGCAAACGAAGCTGAGATAATAGAGACCGAGGCTGGTTTCTGTGTGTCACACACGCTGATAGTGTGTGCATTATGGCTGTTACCTAAGAAGGTTAAAAAAAAAAAAAAAAAAACAAAGATCACGTGAGAAGAGAATCGAAGCACGACTATAGCTGATAAAGTGAATCCAAAGGGTTTGGGCCTTTTAGATAATTTCTGATACACAGAAATGTGTGTTTAAGCTCACTGTTACTATTATTCAAACTCATAAAAACTCCTCCTCTGCTGTTCTGTTCTCTTTAACTAGTGTGAGGATGAGATTAGAAGCGTGTTGTACAGAAAAGTATAGAGACATATTAGGCTCTAATTTAGATGGTAATGAGCAAGTGCAGTGCTTTCATTATATGATTAGTCCTCAGATGAGGGAACGCTATGGATGTAAAATTGTCTTAGAAGCAGCATTCTTGGCATAAGGCCACCTTTGCAATCAAGGATAAAGTCTCCATATTAGCACTCGCTGGAAAACAGGCTGAAGCCCATTTGATGTGATAGTGATACAGTACGTCCAGTGGGAACAGATAACTTGAAAGATGTTCAGATGTGTTAAAAGGAAGTTCACTATAAAGATGTGTTGAAAGGAAGTTCCCCATCTGCACTTCTTATTCCTGGACTCCATTACAGCGTGTGTAATGGAAAATCTTTTGGTTTATGTGCAGGCTCTCACACAGGTGGCTGAGACACCCGACTCTTAAACGCAGTGACAAACCAGCTGCCTCTGACAGATAGCCAGAAAGCTGCCTGCTACGGTGTGAGTACAATCACTCCATTTCTCTCTCTCTCTGTCTCTCTGTCTCTCTCTCTCTGTCTCTCTCTCTCTATGCCTTCCCCGCTCTCTCAGCAGCAAAAGGTGACAGTTTGGAAAAGGGAAATCCCAAAGACATGATCATCCAGGGTTATTTTTCCTTTTAGTTTTTTAATGATCTGTTTTCCAGGGTTATTCCTGCTGACACTGAAATTTCCTATAATTTTCAGCCAGTACAGTAACAATTATTTAAGACCTTTTCCTTTGGTCATCCGTAAACAAAAAGGTTTCCTTCCTAGCGAAAACCAGATCTTTCTTTGGATGAACACTCTCGCATAACGTAGCACACAAACACATCAACACAAGCTCTACTGCACTGAGTTCAAGAAATAATAGAGACGACCATTAACTATTAACCAGCTCCTGTTCATCTATGCTGAGGCTTCTTTGTCTGTCAAGGTCATTTGGTGTGAAAGGATACCGAGCCAGGAGGGCTCTATAAAAATGAAGGAATTAAAATATCATCTTTCGTGGCCATGACTCCACTGGACCATCCACATTCATCGAGAACGAGTTCTAGTACAGTGCACACTTAAGAACATCACATTGTGCAGCAGGGCCACGAGTTAATGATAGAGTTACAAGTAGACCACTGCAGCGCATTGCTGTGCATCAAAGTGTGACCTGAATCCAGGGCAAGTGGATGTGGAACAAGTGAGGCACGAGTTGCGGCACCCTGTTATATTTTGTCAGGTTTCAGGGGCTTTTATTTCACGTAGAGCAGATATATGTATGAACTGGATATGTATATGTGGATTGCAGATAACTGTACATGTGCATGTACCTGCACACGTGTCCTTGACCTCTCCATTTAAACCAAGGGCACCTGAGCTAAAATAAGTCATGCAGGCAGCGAGTGACACACATCTTATCCTGACATGGGCTCTGACTTTGTGCACGTGTGGTGTATTTTCTTCTGTAAAACACACACTTAAGGGACCATGGCAAGGTCACTGATGATGTGCACAGCTCATTAACTGAATTAGATTAATGCACTGTAACTAGACTGCAATATAACAAAGGTTCTAGTTGTCACGTGGCTTGGGTGATACATTTACTTTCTCTTGCTCCCGCTGCCATAAAATGCTTCTATGTCCCTGAAAAGAAGAATTAGGCAGCTGAGAGTGTTAAGAGTTTGCAGCGTTTTATGTATATGTGTAAGTGTATGGCTTTAAATCCCAATGGGGTACCAACTACAGCCCTGCAGAAGAGAGCCTGGAATTCTCTGTTGCATAATGTCCTCTCTGTTCCTTTTTACCCACAATCCCTTCCCCTCTCTGTCTCTCTGTCTTATCTATCAGCTTATCAAACCCCACTCTGTGGGTTTGTGGGGGATGTAGTATCCTGTCAATCCCCTGGGCTCAGCTGAACAAGATTTTTTTTTTCCCCCTGCAGGAAGCAGATCTCTAACAGAACATTTACCCAGAAGCATCTGTTTTGGATTCATGAAAGTACACAGTGTGCAACTTCAGTGTGCATACGCTGTAAAAGTTGTCATAGTTGCAGTGGTGGAGCAAGTATTTTAATCCCTCAACCTTAAGTCAAATAACCATTTTCATAGTGTCATACGTATCATGTGATTATATATTTTTGTTGTAGCTGGTCGAGGCAGAGCTGATTATAATGACTTTTATTTAATGTTTGGCTGTTTAACCTGCAAAAACCTTGATCATTCCTGGTCAGACATTTCTGTCTATAATTGAGTCCTAAAAACCTTATTTTTGAACTCCAGAGAGACTGTTTCAACCTGTTTTTAATTTCAATGTTCTGCAAATGGGCATCTGTGTCTTGAAACAAAGACAGAATAAATTAAAAGCTGGATTTAGAAAATTCTTGACACAATCCGATTTCCACTGAAAACAGGTTAAAAGGATCCTAAAACACTCAATTATAGTTAAAAATGGCCTAAAAAGTCATTTTTGCCACAGAACAATTCATTTTGAAAAATATTCAAAGCAATTTCAGACAAATGTAGTGGAGTAAAAGGTACGATATATCTGAAATGGAGTGTAGTAGTATAAGTATATAGTATAAGTACCTCAAAACTGTACTTATATGTCCTGAGTTAATTTCGACCTCTGTGTAAATGTGTTGTGCCACAGACGCCATCCCCTTTCTTTCACATACATATACTACCAGTTATGTATGTATTTAACTTAGTGAGGTCCTTCAGTCTGTGAATAAGTAGAGACATACTGTATGTTAAAGCTTAGTGTAGTAACAAGACCCAAGCAGTGAAGTGTTCTTATTCAAGTCAGCAACAAGGCTACAGAGTCAGGGACTTGAATGTTTTCTGCTGACTTACTGTATAAAACCCTGATCTTTGGAGTCGGACTTGTTTGTTAGAGAACTGGTGAAAAATGACAGAATACAGACAGAGGATGAAAAAAAAAGTGGTGTGAGAAAAAAGAAACTAAAAAAAAAAAAGCAGAAGAGAAGAGAGAGATGAGGGAGAAACAGGGTGGTGGGTTCACCTGGCGTAGGCAGCCGCTTCTGCAGAGTGAAGACTCACATCGGGGACTAATGGAGGGTTTACGATTCTCCGCCAGCTTTCAGCCGTCTCTCAGCACCTGACTGCCTCCTACAAGAAATGGCATCATTACAAACAGGCCTCCTGTGCCACAGATGAACAGTGAAGAGAGGAGACTGTACACCGCTGATGGCTCTCTGTCCTGAGGATATTTCTCACTTGATCTTTGCTATGCTTGTTACAAGCCTCGAGATGTTTTCTAGCAGAAAGGAGGAAGCATAATACACAGACTCAGCTCTGACTGACATTTGTTTGGAAAACAAAGGCTGATGGCAGTGATGGCCCACCTGAGTTTTAAGAGTCACTGATTTCTTGTGGAGTTATGTTTATGCTGTAGCTGGAGAAAGAGTCGACACGCTGTAGAAGTTTGAAGCTGGTTAAATAACATTTACCTGTGCTGTTAAGATATGCATTAAAAAAAACAAAACAAAACATACTGATCATACAGGTCGTTTGTTCCTACCCTTGGAGACGACCCATAGGAGTGTCTCAGCAGCAGGCATATCCAAGCCTTTGCTGTTTTACAGGACAACAGTCTCCATCTCTCACAAGCATAAAGGAATAGTTTGACATTTATTGAAATACACTAATTTGCTGTCTTGCTGAGAGTTAGATGAGAGAATCGATACCACTCTCATCTCTATGTTGCATTAAGTATAAAGCTTCAGCAAGGGCTTAATTAGCTTAGCTTAGCATATAGACTGGAAACAGGGGCAAACAGCTAGCCTGGCTCTGTCTGAAGGACTGTAACCTGTTGACCAGCATCTCTGAAGTCCAGGAATGAAAACTTTTGGTTTTATCATAGATAATGCGCTGAGCTTTTTCTTGGCTGGGCCATGGATGAATTTACAAGGAGCTCTCTTAATACATCCATGGGCTAAAGGTGCAGTGAACACCTGGAGTCTCCACTGGCTGCCCCACAGTCTCACAGTGGTGACAAGACTGAGAGAGAAATATGAAATAGGCTTATTTCGGTTTTTGTACAGCAGCTGAGATGTAATGTGTTCATTAGTGAGTCTTAAAAGAGCCATTAGTGAAAGGAAAGAGACATTTTTCAATTGCTTTTTAGAGATGGGATGAATACAAGGTTGCTGGGATGGAAACAGACAACAAGCTGCAGCAGCAACAAAATACATTTTAAGTAATGAAAGCCCAGCTTGTGTTTGTGTTTGTACATGCTTGAACTTTTCACTCACACCAGCTGCTCTGCAGAAGCAATCAAATTCCTCCTCCAGGGACAAAATGCCAAGAGGATTCATGGACATTTGCGCAACTATTTAAAGGCCTCGTCATGTTTACCTGTGATATCCTCTCTCGAAAGACAGAGCGTATCCGCACTGCTCCTGGTCCACACACAGTCAACATTGTTAGGATAGTGTTCCTCAGTTCTTCTGTGCACTGTTTGCTGCCACACCTCTGACTCTGGAGAGCACAGGGAACACAGCTTTATTTCTAGAAATGTTCAGTACATGAATGAAAAAAATCTTTGACCCTGAATCTTCAAACTGAACTCACTGTTCTGAATCGTCGTCATCGAAAAAAATCAATAGCTTTTAGCGGTGGAGTTCCCCTCGATTGATGAGTGAGAGCACCATTGATAGCTCACCCTTGATACATGCACACTTCCTGGTTAAAAGCTTATTAAAAGACCATGAAAGCCACAAGAAACAATACTGATGTTACAACTCGCTCAGCTTAGAAAAAGAAACTGAATGAACTGCACAGCCAGTGACAGTGAATCCCTGAAATGAACTGAACAATACCACTGAATCAGCAAAGTGAGATTCAGAATTTCCACCTCTTGTCAGTTCAGGAGTCACACTTGTATTAGCTGATTGCATTGGCATCAGCTGTGTCTTTCACGCTTCACACTCACTGGCTCATGCACAGCCGTGTGGCTGTCAGCTGACTACTGATGGCCAATTATATTAATGCTGCTATCATAACATGAAACTTTTCACTGTTTTTGTGGTGACATGCTCAGGTCAGTGCTGCCACACTACCACAACCTCCTATTTATATGAATTAAGATTTAATATTCATGTATGTTTAATAAAGGGGGATTAAATCTCAAAGATTAGTCACCTGTCACCAGGTTTAACCGTATAACCATCTGCAATAAATGGTCAGTTCGATGACGTATGTGTATCTAATTGAGCTGTAGCGCCTGACAGCTGGGTTTATAATTGTATTTGTAAAGATCAAGCAACATTAGAGCTAAAATAGCAAAGATTTGTTTTATAAGGAGTCAGGTTGGGGTTTGATAGATTAGGCGACCATCTAAAACGTCTCTGTCCTACTCTTACACGCTGGCTCTGACCCAGAGTCAGTCATTCAGCCTGTCCTCGAGCTAATTTGGCTGTTAGTGACCAGTTGCTTGCCTGGGTCAGGAATAAACACACAGGCTTCCATTTGACACAGGCTCCGGGCTCGGCTGGGGCGGTCCATCTCCTCTCATCTCCATCACATTAGAGCCACTGTCTCCTTTTAGTCATACACAGCTCTCCTCCTAATGATCCAGATTAGTTAACAGGCTTGGCACTGCGGCTGTCGTGTTGGAAGCCCCAGCTATCCATTATAGTCCACCTTCTCCCGGTGCCACAGGTGGCTGTTCCAATAACAGCCCACCTCTAACCCAGATAGGAGACGGGAGAGAAATGAGATCAAAAACAGCGAGCTTCTCCCTCCCAGTGCAATCATACAATAGAGCATGTGCAGAGCTGCTAAATATGGGTGTAGGCTTTCGGTGCGTCTTATTCTCACTGGATTGTTTAAGCTACCCAATTATCCCCGAGCCTCATGAGAGGTGGCCCACACTGGCCTCCTGTCCCAGGAGGGTGAGAGGAAGTAGGTCTCATTATGACAAGGTGGAGTTTCCTCCAGCGTGGCAACACTTTCATCAGCAGCGTTGTAGGTTGTAGGAGTCAAAGGTGCATGAGGAATCAACAAGAGCAGGTTAAGAAATGAACAGAGACGACACATGGCACAAGGTCTCATTACATCTACTGTGATTTAGTGTTGCAGGCAGTGGGCACAAACACACCATTGTAACACACACAAACACACAAGAATAAAAATAATAAATAAGAAGAGGCATTAGCTTTTGCTCCGGTGGCAACATCACAACTGACACAATTCAAAATAAGTTACCACACGTGAGAAGGCATTTGATTGTGTGCCTCTGAAAGAGACACACACACACACACACACACACGATGAGATCCCTCAACAGGGGGAAGGAGGGAAGAGCCAAAGCAGGACAGAGAAAAAACACACATGATTCAAATGGGCCACTTGTCCCTTAGTCGACCTTGATAATGGGAGTCTTTCTGTGGCTCCCTGTGTTTTTTTTTTTTTTTATCTGAATGATCTAACAGGGAAATGATGTGAGACGGAGGGGAGCAGCGTATAAATTCAGAGATGCGGGTCGGACGGTGCTGCGTTACTGCTAAAGGCAACATTTTGGAAAACATTAACAATCTGATTCATCTGATGCTCATGGTGGTTCGTGATTCATAAGTGTAAACAGCTGAAGGAGATGATCACGAAAAGCAAATGAATTCTGAGGCATAATGTTGCTGTCGCGGGTGGTGCATATGGGCTCCTGAAGGCAGATCTGTAAAAGGAATCTGAATTTATTTCACTTCAGTCACGGGGGTTATGTTAACGCTGCACAGTCAGTGTTGAGGTTTTTCATCATTCCTTCATTGGAGTACTTTTTTTTGACACAATAATTTATTCTGCTACTTCTATATTTTCACTGTTTTATCAACACAAGAGTCAATATTTCCTTGGATTTTACGAGTGATTTTAAATAGCTCCAGCAGATCAGTTCTTTCCATTTGTGTATTCTCGGGTTTCCCTTTTTGCCTCCATTTGAAGACCTCTCAGTGTTCTAGGTACATATTCATCCTTTTTTATCCATTATTTCTGGAAGCATCACTCCGGAAAAGATGAATCAAATACAGCCTGGACCAAAAGAAATTTTCATAATGCATTCTATTTCCCTTTTCACACCAATCCAATCCGATTTTAACGCCTCGCGTGGCAAAAATAAGGAGGTGAGGTTTGCAAAGATTCCTCCACATTCCCTCAAACACTTAAGAGATGCAGACAAATTATATCTGGCATCCTTATTTGTGGTAATAAAACCCTGCATCTGGATCTTCCGAGCATATTCTCTCCACACGAGTGAAGCAGTGGAGTCCCAGTAAAAATGTCCTCCCAGTGAAATAAGGCAAGGACTGAGGCACTGCATATTTTAAGTTCTTCAGATGACTTCCGTCTGCTGTTATTATCTGTTAAGTTTTCATATAAAATGTTTTTTGAAGAAATAAAAGTGTCTTTCGGGAAAAAAAAGGCCACAATGAAGTACAAAGACTTTTGAAAAGTGCATTTGAAATTATATTTTTAAAAAATTCAGGTGATTATTAATTTCATAATCACAAGGGTTTATTCATTTAATTCAGGACACTCTGGGGCTCCATCGTGTATAATATTGGTATTTTGAATAAGTTTTAACAGATGAAATTTGTGTGGATATGCTGATCAGACATTCATTTCACTCCGCTGGAGCAGACAAGCACATTCAAGAGAACTGTGTGACTTTCTGGCAATAAAAAGCAGAGTTTCACAGAGTCACTCTAACCCACATCACAGATCACAAAGTATCACCCAGCTTTGCCAAGGCATCCCCATGTCATGATGGTATTACTGTTATTCTAAGCCCTTTCTTTTCTCTCTACCTTTACGGCTGCTTCTTTTCACCTTGGGTAAATGACAGCACGAGGATCCGGGGTGAACAATCAAAAGAAGCAGGAGACAGAGCAGAGGGAAGAGAGGCAGGAGGTGGGAAGGTAGGGAGGCAGGAGAGCTGACTCACTCTGGTGTGGGGGCCTCGGTGGCGCAGAGGGGCACTGAATCATCTGGAGCCTTATTGAATATTTCCTCCATTTGATGTCATTATCGCCCCAGTGATCATCACTCCCATCATCAGCACTGTCCCTGAGACTCCAGATTACAGGCAGGGGAGAGATAGAGGAGGCGCAGAGGCAGACCAGGGGCCTTTGAGGTAAAATCCAGTACATCAGAAGAGAGTGAATAAACAGAGGGGATACCATTGTTCTGTTTGGAGGGGAAAAAGCAGAGAAATGGATTTAGATTGCAGAAAGGAGCAATTTGGCTGCATCTGTGGGGATGTCTGTTAGAAAATGCAAGAGATGTACTTGTTTTCTTAGAGGTACAAAAGCTGGAAGCAGCATGAAACAGAACTATTGATGCCACTGGATCACTGAGTACAGTATCTGCTGCGAGCGAGTGTGTGGGCTCTAGGCAATGCCGACTGAGTGATCGATACATTATTTGTTGCTACACAGAAATTCTCTGTTGAGCCTACACATAAAACAAAGAGATCAGAGGTTATATTTAAGTAATTTCTATTTTTATTAGAAATGAATCACATCTCAACCCAAGCAGTACTTTTTTTTTTTTTTTAACCTTCACTGTGCCATGCATACAAAATCAGAATCAAAGTGTCCATCTGTTAGTGCCCAATAAAGTTTATATTTGTAAGGGGTAAATATCAAAGTCTCTCTCTTGTGCAATTAATATTCACAGATATGTACATTCAAATTAGTCAGCCTCAAATATCACGCATCCTTGCGAAAAGAAACCAACATTAAAAGTAAAAAGTTACAAAAAACTTCAAATTAAACAATATATTTCTCTTTTAAAATATAATTAATAACTATTCCACTAACATGAGTTAAATTATGATTGCTTCATTTTTAACCATAGGCACGTCGTAGATAGGCGAGGCGTCGTAGAAGCCAAGTAGAGGCCATGTATCTCTTCCTCTCTCCTCACTGCAGCTGATGTTTGTGTAAACAAAATCACCGAGCTATCACACGGTCCATGTAGGGACCAGTTCAAAAAAAATCAGAGTAAAAGAAAAAAAAAAGAAGAAGAAATGAATAAAAAACAGAACAACGTCTGAAGGTTTCCTCTGCTCCAGCTTCGCACAGGGTAGCTATCTGATATGTGATAAACAGAAAAGGAAGTTGGTCAGGAACTCTTCCAGAGATGCTTCATGGCTCACAATGATTGGTTTCTTTGGTATAAAACCACCATGACCTCCAAACAGCTAAAACAACCTCTTCATCTGAAATGAATACAGTAATGATTGGAAAACAAAACCCCATCTACTCACTCTCTTTGAAACTGATGGCATTAATCAACATACAAAACTTGATGTCTTCTTTAAAGTGAGAGTACACGTGACTGATGTGGATTTAGCTACAGGTGGCTCCAGCTTTATAAAATGTGGAGTTCATGTGATGTGACTGAAAAGTCACCTTCAACATCTAAGGAAGCATCACACCAATTATCTGTGTAATTACAAAAGATGAGGTAATTCAGTATTTAAGAATCCAACCTTCTCAGCTAAGCAAATACTAGACATGTTACGAGTGAATAAGTGGACTAAGTGCCTATTTTACAGTCACCTTTATGTTTATCAGTGTCTCAACTTCAATTCACGACAATCACAGTCAATCAGGTTTCATGAGTGATGTGACTTTCCATCTGTGATTAGTGGGAAACAGCAGTGTTTGCTCTGTTATAGGCATGTGTGTTATTCTTGCCTTCATTGTGAGACACCAGGTAGGGGGGGACATCATAGTGACAGACCGTGATTTATGATTCAGCTTCACTTTTCACGGCTGTGAAAAATCAGGACAAACCAAAACTGCTGAAAAACCTAATTATACATTAGGTAAAAATAATATCAGAAAATAAATAAATCTGTGAATAGAACTGCAGGCTGTAAAGAGAATCTGGGTTTCCCAATGACATTTTTTTTTTTTTTTGCTGTTATTCATTTCCATGACATCATGATGGTCTTTCATTCACTTACTGGCAAAGGAGTGAAAATACTTCGAACATATTGATAGAAGAACGTGGAGGAATGCATTGCAATAGTATGTTATCACAGTTTTCCCTTAGCTTTAAAGATATTTCTCATCCTATGCAAAGACTATGGCTATGTGAGTGTCACCTTTATCCTGTTCAGCCCGATCAAACTGTCATCAGTTTGGAAGTGGAGCTTAGTGCACGTTACACTGGCAGAAAGTTGGAGATCTATGATGATGTACTGATCCTACTTTCCAACAAGAGCCCTAAAAAACTTTCCATCATCTACTTCTATTGTCTGCAAAGGAAAGGGAGAATGAAAGAAGGTGAGTCGGATGAAAGGAAGTATAGATAAAAGGACAGAAGGAGGGAGGGGAGGAAGGAGTGGAATGAGCTTGTAGGTCAGTACTTTCTCCCTGTGGTGACTAATGAGACTCCACTGTCCTGGACAGTATTTTTAGGATGCTCTATATGTCCACTGAGACATGCAAGTCGCCAAGGTGACCTGTTTTCATCATGATCAACTACGTAACCCAGAGTGGCTGCTGTTTAGGAGGGGGTGAAAAGGCAGAGGAAAAAGAAATATACTTCCCCTTGAAGGTTGCAAATTTGGCACACTTCATGTCCTTTAGCACGGCATCTTCAAGTAAAAACTTAAAAAACAAAACAAAAAAAGAGACCCCACAATTCTTCCTGTTCCAGTGAATGCACATGCTGATATACTGGATTCACCTAAGGCAAAAAGGATCGTGAGTAAGTGTGGAAAGTGCTCTTTGAGGACCCCCCCTCCACAGCATTTCAGTGAGTCACCGGTGAGGAGGGGGGGTCCTGTCAGAAGGTAAGCACTGGGTGGTCAGAGAGGTTTTTCTCCATCACCTCTCTGCTGCTTGTTCAAAGTGAACTAGCTGAGTCAGGATGTGTCCCCGTCAGGTTGCTGTCCTCCTTTCTCTCTGCAGATCTCTCAGGGGGACATGTTGAGTAGCTTGGTAGATTTATTGGGGTAATTGATAGCCAGGCTGATGGCAGCGATGTTCTTCAGAGCCTAAGTAATAATAATAATGATAAAAAAAAGTGCATCAGTATGTGAAAGCAGTACAGAAGAAAAGGTGCAGGGAGAGAAAATCCAGCAGTGTGAAGCGATAAGATGATGAAAGGGGAGAAATCTGTGCTGAGCTCTGCTCTGAGTTAAGATAAAAAGGCAAATTGAAGGTGACTAAGCAAAGCAAGTACTTCTGTATGGTTTACTTCATCTTATTTAATAAGTACTTAACAGATGGTACGACCCGTAAGTGCATTTGCTTTCTTCACTGGCGACTGTTCAGCCCTAGCTGCAGGTTGGTGATGTAGGCCATTTGTAATTGTTTCCCTCCCTATGAAACCAGAATACCATTTCATTTGGTTTGGTTTTCCAGAGGAGCATTTTTTATGGTTTTGGTGTCTCCTGTTTTGAGATGTTTGATCAGTGCCACTACCAGGTCAAAATCTCCTTTTGATGAAAACTTTGGTCCAAGACGAGCAGCTAGATTTGAATTCAATTACTGTGGAGGCCCCGGATAATGAATGCTCATGTCCTTCATAGTTCTCTGACCTTTTCATTATCGTCATCTTCAGGCCAACATTACCACTTGTACACAGCAAATACGGGAATTTTACATGACATGAAATTGAATGATTTAATTCATTATTTAATGAATTGAATACAGCTGCTATGCTGATACTGAACATTCCGGTTAAGTTAAGTTAGCTAAATGCAAACAGCTAGTCTGTCATTACTTCTTGTCTAAGGTTTGGTTCTGTACTTCTGGTTGTGGGTTTACCAGGACTACAGTACCAGATGATGATTTTCTGTGGGTTTATCACACACTCATTTGATCTATTGTTAATATAAAAATATATATTAGTGCAACTTTTACGAAAAATTTGAACATTACATGATCTACCTGTTAACTCAGTGACAACAGCTGTCTCCCAGCCTTATTTCCTTTAAAAGTTTTCCACAGAAGAGACCAAATTAATTCATTTTTAGGTCTGAGGGCAAATGACCATGCTCCTCTCTGCACTTCCACTCTCGTGGCTGTCCACTAATTTGCAATTATCGAACACAGTAAAATTCAGACTCCATAAAAAGTTCACCTCACCCAGTGATTTCCTTGGTGCTAAGAGCTTCTGACGCCCTGATGCATAGCAGTACCTGCTGATTCAGCTGTTAACATGCCCAGATGGTTTAGTGGGCAGCACAAATGTCCTTTCAAAAACACAGGTACACTGTTTAACTGAGTGAAGAACAGGAAAAGTAAAAAGCCAGGGAGTAGTGGAGTGAACATGATCCTCTCAACACTGTGCGACTCGTGTGGTGGTATAACAAACTGATAAAAAAAACAAGACAAACAGAGCACAAGAGGAGGTAAAGTCTTCACAACAACCTGATGAAAACGTAGTCCTCAGTAATGGAAAGTGTTTTATTTTGGAACATTTTCTTCTAGTCCTCTGAACCTCAGCGAATTTACTCTTGGACTGTACATTACTGTTATCATAATAGTTATGACTACTGCCAAGTCACCTATTGTTTTGTTTTTCAACCTGACAGGTATTAGGTAACTGCTCAACAGAACCACCCACAATGTTTCTTCACCACCCAGCATCCTCTGCTCCTCTTAACTGCCTTCAGGCTCCTCTGCTGTATTACTGGGTCCACAGTACAGAGCGACGGCTCGCACTGCCACAAATGCTAATGGACTGTAATTACCAAATACATTAGTCCTGAGTGCGGCCCACACACATTCAAAACAAGGGGAGGGGGGTGCCAAGGGATCTGCTGGGTGTCAACAGCCTGGTGATTCACCAGCAAAAGAGACTCCAGCCACGGAGCTGACTCACAGCGACTGAAGACCATTCAGTCAAGGGTCTGTGTGGTTAAGAAAGAGAGCCGCGTAATATCACAGTATTTCAGGGTACACAGACAACTTCTATCATACATGTCAGGCAGCAATTCACAACTGAAAACATCAAAGACGACCTGAGAGAGTGTGGTTGGAGGGATGTCTCTGACTTTAGAGAAGGCATCAGTGGTTATTATGTGAAGACAACAAAGGAGTAAAAGTCTTACCATTGCAGTGTGATTGAGGAGCTGCTCGTCAGTGGTCATGGCTAATAAGTACTCCTGGAGGATGCCCTGCGCCTGGGGAGCACATCAAAGGTTGCTAATAAATGCTTCTTCTGCAACATTCCCGCATGCAGCTTGCAAAGAGACACAGATAACCTCACAGGCCAGATAAGTGTCACGAACAGAAGGAACTTCCCGAGACAGACTACCCTGAGAGGTTACATAAGGGATGAATTCAGTTATAAATGAGGCCTGGTTCCCTCACCACTCTCCATCTCCATCTCAGCATCAAATTGAACTGTGGAATGTTGGAAAAGTAATTCAAAATTATAAACAAATTGAAGAGCGCTTCCACCAAAGCCCTACGGGAGAGACGTGCCTTGGGTTACATAAGCACAAGGAGTTTGGGGAACACAGATAAGACTGCATAGAGGCTAAATGGACTGAGACCGGCCAAATGGAGCTTTTACAGAGCTGGAGACACAGTCCAGAGCCCCAGTCCGCCATCCATCTAACAGCACCCCGAGTGTTTATGCTGGGGAACATCCTAGGACGATTTGTACAGTCAGAAGCACATGACAGACCGTTTTGATTCCTAAATATAACTTTCACTTCCTGGGGTAGAGAGTTCACTGAATCTCAGTGGACGTGGCTGTGATCTCGCTGTGCATAAAAAGAGCAAGAACTGGAGCTGGTATGTGAACGGCACTGGCCACTTAACCTTTAAAATAAGCCGGTTCTAGGCTCAGACCTAAAACGGCCACAGAAGGATCCACAATGTGTCCAGATGCTCTTTAACTTCTCATGATTTTACAGTACAGCAGTGTCAACATGGAGCTGTTCTCAGGCTACATGTCGTCAATGCAGTTAAGCTCATATGTCAACATGAAATGTGGAGCAGCAACGTTAGTCCATATATAAATCCCGCAGGGCAGTGATCCTTACAGCTAATGAAGGTTTTCAAATGTGAATAGTAAAACAGTAACTTTCCCCCTCTATATTAGACGAAGGCAGATGTGAAGAAGTCCTGGAACAGTACAGCAACTTTATGTCCAGTTTCATTTGAATTTAGATGGTGCACAGCTGAGTCGCTGCCTGTGTAACCTAGTTTAGAACCACATTCATTGTCTTTATTCAGTTTCGGCTGACAGCCACTTTTTGAAATTTCTTAAACTACTTTAAACCACATCCTGAACCAGGGGCAACACCAGCAACCACTGAGTGTAAAAACTACCACACGAGGTATCAGTTGTGTGATTTTTTTTTTCAAATTGACAATATTACAATACTAACAATGTTAGTAACAACGCAAAATTAATTTAGATGGTAGAAGTGAATGAGTCACCTTATCTTTTATGAAACAAGCGTTGTGTGAGCCCTTGTGTAAAACACTAGGAAAAAAAAAATTCATCCGTGTCTCTCTCTTTTATTTCAAACTGTGGAAGAGGAGCTGGAGGCTGCTAACTACTGCAGCACAACACGACACTGCTGAGTACTCCTACTGCCCCCTGGTGTTTGCAGACACATGCTGCTCCACCTGAGCATCTGATTCTCCCTCACACGCAACAACATTCAGCGGGTGCAGATGGGAGCACAGAATCCATCATGAATGACAAGTCAGCTGATGTAATTTTACTGTCACATCAGTAGCCTCAGGCCCCACCGACCAGACCTGAAGAGAACAGGAAAGATAATGCTTTTCTGGGACTGTCTGGTTCAACTGCATCCACAGATGGGAAACTCCTGGCTGACGGCGTTCTCATAATCCCGGAGACCTCTCTTAATTAATAATTCAAGACAACTGAGAGAGAAAGAGAGTCCGTACACATCGCAAAATGGATAGCATCTCTTCCTCTCCCGAGCAGTCTGCAGGGAGCCAGTGTGGCACTGTGCTGTCTGGCAGATGGCAGGGCCGGGCTTTGGCCCTGAGCCCAGCACAGAACAGGTGGGTTGAAGAAAAACATGCTCATCTTACAGACAGACAGACATGGACAGGGAGAGGGGGTAAGATAGAGGTAAAGAATAAAATGGGTAAAATGAGTATTTTTCACTGTAATCATTTAATTAAAATTGCCTGCTACTGAATATATTATCAAACAAAAAGAATGAAGAAAAATATGGACATGTTGCAAACTAAAAATATGGTTTCTACATATTCAGTCTTGTTGAACCCATTTTATTTTTCACCTACAAAGTCAACAGTGCTGTCATCACAACAGAAACAACCAACACAACAAAACAAATACTTAAAATGTCACTTAGCCACACCTCCAGCTTTAACAACAACACCTTTACAGTACCAGACATGACCTGTTTTTGTTTATGGCCTGCACATGTGAGTGTGTGTGTGTGTGTGTGTGAGAGAGAGAGAGTGCATCACTCACAATAGCCCGGGCCTCTGCAATGAAGAAGAGTTCGGTGAGGGCTCTGTGAAGAGGCAGCAGCACAGTGATACCGGTGGGATCCTGGCTCAGGCTGTTTTCCATAGACATAAAGAGCTGCCACAGAGGTCGCAGCAGCGTCAGCTCACAGGCTCTGGAGTGTAAACAAATCAGTGGTTACACAGGCAGAACAGGACAGTAAAGAGTTAGATTCTGAGAACAACAAAGCTGTGGCTGAAAATGATTCTTTATTCATTTACCATACATTAACATGGTGCAAAATACTGTAACATCCAACAGCCATTAAGACTGGCAAATGGCTGAGTGGTAGTGTTTTTAAATTAAAAAAATGACTATGCTGTTTATCTGTATGGTGAAGTAAGAGAAATACAAATTTACACACATTTACCAAGGTCTGACATGAGCTCTATACTTTTCCATTGAGAAAGGTGTCCTGGTGAACAATGCCAACTAAAGATCTCATCCAGACATGTTTTAAGACATAAAATACTATAGCACTGTTTCAGAAGTTTAACTACTGGACACTTTTATGTCACCGAAAAGTTCATTCTTGCTCTATGTGCGCTGGAGGTTTTAAATCTCCACATCACACCGGTGCATGCTACATGAATGCTTCCAAACCAGTTGTGATCTCAAAAAATCTCAAATTGAACAGATGAATGTGAAAACAGTACACACAATTGTGTGATGTTGTCATTGTGACCAGACAGTGGCTAAGTCCTTCTGCGCATATGGAAATTACTAAGCACATCCTTTACCTCATTTCCGTGGTGGCTACCACTACCACTACCACGGAACTACATGAGGGTTGTATGAAGGCTTTATGCAAACCCTGTGTGGAAATGCAATCCTGCAGCTGTAGGGAAAACAGGTGCACTGGCTCCAAATTAGCCTTACTTAGGTCAAAGTGGATGGGCCTGATGTCCAAGTAAGAATGTTCATTTGCATGTGTGCATTTTAATTTGAAAGTCTATAGATGACAGTGTAAGCCTACAGTTTTAAAAGATGATAAAAGAGTGTGGGAATCTTGAGAAAGAAATAGAAGGAAAGAGACGGAAGTGTATAAACAAGGCTGGACTTACGTCTGGGACTGACACTGCAGGAGGCGGAGCAACAAGTGAATGGCTTTTAGTCGCTGGTTCTGAGTCTGGCGACAGGCCACACCGACCTGCCACTCCCATATGTCAGCCAGCGGCAGGTGACTCAGCACTTGGTCATCAGCTAACATTTGCTTCAGTATCTCAAAACCTGATTAAAGACAAGCAAAAGTGCAGAGAGGATGACAACGCAACCCACCTGAGGATTCATTTGGAGCTTAATCTGCGTTTTTCTATTAGTAGTTTGCAGAGTTACTGAAGCAGCTTTGCACAAATGTAAAAATATCTGTTCTAATGTAAAATACCCGTCTGGAATCGTCCTCTGTGGCCTCCTGTGACGGTGAACTTGTAGCCCCACTCCGTGTTGCTCATGTCTGACATAAATCTGTAGTACAGGGTATCACCTGAGAGAAACCCACACAGTACACGTGTTGGTAAAAATGATTAAGCATAATAGTCAAATGCACACACACACACACACACATAGATACATACACGTAGGGCAGAGTATAAATCAATGATAACAATTGTACTCACCAGGGATTTCGAAATCAGACCATTTCTGAGGAGAGCCACTGAAATTGTGGACATCCTGGAGGAAATCACTGCTGCTGGACATGATAAGCTCATCACAGCCTTCCTCTGTGTAGCAGCGGGAATCAAATTTTACTGAAAGGTAGATAGCTCCTGGGATGTGCACCTTGTCCTGCAAAGAGGAAGAAATGGCTGAACTAAGAGTTATCTGTATTTACACAATAAGCATTCTGTGGCAAGGACAAAGGGTGACTTTGAAAAAACAGCATGATAAATGAGAGGACAATGAAATCCCTAAACATTTCAGCTACGGCTGATGATGGTGAAAATATGCAATTTACCCACCTCAAAGTTGGTGTTGTTGTCATACGGGTGTTTGGACTCTCTGACCTGCACGGCCATACCTGGCTCCTCCATGAACTGGCAGGCAGTGAGAGACAAACTGCTCAGCATACTCTGGCTGCAACCTTTCAGCACCCTCTGGAGAATCTAATCATTAAAAGAATATGCCAAACACATTAATCCACAAAGCAAAACAAAATGTATCATATGTGCATATCAGCAGCAAGACAAACTTTCATTTACCAATAGGAACACGACACAAACTCCACCAGCTCCTCTCTTCTGCCTACCTTCTCCCAGAGCGGCCTCTCCTCCAGCTGCATTAACATGTCCAGGATGTAGGCCATGTGTGAGGCACCGTTCAGTTCTAGGGCCTCCTCGCTCAATGCAGCCTCTGCAGGCCAGTCAGCCAGCAGCGAGGCCAGCACATGGCGGGCATACAGCGTTGCGATGGCCTGGTTGACCTTTACCAGATATTGACGAACTGCCCGATTGCTTCGCACGTCCAGTTCCTTGTGCAAAAGAGCTGAGCTTTTGGTTCGCCTCTGTTTGGCGTAGCTGAGCTGTAAGTCGGTCTCTGAATTGGTGATGAGCTTCTGGGCCACTACGTTGAGCTCCTCTGTGGCCTTTTCACAGTGACTGGGTTTAGACTGTGTGAGGAGGGCAATAACAGGGAAATATAAGAAAACTGTCTTATTACAAACATCACCTCCATATTTTCCCTCATTGTATCTTGTCTCTTGTTGTCACAGTTAGTAATGGACATATTATTAATCTTTTAAACAGCCAGTCCTAAACAACAAGCAAAGCAGTGTAGTGTACTGAGCTATTCATAATGTTTGCTTTTGGGTAGCCTTAAAAAAAAACCTACCACACAGGACACTACAATCATGTCAGTGTCCACAGCCTTGGTGTTCCTCTCCTCAGAGCGAGGCCGCCTTGTAGGCTGCCACTTCTGAGCCAGCGTACGGATTGTCTCATCTGTTTTTATCTCTTCTCCATCAAATCTGGAAATAGAAAAACACAAAGGCACAATACATTAAAAGGAGGCTGGTTTTGATTGTAAAAGCTGACCTCCACCGTGATGGCTCATAAAAAAAATATATACAATACATTGACAAGATATTCTGTATAAGAAGTTGACTGACCTTTTCTGCACCTCCAGGAAGAAAGAGTCAGTTCTCTTCATCTGCAACTCATACATGGCCCGCAGGATGGGCAGAGGGGCATTTAAGGCATCATGGGTGATCTAAATTGAAAAAAAGGGACTTTATATTAATATACTATCATATTATATTTAGATGCATGTATTATGATAGCATCCCCCATCACCTGGAAGCAAATCTTTGTCTCCTCATCGAGACCCTCCAAGGGGTCGGGCCTGTTGACGTCAGTGTCATCAGCGCAACAACTGGAGTGGTCCGAGTCGTGCTCCTTGTCCTGTTCTCTTTGGTCACGTTCAGGGTCCTGGGCCATGGAGTGGATCTCCCTCTTAGAGGAGTAGAGCATGATGGATAGAATCTCTAGATCTCGCAGCAGCCACAGCTTGCTGAAGCCCGTCCCCTTGCTGCACTTCCTCACCAGCAGCTGAGTCAGTCCAGACTGCTGGATGGCCTCCTGAGCTTGCTCAACTCCATGCTTCTACACAAGAGAACAACATGGAATCACTTTATATTATCTACAACAGTTGTTCCTATGCCAGTTCCAGATATTGCTGCACACATGTCAACAAAATACATCACCACCCCACTACTGCAGATTCCAAGGTTGGAGCAGGTACCTTGAGTGTATTGTAGAGGCCTTTAAGGGCCAAGGACAGGACCCAGGAAGCCTCCACAGCATCAGGAGAGCCATTGTCCTGGCTGGTTTGCAGCAGGTGGCTGATGATAGAAGTGAAATTGCTCAGGTAGCGGCTGAGCAGCGTCTTTGGGAATCCCTGGCCCTCTGACTGCCCTGGGAGGCTGACTGTAGAGGAATCCTGAGACTGGATGAGTTGGTAGTCTTTCACTGTGAAAGACAGGAAAGCGGACACAAGGTTAACATCTTTATTTCAGAACACAAGCAATGCTGTCAGTAGTGCTGCCACTGCACTTACCTGTTTTCCTCTTGCGTGTCTTAATGTCCACCACTGCAGCATGGTTCTTTTCAGTGAAGTGTTTGAGCAAGATCATGTTGTGCTGTTCATTGGCGTTGTCAATAAACACTGTCTGAGTGCCCACACACAGCACCTGACAGACACACACACACACACAGGAGTCACAACTGGGTTTTTAAAGCCAGGAATCAGTGCACAACCCTGCACAGCAGTATGTATTCTACCTACCTCAGGGAAGCCCACCAGCACCAGCAGGGTGAAGAGGTTGGTTCGTTTGAGAGTTTGTGGCAGCTGCTGAATGCAGTGATCAGTGAAGGCAGCAATGACAGTGCTCCACTCAGGACACACATTCAGACTGTGTAAAATATCTGCAACTGTGCACGCCCAGTCCAGACCGATACGACTGCACAAGAAAGGAAGAGAAAAGGTTTTTCACATATCAAAAAAACATGAACAGATGATGAGATGGCAAATGCTTCTTCAACAGTACAAACAACTGCACAAACATCTAGAAAAATACCTTTCTGGCAAATAAGATCTGTGTGATTAAGAGAGATTGATGAGTTCCTCATTTGTTAATACATTATTTATTAAATTCTGGTGTTAATGGAGTTAATATATTATGGGGAAAACGAAACACTGGATCAACACAGGAAAGCCCATGTTCAGTTCACACTGGAATAACTTGATCAAAGGGCCCATTTGTATAACATTTAACATTATACATATTGAAGATGGAACACATGTGGCCTAAGATAAAACTGCTAACTTTAATTCTGTTATTGTACAAAGTAAAAACCCCATACTGTTGATAATAAAACTGAAACCATTTGGACCCACTTTGTTAAAAAAAAAAAAAAAAAAAGGTATAAACGTGAGTAATTTATTTTCATTTTCACTTTTTTTTTTAATTGAGGCAGGAAAATATCACATAGTTGTTTTGGACTGGCTAAAATCCTTGTAGGTGTTAACAAGTGCAGGCATTCCCTCGCAGTGTTAATATCTGCAGCTGTGTCATCAAGAAAATAGATCTATACATTTAAAAAAAACTCCCTGGTATCATCAGGTTTTCTTTATTTTACCTGTCTAAACAGACGGCTCCTAGGCTGAAAAGCAGCTGAGTGGTCTTCCAACCCTCAGTGTCTGAAGTGGCGGCCTCTCCTTGCGTCAGCAACTCAAATTTGTCAGCCAGGGCCTCTGTGACGGCAGTGTCGGCCTCCATCGGAGGGATTCGGAGCAGCAGCTGACCCAGTAGTCCCAGGGTGAGGTGGAAGGTCTCATTGAGAGAGCCAGCGTTGGAAATGACTGCCCTGAAAAGCTGGGGCAGGATGGAGCTCAGACTGGGCAGAGAGAGGGTGATGCCCTGAGGATACAGGAAAGATGGTGTAAATTTGTAGATATGTATTTTTTTAAGGCAGTATTGGTGCAATATTGTGAATAGTGAACATGTCAGGAACAGGAGTGTTTGTTGTGTGAGAAATAATTCAGTGTTTTAACTGAATAACCTGTTGTGTGTGTGTGTGTGTGTGTGTGTGTGTGTGTCTGATTTTGGTGTATTTGTTTAATCTGTACATTTAAAAATGTATGTACATTTAAACATTTAAAAATAAGTTGATACTTAAAGGAAAAGTGTGAGAACTGAGTTTTGTGCTAAGAGTTACATGAGTAGATCACTACCACACTCATATTTGTCCATTAAATGTGAAGGTACGGCCATACATGCATGCATGAAGGCCAAAAACAACAAAATGCACCTTCCAGCCCCTCCAAAGCTAACTAATGAACTTGTTATACCCCATTTGTTTGATCTGTAAAACAACAGGTTGTGATTTTATGGGGGGTAAAGTGCAGGGCTATTTCTCAGACAGGACCGTTGACTTCCTTGAAATCGTTGATGGTTTACCCTAAACAACCTCCTGGAGAAAATAAGACTCTAGGAAAGTCAGTGTATCCAGCAAAGACACTACATGCCACATTACCCCCTGTGAAACCACAACTTCTTGTTTTAACACTATGGTTTTTGTACAGATTAAACAAATATAATACTGCATCTTAATTAGTGGGCTTTAGAGGTGTCAGCAGGCAGATTTTGCTACCCATTGACAGAACCTGGGTAGCTGTTTTCCCCTGTTTCCAGTCTTTATGCTAAGCTAAGTGGCTGCTGGCTGTAGCTTCACAGGTGTGAGTGGTATTTATCTTTTCATCTAACTCTCAACATAAAAGCAAATAAGGGTACTTACTAAAATGTCAAACTATTTGTTCACCAGCTCACTTTACATAGAATTTCAACCTTAAAAACTGGTCTTTGGTTTGACATACCGGTTTAGCTGGAGGCAGCATGGCTGCTAGTAGTCCGAGGATCCTCTCTCTGGAACACTCTGAAAACACATGCTCCTGGAGGGGAACCTGGGGCAGCCTCTCATCTGTCTCCTTGACAACATCTGATGATGGGGAGTTGGCTGTCCCTGGTCCAGATTCTGAGGCTGAGAGTGATTAAAAAAACAAAGGATACAAGACTGATCCAGTCAGCTAAGAGAGGGTCTCTACCACTAATGGGCAACAACAGTCCTGTAATCAGACTGGCAGAGGTAATCTCAGTACTTACGTCGGACCACAGGAGAGAGGGGGTCCTCACTGGACACAGAAGGTGTCTGGCTGAGACTCGGGGAATCCAGGGTGTCTTGAGATACTAACTTCTTTTTCTCTCCCTCTCCAGTGCTTGGGGGGAGAGGGACCTCTGAAGGAGGAGGGGGAGGAGAGCCCACCTCCTTTGCCTTCTTTTCCTTACCTGATGGTTTATTCTGGTGGATACACGATAATAACAATTCAGTAGACTGACAGTGCAACAGTATGAGCTTTTGAACTTTTATAATGCATAATAAATACAATCCCTGCAGCAATCAGACATTAAAGGTGAGCCTTCCTTCAAACTGTAATGAGCTTTTACTTTTTTCATGAACTCAAAAACTGAAAAAAATGTAACAGGAATTGTGGCATGTGCAAAGTTTGGACACCCTTCTACTTGTAAAACACTCTGACCTTCATGCCCCCCAACCCTCTGACTGACTCTTTAGGACTCGTAAGCCAGGTCAAGAACTGTCATTAGGAACTGTCACCTGATGACATTTCCAGAGCTGATAAAGTCTCTGACTCTTCAAAACTTGTGCTGACACTCAACAACCAAGGGCTCCTCTAAGCAACTGACCGAGGAGCTGAAAATGAAGCTAACTGATGCCTACAAAGCAGAGGAGACTATAAAAAGATATTAAAGTGTTTCCACTGTCTGAAATGTCATTAAGAGACTGCAGTGAAGGGGAACTGCGGAAGTCAAGACAAGCTCTGGAAGACCAAGGAAACTTTCAGATAAACTACACATCTGCAGGGCAGAAGGGAAAAGAAAACCCCCCATATCACTGCAAAGGTAGCGCACTGTTTCACAACCATACCTGTGACCTCATCACAAAAATCAGTGTCTTTAGTATGCAAAGCAAACTGCAGAGATAGAGGGAAGAATGGATTCCATTAAATATCAGCAAATTCTGGATGCAAATGTCATGTAGTCAGTCAAGAAACTGAAACTGAGCAGATTCTGGTTTCTACAACAGGACACTGATCCAAAGCAAACCTTGAAATCCACCGTGAGCTACTTCCAAGAAACACAAGCTGAATCGGTTGGAACGGCTCTCAGAGTCCCCTGACGTGAACATCACTGAAAATCTATGGGCAGCTCTTAAACATGCCCAAATGCAAACAACTGTGAGCCCATGTACTTACCCCTGTATGGTACAAGTATATGCTCTGCGTGTTGTTTTGCATGTGTGTTGTGCTTCCTGCTACCATAATAATGCACTCGCCAAACAGATCATTCAGTCTCCATGTTGCTTTCGAACCTGACCCCTATTCCTCACCTTGTCCCTGGGAGATGAGGGGGAGCAGATTGCTGCAGTGCTGCCAGGGAGAGAGGAGGTGTCAGTGGCTGTACTCAGCTCCTGAGAAGACTCCGGAGACACTGGACACAGCTCACTATCAGAAGCCGATTCATTGGAGGACAGCAGAGCGAGCAAAGCTGAGGAACGTAGACCTACAGGGAAAATAGCACAGAAGGGTTTGCGAGAAAGGACAAAACATGAATATAAATACAGGTTTGAAGATGAAATACAATATGACAAATGGATTAACAAAGAAACACCCCCTTTAACAACACAGTAATTTGAAAAAACAGAGTTGTGGTGATTAGATGCATTACCTTGGACAGCATGAGTTTATAGCCTTTATGCTAAGCTGACAGTCTGCTCAATCTAGCATCATATTTAGCGCAGACACATGAAGGTGGTACCTTCTCATCTAACTCTTGGCAAGAAAGCGAATAAACATACTTCCCATTATTCCTTTAATAACAAAATTCTGGTTTGGAGTTACCTTTGCCAGTCTGCCCCTTGAGCAAGCAATCAGTGATGAGCTGGGAGCAGCGTATCTGCAGGGCTGAGGCCTGGCTCAAGGTGTTGTTGTCTAAGGACTCTCCCTCTGTCTGCTTCTCACTGCTCAGTTCTGACGTGTACAGGGCCAAAGCAGCAAACAGCAGCCAGGAGTAGTTGTGGATGTAGGGCTGGATCAAGCGGTGACGGTCACTGATTCGTATGGTCACCATAGGGTATACAGTGATCCGATGGGTGGGCAGATGGCTAGAGATTTTAGGAATTTAAAAAAAAAAAATTGAATCAAGAGCTCTGAGGTAAACCATTGCAAAATAAGTGTGTTTTAACATAAGCATTAGATTAAACTTCAAATGTGTCACCTGTCAGGATACTTCTTTGCATTGTAACAACCAAAGCACAGATCAAAGTCTTCACACACGTTGCAGTTGATCCTGCTGCCTACAATGAGCCCCTGGCAATGGTCACAGGCATATTCCATGTTCACCATCTCATGGTCATCCTCATGGCCTTCAGGCTTGGCACCACCTTGTTACAAACACACACATCCACAGTTAGGTCCACTGCACGGCTTTAATCCAACTTATGATTACTGTGGTTACCCTATTTGTCTACACTCTGAACAGAGCGATGGTATGAGTAGAGTAGTGGAGCATGTGAACTCACTGAGGAAGCAGGTCTTGCAGAGATCCATATCCATGCACTGCAGACATCGGTAGCGGTGCCAAGGTGCCATCCTCTCGCAGCCGTCACAGGAGATGACAACGTTGAGCAGGTCACAATAGCGTGCAATGAACATGTGCATCTGTGGACAGGACCAGGGACATTTTTTACACACCATTGTTGTAAAACTTTCCTACCGATGCTGAGAAAACCTTTGCACAGATCCTTGCTCAATCTTCTATCTAAATAACCTAAATTATATTATATATAATATTAAAGTATCTACCTCAGTCTAAACCAGTATTGTGTGCACAGGTATGTGTGTGGGTTTGTCTTAAACAGATATACGGTACATGAAATTTTAATTATGACTTTAAACACTTGTAAAACATCTTAATCTGATGCTTTTGTGTGATGTGACAGTGACACGCAACACTAAGCTGGCAAACATACATTATGTCACTGTGAGCCTAATGACTAATGTTAGTATACAGCTCAAATAACTTCTGTGTATAAGTACAGTCTCACAGAGCTGTTAGCATGGCTGTATACTCATAGTCTTGATATAACCTTGGTGACAGATGTTAGACATATCCATTGATATTACAATATCTTTTTTTAAATGGCAGGCTTTAAGGTTGCAGGTTGTCTTTAAAAGCATTACCTGCAGGACTATATCTACTCTATCACTGGGATGTGCCATTTGTTTCCCTAGACTGCTCCAACAAAGGATCATTTCTGGACTTTTATACACTGTGATGTACGGTACCTTTCTCCTGTCCTCCATGGAGTCCTCCTCATCAATTTTGTCATACCACTTCTCAAACATCCCATCCATACACTCGTCCATCCATTCCTGGTTCTTCTTGTAGTCTGTGATTTCATCTTCCTCTGTCCATTGACTGAAGATGAATTTAAACCACAGAAAGAATCAATCATCTCTGCAATTTAAGTGTCTGGCACATGATTTAACATCTTGTAAAAAGTGAAAATTGAATCCTTTGCTAGCCTTAGCAATACTATCAATAGGAAAAGCAATTTCTTTCCACTGTGTGGTGCCTTATTTTCTGAGGTGGGTCTGATATTACCTGATGGCAATGTCATGAACACTGATGTTCTCCTGGGACATGCTGAGCAGGAGATCAGGAAGCTTGATATTTAAGAAGAGAGGAAGGTCGTGTACCTCCCAGCTCATGTCTAGAAGGTGCAACAAGCAGGTCTGCACACATGAGAGGGCTGGCAGCAGAGCTCTGGAGAAGAGTGATGAGGATCAGCTTACACTGCTGCACATATACTTATCTAACATCTTATCTAGCAGCTAATCACTGCTGCAATTGCTTTTTTAATTTGCAAATCTAGTTATGAGCCAACATGGTGGGTTGCAAGGAAAATAGCTTACTTCTCATTGAGGCTGCTGAAACCTTGTACTGCCTCCACAAGCATGAGCACCAAGTGATGGTAGGATCGTCTCACCTCCTCTCCTAGCTTCTGCCCACTGTCTGACAACTGGGAGAAATAACTGAAAAAGACAAAAAAAAAAAAAAGGAAAACTAACAATCTCCAAAGAGACATAAATGTGGCACCACTAATATCATCATCAGTGTTAGAGGTCAGAACAATCCCTCTCTTTTTAGCATCTCAGAACTCTGTAATGTCATTTCATAATTCTAAACTTTGGGACAACATTGTTCAAAATCCCAAATATATATTTGGCTGTGCTAGACTTTAGTATTAACATAGTCCATCTAAAACAGACACTTGAACTGACAAGATTCCCTGCAGATGTACCTGGTGAAATCTTTCTGGCATGCCAGTAGCTCCTGCAGGAACAGGATGCAGGGGGCTTGGAAGAGGTGTGGCTTTCCCAGCGACTGCAAACACTGCTGAACCATCTCCAGGACCTTGCACACACTCAGTGCCTGGGCTTTGTTCAGGGACAGGGTCTGCAGGATGCTACAGAAAGAAGAGGCTGATTACTTCACCCCGTATGGTACAAATTACACAAATGCAAAACAGAATACTGGAGGGTCAGTAACCTTGCTGTGGTAAGAGCCTGGTCCCTTATAAAGTTCAGGATGTGTTTGAGTATTGGGTAGCGATCCTTCACAGAGGGGGTCATGCGGGGCTCTTCTATAGATCTACAGGACAGGAGGCGTAGGCGAGCCCGACTAAATGGGGGTTTACGGGGGAAGGCAGAAGGCGAGGCTGGCTCCCCTGGCTGGGGTGAGAGGCTCTCTGTGGAGCCTCTGTGACCTCGCCTGCTGGGCCCACAAGAAGATGAGTTTTGGGCTTGATCACTGGGGGTCTTGCTCTGTCCTGCCCTGGCATCACTGCCCTCCTCAGCCCCTGGAGTCTGAGGTCCCAGAGAGGTGCTGGCCTGGAAGTCCCCTTCCGAGACTGAACTTGAGCGGAGGAGTAGACCACTGCTGCCCTCTGCAGCTTTGAAAGAGTCACTGTCCTGACATGTCACTCCACAAGGGGCAAATCTGAACAGCAACAGGCTCTTCTCAATACACATCTCAGCTAGAGAAGAAACACAATAACAGAAGTCAGCAAAATAACATTCAGGAAACAACGGAGCCAGTAAAAAAAAAGGATGAGCTTTGACTTTACATTTGGCGGAGTCCTCACCTAATGTCTCCATAGTAACCTCATCAGGAACCCCTTCCTTTTCGTCAAGAACATTCATTTTGCTCACGAGGTATCTCTGCTTCATCTCCAGCTGACAGGAAGAAAAGACATCATCAACAATCCAGTTACATGATCACATATATATTGAGCAGCAGACAATCAACAGAGATATGAATCCCGTCACTCACCATCCACGTTCTGATGCTGTCTGCTAGTGAATACACCTGCACAAACTCTTCATTTAGATAGGACTTGCAGTCCTGATTAACTACTCATTTGAAAACAAAACAGAAGGGAGAAATCAAATGAGTGAGTCCACCAAGTTAATCAACCATTCAGAATTACCGTGCAAGAAACTGAATAAATAGAACACTTTTTTCTCTGTGACCACTGATTATAGCCAAGCATTACCGTAGGTCTTCAGAGCATGGTTGAGGGCTGGTGTGTGGTACACCATGGCTGCCCAAATGGCATTCACAGCTTGCTCTGTCTTTGACCCAGCAGCTATCTCGTTCCTCATTGTCTGTTTTCTGCAGGACTGCATGAGTTTTTGCATCAGCTCTGTCCTGCTGTCTGTCAGTTCTTGTGAAGGATTCCAACGGGCAAAGTCCTCCAGGAAGCTCATCAGCTCCTCGAGAGTCCATGTATTTGTCTACCACAAAGAAAGACAACATAGTAGTGGAGCAATATTTACCAGCTGAAGTCATCTGGCAATGCAATAACGTAAGCAGACTTGACCATACCTGGTCTGTGGGTGTTTTGGTCTGATTCGTCTCCCTTGTTTCACACAATCCGTGTCGCAGAATAGGTTTCCATAAAGGAGAACACTGAACATGGGACATTTTTCCTTGTGGAAGCTCCTTTACAGTGCGTATCTCTGGAAGAGACAAAAACCCACAAATGCACTAGATTAGAAATGGTCTGACTATGGTCCAATGCCGTCACCCCCACAAGGTTCCCAAAGGCTGTGGAGGACAGTTTTACCATGAGGAGATTTCAGTGCCAGGGTTCTAGATGCAAGACGACCCATCAGGCGAGCCACTAGCAGCTGCAAGTCCGACATCCAAGAAATGGTGATGTCTGGCAGACCCAGGGCTGTCACAGTGAACTTATAACCCCACTCATTATTACTGCTGTCAGAGTGGAAGAGGAACTGGAGCTGAGGGCCTGCATCAAATGTCACTTTCTGAACGGGCAAAGAGACACAACAGACAAATGTAAATGAATTAAGTGACATCAGGGTTTCATACGGAGACAGTTCAGTGGTTACTCATGTCCTACCTTTGGCCACTTCTCAGTTCCAACTTTCATGTCATAGCGGACTTTGCCACCTCTAGAATCTGTGAATTCTAGGTAGTCGTATCTGTGAATATCAAGAGTGTAGAAGATGGGTAAGCAAAATACTTGCAGGGGATAAACAAAAAAGAAAAAACAGAATATTTCATTTGAGTATTTTACATAGGTCACCTCTTCTCTGTCTCACAGCGTTCATCAAACTCCACCTCAAAGGAGGTAGTGCCAGGGCAGGCAAAGATGCTCGTTTCATGGCGGCTGTTCTCATAGTTGTGAGGAGACTCCATGTTCCAGGTCCTCAGCACCACTGGCTGCTGGGGCTGGTGCCAGCTCTCCTGATCCACCTAACAAAACATGGTATGAGATTAATGTTTGTTCCACTCAGTGGTAGGAACCAATTAAGTACATTTACTCAAGTACTTCCTTTAAATTGGATGTACTTAAATGTTTCCATGTCATGATACTTTAGACTTCTACTTTATTATAGTTCAGAGGGAAATAATGCACTTTTTACTGAACTATATTTATCTGAGAGCTAATATCAAATCAAATACCCTATAATATGTAACAGTATCACAGTCACAGAGGCCATTTCTATTACTTTTGATACTTTAAGTACATACAGCTAATAATACATATATAATTTTACTTCAGTGCCACTTTTATTGCAGGACTTATTTATTATGGAGTACTGTTATACTGCATTAATGCTACTTTTACTTTTACTTCCACCACCATTGATTACAGAGTAATGTGAGAGGACTGACCTTAGAAAAGATGTCTCCAGTGTCACTGGACAGGCTTTTGAGTAGCTCAACCAGGGAGGAGAAGCTCTTCAGCAACACACTGTGAGGGATGTCCAAAGAGCACAGCTCCAGGAGGAAAATCATCTGCCAGGACCAGAACAAATGTCATTCATATTCATTCAGCACAGTCAACTCAATAACTGTAAAAGAGGGCAATTTAAAATCATGAGATAAGGGTGTATTACGAGTTGTCTGAAGACTGTGGCTAGGATGGAGCTGCCTAGTTTGTCAGTGATTTCAGCACCGGTGTATCTCTCCAGCAGGGAACAGAGGATAGTCTTGATGCTTCCCAAGAACTGATCCACATCTATTGAAAGAGCAGGTTGAAATAAACCATTTTTTCATTCATTCTTGTCCATTCAAAGATGAATTTTAACCAGCAAATCAAGGAAGTCTTTGTTCTGTTTGATCACACTTGGCTCATCATCATCATTAGACTGTGTGCTCATGTTATACCGTCTAACTGTGAACACAGAATCTAACCCTGGAAACAGCTTTAGGAAGGTCATTTGTGTCAGCAATGCAACATTGTCACTGTATCTCACATTTTAGTAGGATGTCTCTTGCCAGTTCCATAGCGATAGCTGTGGAAGCTCCTCCTTTGAGCTGCAGGTAGCACCACGAGAGCAGACTGCCCTGCAGTGCCCAGAACAAGGACAACAACACCGTCCTGCTGGCTCCACTACTCTCATCCACCATCATAACTTCACACTGAGACATGGGAGACATTTTGAACAAGGAGAAGCATCAGAAAGGTAGACAGAAACGTGTGATTGCAGGTCAAGACATGAAGAGGGTTGAGAGGGTTGATAAATGGTAAATAATGTGTGTGTGTGTGTGTGTGTGTGAGACAGAGGTCTCACCTCTCTTGTTGCCACCAGTAGCAGTGTCTCCATGACGGACAGTATGGGGCTGATGTCAAAGTCTGACGGAGCTCCCTTGGGTGGGAGCAGGAGAAGGCCACTTGGATCTTGGTCACTGCAGAGATAAAACACAGCTGCTGATGATCTATTGTGATCAGTGTGTGCGATGATGTGTTTATTTACAGTAGTCACAGTATGCTTACCTGAAGTAATTACACAGAGATTCAAACGTCACCTTTACTGACTCTGGCTGGTCCTCTTCAGTAATATTTTTCTGTGAAAGGGATTACTGATATTATTATTATTGTTATTATTATTATTACATATCATTGTTGTTGCTGTTTTTATAAACTCACCATCATGTGGAAGAGTTTGTCCCGCCTGACGTGTTTATCAGGGAAGAAAACAGCAGCTCCATTGAGAATGGCCTTTACCGCTTCCTTGTGCAAAGCTTTTTCCACCAATGTTTCACCCTCTGGACCATCCACAACTAAAACACAAACATGAAAAATAGATTATTGCTACATTGATTTTCACAAGCTACTACTGTCCAGTGAGTCTCTAGAGAGAAATGTTAACCAAACACTTTTTTACTGCTCTCAGGTGTATGAAGGCTGACAGGTTCTTACTGTGGCAGAGGTGAGTGTAGAGTTCCCACACAGCTCTAACAGAGTCACTCAGAGGCTCTCCATTGCTGGACGTGGATGGACAAGCCGCTGCTGCGGCTCCCTCATCTGGCACTCTGCTCTCCTCTGGGCCCTGCGACTCCAGTGGGTTGGGCAGCATGGGGAAACAGTTCTGCATCAACTGGAGCAGAAGAACGCCGCTCTTCAACACCTCCTCTCCCTCACTGAGACAAAGACATATGATCGATGACAAATGAGACTGTAAAATGTCTGGATATTTCCTAAAGACTACTGAACTTAATTATTGCTGTAACAAGTGTATGGGAACACTGTGCTATTACTCACATCTCCCTGAGTTTATTGTAGAAGTTCCAGAAGAGGCTGAGGCTGAGACCACTGAAGTCTAGAAGATACTTCTGCTTGAAGTGAGAGGCATCCTACAGAAACAGACAGACAACTGTCTGACAGTCTTCAACAATAAAGCAGGACACACTCTGTCATACACCCACAAGAGTTCAGCAGTACAGTAAAGGAGACGCTGCAAGCCAGTAATAAGCTAAGCGGTCGTATTTTTCTGTTTTTCTTCCTGTTAAAAGGAGAATGTTTCTACTTTTCTACAATTCAGCATATTTCCCACAAAAATAACATGTCAGGCACACAATATATCATGTAGTGTAAAAGCCTCCAGCACTTTCAGCTATAGAAATATGGCATTTAATCTTAATGACACTAACGTACCATGTAATACTAATATTAATGATCTTTAAATGTTTATCCTGTACAACCTTCAAGCAGTGATCAGTAGTTACCATGTCTCGTGTAAGCTGCTGAATGAAGAATAGTGTCTTGTTAAGTAGACAAAGGCCAGTGACAGCATCACGGCTGATGCTCTCCCCCTCTGGACTGAGGTCATCCAGGTCTCCCAGCCTCTCTGCCCCAGGGCACAGGTAGCCACTGAAGCTGACGGACTGCACACCAAGGCGCTCGGCAGAGTCCTGCCTGGTGCCGAGGAATTTCACCATCAGGAACTGGGAAGACAAGGAAACAGAGGGTCCTACTGAAGACATAATTCATAATTCATTAAAAACTGTTCCCAAATGTATGCTTTCTTTTTTTTTAAAGGGGTTAAATAAGTTGTGGGATTGACTCAAAATAAACTGCAGTGCCCATGTTTATCTGTTAAAAAGAAAATGATAAAATACCATCTCATCAAATATCTTATCTCCTAAGGTGTAACTACTTGATGGGTGAGATTCAAAACACAAATAGCAAAGTTCAAATGATCAAAGAGGACTAAGTAAAAGCGTATCTTAGTCTTAACTGGATTCAGTATGTACCTTTGCAACTCGACACTGCTGCAGCTTGATCTCCACGTCGTTCCAGTCCTCCTCAAGCTCAAACCAGCCAATTGGCTCGTCCTCGGACTGTGCTGGAATCCTCACACTGCAGGTCAGGTGACAGCGTGGTGTGTCAGCCATTCACATAAACCACTAAGGCAGACCCTAACACTGATGAGGATTATCCACAAAACAGGAAAACTGCTTGTACTGTCTAATGCAATCTCATTAGAATGGATGTGCCACACTGATCTGCATAATATAGTTAGCCACAACTGTAAACTGATAACACATATAAAGATCATAAACACAAAAACACACTAAACTAAAATATAAGGAATAGTCAAACAAAAATCAAACCATTACTGATGGGTCCTTACTTGTCTTGTACAAACTCTTTGTAGTCCTTGTAGTCCCACGCGTCATACTTTTTAAACCTCTTGAAATGTTTCTCTGCATCAAAAGGGTCTTCGTCCTTGTATGCAAAAACCAAGCCACATTTTGCTCCAATGGCTCCTTTTCTCACCTTATCACACAAACCAGAGAGCATGTGTTACGTCCAGTAATCACCTATCACAGCAAGTATTATTACAAGTTCTGTGAAATCACAGGAAGCCTCACTTTGATCTTCATCTGAGTGACCTGGAAGTTGCTCTGGTCCTCTGTGGACAGGATGACACTGGCTTTCTTCCGGCCGCTCTCTGTGAGAAAACCTGAGGAGGAACAAACATTCAGTTTTACTTGGGCGTATATTTGTACTGTATTTAATCTAAAGTGTTGCTGGTCTCAGTTGTACCGTCTCCAGTGGAAGATTCTGTGAGCATGTTTTCTGGTCCTGATTTCTCCTCTTTACTCTTTACATCACAGGCCTGTAAGTGCAACTGGAGGGGCTTCCCTGCAATGCAACAGAAATTAGGACAACTTATTTTCTATGAAACCATTGTTAATCATTGGATCCTTCTCCATAAAGGTTCTAATTTCATTCCTGTACTGAAAGATAATGATTACCACTCTGAACTGCAGCTTTGTAACGGAATTAGCAGTTTTCCCCTGTCTGAATAAACAATTTCTCTCCTGGGTCTATGGTTTCAAGAGTCTGAGTCTTTATTGTCATTATGAGAACATAACGAAATTTTGCAGAGACTCCCGGCTTTGAGGCACACATATAAATAAATAACACAACGCCTTCATGTGAATGAGAGTAAAGGAGGGTTGGTGACGTTACCGTTGCGATAGAGTAGTCGCAGTCTAACGGAGGCCATAGACACGATGAGGGAGGAGGCCTTGTACTCGGTCTCTAAATGATCACTGATGCAGGACAGGGCCTGGAGCACTTTTGCCACGCTGCCTCTGGCCAGAGCGAAGGCCAGGAGGGTCAATTCTGCATCAGGACTCACACAGCAGCTACACAGGAGCAAAGAAACAAACATACAACACAGATATTTATGTTGTAGCTAAATGTTATCCCAGCTGACTACAGGTGAGAGGCGGGGTACACCCTGGACTGGTCACCAGTCAATCACAGGGCCGACACACAAAGACAGACAACCACCTAGGGGCAATGTAGAGTAGCCATTTATTCTAATGTGCATGTTTTTGGGATTGTGGGAGGAAGCCGGAGTACCCAGAGAAAACCCAAGCCGGCACAGGGAGAACATGCAAACTCCACAGAAGAGCCCAGACCTGGGTTCAAACCTGAAGCCCTCTTGCTGTGAGGCAACAGTGCTAACTGCTGCACCACCGTGCCGCCCACTGAATGAATGGCAAAGTAATTTCCAGGAATATCCATCGAATAACCCATAACCTAGTCCTGTGTCTACCTTTAGGGGAGAAATGTGGACTCAAAAGACTCAAAAAACAGACCACCTGCCAACACTGGGGTCTATATTAAATATAGTATATCTGCAAAATGAAGCCTGTATTTGTAAAAAACAATGGGTAAACAAACTATTTCACGAAAACAGTTTGGATGTTCAAAATCAAACTGAAGCTGAAGGTCTCATGAGAAAAATGTTATTGTGTGAGGGTTCCATGATTCATGACTTGTTCAATGCTGTACTGAATGTTGATTGTTCATATTGTATTAGTGCAAAAACCCCAGTAAAGACAAATAATGTCCATCATGTATCTTGCATGAATAAATGCAGCCCACAATAGCATGATAATTAACTGACTGATGAGATTACTTCAGTCATGTGGTTCCTGCCAATTGAAACCACTGAAGGATTTACAGTATCTCAAATGGAACGCTAATACTATCATGGCCCCACACAATCAATACTTTGATTTTAGTCTGTTTTCACTGTGATGATGAAGGGATTATGAGCTCAGCGTGGCAGCGATGGGTGAGTGAGTGTGCTGATGTAATGTCTGCAGGCCATTACTCGGCTATCCTGAGCAGAAATCCATCCACCTCCTCCAGGATGTTCAAAGAGAAGAACTTAGGGAACTCTGTGGATGACGGTGTTAGGGACAGCGGGGGCATGTGCCGTAAGGCTTTTCTAGGAGGAGAACACACAAAAAAAACTTAGAACCCCAGGAATGACTAGACAAATCAACTACACTTGAATTCAGTGCAATAAGAACTGAAACACCATACGAAGATCGTTGTACTCTTTTTGCTTTTTAAAAACACAAATGCAAAAGCATGAGTGGTGAGTCTTACTGTGTGCTCTGAAGGACAGTCTGAGCCAGAGCAGGGTTAGTCTCCATGGAGGCAGTAACCAAGGAAGTGAGGAGAGACAGGTACCAGATGGCTGAAGCATCCGAGACAGACACCTCTTTACTCTTGGTAATCTGATAGCCAAGAGTCTTCAAGCCATGAATCCGTGTGTCACATCCGTCGCTCAAACACCGCTTAATGTTGATTTGGATGTCTGGGGTTTGGTGAAGGGATAATGCAGTTAGCCGACTGATGGAATACATCATGCAAAAATGCAATAGTCAGTTGCTTCATCTTCTAAGATGGATATGAAATAAATGCTGTCTAGGGGAGCCAGGGATAAAACAGATCATTTCAACTAATAAAGGATTTCAGTTTCCCCTCTGTAATCTATGAAATGATCACACTGCCATTTACAAACACACGACTGTGACTGATTCAGCCTGTAGTTAGAGCTGCAAACCACAGCACTGCTTTCAAAAGACACTGCTGAATTTGTCACCATCATTTAAACCTCACAGCTGCTTCTGACTCTCACTTGATTCCTCATTCATTCACATGTCAGTTTTAGGCTAGCTTCTGCGTGGCTAGACATCTTCTAATAAGGCAGATGTGTGGACTTTTGGCTATACAGATGGTGTTTTAAGAAAATAAAATAAACAAAATTAAAACCAGATTTAAAATAAATAAATAAATAAACACCAGTCCCTGGATTGTATTCCATCAATAGTAGACATATGGCAGCTCGCATGTGGATTTAAAAGTGAGAGATTTAACCACCCAACTATCTAGGAACCGAGCGTTGCTCTTGTTTAGCTGATACCATGATTTGCCCTGACCAGAGGGGAGCAAATGAGAAATAAGCTTCTCTGCAAGCATCAGTGAAGGAACACACAAGCCCAAGATAAATAAACACTCAACTACACAGACAGATTGACAGATTGACAGACTCACAGGGGTGTGTGATGTTGGCATTCTCCAGCAGAGCTACGTAGCCTGTGACGTTGCTGGGGATGCGGATATCCCTGATTTCCTGCAGGGAACGGCGGTTTTTCCCCACAGCAACTGAGACAAGCTGAGGCATATAGCTGTGGTCATTAGAAGCTACAGCAATGGCCAGCCGTCTCAAAACCACATCCGGTTTCATTTTCAGTCTGGGAAACAGAAAAGAGATTGGTTTCCACCTTAAATTGGATGATATACATATGGGCCAAAACCTCAATAAGTCAAGGATCACGCACATGTGACAATCAGCTGCAAAGTCTTGAGTCACATATTACCTGATCCAGTGAGAGCGTGCGCTGCCATCTGACTGCCAGAAAGATGCAGTCTCTCCATTTGTCATCTTGTAAATGTCAGAAACATTAGATGAAGCTTCTATTGTGCTGTAGCACTGTGTAACCACTTTGACCTTGTCCACCTCTGGATCACGGTCCAGCTCTGCTCTGTACTGGATATCTAAATCTGAAAGAAACAAATACAGATTAGGACAACTGCCTCAAACTTGTGCAGCACAGGGAGACAGCTGAACTGCTAAATATGCATTACACCAGCCTGCCATTTCGTGTCCATCAGTGGTGTTCACCTTTCTCCTTCTGCAAGAGGAATTCCAAGAAGTCCTGGACCACACTGGACCTCATGGTGCAAATACTGTTGTAGCCCTCTAAGATAGGGAAAGGGATGGCACTGCTGGGAATACGATTCCTGTGTAAGAACTTAAGGATCTTAGAGGCATGTGCCCCTAACCTGTCTTTGGTCTTGGAGAATATGTCAACAAAACCTGTAGAAACACAATAAGAGGAGATGTGATATTGGTTTTCAGGGTTAACTCCTCTACCTTCTGGTGATAATACCTATCCAAATAAGGTTAGACTCGCAAACAAATCACATCTCATACCTGGGGTTAGGGAGCACGCCTGTAGCTGTCTTATCACATGACTCAGCTCTCCCTGTAGATTAGCTCCATTGGAGTTCTTCAGAGCAACCAACATGCTCTCTATGTCTACCACCCCATCCCCCTCTGCATCGAACTGTCCAAAAGCCTGAGACAGGGACAAAGATAGTACACATTGTGACACTTTACATACTGACACAATAACTTACATTGCTAAGCACCATTTCAAATCCTATATGTGCTATAAATCAATATGCTCTACTTCTATCACTTGTTATGAAGTTATACATATTATATGCCTGTTTAACAGGTTATTATTTGACGTGAAAAACACAGGCAGGAGATCTACATCTGAATGCTCATTTTAAAGGAACAAATGTAGCCTCCATAGCAGTAGCTTTCCATGTCTATCCACACAAAGCCAAAGGCAGACTAAAGTACACATTCATTAGTTAACCCATTCATTTGTGACCTTTGGTTAAACAACAAATGTCAGCCAACAGACAACAAAGCACTGTGTTATGCTCAAAGGGGCCAAGGCTGAAAGTGACAAACTGGCAAGCAAAGGTGGCATGATGACAGCTCGTTCCCCTGGTTTCATTGCTCACCCTTAAGATTACAAAACTGATAACAGAATATCATGTCTGCCCCTCTCGTGACCTCACTAGGCAATCATATTTACTAATCTCTCATCATAAATGGGCATGACAACAGCCATCAGCCGTCCTACCTTCATACCTGGGACACACATTTCAAATCATGATCATCATTACTTGTGAGAGGCACACTTTTCTATATCTTTATACCTCTTCACATTCATCTCTCGGGGCATCTCTGCTCTCCAACATCTCACAAAATTGTTCCACATTGACAGACTCTTCTCCTCGGTTTAACCGGTCCTCCAGCCACCGCACTAGGACACCTTCATTACCGGCCAGGACAGACTCCTGAATGGCGACCCCTGAGTCGCTAATACGGGCCGCCGCTTCTCTCAGTTTCACTTGCTCTAAGAGGACCCCGGGACTAGGTGGCCCACCGGTGGGCACGGACAGGTTATTCGATCCCCTTCCGCTTCTCCCAGAACCGGAGCCTCCACCGCCTCCGACACCGCCGCCAGTGGCTGCAGAGGCCGGACTGTCTTCCGCGAAGCCGGGGCTCTCCGTTTCTATGTCTTCCTCGTCGCCGCTGCCTCCACCGCAGCCGCTCTCTGCGTTCCCCATGTTTGTTTCACCGACCTAGGCCTCCCCGAAAATCCCTGCGGCCCACTGGGTGTCAGTTTTGAAACGGTTGAGCCGGTCAGACCTCCCCAACGTTCACCTACAGCCAGAACTCTGCCGTTCACTACTACCGCATTGACGTACTGTACGTCTGCCTGCCTGGAACGTCCTCTGCGCACGCGCTGTGGTGTTCCCTTTCACGGAAGCACCTGCGATGTCAGTGTTTTTCAATTAGTGGGATCCTATGTGATGTCAAAGGACGAAACACCAGCATGCTCAGCTATGTGTTGGTAGCGGTTTTGTCTGTGTCGTTGGCAGTGTTATTCATTCCTCGCGAGTGGTCCGTTAAATTTGGAAACGGATCAAAACAGCTCCCCCCTGCGCGGATACTGAGCAGACACGAATTATCACTGTACAACGGGGAGGAAGGCAGCAAGGGCCTCTACCTGGCCATACTGGGGCAGGTTTTTGATGTACACAAGGGACACAAGCACTATGGACCAGGTGGAGCCTATCACTTTATGGCAGGTGATTCCTGGCTTCTCCTAAAGTTTCCCTCAACAAACCTCGATGAGGAACATTAACCACCCTAATAAGAGCAGCTGTAGTACTTCAGCATCCTTTATACTGTACTGTGCTAAATATGTGTGTCTGTATTTCCAGGCAAAGATGCCTCACTGGCCTTCATCACTGGAGACTTCACAGAAAGTGGGCTGACAGATGATGTGTCCAGTCTCTCCCCCCTGCAGGTGGTGGCTCTGTATGACTGGCTGACCTTCTATCAGAGGGACTATCAGACTGCAGGTATGTGATGTTTGTCCGACAGCTCTTTTAATTAGAATTTTTGGGAAGGTACATACATTTTTTTTTACATAAACAAAGTTAGTCAACAGTTATCTTTCAAGCATCTCTTTAAGATCTGGCTCCCATCTTGAATTTCAGGTGTGGTGATAGGCCGGTTCTATAGCGAGGCTGGGCAGCCCACAGAGGCCTTGTTGCAGGTGGAAGCATCACTAGCAGAAGGCAAGAGAATCAAGGCCCAGTCTGAGGCTGAAAGGATACACTTCCCAGCCTGCAACTCAGAGTGGAGTGCTTCTAGGGGAGGAAGAGTCTGGTGCTCCACTAAGAGGTATGACATAATTCTGGTCTAATCAAATATTAATAGGCCTTCAGGGCATATGATTGCAATGTTTTGATCTATTGCATACCTGTAACAGAACATGTCTTACATCAGTAGCCGTTACAGGTATACATCAGGATTCACAGGCCTAATTTGTTTATTTTTCTTCAGTGGTGGGGTAGTAAGAGACTGGACCGGTGTCCCACGGAAGCTCTTCTCTGCAGGATCCAGTGGTGTTCGTTGTGTCTGTGTCGAAGACCCATCTGTAGCAGAGGAGGACCCCAACCTGCAGAAATATGAAGGCTGCCCTCCACATGCTGACTCATGCTCTGTTGGAGAGTACTAGTCTCTGGGTCAGCCCAGAACATGGACCAATTCATGGACTATTTAGCAGCACAAAACTCAGGAAAACACCGGGGCCTGTACTAATAAATCACAGCAATGAACCTGTTCATAATAAAGAGTTAGAATAAAGAAATCTCAGTGCCTTTGATTTTGATGACCTTTATGTAAAGTTGTCCTCCCTTCCTCTAAAAGGATACACCAGGAAGAGACAGGCTAGATATATCTGAGCATACAGATACAATACAATGTGCATAAAAGATTAAACAATGTGCATAAAAGATTAACAGAGGCAAGATTTAGGTTTGTCACAATGACAAGCACAAACTGCATTAAAGTACAAAACAGTTGTAGTGGTCAAAAATATCACACATTTATCTGTACAATTTAACAATACTTAAAGAGGCCCCCACTACCTGGCCAACCCTCTACTCCACATTCTCCCCAATGATCAGAAATGTCATGTGATCTTGATAAAGTGCACCTGTTAGGCTTGGAAATCAAGAAGCGATACAATGTGATGGGTCAAGACGACAACTTGACTTGAGGCAACATTGTGGGGACTATGATCACAATTTCCTACAAGGACCTCCTGGCACGTCTAAAATGGAATGTCTTATTTGGTGACTGATTTTCAGATATGATTTTTGATTATGACCATGACACGTAAAGGCTACAAATTAACTGACATGCATAGGGATAATGAGTATTTCCGTAACTGATGGGAAGGACTGCAGAGAGAATTTTGTTTTGGCCACCACATTTATATTCCTCTCATGATAAAACAGGCTTTTCTCAGGCCACATTTTCCCAACTTGCCATGTTTAAAAACAGCATTTCATTCATTTCATTTGGCTGATGCGTACACATGACACACTATGCACCAATCATGGAGAAGAACATCCGCATTTCATCATGAATTTCATCTCTGTCCATTTGTGCCATCTATCATCTCTAATGGTACAGTAATACAGTGTCAATGTTATAATTCTGAATATAACTAAATAGAATAGATCTCATTTGGAAATGATGCTCATTTAAAAATAAACTGAACTGCTTTCCCTTTAAATCCTCCTTGCCTGTCTCACTTCATCCAGTCGATACAGAATTGGGGTGACAGAAGAGCGAATAATGAAAGATTACAGAGAACATGCTGACAGTTTAGTCCTTGCAGATCTAGTGATCTAGACGCATTTTATATTTTTACTTTTCTTGGATGACAGCAGCCTCGGCGCTCGTATGAATGTAAATATTCATTTTGTAGCAGTGAATTTTTGTCTTTGGGCAGGTCACATAGCATGAAGGCTGCTGATGGTGAAATATCCCAACAGAGAAGAGGAAAAACCCCTCCAAAAGTGATTTAAATCATTTGTATGTTTATCACTGAACTGAAATGTCTCTGTACAGCACTTACCTGCTTATGATAATAAGAGCTCATCAGTACAAACACATTTTTTAGTTTGGGAAACTGATTAACAAACGTAGTCCAGCCGTCACCAAGCTGGAGAACTGCTAATATTCACTTTAAGATACTTTGATCAAAACAGAAACAAAAAAGACAATGTTTCACTTTCTATTTGAAACGTCCCTCTAGAACAATAATAGTTTTTCATAGACTGGAATAGTATAAAGGCCATGGTCCATAACTGTCCGGGAAATCACTTGTTAGTATGTCCTGCTACTGATGTCCCTTCTCCTGGTGTGCCTGAATAACTGTGCCAAGTTTGGCCTGGCACGGCCAGATGATGGAGGGTATCCGGGCCAGTGCATTACGATACCCCACCAAGAGTTAGTACATCAAAGCAGATGTCACACACCCTCACTGGCTTGTTCAAGTCGAACTTGATGATGGGTATCTCCTTAATAGAGCACTTGTGGCACAACAGGCGCCCACAGTGGCGGCTGGAGGTAACAATCGAGGAAGAGACACAGGATTAATCTTACAGTTTCACACAGAGTGAAAACATGAGTGAAATTAATAAAACATATATTTTATTGTACACATATAAAAAAAGCCATAGTACTGACCAGTGATGTTTCCTTGTTGTAACACCAAACTTGGCAGCACATTCATAGCAGTTGGACCCATCACACCATGGGGGCTCTTTGGACAACATGTCTAAACAAAAATAAATAAATAAATAAAATACTTTATCACTTATCACTATCAAATACACTGTATCAGAGTAATGTGGGGCTGTCAGTATGGTCAACCCTTGAAACACCATGAAGTGTAAAAATTTACCTAGAAGGCGGAAGAGCAACTGTTTGGTTGCAACTTGGTAGTTGAAAATGTTGATGCCCTGATTATTATTGATGCCCAGACGAGCCCCAGCCCTCACAATGGCACGGCATAGGTTTGCATTTCCTTTCATGTAGGCCAGGAGCAGAACTGCAATAAAATACAGGTCGTAGTCATTTCATCACAACTGTAATACTGTTATTATTATGTCATGTGTATACTGTGAACAACAGAAATAATTAAGCAAGCTACAGTACCCGTGTTCCCTTCATTATCTGGTTTGTCCAGAGGATATTCAGGCATACACTCCAGGAACAACTCAAAAATGGCGGCAGCATTCTCTTTCCCATAATGGCCTAGTACGTGCATCGGTGACTGACCCCTAAGCAGACGTAAGATAAAAAGAAGACACACAAGGTCGCTTTTGAGATCCTGTCACTCAGACCACATTCAGAGGTGGTCACATGGCCGCTTTGCATTCAAGAGTGTGAATGCAAATGTATCCCAGGTCACACTGAGCGGCCACCAACCCAACGGATGTCCTCTGTGAAAGCAGTACGTACTCATTCGTAAACAAACACAAGTCGTACAAATCATGTAAGCTGGCTTTGCCCATGACGTCTGAACATTTCAAATGCAATAGTGCAACGGAATTGATATACATGTATATTTGCATACAGAGCGGGAAATCGGTCTCGGATGATCGGATCATCCGAGACATGTTAATGCCAGGACTGAAGAGAACCTAAGAAAGAAAGTTTACCTGAGATTAAAGGCCTCAGCATCAATGTTGGACTCCGTGAGAAGGGTTCTGACATTGTTAAGGCGACCTTGCATCACAGCCAGATGCAGAGCTGGGAAGACAGGAGGAAGAACAGAGAAAAATGTTATTCATAAGGGTGATGGTGGGTAATAACATATTTTCAACTACCCAAGTCTGAACAGAGTAACTCCAACTGATATTCCTGAAGCTGAAAACAATGACTTATTTGAACAAAGTAATATCTACAGATAAAACAGGCCATTATCTTGAGAAACATTCTAGTGACATAACATTAATAATCGAGATATCAATATAGCTCAACACGTATGGAGCAAACTAAAATACAACAACCACAAACAGAAGTAAGCACCTGAGGCTGTTGTGCAAATCAGAGATGGATGAATAGTCAGCTTTAACAAGGCAGTAGTACAGGCCCTTGTTGAATCCATGCTCCAAAATGTGACTGCTGTTATCTGGGTTAAAAGGTGGTTAGGTTTCTGTTCCTATGGTCACTGATGATATATTTTCCCACAGACAGAGATGTATAGCTCTTCAACATTCCTTCACAGAGCTTTTTGGATTTGCTGCATACTGACAATAAGTAAATGACATTATCATAGTGAAGTGTCAAAGAAATGTTCTGCACTGTTTATCTGGCAAAAGAAGATTTTGATTCTTGGAAAGCAACCCGCTTTATGATGACTAAGGATTTAACTGACTCAACTGTTCTGTTTCTCAGTAACAATGAAAGACTGAGCTCTGAGTGGATTCATAATATGACCACTGGTTACACTGCCCCCCCCCCCCCCACAAAGATCACAAAGATACAACAAAGATAAAATGACATAAAGTACCATTATTGCCATTTTCATCCTCAGCAGCAAAGTCCACTCCATTCTCCAGCAGCACAGAACAAATAGTGGCCAGGTCCTGTTGGGCAGCCAAATGTAGTGCTGTCTGCCTGTGTTTTGTCAGCTCATTTACTTTGGCTCCGGCAAGTAGCTGGAAGAAGAAAAGAGCATCACCTGCATCTTCCATTCATTAATACTCAAATTGGCATGAACAGTAAACGCGGAGGAGAAACAAAAATCTACCAGGTTGCGGACAATGATCTCTGATCCAGCCTGGACGGCCAGGTGGAGAGGGGTGAGTTTGGCTGCATCCTGAACCCTGGAGTTGACATTAGCTTGGACACTGATGAGGAACAGGACACTCTCAATATCTGAATTTTGCACAGCCACATGGAGGAAGTTCCGCCCTTTGTTGTCCACCTGGACAGAAGCAGAAGTTTGAGGTAAGGAGACATTAATACTGTAACTGTGCATATTTTTTATTGGTGCAGCAGTAATCCTGAGGATTAGGGCAAACTGGTGCATTTTTGTCAGTGCTACCTGTTCAGCAGCACCTGGCTCCCTCTTGAGGATAGCCTCTGCTGCCTTATTGTTCTTGTGCGTCATGGCACAGGCGAAGGGGGTCATTCCTTGACGGTCGCGAATGTTGAGACGAATGTCTGGATGAGAAATGAGGAGCTGTATAATGACGTTGTGCTGGCTGCTAATAGCAGCGTGGACGGGAGCTCTGCCCTCTGCATCCTGATAAACAGACACAGGATTTAACTGTGAGAACAAGAGCATGTTTACAACTGACATTTATACTTCTTATTCGCTTTATGCTGTGGTGACAGGAAAACATCTAAGTAATATCAGAGAAAAATAGACCCTCTGATGTGAAGGGACTGACCTGTGCATTAACATTAGCTCCAAACTCTAAAAGGCACTGCACCACCTCCTCCAATCCCCAACTGCTTGCCAGGTGGAGGGGCGTTTGTCCATCCCGGGCTTCTTCGTCTCCTTCCCCATTAGGGCCTGGCCGTCTGGGACTGTTGACGTCACACCCACTAAAGACACAAGACACAGACAGTGAGTTAAGATACCCAGATACATTGATCTCAGTACATCAAGCTTATAAACAGAAAGGTTGCTAGTTTTAGTTTGACTACATTTTTATTTCTACCATCATTTTCATTGACAAACTTTGTTAAAATCTTAGCATTAATCATTTGCCCATATCCAAAACATTCACAGTCTAGGCAAATATGTGCATCGGCGGTTAGCATCTTGTTTTCCCTAACCCTAATGGTGAGGAGAATTTGCAGACCTGCGGATGAGGAAGCAAGCAGAGACCTCATTATTCTCATCAACAGCTCTATGCAGGAGGGTCTGCTGGCAGCCAGAGGGCCCTGTGCTCCAACAAGTTGCATCACAGCCATGGCGAACCTACGAGGGAGGAGACATAAAGTCGAAATGCAAGAAAATATTATTATTTCTAAGACAGAAATCTATAAAACACATACTCTGTGTATAACAAGTGTTGTTGGCATGAACACCAGTCCCTATGGTTTTATTACTCTTTGCTTCACAACATCAGTGTTTTATAGTAATTTTATTTTTTTTCTTTTTGGAACCAGTCTCTATTCACTTCATATGTTTTGGATAACACTGATGTGAATATCTGCAGGATAATGGATGTTATGTGGACATATTCACATCACTATTGTTTCAATTAATGCAAGGGTAAGTATATAATTTTTCCATTTTGGATAACGTCTTCCAACGTCAAATTCCTTTTTTATTAGAATTTAATTTAACTATTCCTGAGGTGTCATTTCAAGATTTCGTTTCATTTTACATAAAGTTTGGGTTAACAACTGACAGCATATCAATAAGAAACTAAAACTAAAACTAAACTAAAACTAAAACTATCATCTATCAGTTGGTTGTGTATGAATTTTCCTCACCAGCGTGGATGCAATATCTTCCAGGCCATTCTCGAGAGCCAGCCACAGTGGAGGGTCCCCTTTGTCATTCACCACAGACATATCAGCTCCTCTTGTGCAAATGGCATCTACTACCAGTGGCAGCTGGTTACTGATGGCCAACTGTAGTGCTGTTTGTCCCTCTTGGGTCCTTGTAGTGGTGGGAAAAAATAACAGACATGAGATGCAGAAGAACTCTGTAGGACTCTGGTAAGAACAATTTAAAATTCTCCCCTGAGAGTTCTTAACTGAATAGTGGCAGATTGCTTAAATAATGTCTGAAATTCATTTGTCTCTAATAATGGCAAAATTAAGGTGCACCTTCCTGCCACATAATTTTAATGACAAATTTCCCCACGGAGATTAATAAAGTATCTCTTAATCTTAATCTTTAAATCAACCATTTCCTCCTTAGGTTGTGATATGTTACTTCTGCAGATTACTGCTCAAGTGTCACTGAATCTGGTTCAAATAACAAAAGAATAACAGAAGACCGGGACTAATTAATAATTCTTAAAAAAAAATCTGTCCATAACTGCACAAATGCAGGAATTACCTAACATTGATGTCAGCCTGATGCTCAAGAAGAAAGAGGGAGCTCTTGCTGTCCTGCCTCTGGATGGCCATATGTAGCAGTGTTTGTCCATTGGACATAGTGTCATTGATAGAAGCCCCTGAGCCCAGCAGCTGAGCTGCTATGGTGTGCATACCTGACAGACCCAAATTATACATATTATACATCATATACATTTATCACCATGTAAACTGTCTCCAAAAGATCGTTTTGAAAATGCAGGATCTACTGTTTTACTGAGTGCAGTGCTGTGTACCTGTCCAGAGGGCCAAGCCCAGCACAGTCTGGTCCATAGAGTCTTTGAGGCTGAAGTCTGGAATGATCTGGAAGTTGTTGGTGGCATGAAGTGCATTGGCTGCAATAGATGCAATAGATCAAGGAAGAATTTAGTGGATCCATTTTGGGATGTCTGAGTTAGTGATAATGTATTTTTACAGCTTGGGTACAAGAATTCAAACACATCAAGACAAAACTTATGCTGACCTTTTTGCTCAAGGATGACAGAAACCACATCTGGGTGGTTGTGAGCAATGGCCATGTGGAGGGGGGTCTGCATAGCCACACCAAGGGTGTCGTCAGACAGAGCCTTCTGGGTCTGCAGGTTGGGGTTGGCCCCCTGCTGGAGCAGCTCTGCTGTCAGGCTTGCCAGGCCACAGCGACATGCTGTGTGAAGTGGGCTCTCACCCTGAAAGAAGGTAAAGGGATTAATAAGATAATTATAAAAAATAATAATTTCATCTTCATCCTATGATTAAGATTTAAGACAAAGGGGGACAAAGCTTGTCATTTTTCCACAGGCCTAATTTGAATGAAACACTTAGAGAGGTACTTGACATCTTATTCTGACCTTTGAAAAATTATACTGTTTGGCCTGGAGACACTATAATAAAGGTCAGAACTGCTGAAGGACATAATACCTGCATGATACAGGTCTGAATACTAGGCAACTGTTTGGCTGTCACATGGCTTCATGTTCATACGTACCAATTTGTTGACATGGTTGACCTTTGCTCCATGAGTAGCTAGGAAAAGAGCAGCTGCCTCATTGCCTGCTCGAGCTGCTCTCTGCATGAGGCAGTTTCCTGCAGGGAACAGAATGAAGGGAGAAGAAGATTAAAATGTGCTAAAGTCCTAAGCACCACTGCATTTACACAGAACTTATGAGGGAGTGAGGTTATTAAAAAGCACCTGTGGTAGTGTCCGGTGCATCAGGGTTGCTTCCTCTCTGGATAAGCTGTGCTGCAAAGCTATTCTCGTCAAATGAGGTGCCATTCACTACTGGTGCATCATCCTCAAATGGGTTTACTGAGGGGTCTGAAGACACCGTGATATACTGCAGGGCCAGCCACAGAGCTGTGCTGCCCTCATGGTCCTTGAGTTCCAGGTCAAGCCTAACAGGAAGGACAGATTACACCAGGTTACATGCTGGATTATCTTTGGACGTAAATGATGACCAGGGTGACATGATATGTACATGAGTATCGGTGCCTTCAAACTGTTGTATTTACAAGAAATTCTGAAATTAAAATGTTCTAAATTCACTAGCCATGGTTCATACTGGTGATTTTCAAAAACAACACAGCCCATGAGAGTAGCTTACATCTGTTGTCTACCCTTATTAGTCAGAACGGCACAGAAAAAGAAAAACACTTTCAAAGGGAACTAAGAGGGAACTGAACATTTTTCAGGAGTTCAATTTACTGAACACACGGCATGCTGTGACTTTCCAGGTCAGAAACAAACTCACTAATTCCATATAAAAACAGACTGTAACTCACTGTTTGCACTGTAGTAGTTGGCTGAATACTGGCTCATTCCCTGACGCCACAGCTTCATGAAGCGGAGTTCTGAAAACAACAAAAGAAAAAGCTGAGCCACCATCATACTTTGCGGGGTGGTTGGCCACCTCGGCAATCCATTGATGCTCAGAAACCAAGAGTCCTGTGACCTACCTGCCTTTGCTGTTCTGCATGTTGGGGTTGGCTCCAGTCTTGAGCAGAGCCTCTGCAATTTGTGCCATACCGCTCATCACTTCCACGGAGTGTTTCTTTGGGCTGAAAGAGCAGACCAGGTGAAGTGGGGTTTCCACGGCCCCCACTGTGGCTGCATTGACCTGAGCCGAGTGGCGAATCAAGAAGATGGAGGCAAATTCATCTCCTGGAAAGAGGGGAAGGACGACTGACAGTCATAAAGAGAGAAATTCTGCTCTCATGTTTTAACTCTAATGTCTGTACAGGAAAAAAAAAGCCTTGAAATGGGTAGAGTGATTCTTCACGTAAACTGTGTATTGAATCATTTGATCAAGTGGGTTTCTTGTGAGGTTAGTTTACATCTTGACAGCTGAGCCAAAAGTTTATTTTGGACACAACCAGCACAAGAAACACACATTGGTGACACAATGTTAGGTTAAAATAGTGACTCCACACCTCTTTGGATGGCCTTATGCAGGAGGCTCCAGCCACTCTGGTCCACCATATCCACATCAGCTTTGTTATTAACCAGAGTGGTGGCAATACTTTCCAATTTACGAGAGAGCGCCAGGTCTAGCGCCAGGTCGCCATTGTTGTCCAATTCATTTAGCTTGCCAGGTAGCTGAAAAAAAAAGAAAAGAAAAAGATAACAACATCAAAAACAAAACAGAGAACCTGTTTATAGCATAACAAAAACATTTAATATACTCAGTTGGCTACAGTGTAACAAACTAAAAAACAAACACTTGTTAATGAGCAGTTAATCATGGGTATCTGAGGTGAACTGACCTGTGAGTCCATCTCGATGAGATAGAGAAAGACTACATCTTCTCGCTCAACTTTGATGGCTTTGTGAAGAGGATACTCTGTTTTAGATTTGATCATCTTGTACAGAAGCTGGGCACTCATGGTGCTGAAATCTTCTTTCCTCAGATCATCCTAATAAATGACAGGTAATGAAACACAACAGAGCATGAGTGTCAAATATCAGAACTGGCACATGATGGAAAGCATCAAGAACAAGTGCCACACACCAAACTACAGACGGAGACCTCGACATAATATCAAAATGCTGAAAGAATTCCTTGCTTTAATGAATGTTAAAAAAAATGAGACCGGAGGTGTAGTAAACATTTTCTACACCAAAGTTGTAAAGATAACCTTGGCAGCTACTGAGCTGTGGCCTCTCTGGATTTATTGTATCGTAAATGGTGATGGTAATACATGCTGATGAGACAACACATTTCTGACCCATCAAAAAGGAGTTAACATAGTGAGGAGATTAACCCACAGAGAAACACAATGTTTGGATAAAAGTGGCTGGTGGATTCAGAGGCGGCATGCTTATTTTGATGCTTCAAGATAGGTAGATGATCATATCATCAAGACAGCTAAAAGCAGATAGCAAACTAAGTTATGGTATCGCACCACTGAAAAAAAAAAATGAAAGAGTTCATTCATCCCTCAGGCATATGCAAACACACACACACACACATATAAACACCCCCTAACCTGCCCAGTTGGCCATGAACAATCACTGTGTGAAGATACTCACCCAGTGACTGGCTATGATCTCCCCACAGTAGTTCATCAGGGTGGTGGCATTTAGTTCCTCAGCTGTCTGGTAGAAGCGAATGCAGTTCCTGACATTCACCGAGGACATCACGCCTTTTTCACACCTGTCCCGGAGACAGATGCGTTGCATGTGTTACTGAATATTCTGCAACAGTAGCACTGCCACTCACAGCAATTAAGGTTTCAGTGTAGCTTGCAAAGAAAAAGGCAGGGTACTTGTGCTGACCTCTCTCGGAGCAGCTGAAGCTGGAAGCGGTTAGCCAGCTTCATCAAGTCAATAAGAAAGGCATCATCCTCACTGAGTTCCAACTCATCTGTGTATGCCCAGCGTAACATCGCCATGGCAACCTCAGGCTTGCAATCTGGGAATCAATTATATTATAAAGTCAGGGATTTACACAGAGTGATCGATTACAAACATGTTAGAGTTTTGACTGATAAATACGTTAATAATAATTTCCAATTAATAATAATAAAAAAAATAATTAATAATAATAAAGTCCAATTCTGGACTTTGACAATCTGCAGAGTCCACTCCAAAATAAATATTCAGTCATCATCTATTAACTCGAGCATGTTGACTGAATGAAGGACGAGTAAATAATGAGTGGATTTTTAATTATAATTTAAGCTATAAGCCTTTAACACTCTGAGGTTGCTCACCAGTTAGGTCCAGTTCAGAGGTGGAGGCCAGGTTAGCCAGACTCCAGACATCACTGCGAGCAGCCAACACAAACTTATGGGCACTGAGCTTCTCCCCTGCGACTTTCACTTTCAGATCACTGCAAAACAAACACATTCATCTCTGAGAAGCCAAGTATACATCACAAATATTTTAGGTCTTTAATAGTACTGAAGCTAACAAACAAAGAAACAAAGACTCAACATATTCAAGTACAAACATGTTGCTGAGAACAATCAAGACATGTCCTTCAGTCACAGGCTTTCATGATGTTCTGTGACAAGCCCATCAACTGAAACAACGTAGCACCACAACCAGGTTGTATCACACAACACATACCAGAGCAGACACACAACTATATAACATTTGCACCACTGCTGGATTAAAAAAGACCCGTACCCATCCCTTACAACCATGGTCCTCACCTGTACTGGTCCTGCCGATAGAGGTCAGCCACGATGTCCAGCAGACGGCTAATGAAGGTGTCTCCAGCTGCAGGGCTGGAGGAGCCCTGGCCAGAGGCCTGAGCAGCGAGCACAGCACATCGCCTCTCTGTGTCAGCCAGCTTCTGCTGCATCTTCACATACTCCTGCCTGAGCAGGGCCAGGTGCTTCTGCAGCTTGGCCACCTCCTCTGTCCCACATCAAGGTAGAGGAGACAGACAGAGGACAAAACAAAATGCATGGATACAAAAAGTAGGTTAGAATGACCTATTTCTGAACACAGGTTAAAACCAGACTCTTTAAAGCACTTTTCCTTTTCAGTTTATTTTCCAAAATGTGGTTTTGCAGAAATATTACTGCTGTTTAAAGATGACTTTTATGGCCTTGATAATATGGCAGGAAGAAGTAAACCATAAAGGCTGAGAGCTGGATCTGCACCTACAATACTAATGGCATGAGAAATGTGACTTCTGACATTATTACTTTTCATAACACTGGTTTCAAGCACTTTCCCATGTGACCAGTTGGCCAGATACAGGCCACAGTTGGACAGTCAGACAGAAAAAGCAGATTTTCATCATTTTCTGTTTAAGAACCAAATTTCTGAATTTTAAAAACTGACCATGGCAAATCTAGTGGTTTCGTTTGGACAAACCTTTCCCTGTTCCACTGAAATACACTTTCTACAAATCTCTGAGTTGCAATACTGAATCATGTCTCAGCCAAGACTCCACAGAGTTTAAGTGAGGCCCATTTCCTTCCTCTAAACCAGTAAAGTTTTAGTGAAGAAAGAATGCTGAGGTGGCACGTTACTTTGTCCTCCCTCGTAAACCGTTACTGGCACAGCTATAGTACAGTCATGAGGAACAGAAAAGGGGTGTTTCTGAAAACCACCTGATCAGCTTAACACAGGAAGGGTGGTATGCTGGTGCAGCAGCTTAGGACCAACAGACCAGCCACTGGACGAATTCTGTAATATTTTAATTAATTGTCCAGCTTTGTTTTGCAGAATTAACAGACCCCACTAAAAGCATCTGCCAAAATGAATATTTATCTCAAGCTTTGGAAAATTCCTCCTGAGGCAACCATGTATATGACAAACTCTCAGCGATACACAAACAATACAAAAACAACACATCCTAAACAAAACTCATATGAAATGCATTTCATTAAACAAAAAAGAGGATGATCTGGTCTCTTCCAAACACACAATACAAAATACAAAACAGACTGTGAAAATACTGTCAAACTGTGCCACTGACAACAGAATGACGGCGTTGTAAGAGCAGTTCTGAAGAAATGCAATGTGCCCTCTGTCTTCCATGTGACTTTTTTATGTTAGTGAAGGCTCAGACAGTCATTTTGTATGCCCAAATAAATATGCTCTCTGCCCAGTAGAAATGGAGAAGTTGCATACAGTAACACCACAGGTTGGAGTGTTTGTTCTCTGGATTCAAGTTGGTAAGCAGATTTCCCTTAAGGAGGAACGCAGCAGATGTTCCCTTGTGTCTAGGCCAAATATAGGTGGTGCCCTTGGCCACAGCACTTCTGCCAGGTGGTGCCGATGATACCTGACAGGGAGTGACACCTACCCTGTCCCGTGAAGCGTCCTGTCCCGTATTTACCCTCCACTTCACAGCACTGACATCAGACTTTGCTTTAAAAAGTACATCTTCATGAACAATACAGCGACAGTTTAACAGAGCGTTAACCGTTACGAAATTATAGCTTGATAGTGTGGACAGTTTGACACCATCCATGACGCTGACGTTTAGCTGGACACTATTATCAATACTATCTGCAAATTCTGCGAGCTAGCCTCAGGTTTTGTTTTGTTTTTTTACGGAGCAAAGCAGCAATGCCCCCAAATAAAAAGCCATTCCCCGCAGTCCAACCCACCAACATAATTTCTTGCCCGGTTCGGCTAACTATTAGCTCTAAATTTCAGCTAGCAACATTAACGAGAGCAAACGGTGGAGCTTGCTCACTGACAAGCTGAGTGTGACAAGAAGGGTGTCGCAGTGCTTCGTATTTTCAACCACAGACAATGCACGGTTCATTAAATTGTCAAGACACTAGTTGATTCAGTCCGACAGTTCAATAAGCCTACGAGTAAAAAAGGGAGTGTACCAAATAGTCCAAAAAAAATCAATCTCATACCTTCCGCCATGTTGCTCAGCGTTAGCTCCGTGGCCTGATGGTCTCTATCGCGATATGACGAAGGGGCATATAGTAGGCAGTGGTGCTGCGTTCAAAAACACGGTAATAGATTGGTAATCACATGACCGTTTCAAGACCATATTTCTTCTTCTTGTACTCAATCGAATGTATTAGGAATAGTTTTACACACGTGATTTAATTCACAGTTGATTCATGTCGGTGCAAAGGTTGATAATTCTCCATACCAAAGGGTAAAACGTGCTGACTTGAGAAATTTTATTTTCCACCTACAGAAACAGAAATCCCGGGTGACAACTCATGCAGTGTCTTATGGTTTTAGAGTGAGTGTGAGCACATGGAGGATTGTCTTTACTGATAAGAGTAAACGCCCAAGGCAGTACGGTATGCATGTCCAAAACCTAGTAAACCCCTGTAAAACTTGTGTTGCCTTCAGGTGCTCCTCGTAAACTCATACCCCAGAGATGAAAAGTCGTACTACTGTGTCAGGTACATTCATTCGTGAGGTAGGAGACTCCACAAACACCAAAGTACACCATGAATTCCACCTCAGGTCCATAAGTTCATTGTAAAATTAAGCTGCTGAACTGGGTATATTCAGGGTCTGTTCCATTGGAGCCACTTACGACACTGTGACACATGCCTGTTCCCTGACATTACATCACACAGTAAGAGTACCGTACATGTGTTTTGTGTCATTTAAGTTTAAACCCCAGAAATACGGTCTCATAAACCGTCCAAATATCTGCAATATTTAAGGGATATTTTGTTTGAAATAATGCGGGGGAAAAAAGGCCATTTTATATGTTATTTGTGTCCATGAAAGGTTTCTGTTGTGTTTGTCATGAGCAATTTGTAATTCATGTTGTATCCGAAACACACCTGAATTAAATACACAAGTAAATATTGAAAAAAAGTCATATTTTAGAAGAACTCACTACAGGTAACAGGTTTCATAACATGAAAAATATACATCAGTATTTTGTCTTTGTACATTAGGCAAAACTGCAATAGTTCAGTGAGCAGAATAATCTTGAGATTGTGGATCAGGGCAGAGAGTGACAAAACAAAATGGGCACACATACTGTATACACAAACACTCAAACATTCGCAAACAAAATCCCAGAAACATTCAGCAAAAACAAAAAAAAAGGAAAAAAAAAAACAAACCAAAAATGTAAGATAAAGCATGCATAACAATTCCTACTGAAGACGACACGGACAAGGAAAAGAGAGGCTGCTAAAATAACAGAAAAGTGGAGAAAAGGACTTCAAATTGTATCAGGATATCAAAAATTAACATGTGTACATTTCATACTAGGGGAGTTATTGCTACACCAAATTGTTACCAATTACCTAATTATACAGATTCCCTGTGTATTGGCTAATAAGTAAATTCATACATAAGTACACAATTTCTCCATCTTTTTTCAACATTTTAAACACTTGTTCAATTCAGGGTGAAGTGGCCAAGCATTTTATTAGGAGGCACTTTTGAATAAAGATAAACAAAATTTAGCATGCACAAAAATTAAGGAGTACGTTGCCTTTCTCAAGTCAACTGAGCAGGATGGTAAGACTTGTAAAAGATGAAGAAAAACAAAATCATTCAGGTACAATGCTGAATTCTGAGAGTGTTCAAGAACCCATGAGAACAGCTTTGTATTCAATATGGAAAAACCCTTCATCAGTCACGTCATTCATGTCTCACTTGAATCAATCAAGCTCTTCAGTGGTGACATTCCTTCAACAGCATCACAATTCTCTTTCTATTTAAGACATCCTGATAAAACAATATGAAGAGAACTAAAGTATGCTGAAGTTGAGGGGGGAAGTGGACAAAAATAAATCTATCTGAACCAGTGCTATCCATTTAGTCTAAGTGTCTTGATGGATGGAAAGGGAGCTTATATATTATCCGGTTTAGTCTGTGCTATATACATGTCTTTACATATCTTCCTGAATGTTGAAGCAGTTCATAGACTTGAAAAATGTTTTATCATCTTCTGGGTTTGTTTGTGTTTTTGAGTTGGCACTTGCTTGGCGGTTTTCTGTCAGCCTTGGTAGTCACTGTTATGTTCTATTGCAGCCTACAGTAGCCAGTCTGTTCCTGCCAAAATAAAGGAGGACAAGCCTGGCAGGTGGAAGAGTGCAGGAAACAGTGCCATGTTGATTTTCAATTGGAGACCTGTGGGAAAACACATACAAATAACAGAAAAAATGTTTAAAAAAAAATGTTAGGAATCAGCAAAACAGAGTCAAAGGGGAATTATTTGAACGTACTGGTAACTGTAATGTTAGTTTATGGTTCTAGAGAGGCAGAAAGGGTGGATCTACATTAAGTGTTATGTACATAATAAATATATTGGAACAATGAGATTTTGGAAATGCAAAAAACATAGTTAAACACTGAGCTGCCAGTTTTTCAAAAGAAATTAAAAAAAAAGCTAGTACAACAGCTAACTTTATGCAAATATCCTCTGATGCAGTGTGAGCAACAGCCTGGCGAGAGCCAATTACAATCATCTTCATCCCAGTAGAAGCACAGAGTTGTTAACTACTTCACTATACGAAGGAACTTTAAACAAATTGGAGTAAAGATGATCGTTCTAGCCTCCAGGTTCCCACATCTCTGCGACATTTTCAATGAGTTACTCAGACATTAAAAAAAGAACGACATATGGAAACAAATCACCAGCATAGCTGGTGTGTCTGACAGCTGTGGATATGTCAGATAACAACGATCCAATTGGAGCAGAGGATGTAATGAGTATGATCTTAACACAACAAAACACCAGAATTACAGATCCATCAGAGGTCAGATATCGCCAACTCCTTACTGCATCCATATGTGTGAACGCACAGATGCAGTTAATACAACAGACTTTATAAATGTTCTAATGTTCAGTTCTTGTTGCAGCTGTTTTAGAGAGGTGTTGATTATACAGAGACGTGTTTCTATTATTTTGCCCACCCCATTTATATTAATGAGTGCAAGTTAACCACAACACCACTCAGTACAATGCAATAAAATTAAACGGCACCACAAACTGCAGTCTCCAAAATGGCCTTAAAGTCAAAGAGAAAAGAAGAATAAAAAAAAAACTAAACAAAACTTTGGAATCATGACAGTGGAGAGCACCTTACATTCAAACTACAACACAATTTACTTGGTGCCATGCCATTTCTAAACAGCTGAAGTTGGCTGTGATTCATGAATTGAAGGTTTTAAAAGGATTAAAGTTAAGAATACTTGCCCTGAAAACATGATGCTAGATCCTTGCTAAATATCACTCAAACGCAGTTTCTTGGCTTTTTCGTACACAACGGGCGACTTTCCTTTTAAATGCACCGTGCCTGTCCTCCCGCCACTCTTTCTGCAGAGAGGAAAAAAGGTAAAGACAATTCAGCTGCTTAAGTTTTATCTTTCCAGTATATTACATATCTTCTTTTTTAAATTTCATCATTATATTTGCAATAGTTTTATTTATAAAAATAAAATATTTATTTATAATATAATTCATACATTCACAAATTCTGTTTTTTTTTTAATCAAACATTTACTGTTTAATGGCATCAAAAACATAAACCAGGAAATTTTTAGATTTTACAGAAATTTTACAACATAAAGTATCAACAAGTAAACTTACTGCAGCATCCACATTGGCTGGTGAGTCTCCATTTGGGTCTGCCAGCATAGAGATAACACTAATCATGATGGTTTCCACTGTGTGGATAGGCAGCCAGCGCTCTTCTGGTTTCTCATAGCCATACTTGTCCTCTCCAGGCTCGTGCAAAATAGAAATACATACATCTCCATTCTTGTCAACTGTGGAAAAAAGCATGCAGAATACAATTAATGAAGCAGAAAATGCTATCGCCATTCCTGTGGTATAATGAGTGTTAATGTTTGCTTTTAATGCGCATTTACAAATGACATTTAACCAATCAGCTACCAAACTAATTAATGATACTGTTTATAGACAGTGGCTGTGAAAAATATCTGCCTCAACTCTGAGTCAATATTTAGCAGAAGCACCCTTTGTAGCAGTATGTGGATAGATCTGCATCAGCTTTGCATATCCGGATAGTCCTATTCCTGCCAATTCTTCCTTGCTAGGCTACTAAAAATCTGTCAAATATGACAGAGAGTCTTAAATATTTAATATATAGTCTTAATATTTCAATTTATTTTTTATCAGCAGAAGTATGGTAAAAAATTTTAATCCTTATTCAACAGTCTGTTATTACTGTTTGAAGTTTACTCTGGTAGATTCTTGCTGGCCTTGCTAAAGTACTTCTCTGAATATTTCTTTAATTTAAAATTGGTAGCTGAAGATTCTGACGTACTGAAATGAATGGGTATGGAATGAGCTTTAACATGAACTGCATATAAATATTCTTTGGTATTAACATACATCACAAAATGTAAAATCTTCAACATATCCAAAACTGAACACTATGGTCTCTTTGAAAGAGATGGAACTTCCACTCCCTTAAAAAGGGTTTACTACACACAAAGGTAAATACCACTGACAGTGTGGTACATGGGAACCTACCATTAGGATGCCAAATATCTGTGATAAATTTCATTTTAGGTGGCCTGAGAGGGTAATCTTTGGGAAATGTCAGATGAGCTTTAAACACACCACCTTCACTGTGAACAAAAAAGACCAAAGAGAAAAATCAATGTATAGGTAAGAAAAAGTTTCAAAACATCCCAAGAAACTGAAGTAATAAGAGTCGTCCAGAGCACAACATAATAACAGATCTCTCCCACTACATCCCATACATAAGATAGTGACAGGCTTACTATAGTGTGTCAGGAGGCCCGATAATAAGGACTTCCCATCTGTAGAGATCATTATCCTCGATCAGGCCAGCTGAGAATCCTTCAACTGGGTTTTTGTTCAGCTCTAGATATGAAAACAAATGTTAAAGAAAGTCAAATTGACAATGGCTCACATAGTGTCTACAGTATGTTTAACAGGCAGATGTTTTTCTGGATACTGCTGAGGAGACAACATAACCCTTGTCTTAGAAACCAAACACCACCATAATAGTTTAGGATCATCTAATATTTAGTGGATCACACTGCATTTCTTGTGATATTGCTCTTTGAAACTCCTAATTTTACGCATAGCTTCATTTCACATTGTACATTATAGGATAATTGCATTCTCAAATACCTTTACCACTTAACCACAAAGTGGTGTCAGAATACTGATCACCAGAAATCAGAAATCTTAAGAGAGCAGTTTGTGGTGCTTTTCAAATAAGCATTCATCCAATGCTTATCAAATTTGATATGCAACATAATTGGACGACTCCCAAGTTAATAATTTTGTAATATTCCCTGCTATTTTACTGAAAACTGTTATAGACCCACGCTAATTAGTCATAAGATGTCATAATTCTTGAACATAACAAGCAACTGTAACCTAATCTACATGCATATATGGAGGGACACTTTTCACTTCAGCAACAATTTATATCATCATAACTCAGTGTTACGAGTCTCTCTCTCAGCAATTTTGTACACATTGACTGGATTCAGGGAATTCTCAAAAAAAATGGTTCTCAGTTAGCTGGTACACTAACTGGTATTCTGCTTTACTGCACATTCATGCAGATTCTATGATTGTATAAGTGTGTGTGTACAATGAAGGACATGTATTTGTCAATGAAAAATTTGCTAATTTATTTATTTTTTCCCCACAAAATCCTCTACAACAGGTCCACGTATGTATAAGAAGGTAATAAAATACTAACCATACTTTAAAATTTCTGGCATTAGCTAATTCTCATTTCAATCCAATCCCACTATAACAGCATTCAAGTCCAAGAGAATTACCCATCACTAAGGAGGCAATTACAATAAAACTACAAAGAGCACATTGTGTCCCTGACAGTTTGCACAGAATTTACAATCTCAACCAAAACCTCAAACATTAGAGCTACAAACCCAAAACCTTATTCGATGTCTGTTCAACTCAGCTATTTTTGGAAAGTGGGTAATATTAGAGTAGCTAAATTTACTTCGCAGCTGACTGCTCAAACAACAAAAAGAGCTAATGCGAGATTATCATTAGCTTGTTAGCTTGGCGTGTTGAAGCTAACAACAGTGACAGCAGCTAACGTTAGCCTTTAGAGTTTGCTAAATGTGTTAACAATTCAGTGAGGTTGGCAACGGGAAACTGGTCATCTAGTGAAACCTTAATTAGATTTATCAATAAAATGTTGACTATCATCACATTGTTAGCACAACTAGTAAACACCATACGTAAAAAGGCGAAACACCCCTTGTTATGCCGGTTGAAATATATGTAAACACATCGAGTCAGTCGAGCCAGCTCGAGGCTAACGTTAGGCTGCTTTTAGCTATAACGATACTAGAAAGTCGTTGGGACTTCTGACAGCGGCTTTCAACTGAAATCAGTATGCAAAGCCGAACACACGTCTACACAGTGTGCTGGTCTCCCAGCACACTGAATGCGTTTATATGTCAAGAGAGGAACGTGTCTGTCGACAATCCACTGCAGTAATCCCCACGCAGTTTATTTGTCATGGGACCTTAACGTTAGTGTGGAAGGTTCAAGAAAACAGTTTGCGCCAGCACCATCGTTTGAATCACAGCTAACGACAGGGTTCTTCGTTAGCTCGGCAGCCAGCATCAGTTAACTCCAAGGTTTAATTACCTGCAAGCTGTCTCCTGAGTAACAGCGCTGACTGAGGCTCTGTCATAGTTTAGCGAATGTAATGCAGCTATGTTCAATGGCAATAACTCGAGGTAAATGCGTTAATTTAACGTTCACCGAACAGTACTCCTTCCCCTCTATTTTCCGTTTAGCATTCTCGTCATTCTTCTTCTGCGTCGCCCTCTCCTGCTACTGCTGCTCTTTCTTCTTCGTTCCCCTTTTACAGTAGCACGAATCCTTACTGATGAATTACTGCCATCTTCTGGATATACACTTCCCTAGATTCATTGCAATCCCCTTCACAAAAAAACAATGAATAAAAATAAATAAAATTAAGTAAAATATAATAAACTTCTATCTTGTCTACGACCTCCTCAGTCTATAATTTATTTAAAAATACAGAATAAATGTACCTGCATGGTTATTTCCCTTCAACAACTGTTCCTCGAGAATCAGTGGTCTACTGAAGGTCATATTGAAGAAACTGAAATTGTTAGTTTTAAATTATAAAACTGAAATTATTTTTTATTATATTTATTATCAGTATTTAATTTATACTTGTACTTTTAGCTTTTTCATGGATTTGTTTGCAAATATGTTTTCTGTTATTATAGTAGAGCTTCTAGGTGGTAATATTTAAGCCATCAGTTTTCCTTCTTTTGGACATTGTGATTTATTACTCACATTGCACACCTTATTCGACCTATTTCAACAAAACTCATGCCAATAAAATGAACGTGATTTTTTTTTTAAGATTGAAAACAAAAGGTGTTTTTTAGTCTTGGTGAATTCCAGACAAGGACACAGTTCCTCCTGACAGCCAGTTAGGAGTCACTGTTAGTTTTAGGATACATACTGTAAATGTATTTAGAAATTCTATTCATATTTGTGTATTTTAAAATGATTTTTCAATCGTATTTGCGACTGTTTTTGAATTTGCTATGATGAGGTTGTTATGTGGTAGAGTCCAAACGATTAGTTGTCATTTTGTTTGTTTCATATTTTCTGCTTCATTACGGATGCTGTAAACCTTATATAACATAACTTGTTTCAGTAATACTTGTACCAAGTTAGCTGCAACAGGAAATGTTCGGTTTGCATTCGTGGTTAACTCTCGAGAATTAACCACGCAGAGCAGTGATCACTGCAAACTGTCAGACCACCTAAACAAAAGTGACATGGCTTTTTTCTACAAGCCATGCGCTTTTCAATGTGTCTATGCGCCAGGCTGTTCACCACAAAAAAGAGAGAGAATGAAACAGATGATTTGTGGGATAGATAGATAAAACACACTAACTCATTTTTCTAATCTAGTGTATTTTAAAATAGTCGATGCTCACAATGTGAAACACAGCGCTCATTTTGAAGCTGGGACAAATGAAGAATGAACGAATGAACCAAGACAGCAATGAAATGTCCAGTTCTGTTGTATGTAAAACGATTAGCCTTGAGTGTGGATGTTTTTGCACAGAGGAAGATGTAAAAATCACCTAGTTCAAGACTCAGTGTTCATATTCATGTCTGGTTTCTTCTTGCTTTCCGATTAACCTCAATACTATAGCTGGACTATCACCACACAAGGTAGCCATAAACACCAGAATAAATATGATAATGTCAAATAATAAATGTAGAAATGTTGCATATGGCTATATGTAGGATTATCCTTGTAGAATGGATGACGTTTTGTACCAGGGGTATCCACTCTATGTGAACAATTTGTCATTGTCAACACAGATCTGAAAGCAATAGCTTTCAAATGCAGTGATCACCTGTACCCTAAGCTACTTTTCTCTCATAGGAAGAAGTTGTGTAATCTCTAATGAGCTGACTTTATTTCAAAATATATACTGAAAATCACTGGCTTAAAAATGACCCTGTGCAAAGTCAATGCAGCACCAACGCAATATTGGGTTAACTTTGTACAGTATCAATGGGCGGTTGTAACCCAGTGATGGTGCTGGTGATTTCTAGATTACTGCTGGGTTCCTGGGTCAAAACTATCCCCCGTCTTGGAATATAGATGATAGATAAACTATAGAAATTATGATTCAAATACCGCTCAATAACGTTATAAAACAATTAAAAACCTAGGAATCCAGGTGTCCATACAGGTTAACCACCTGTAGCTTCTGTGCTCAAACGGGCCAGCTTCACACTGGACCATCATACTCACAGTAGACACTAGATGGCAACAATTGGCGGGATACTAACAGCCCTCAACAAAATGGTAAGAACATACATTTTGTTTGTTCTGACTGTTATCAGCACGATATCTAAAACTACTAATAATAAGAATAAGAATAAGAATAAGAATAACAAGGGAAAATTTTTTGATCTTTATCTTTTACAGTGGATATGTACTACAGATGCTGACTGTGATATTTTCTTTTAACACTTTGGTTACTTTGCATTATTAATTTCACACCCTGGCTGATAACGTTCTCTCACTTGAGTGATGAGTGACAAAGTGAGAGAGTTGACAGGAATGGCAGACGATTGTTGAGCAGTGAGCACACATGTAGCTACGTAGGTGGCTGATGAACCTGTATGGATCTGTTTTGTGTCACAGAGGCTGTGATGTTTGATTTAGTGAGACCAGAAAGCATCTGAACCAGCTGAAGGGTCGGTTCTTGAATCAGAGATAATTTTAGTAGGCTTACTATAAAACCTTCATGTTCAATGTTACTGTACAGGTTAACTAGTAATACTTACCATGTCACTGAACCTGACACTGATTTTAGATTTAATGACAAAAAGCTTTGTGTGATCACAGAAGGCTACCAAGAGATCTCTGCGGTCTTTTTGTGAGTGAGCGGACAAAAACGTACATTTTGGCAGTTAATTTCTTAAGATGGAGGTATTTTATTTCAAAATGCGTTGTTATCTCACAGGTTACCAACTGCTCTAAAGATTACTTCAGAGAACTGAAAAGGGAGAAGTACAGGATGACGAGAAAAAAAACAAGTCCTGCCCAGGTTTTAAAATAATCAGTCTGGAATTCAAATTAATAGCTGCAGAGGAATGGTTTTGTGGTATACTGTGAGTTTGTGGGGATGGAAGTAAAAAAAATATAAATTAACTGTTAGGAATGATTAAACTGTTTGCGTGCACAAAAATGTGTAGGCGAAAAACTTCATCATCTGCACGCCCCATTGCATTGCACTTTTTCCCATGCTTATATTATTTTTATGCATAAGAATGAAATCAAATCAACTACAACATAAATTACCAGAGCAGTGCTGGCATGTCACCAGTTAAACACCTGCAGAGATTTCAGACCATAGTTTAAGAAATAAAGAAAACGACAATAAAGAAGCAGTTTTCTTGGTTCTCTAAAGGAGTGCCTAAATTAAACTTCCTCCTCCTTCATGTCATTACATAATTCAACTGCATTTTAAGGCTCTTGTTTCTTAGACTTTGAAGGCAAACAAACAGACAAAAATTTGGACTGATGCTGTAAAGTATCGTGGACAAACCACTGATGAAAGCCATAATACGTTCATCTATAGCTTTCCACCCGACACCCACACACACTATCTCAGTCCTTTTATCCTTCTGTTGTGTGGATGAGGCTGTTAAAAGTTATTGGTGGATCAGACCAGTAGCACATGATGTTATCTAACATTGTTTTCTTTTCTGCCCATTAAAAGAAAGAGTGAAAAAACAAAACAAAACAAAGACAGGAGAGAACTGATATGATATTCTTTACAGCGTTGCATCACAGTAGAGATCTGTGTGAAAGCATATGACCAACCCAGAGTGGGCTGGTCCCTTTTGCTAACTTAATATATCTTTAGGCATGTTAGAGCTGAGGCGTCTGTTAGCTTCTTCAAGCCTCAGGGACACACTGAGAACCACACTGTACTCTACAAACTGCCAGTATGGAATTAGCTGAGAACACTGTATAAACAAGACATCATCAACACGTAAGTGAGGATATTTTTTTTTATTTATATTTGAATTTGTGGAGACAGTTTTAGTAAATGAAGCGTTATACTTGTATGAATACATTAACAACTGTATCAGTGTCAGTAAGTGTGATAAAAAAAAAAAAAAAGATAAATAGTGCAGTATGTTGTTTAGAGAAAAGATCTTATGAACTGTGGACCCACTGTTGTCACAGCAGAAAGCATGGTGACTTGTCTGTATATTTCTGTTGTACTCCTGGACTCGCCTAACTTTCTTAAATATCCGATGAGTTCTGATCTCAATCACCCAATGACTGTGTTCTGTTTGGTTTTGTGACAGTGCAGAAATGATGAAATAAATCCTCCTTCTCCTTTTTTGGCCATTCTGACATACAGTAGTTGCAACAATGTGTTCTTATACAGTTGTGTAACTGCCTTTTGTGTCATAAAGACTATTTCTAAAGTGTCTCCACAAACCACATTAAGTGGTTTCCACCAAACTAGATTACTTGTGGAGCACAGGACTTCAAAAGCTGCACTTCAGAAATGTATTACACTTTTCACCGTGTGCCGTTAGGTTAATAAATGCAGTCACTTGTTCTCTGATGTAATTAGACTTATTTGAAGATGAGAGCAAGAAGATCTGCACATTGTATCCACTGAGTATCCAACTATAAATGGAGGAATCTCCGTCTGTCTGTCTGTATTTCAGTGTTCTCAATATCTGCTCATCTGATCAGCTTCACACTTTGTGTGTATATTGCTGAAGACTAAAAAAAGGGCAGTGCCAAGTGTGAAGTCGTTTAGATGATGCTTTCAAGAAAGCTGGGAGCTGGGTTAGAGCAGGTCAAGAAATCAGCCCCTACCGACAAGCACATGGTGAAGGGGACCTTCGCTAGTACTCTATAATACAATCCAGTCATTGAGCTTTCTTCAGTGGTCTAATAAGACTACAACATTATGATCTCTATTATCGGTGAGAGTGCAGAGGGTAAACGATTCCTCTAAAACTAGATCATACACTCTCCACTTGCAGGTTAAGAAAGAGCTGCTCACTATGAAGCCAGAGGGATCAGTGACGTCCCTCCAAGACAGACCAATGCCTCGATGGAGTCTGGGCTCCGGCTCTGGGCTACGTTATGGCTCCTTCGTAAACAGCCTTGCATCACTTACATCAAAGGCAGAGGAAAAACCAGCCATATCACCCAGACAGGCCTATGTAGCTATAGCTGTGCTTTGCTACGTCAACTTGCTCAACTACATGGAACGGTACACAATAGCAGGTTAGAAGATGATTTTTTTTGTGTACACATGACAACACTGGCTGTCAGCAAACACAATATACTGCTTCTAACTTGTTGTTTACATTGTTTTTACTGTTAGGTGTCCTTGGCAACATTCAGAAATTCTTTGACATAAGTGATAGTACAGCTGGACTTCTACAAACAGGTATGATGATACATCTCCTTGATAGACACACTCACACACTATCTCTTCGAGAGATTAATGTTTAAAACTCACACATATTGACCCACAACTGACCCTGAATTACTTAAGATCAAATGATGCAACATGCCCTTCATGTGAATTTGCAGAGCAGTGTTGGTTCATGCAAGACAAAAAAAAATTAGACACACACACATATACACAAAGTTAGTCCCTAAATCGTTTTCATACCTATGTATTGACTGACCACATCCTCACACAAGCTTTATTTTGAAATATTTCATGAGTATTTTTTCTCTATTCATTGTAAATGAATGAGTTAACATTATCAAGAAGGAATTAACTTCTCTTAGTGCACTTACAGTTTTCATCTGCAGTTTCTTACTGTTGGCACCTCTGTTTGGTTACCTCGGGGACCGCTACAACCGGAAATACATCATGATTGGTGGTTTGAGTGTGTGGCTAGTCACTGCAGCCGGCAGCTCTTTAGTGACTGAATCGGTAAGTGAAAAATAGATGTGCTTGCAGACATTTTACAGGAAATTAGGAGCATGTGGTGTCACTTCCTGAGGTTAATGGTTCTTCTTCATCTATCAGTCTACTTCATTGTGTGTTCACACGTTGAATGGAAATGAATGAACTGAATTTGAGTGCAGTGAGAAGCTGGGAAGTTTGTGGCTCAGCCTTAAGTCCTTAAGGCTACAAACATGCAAAGTTCATTTTAATACACGCTTAAGCAAATATTACACAAGGCATGAAAACAAAGTAAGTTGTAAATTTGTTTAATGCACCACATGGACTTCAACATAAAATTCAATAGAGCAGTTCCACTGTATTCTGCAGCATCTTTTGGAATTAAATAAGTGTTTTATTAATTGTACTGTTCTTGGATGTAAGAATGTCGTATATTAAACTGTTAGAAGACCCTTGTGGTATTTGTGACTGAACCATGGTGAAATACTTCTAATGATGCTGTCTTGATCTCTGTAGTATTTCTGGCTTCTGGTCTTGTTGCGAGCTCTGGTCGGGATAGGAGAGGCCAGCTACTCCACCATTGCTCCCACCATCATCAGTGACCTCTTTACTGGTGGTCAGCGGAGCGTCATGATCTGTGTCTTCTACATCTTCATCCCCGTAGGAAGGTCAGAAGCTAACTCAATCTAAAACTAACTAAAGATCATGTACCGTTGTGTGGGAATGCAGCTGAAAGCATGAATTGTTCTGGCGTGTGGTTGGTGTGAAGCTCTGGCATCTGAAATTTGGGGGTTTTCTGAAGGGAATGCTTGGTAATGCACAGCATTGCATTTACTACTGTTGGAAAAACAGAGAGATGAACAACAGGCAACCACGTTTGCTTGTGGAGTTTCCAGTTTGTGGAGCTTCCTGGTTCAATGCTGCACCTAAACTTGGAAGATAATATGGATGGTGCACAGATAACAGAGGCATGACAACAAAATCAAGTCTCTGCACGATTCTTTCACAGTGTGCTGAAATAAACCAAGAGAGTTCACTTGCCAAGTTATGAAATGACAAAACAGTAGAGTAACATCCAGTCAGTCCTTCAGTTCTTTGGACAGTTCAAAGTAAATTTAACATGCAAACATGCAAAGCAGGTTTTATGTGTAAACCCCACAGGACATGTACACCATATCACTAAGCTTGTTTACATCATTGTGTTCACTTAACTGTCTTGATCGTTCTGTGTCTTTTCAGTGGTCTTGGATACATAGTAGGGGCAGGATGTGCTACTCTCACAGGGGACTGGCGCTGGGCTCTCAGAGTGAGAAAGTTTTCATTATCAGTGACGCAAATATTAACTAACTTAAATAGAGTCATACATACCTTAACATTTTTTCTGTGTTATCAGATCACTCCCATCTTGGGTTTAGTGGGACTTGTTTTGCTGGTTTTCTTGTGCCCTAACCCAGTCAGAGGTGCTGCAGAAACTCATGGAGAAGGAGTTACAGAGCGGAGCTCTTACCTGGAGGATGTGAAATATCTTCTGAAAAAGTAGGACATGGAAACTAAAACTGATACAATACAGATATTGATTGAGAATATGTCATGTCATCATCTGCCGCTTATCTGGGTCCAGGCCCAGGTTGCGGGGGCAACTGCTGCCCAGTCCACAATGCACCGAAGTCCTGCAGCACCACCCATGGGTGCTAGGCCCATGTCAGGTGGTGCCACCTGGAGTGGGGCTCAAACCCACAACCCCCAGAAATTGAATCTCGTGCTCTACCAACTGAGCTAACCAGGCGGTCTGATTGGGAATATTAACAAAAAAAAAAAAAAAAAGTACATCAGCTGATGTTCATTTTTTTACATAAATACATATAAAAAACAAAATTTTTGATAATGATCACTTAAATTTGGTTATTATTATGGTTATTAAAGGATCGTGGCCAGAGTATGTACCAAGTAGCACATTTAGAGTTGAAAAATAGACTTGTCAGATCTCTCTGCTGGACATACTATGTAATGGCTTCACCCTTCTAAATGATCTCAAATATATTTTTGGCATTTCTTTACTGCAAATATCAGTTAAATGTACTGCACATCAGTATATCTACAATGAGCTGATATCAGTCAAGAAACTGGCCCTGGCAGATTTATTACTCAGGCTCTAATTTCATTCTGCTGTACTTTGGAAAGGCTGAAGCAGAGTTTACTGCGATATCATTTTTGATCAGTACTCACAAATCTTGTTTTGTTGCTCTGACCTTAGTAAAAGTTATGTGTGGTCATCATTTGGAGTGACGGCGATGGCCTTCCTCACCGGAGCCCTGGCTTTCTGGATGCCTACTTTTCTGTCCAGAGCTCAAGTCACTCAGGGAATCCGACCGCCATGCAACAAAGAGCCCTGTGACCACACAGACAGGTGCAATGTGACCTTTGACCCGCAACAGCCTTAATCTACTTAGTTTCCTTCAAAATTGCTGCAGAATTTTAACAGTGCTGTCTCTGCTCCCTGTACAGTTATATCTTCGGTGCTGTGACAGTGGCGACAGGCGTTCTGGGAGGGAGTCTTGGCACTGGTTTATCCAGATGGTTTAGGGACAAGGTGCCAAACGCGGACCCACTCATCTGTGCAATAGGCATGCTGGGATCTGCCCCATGCCTCTTTATCACCATATTTGTGGCATCATCAAGCATTCCAGCCACTTATGTAAGAGACAAACTTCTGTCTTTGCTGGTGTCCTGTAGTTAAAATGATTGTTTTCATGTAAAGTCTGCATTGCTTTAGTATAGACTCAAATATGTCAACAACTACTGGATGGATTGTCATGAAATTTGGTTTTCAAATTTCTGGCTTATCACTTGCTTCACACACTCATGACCCCCAAATTTGTGATCCTTTAATATAGTGCCATCATCGTGCCAAAGGTTTAAGTTTTCCAGTACTTTGGTTTATGACCAAATACCTGCAAAAAGCACTCCCATCATCCTCAGCTGTGCTTTGTGTTTTGTGCTCATTCTTAAATGTTAGCATGCTAACCAGCTAAATTAAGGTGGTTTTAGTGGTAACTCCTGTCTGTTGCATATTAGCATTGTCACTGTGAGCATGTTAGAGGGCCGACTGTGGCATTTACCTCAAAGCACTGCTGTGCCAACACACAACCTCACAGAGCTGTAAGCATGACTCGTGTTCCTGTTTTAATTGGGGGACCGATCATTGACATAATGATGTCAAAAAATACAGAACAAAAGACATTTTAAGGGAAAAACCTAAATTCAAAGGCTGTGAAGTCATTCTGTGAATAACTGATGAATGTATGTGTTGCTTACTGGGTGTCCTAAATGTCTCGTTTCAGGTATTCATTTTCTTAGGTGAACTGTTGCTATCACTTAACTGGGCTGTTCTAGCAGACATACTTCTGGTGAGTTTGAATGGTGTGTTTGGGAATAAAAATATAAAACTGTTAGCTGAAAATTCGAGCTAATGAGTTTAACTGTGTTACTTTTTATCTCAGTATGTTGTTATACCAACCAGAAGGGCCACAGCTGAGGCTCTCCAGATCACAGTCTGCCATCTCCTGGGTGATGCTGGGAGTCCCTACTTAATAGGAACGGTGAGAAATACTTGCACTTTCTCACAGTCAACATTTTTTTTTACTGTACTGATCCATCAATAGTACCACTATGAGCAGGAGTAAACAGCTTTTTCTATGTATCACTGAGAATGAATCTTCACCTGTAGATCTCTGATGCTATCCGCGAAGCTAAACCTAAAACCTATGACTGGAGATTCCGCAGTCTGAAGTACAGCCTCCTGGTCTGCCCATTTGTTGGAATTCTGGGTGGCCTGTTTTTCCTCATGACTTCCCTCTACGTAACTGAAGACAAAAAGGCAGCTCAGCAATTTGTTGAAGGTACTGGAAATGGACAGTTCTAGTGATTTAACAAAACACCAAATCTCAACAGTGACACAGTATGAACATGGCTCTAATACAACGACCCTCATACATATTCCACTGTTCTTTTGAGCTGAGAATGTTTAATTTTGTATTTCTGAAGAGGAATTTGTATGGATGACACACAAGCACATGATTAAGTCCCCTCCATTGTGTTTGTTTGTTGGAATGTCCTTCCTAAAAAAAACAGGCCTCCATTCAACTCACTTCACTACACCATAGCACTCCTCCTAATGCAGTTAAGAACTAATTCCCCTCATCTGCACACATGCCCCAGTAATACACTGCCAGTCTAGTTTTCTGGCAACTCAGGGGCAGAGAGGGGCTAAAGCTGATAAAGTCAACATTGATTTTTTTGGATCTGAACTGACCTCATTCTCTCCGTTTTGTTGGATTGTTAAATGGTGTATGAGGCAGCTGCATCAACATAGTGCCTTAGCTGGCATCACGTTTGTAGATAAGAGCTGGCTCCCCCCTTAACATACACTTCTCCTATCCTGCACCAACTTGCGTCTGGTCACTCAGTTTGCATGTGATTCTAATGAGTGTTTCCCACTTAAATTTTAAATGTTAAAACACGTTTTTGTTTGTTTGTTTGTTTGTTTGTTTGTTTGTTTGTTTGTTTGTTTGTTTGTTTGTTTGTTACCAGAAACTCCTCCTCCACCACAGCAGGGTCCTGCACCTGAGTCCTCCATGGACCTAAGCAACAGGAGTACTGAGTAAAGCTGAACAAAAGAAACCATGAAATCAATTTATTGGTAAATATTTGAAGTTAAGTTAAAGACTACTGAAAAAAATGTTGGAGCTGACCCAAAAGGGTACAGCCACACACTGATGACAGAAAGTATTATTTTACACTGTTAGACCATCAAATACTTTTTAAAAATGTTTTTACCTCCCATTCAGGGACACTGTGCAGTATACTTGAAAAGAAAATGCTTTTATTTTATGAATGAAAATGTTGTTTTTAAATTTTCAATAAATTTGTAAGCATTCCCTTCTATCTATCTATCTATCTATCTATCTATCTATCTATCTATCTATCTATCTATCTATCTATCTATCTATCTATCTATCTATCTATCTATCTATCTATCTATCTATCTATCTATCTATCACACATAAACTAACTACCCAGCTAGCCTGGCTCCTAGACATTTTGGAGTAGACATTTCAGTCAGTCCGTTTATGAACAAAGGCTTTAATTTGCTACACTAACTAATAACTATGCACCCAGCTGTTTTTGTCAAACACATCAGTTTAAGTTACAGGCAGCACCAGAAACAGAAACAGAAATTGAGCAGACTTATCAAAAATAATCATAAAGGTAATGGAATTATACAGGTATATTAGCCCATTACATTCTGAAATATACAGCTGGAGAAACCTTAAGCTTTGTGCATGTAACAGCCCAGACTCAAGAGAAATGCTTTGCTGACAGCAGGATTTCAAAATGGTTGGGTTCAGTTCCATGCAGCTATGATCCACTTGTTTTTCTTTCCTTAACAATACTCCTCAATTTTGCTGACACCCATCAATGCTAATGTGGCCACTTTGGGAAGCAGATTCTCCAGCTCAGTCTGGTTCATAAACCTTAGGCAGAATATGCTGAATTTGCCCAAGTATCCATATTGAGGATCGTCAGATTAACCTCTCCATCTATGAACGTCCCAGCCAGCAACCAGCTGCTGCCTCCTAATGAGGACCAGAGGGGCCCCAGGCTGGACCACAACATACGCACATAATGGAGTTAAAGATAGAGGATGTCCATTCTCTACTCTCTGTTTTCACTTAACACTCCAGGGCAGTGTCTCAAAACCCTGGCTGTATGTTGTCCTCAACGTAAGGAGTGTTTTTATTTAACAAAAAAGTGTATTCTTTCAATTTTCTTCACATTTCTTTCTTTCATTTTTTTATTTTTGAGAATGTCCACAAGATGGCGCAGCTGCATTACTGTAAGAAGTAAAGAAATGCTGTCACAAGGAGCTGGTGACAGGAACGTAACACGAGCACAGCACAGACTGAAATCCAGCAGTTTTGGACTTGTGCACAAGCAGGACACCTATAAAACTCATTAATCATTTCTCTCAGACGTTACAGGATAAAACTGACACTGAGGCCTCTTACACTTTGTGTGTAATGTGTTACCGTGTTAAACAACCACATGAGTGTCTACCTTTGACACTAGCACTCCATTTGAGTGTTTACTGAACCCTAAACTGTGTGTGAGACTGTGACCCCTGCCGAGTTCACAGAACATGATACGTGGTAACATTCATCATCTTGAGCTGAGCTGCTCTCGTCAAAGACGAGCACAGATCAGGCAAACAGACATATTTAAACACGCTAGTACGACGGCCGCAAGTCAGTCTATTCCTGAACTGTTCAGACAGCTGTTGCAGAGGTGTCTTAACATCACCTGGCAAATCCCAACAGCTTCATGTCACTGCGTGCAAGAGTAAAGCAGGCAGGGAGGTCAAAGGTCATTGCCCTTGTCATTCTCAGGTACAAGGTCATGCAGTAATTGGGCTGCATTGTCATCATGTTATTGATCAGTCTCAATAACTGCTGTACAGAAGGACAACGTGACTGAGGTGGAATCTTGTAGCAGAACTAATGTGCTGATTGATGACATTTCTGACCAAATAGTTCCCATTAAAGTGCGGAAACTGTCGACTGAGTCTGACATTTACTGACAGATGAAAGCTGCAGTTCAAGGACGCTCAGCCATTGTTCAAGGTTTCTCTGCTTTATCATGGAATGCTCTGGTATTTCCTTTTGTTTTTGAGCACCTCAGCCTTAAGTTGTAATTTTCCAGAAGTTTTGTGATTACTCAGTATGCTGAGGGAATAGCCTGGGCAGCAGGACATGTATGTGGAATAACAAGCAAACACACGCACACCAAAAGGTATGTCGAAAACATTCTAGAGGTAACAGTTCAACCTGCAATTAAAACACAATAGGTATTGTGTTATGTTTCTGAGCACTTTATCGGCATACCGCTCCGTTTCCCCTGTCGACCCTGGCTGCACAGGAAACTGTCACAATGGCTAATAAATTGTCCGGGCCGATCAATGAGGGAGCCAGGAGCCAGGAGCCAGGGGGAGAGCGGATACAGTCCATGTTTACTCAGGGATGGGGAACATTTTTGTCGTGAAAACAGCCATGCATTGGACGTAGTCACACGAAGCAACATGCTGGTACATGCAATATGGCAGTAGTTCACAATCAGAACACTGTCTTGATATCAATAACCACCAGAGCGGTTCATGTGCATCACACATATTTACTGTAAGAGAAGTGCAGCTTATCTATCCCATGTTTGTATTATTCTCACCCTTCCACCACAGATGAGCTGTAGAAGAATGATAAGGAAAGTCAGACCGCATTTGTGGGCGTGAAGTTGCACTCTTTTCTTATCGCCAGCAAACTGCTGCAGTGACATGACATCATACAGAGGAAGAGTCTTCTCCACCCTCTGTGCTGCCTCTTGTTTGGACAATTACATCATATGGACCTTCCTGTCTGTACACCTCAGCAAACAAGGATAAATCTATACTGTGAAGTGTCAGGGTGAACTGTCGCCAAAGAAATGAAAGGACTGTTATTTCCACGCTGCTATAGGGTGTCAGTGTTGCATCTCTAAGATGCACCGCTGTGTGTGTATTTGATGGGCGATACAAGCCCAAATGAAATGCATTGATTGGATTTTGGGGCGGGGGGGCGTGGGGGGGGGGGGGTTATTCACACAGACATACACACATGCAAGGTTTATAAATTGTTGGCGTTAATTAACACAGTGGTTTGCTGATTGTAAATGCAAAGAAGCCAGTTGCTGTCAAAGAAGGAAACATTACTGGAAGACAGACAACGCAGTGAAAAAATGTGCTATTTTCAGCTGTAGCAATGTGTTTCATATTTTCAGATAATATATCAACAATGTTCCTGTTCGTGTATGATTAAGTGTTTTATAGGCTGTATAGCAGACTAATTATGCCTTTTCTCTCTGTCTAACTTTGTCTGGAGCAGGGAGGGCAAACGCGGACTACAACGAAAATGCAGCCAAATCTGAGGTTTGCCATATAATGGCATATGAACATTCTGGTCCTATGTATTTAGCATTCCTGTTTCAGAGGCTTTCTGGCCGCTGGGCTGGAGAGAGCTGATTCACAGACACAGTCATGGCAATGGGGTAATTACAAAGACTCATGCAGCCTATAAATATGAGCTGCAGCACCATGCATATCTGCATGTCAGTCTCAGCCACATGGTAGGTCAAATTTCTCCAATTAGGCAGAGCTTGGTGCGAGTTTTTCAGCTGCATAAAAGATGCAGTTGGAGGAAAATAATTCAAACAAAAGGGATCAACGTGATGATATTGAGGCAGACAGTGGAGTCGGAGCTGGTTTTACCTTCCAGACAGATCAACTGAGACTGATGACCCAGGACCAAGTAGTCCAGCTTGGATGGAGCTGTCAAATAAATAATTAAATGAGCAGATAAAAGACACTGTCTCTGCCCCCCTGAACACTATATTTAGTTGCTGCTCTCTCTCTCTGCCTCCTCCTGCTGCTGCACTACATAGTATAACCCCCAGATCAGACTTCCATGGAGTGGAGACATCAGGCCAGATCTATTCAAATCCTCAGCTGCTCTGCCGCCAGACATTCTGCTGCTTGAGTTTGGAAAACCACATGGCAGGAGGTGAGTGGGAGTGAGGTAGCTCCAGCAAGCTACTGTCAGGCACAGACAGTCCAGAGGTCAGGGGGTCACAGCTGATGAGAAAAGGTCAGCATGGCAGAGCCCACACCTCAAGACCGAGCAAAGCCTAGACGGCTCCGGTTCCAAAAACAAAACCCTGTGAAGAGAGTGGAAGTGGGGTGGTCCAGTGCCTCAAGACATCAGTGAGGGCAGCGAGCTCTCTCTGTCCAAAGTAACAGTGCTGATGATAACAGCTTAGTCTCTTACTTGGCACATTCAAATATCTTGGCAGGTTGTCATTATGGCATCAGTCCACTGAAGACGTGCCCTATTAATACTACCAGTTTGGCTTTTTATAAATTATTGGAGCAAGGCTAGTTTACTTACTGGCCTGTGTGAAATGAGTCCAGTTAAATATTTCATTGCGTGACCACTGAGTCAGCTATTTCTACTAGTTGTGTGAATTGATGACATGGGTCAAACAGAGATGAAGTAGAACATTTCTCTTCCAAGAATACAAGTGAATTTCAGTCACTAGCTGATGAATGGAACCAAAGTTGTGACAAAGGCATCACCACAGCCAATTTTTAACAGTGTAAAATAATGTAAATGTGACCTTAGGGCACAATGTACTGAAAAGCAAAGGAGGCAGATATTAAGGGTCAAAATGTTCTACATACGTAAGAGTGGTTGGAAATTACAAATGTACGACTGTTGTTTGTTTCTTACCTTCAGGAGGAGGGCTGTTCATTCGCTGCTTCAGGATCTTTAACATACATCGTGTACTCCTGGAAACAGGGACAATTCGTTCTTAGTACAGGAAAAGGAAGTGTGTCTATTTAACTGGACATAAACTTGGCTGATCGAAGGAACAATGGGTGAATCATAAACTGTTGTGTGATTACTATGTTCAAAAATGTCCTCGAATGTTTATTTGCTTAATGTTTTGTTTATTCATTTCAATCTAAATTCACTTTATTTCCAGGGGCTATAGGTGAAAAATCTAAATGATAGAAAATAAAATAGATCTTTATATACAATAAAGGCTATAATAATCATATGGAAACATCATTACTATCAGTTATACACGCAAACAAACTTCAGACAGACTCTGTGTGCAGGTTCTGGAGTAATTATAAGAGTTGAGGACCAGAAGTACAAGAAGGATTACCAGATCATCTGCATACAGTGAATGATGAGATAACCAAAAGCAGAACCAGTTTTACACACTGCTGACAAGTCATCCATAAACCAGTAAAACAAGAAGTGGGAAAATATTCCACCTTATCCAACCCCATTACTGACATTTCAGATTTTTTTTTTTCACAAAGAGTCAATGAAAACAATTTTCATTGTGATCTGCTCGATTACTTGAGTATTACTGCAGAATTACAGCAGAAACATGAGGAGCATGATTGATGGATACACTGTGGGTTCTTGCAAATTTCATGAGCAAAAGGAGGTGGAGACGTGTGTACCAGAAACACAGCTGATAGACACACGTGTTATTGGGACATTTAAACTTTACTGGCAGACACTTATTAGAGTGCAGAATGCGTCAGCTTTATCGCCCTGCGGGCACTGGGCCTGCCGATTAGCAGGTTATCTCCCATCCTGCACTGGAGGCTTGGCCCTCAGCTGAAACAGGAAGGAAGGCTGGGGCAGTGACTCAGTGGCTCCAGGCCACATAGCAGAATAATGCCACAGATAGGTCCAGGTCCACCAGACCACTCCGCAAGATGGAAAAACACACAGGATCCCACAGACATGACCAGCATATCAAACACATCCCAAAGAAAGAGGAGGGGAGGTGGGGGCTCCAGAGAGGGAGACAGGAACAACTGTTTACTGGGGCTCCCCTCCTAAGCCCTCCACATGAGCCCACTGGCTGGTTTGGCCCTCTTCTCTTTTCCTGCATCCTCTTACCCTGGCTGTCAGTCTGCAGCATTACAAAAGCAATTCTTGTCAGTATCACTTGATCATTTTCTACTGAGGCTGCCAGGCTGCACTATGTGCATCATATTTTCCAGATTCAAACGAAGGGGATTTTCAGACATCAAAGTTATTGGGAAGTAAGTGGATAATTGCTTTGAAAGTAGTTCTGCAAAACAAATGCCTGTGCAGGCTTTAGGTTTTACATGCAGAACTTTCATTTCAGTCTAAATAAAACAATACAGGTCAACTAAGTGCATGCAAATGCATTCAGACCTCATCTCTGATACCCTTGCAATGCCAAACTCCTTTTGCAGCAGAGCCTAGCAGGCGGCCAGCCTTCTCCCTGACTGATGCCAGGATTCAGCCTCCCTCATCTTCTACATATCTACCATCCCCCAGACTTTGTTAAGCCTTTCACTGGTTTAGATAAAGACAAAAAAAAGCTTGATTTCATTTCACTTTAAGATGATTAGCATATGGATGTATGCTTTTGTTTCAGTGAGGGAGGATAAAACCTCACCAGCATGTCTGTTACACAGTCATTAGCAGGCAACCCAGTTCATCAGGAAAAGAGCTTATTGGCCAGTGTCCCCTCTGGCTTTCAGGAAAATCAAACTAAACTTGTCAGGAATGCCTCCTCTGCACGCCCACCTTTCACACATACACTGAACCCTGTACTCACTTTAAATCAACAGCATCTCAGCTTGTCTTGTTCTGCCTCTCATCTTTCTCTCCAAAGTCCATCCATATCCATATCCCTTGGTTCAATATAATGAAGTGCACTCCACTTTCTGAGATGTACAGCTGCTCATGTACACAATGCGATTTAGCAATTACCTGGAGATATATTAACTCCTTTCTGATAGAACACAGAAACATTCATTTGCATGCAGGATTGGACCTTGCCCAGTCGTTCAGAATCAGCTCATTTTCCTTCTCTGGACACTCTTACAGCTCTGGTGCCTCCACCACCTCTACTTGTTTCAGAAGCTCATCTCATAACATGTGATAGCATTTCAAATAATCATTGAAGTGTGGATGGAGACATCAGAGCCAGAGACAGAGCAATATTTATGTATAAGACACAATAAATGATGCACATGATGTGCAGTGTTGCAGGACAATGCCATATTCTTCAATGGTATTTCATCTGTCATTGTAATTAGTTAAAAACCCAGATGTCTCCCAGCAGCATTAATAAAGGCGGCTGTATGCACATTTTTATGGGATCAGCAAAGAACAAAGTCCCTGCAGTCATTTAAGGTTTTCTAGATCTTCCTGCTATAGACTGTAATGAAGCTGGGGACAGTGGTGGCTGCTGAAACTGTCAGAACTCTGTCAGCTGCATTGTAGTCATCTTTTCTTAACCAAACCAGATGAATTTCTTTTGCTGAGTTTATTCTGTAACCACTGGGAATGCCACAGACAAACAAGTCCAACAGCAGGATCCATCCAGCTTTATTCTCCACTGACCACTCTGCCCCGAAAAGCTTGTTGTGAAGAGGATCTCTTCTGGAAAAAATAAATAAATAAAAATAAATAAATAAATCCTAAAAAAAAATCCTAATTCCTTTTTCAGTAAGAATGATATGATACCAAATCAATCAGAACTGGACAGACAATGTGACAAAGTGTTGCAGAAGGCTGGACATCATACCTCTTGGTTGTTGTGTTCTTAAATTACTCTATCAAATGTTTGGGTTTGATGGTATTTGATTTTTTCTGCCCCCGTATGACAAGCTCAGTGGGATTTTAGGATGCACTCCTCTGAAACTCTCCTCTGAAATTCTTTCCATTTTTTCCACACACCTTGACACAAGTTCAGGAAGTCGTTATTGATTAGTCGTGTTATTTACTGAGTCATGTGCATACAAGTGAAAAGCCCAAATGACCTACATCCCTATCTGGTACCTTAATTCATCTCTGCACACAGAGATCTTTGAAGCAAATCTTCATTCTGCTTCACACTGGGCTGTAGTTTCTTTTTAATGATGCAATATGTTTGTAAGCTACACTTAGTCTTTAATGAAAAAGTCCCAAGTTCCAAGCTTTGATCAGAGACTCTTTCAAGGCTGAGACAGGGTGTGGGGGATCTATACTAAATCAATAAAAAAAAAGACATTTCATATTTATAGAGAGGAAAAAATATAGAGATAAATCCAGAGATGCATTTGGGACCCTTTACTAAAAATATGAGCACACCAGGGGCGATTCAGTAGCTCCCTCTGATCTCTAAATGTGTCTGTGCAACATATTTTAGTGACCTACTTCTATGAGCCTATAGATACTCAGTAGTAATATTAGTAATATTTTCTCAGCCAGCTGTCAATTCTCCAGTATAAATATGATAGAGGAGGCAGCATAAATCAATAAGCAAATAAATAAATAAAAATAAATAAATAAGGTCACACCCACCCACCCATTTCCCACCACTGTCAGCTCCTTAAAAATAACAGAGAGGTTTTTCCACCCGCACTCCGCTTCATGCCCCGACATCTGCAGCACAGTATCAGGTGCGGCTCCATCATTCGCTGCAGGCTTCAGGGGAGGAGTTTGTTACAGCCAGGTCACACCCCCTGCACTATGGCACTTGGTCCTTAGAAAAAAAAAAACTACAGTTCTATCCGTCCGTCAGCTCACACTGGTAGAAAAATATGATCCCGGGAAGAGCCGCTCCTGCGCTTCAAGACTTAAGACAAAAATTTCACTGCGACTAATTTCAGTTGAAATCACAGACCATCGCTGAGTCTGGTCCTTGTTGAACTATTCTCTTCTCCATTCTCCTCTGATTTTTTTTTTCCCCCTGCGCTGGATCTTTCGTGCCAGAAAATGTGTGTGGAGAGCGATGGATGCGAGATTGAAGGCTGCAGCAGTTCGGATGAGGTGCGCACGCTGTCGGGCAGCATGAGCCCCGGACTGAAATCCAACCCGGATCTTCACCCGTGCAAACCCGGCCAGAAATTCCGCGCCGCGCTGCTCAGATGCCGCTCACCGGCTGCTGCCGCCGGGATCCTCAGTTTTGGGAACGTCCTGAATTACATGGATAGATACACTGTAGTCGGTAAGAGACCTGACTTCTCCCTTTCTATTAAAGCTGTATTATAATATTATTTTTTCATGTGAGTGTCCCCAGCAAAGAGACTAGCGCGGCTTTCTTTATTTGCTGGAGTGATTGTACATACATTAATTGCCTGTGAGCTGTTTCAGTCTTGGAGAGCAGCTCACCTCAGCGCAGACGGGCGGAACAATGGGTTTGCCCAAGCGCAGTGGACAATCTGCTAAACCACTACTGATAGATGTTTTCATGGTTGTAGACTGTGGGTGCTGTGATTAAATCAAACTGATAAGCTGCATGTCTTCGCTATCACTCAAGAAAATGCTTGACATTAATGATTTTTACCCGGGGCTGGTAGATAATTGCTGATTGATCAATTAGGGCGGTCAACTCTCCATCCGCGAACCTGACTGCTCCACACACTGTGTGTGTGAGTGTGTGTGTGTGTGTGAGAGAGAGAGAGAGAGAGAGCGAGAGAGAGATGTCGCCTTGAGCTCATCTGTCAGAGCAGTTTCAGTGACTGCCAAATGAGAAAGAACGAAAGAAAGAAAGAAAGAAAGGAGAAGAAGAGGCAGTGATTAGTTCGTTGCTGTTTCTGGGAGCGATTTAGTCCAACATCTAATAGGCTGTGTTTTGTGCGGCAGCTCTCTGTGTGATGCTGTGATGAGGCCATGTGCTGTTAATCCTCCTCAAGTGTCCGCATTTCCTCACTATAGCTGAGACCCAGACCATGTTTCATTAAAACTGAATACAGTGTGCTGATGGAAATTAATTCTTTTTTTTTTTTTTTTTTTTTTTTAATAATGAACAGAGCATTTATTTGAGCCTAGTTATGGAACTGATCCATTAACCGACTAATTATAGATGTTAAAACAAAAGTCAGGAGAAGAGTCCAGCTGGATAAAAGGCAGATTTTTTAGAGCAAAAAAAAATTCTTTATGCATTTTAAGGTAGAATCAAATTATTTAAATTACAATTAAAAGAGTTCAGTTTGTAGTCTCTGTGTGTGTATCAAGAAGGTGTTTGAGAGATGTTTTTATTTGATGTGATTTGATTATTATGGTTTGAACTGTGTAACCTCTTATTACAGTTAATAACTGTGCACAGATAAAAAAAAGACTAGGTTGACTTTTTATCGTCATCTTAGTTTTTACCAATATTTGGTAACTGGATTTTTTTTAATCATCAATGCTTGGACGTTGGACTGTGGCACTGCATGGGTTAAAAATATTGCTGCAGCATGGAGAATGCAGGGAAGTGTGTTCATGGGCAGAGTAGGCTCTTCTGTACAAAGACATGCTTTCCTGGTTAAACTGCTGGTTTCTATTGATACACTCTTTCATGTCACAGTCACACAACAGAAACCTATTGAAAATCTTACTTGTGACTGTACCATTTTACCTCGTCTCCCATTATTTGTTACATAACATTAATATTCCGAAAACTGATAAATCAGAAAAAGGGTGTAATTTCCCTCTGTAGCCTCTGGCAGAAAGGAGGGGCTCATACAAACAACAGTGTGCACACTTTAGTGGCAGCATGCCTGTGGCTCGTCATCCTGAAGGCATCAGGTCCAGTCTGTCAACTTTAAGGAGTCGAGCCACAAAGACGTGGATGATGGAAGCCCTGACTGATCGTTACAGCGGGGAAGGCTCTCGCTGCTCGACCTACAGCCACACCAAGAATGTGTTGATGTACAGTGGTGTATCTAATCTTAGCGTCATTAAGCACCACTCAGTCACAGCAGATAGCTTTAACAGCCACATTCCCAGTCTCCCCCTAAAGTGACGATTTGTACTCCTGTCTCCGTACACCTGCTCATGCTTTGATCAGAGGAAACCCCTCATTAAGGGGCTCAAAAACAGCTCTATTCTGCTCTGTCCTCTCCATCATGATCCTGCCTCTAATCTGCCTCTGCTCTTTATGATACCTCTGCAAAGCTGTTAACTTTGCTGGATGTCTGAGCGCTTGCTGTGCTGTGACTGGAGGAAGAGCGACTGAAAGAGAGATGAGGGGAGAGTGGAAATAGGGAGAAGGAAGGAAGCGCTGGATGTTGGGGTTTTGGGGGCAGAGGGGAAGGGGGTGGGTAGGTGGGTGTGGGGGATGCAGCAGCCTTGGCTAACCCTCGTGGGGAGCGGTGCAGAGGGGGTCCCTTCCCTTCCCATCTTTGCCACCTGAAAGTACTGGACAGTTTGTTGCATTATGCATGAGCAGCATGTGCGTCAGACCGTCACACAGAACGGGGACCAGCAACCATGTTCATCCGACATAACTAAAACATACAGTATGAGCTGATCTGCCATCCTCCCTCCTGCCTCCATCTCCTTCTATCTCTCTTTAAGCCTTTCTCTGCTCTCCTGCTGTGTGAGCCACATTGCAGTAGTAATTAGGTGGTGGAAGCAGTGCGTCTGTGTTGGTAACACACAGTGTCTACTCCAAGTGTGTGTATGGGGGGGTAATGTATAGCTGTATCATATATCAATATAAAATTATATAAAATTAATATTGTATAATATTGGATTTGATTTCATAGAGGATATTAATTATTGTAAAAATTGGACGTTTAGCTTGAATGTTTTCGCCTCCTGATGCAATTTCTGAGCTTATTAAACAGTTCTAACTGAAATCAAGTCTCAGTTTATCTACTTTCCATTGTCACCTCCCTTCTCCTCATGTACCATCAGGACTCGATGTCCTCTTACCTCTCTGTCCCTTCTTGCTTCTGTCCACTCTGCTTTCTGCTTCTCACTCAAACCCCTTCAGCAGCAGGCACCCAAACTCATAGATCTTAATGTCAATTAAGCAAGCATGAGCACACACCCACAGAAAGCACACCAACACGTATTAGAAAAGACTCTCCCCACCATTTTCAAGAGGGGCTGAATGAGAGAGGGGAGTTGTGAGGGGAGGGGCTGGCTGCTGCAGTGGCAGGCAGTCAGAGGGAAGTGGACGCAGAGTGCAGGCAGCATTGAGCCTGAGTGATGCTGTTCCCCCCGCGACGTCAAAAGGTCTTTGTACCAACAGCCATTACTGTAGTGTGTGTGGATCACTAAAGCATTGTCACAGAGACAGAGGGTGACCAGTCCTGACACTGGGGCTATTCTGCTCCACAACAATGATGGGAAAATTGGACCCAGCAATGCACAGCAGCAGTGTCAAAGACTTGGATCTTTCTGTTAATCCCTGGTGTCAGAGGTTAAGCCACACGCACACGCGCACACACACTCCCACACATAAATAAAGCACACACAAACTGCAGTTTATGATTCCAACACTTGCCTTATCCAAGATGATGGTAAGAACCACAAAAGAAGAGAGAAAACACAATGTCTTTTTTATGGGAGGTTGTTTTGTTCTGGGTTCGATAGATTTACTGCCAATATGTTTTATACAAGACTTGAATATTTAATACCACCACTTTGTGAGGGGGGGGGGGGGGGGCAGCTTCAAAACAAAATCATTATGTGAGACTGAAGCGGTTGCTTATTGGAAGTATGTTTTTAGGTCTCAGCATGGCTTTAGAATGAGTAAAAAATAAAAACAATTTTGGTTCATTTGAATCACGAAGCAAAAAAGTAAGTTACTAGTTACAAGGACTGAAACTGACTGTAGTATAAAGAAGTTAAAATGCATTTTCAGCATCTGTTTCACTGGTGTAACGCGGTGTGTTCAAATAAGGATCATCAAAAGGTCACAAGCAGTTCTAATTTCATTTTGCATACTTCCACATTTCGGTGTTGTGGAATTAGCAGACAATGATCTGGTTTTTGTCAGACACACTTTTGGGCCAAATCCGAGTGTGAACAGGCACAGAGGAGACCACTATTGAGTTTCATGGCTGCTGAAGAGAAGCAGGGTGTGAATAACAGCAGTCAGCTACAAACTCTACGCGGTGAATTTGATTTCAGGCTCAGCTGTTCTGACAGTAGGTGAGACCTGGAGTAGACTGCTCCACCAGAGGCTTGTTTTTATGTCTCCAATGCAGACAAGGCAGAAATGGGGAATCTCTGGGGACTTTTGGCTTCTCACTGCATTTCAGAATAGAATAGTATTCAAGGAAATGAGATGGAGATCTGTCCATACAAGATTGAAGTGGAGGACCGTTCAGCTGGATGAGTTACGGTGCTCTGGCTGGGTCACTTGTGTCCAGCCTTTGGAAGCAGCCATTTAACCCACCGGCACTTATATTCCATTTGCTTTTTAGAGTGCATAAGAGCTCTGAGATTTAGAGGGGCACTGCGTTTAATTTAATTTGAGGTGGCTTTGGAACCTTAAATCCTGGTGCTGGTCTCTCTGTAGTCCCAGAGCAGACAGTCCAAGATCCTCGACAGCTTATCATAAAGAGGGGATTAAGTGTTTTTCAGAGAATATGAGGATATGTGAGGCAGACACTCAGCACTTAAAGTTATTTGCTGGCTAAGTAAGTAAACCCTGATCTGCGTTAACTCTAGCCACCCCCCTGTGTCACCCCCTTCTCAGCCAGCAAAGGGGCAATTTGTGGGGTAGTGACTGCAGCCTAATCTGAGCTGAACAGAAACACTGGGGAGCTGCAGATTAATACTTCTCCCAGTCAACCTTAAGATGAGTTGTCTCTGTCAAGCTGTAATTCCAGGAATACGCCCAAACAGGGTCGCTTCCCATTGGACAAGTGCAAGACCCTTGCATGTGAACTTTTGGCATCTTGCATATAGACACAGATGACTGTGTGGTAATAATCCTCTTAAGGCAAGGCCTTTGTTACACAGTCAAAAAGATGTAGCAATCTATCCAGTCTGACGGGCTATGCAAATTGATTCCTCTTATCTTTGTCCAGTTCCTTTGGCCTGTTCTGGGTTAACATTTCCACGAAAAAGCAGCATTTCTTTTCTCTTTCTGGGCTGGAAGTGCTCAGAATGCAAGAAAGCGCAAAACTTTCAGTTCCACAGAGAAGTGAAGATATTGTAGGTGTCTGCTGGGGGAATTTGGAAATAAGTCAGATTCAAGACAATATTAGAAAGTGGTGTCACTGCAAGGAAAACCCAAATGTAGAGGGTCTCCGACAATTTTTTTTTTTAGCTGCTGGTAGAAACACGTCACAGCAGATCTTAGTCAGTAACATGCAGCGTGTCAGCAGAATACGTCAGGGTCAGTCATACAGGAAGTGTCTTCTCACTTCTAAACTGTGTGAGAGGTGGTGTGGGCCATGCTCAAGCTGCTTTGGGTTTTAGCTGTTGGTTGTTTCACCCTCTCTCTTCTCCCTATTTCACCCTCTCTCGTTTTACAGCATTCACATTAAAGGTCCCCGAACAACAGCAGAGGCATTAAAACGATGGAAGGGCTTCTAGTAATTTACTTTATAGGGCTGCTGCCTCTTTCTTGCTGCACTTTTTTCCGTCTGATGTGGAGCTGTTTTAAATTAGACGAATTGTACTGTACAACATGAATCCACGTCCCTTTGAAAGACAGCATCATCACTCCTGCACTTTTTGCTTTACTACATTTCTGCATTTTCCAAAAACACTGCTGACAGCAAAATATTGACATTATTTGACAGATGTTAAAGTGGAGTCCTGAACAATTACACAACTTCCTTCCAAGTGGACTTTTCCAGACCGGCTTCCCACAGATATCCCACTAATCTCTTTATGTCTATATCCTAGCGTGCCAGTCCCACTGCTGTGAGAAAACAGTCTGTGTGTTCTTTAGGCTCTGATTTAGCCGACGTCTGTAATAGTAACCGATGGAATTAGACTGAGTTTCTTCCTCTGCCAGTGCAGGCCCTTTCATGTGGCTACTCCAGATTCTGCCATCGAGTAGATGCACTTCCCTTGCAGCAGCTTTCACCCTGTGACCCTCCAGCTATGAACGCACCGTTTCATGGCTGTACTGTTGGTCACTTTGGGGTGACTCTTTGACTCTTCCCCAACCCACAGCTGTTATTTTGGCATTACCCCAACCTTGCATCCTATATCACTCATCACAGCTATGAGGCCATTACATGTGCTGCATTCTGGAGAGGATATTTTTACTCAGTGCTGCCCCAAGCTACAGGTTTTCAAATTGTGAGTTCAAGGGGAGGGGCGGAGAGAGGGACATGAGGCAAAAATACAGTATGACATGACAGGGACAGGTATATCCCACTGTTCTGAAAACAATGGGAAGCTAGTTAGTTAGTTAGTGTGGCCTACTCACCAGCACAGTCAGTAGTTGGAGCTGCAGCAGTGACACATCTCATGGAGGCCTTTAAAATCCTTAGTGCCCAGTTTCTGCAATTTGTAACATAACTCAGTCAGATCTGCACACACATATATGATACACACATTTTTAGATTCAGCATGACTAGCACTTTATGAGGATATCATCCTATCTGATGAATAAACATCTATAAAACTGTGTCCAAGTAATCCACTGATAGTTCACAATGGTACTATCACAGGTAAATTGCAAACAGGAAGTGCTAACAGGTAATTCAGCACTGTCACGGGGAGACCCCGTGCCCTAAAATAAGGCACATGCACTACACACTACACACTCTTTGTCAGGTAGATTTTATCAAAATGTTAATACCTGGTGGAAACTGCTGGGGAGATGTGTGTGGTATGAACCTTTGGAGGAGGGAGTGAAGGGGAGAAGACACATTGTGACTGGACATTTGATTTATTGAATTTAAATTGTGTTCACCTGTCTCCTTTGTTGCACTTCTTCCCCTGTCAGACCAGGAACAGCCAAAGCTGAGCTGGACCATTCTATTTGGTTAAATAGGGGGTTCACAGGGGAAGAAACCAAGTGTGGCAGACTGGGAGGGGTGTTGACTTTTACGTCGGTTTGCCAAAAAGTAAACAAATATAAGCAGAAAAATGTGGATATATAGCCCACAGCTAACTCAGTGACTCAATGGCAACAAAACCTCATCCCATATAATTTAACAGGATCCACCATCAGGCCTTTCAGCTTACAGTGCAATTTCGTAGTTTATTTAAATCCTTAACTTGTTCTAATCGTCTTTCTTTCTATCACTTCCAGCAGAGTGATGAGTCAGCTTGTAAAAAACAACAGTGCTTGCTCAAGCTGCCTGTTGATCTTCGAAGCGAAGGTGGGTGGTAGCCTGATGATCACTGACCTCCCCTTTGTCATCAGAGGAGTGTGTATGGATATAAGGACGTAGCAGTGGTGTTTTCTTTGGTGTAAAGAGTTTGCTTTAGGATTACATCCCAGAGATAAACACACTATCTGCTAAGTTCAGTCCAGCTTTTCAGACATGTTAGAATCACAGCAACATGTCATGAGTCATGAGCCAAAGCACAGGGATTCTCCCAATCTCTATCCATCCCCTCCCAAACACCCACCCTAAATGTTAAAACTGTGCCGCTCCCTTCCTGCCTCATTATCTAAGAAGATTGGAGTGTTTACCTGAGGAAAGAGCTGAAATTTGTCTCTTTAGGCAGTCGGAAAGATTGCAGGAAGGAAGGGGGAGAGACTTGAGAAGTGTCGAACACTGCTGTGTTTGACACACTGTCAAATAAGGGTTCATCCCTGCTTGAAAATATGAAATAGGAAAAAATGTGGTTTCCTCACTCCCTGCATTCCGTTTTGTTATCAGAGCAAATATTAAAAAGGAAAAGTTGGAGCAGCAATTTTGCTGAAATAAAAATGGTAGTTCTATGGCATTAATATTATTATATTAATATGTTAATATATATTTAAAAAAAACTGTCTTCAGGGTAGCACTGAGAAAACAGTACTAGGTATTTTCCAGAGTAGAACAATCGAAAACACGCTGACCATTTTTTCCTTTTTGTTAGACGACTGACCTTTTCACTGCTCAGACGACTCTGTAAATTTCCCTTTTCTCCAGCCACCAGCACTCTGTGACTCTTACATCCATTTCAACACACACATCAAGAGAAATAAAATAGAGAGAGAAACACAAAGCAACACAAACAAGTGAAGTTTCTGTGGTGTTGAGGCTACATCCAAGCCTTTGGCTGAGACTTCTGATACATGTGATGAGGAAATGGAAATATTAGAAAATGCAATCTATTTGTGAACACATACACAGTGAATATTGATCAACAGAGCAGCTTGGAATTTGTTACAAGTGATGAAACTGTAATATCCTGAGACACAGTGAAATTGGATTTTTCTCTGACACATCAACAAGTTGTTCTTGAGAGGATTGGAATCTAATATTGACCTGCTTGCAGCACAGGTTACACCCAGCAGTTGTGAAAGTAGACCTGCAACTCGCAGTAATATGAGGTCTCAGCTCCTGGAAGCTCCCACCAGCTGCTAAAATAATATTTAGAGTGCTTATTTGCAGCAGCCCTATATTTGAAAAGCCTTCCTTCTTGAGGAAAATGTAATCTTTCCCCCCATTTACATGTGATAGAGTAAATAGTGGAGCCTGGCAGAGGGATTATGTAATCCTTTATATCCACCAATCCGGCACTGGATAAGGTCCTGTGTGTGTGTGCGTTCCCTCACATGTTCCATCAGCTCCTTTTTTTTATTATTTTTTTTATTTTATTTGTGGATATCTGTCATGTTGCCTGAGCTAGATGAGATTACAGCTGGATTTTCATTACTGTGTTTAGCGTATGCGTTACTGTGCTTGTGGGAAGAAGTGGGGTCAAGTGATGGTGCTGACCTCTGTCAAAGATTTGAAACAACAAAATCAGTTAATACTGTGGGTCAGAGGTGGAAACAAACACACACTCCAACAGCCCTAGTTTGCTTTTCTGCTGTAAAAAGTTTACACTTAGGATTGAATTCCTGTGAGACTGTGCCAATGGTTTTGTCTTTTCAATTCGTCAGTTCTGTCACAGGAACAACACATATGTGCACATGCAGCTGTTACACTTCCTGTTGGGCTGTAGTCTAGCAGCATCACATTATCTTTCCCAATCACTCCAGCATCTCATTACAATTCTAGCAATGTTTTTCACTGCACACTTTGATTAGCAGGAATGTAGACTAAACTGCATTCTTGGTTTTTGTTTCTGCCTCCGCTGTGGGAAAATTTGCCCATAAGACAATGATAGGTGCAGTTTAGGTGTTTGTCACACACCAGAGTGGTTGGGTGGATTATTACAGCATTCTCCTGATTCCTCAGCACCTTCTGATCTCATGTATTTATAACACTGAACATATAGTATTATACAGTTTGGCTGAACAGCTTGTTGAATGTGGTAGTTGTGGCATTTAGTGCTGTGGTATTTTTGTTTAGTGATGTTTAGGACAAGACTGCAGTCTGCTGCAGTAACCTGTGTTGCCATTCACATTGTTGTCTGGCAGCACAACAGAGCAGTATAGTTCAATGACTGACTGATAAGTCTGGAAGGCCTGAGGCTACGTACTGTGCTGTAGGTAATGTATGTGGGATGGTATGTGGAGATAGTTAGTTAGTGTTGGCGCACGCCAAGAAGAACTCAAACTCACCTCACAGTCACTCCCCATGACTGAGAAATCAGGAGGCCGGGATGGATGGATGGGTCAACAAACCCATCCATCCTGTGGGTCTATGGGTTAGGCAAATGGCCCCATATTCTCATATGGTTTAGATTGGAGGTCTTGGACTGAGTTCAGTTTGGAAATGCAGTCACACCTTTTTTTTTATCATGTAAAATAACTTCAAACACATTGTCAACGGAATCTAACTATTTTTATTTAGAATTTCCTTTTGAGACCCAGAAAAGATTCAAAACAGCACCTGAGGCCATTCTTTATAAGTTTGTGCAAAAAGACATATTTGGGTTTCTCAGAGTGTTTGATGAAATAGCAGAGGAAGTAATGAGATGCATATCTAATTCATGAGACAATGAAAGATGAAACCCGCAGCCTTAAACTCCATCCCCACAAATGGGATGAAATTGCGCTGGAAATGACTTCACCCATAAATGAAGACACAGTGTGAGAGTGGCATTGCTGTGGTTGCTTTTGTACATAATGGGCGGCGTGTGTAAGGCTGTAGTGAGGTCACCTTCACATCATCTGAATAAAAATGCTTTTACATGTCTGATTGGTTCTTTCTGCAGTTCTGATGGGAATTCAGGAAGAAGCCTGAAGATAGAAAAAAAAAACACATTTGAAATTCATATGTATACATTTATAAACCCCCAGGGAGTCATTATAGAGTTAAAGGAGCAGCTAGGGTATACACAATGAAGTATAAAGTATCTATTTTCTTTATATGACAGATCAATTTAACCAACGTCTATCTAAACTAGCTATTTTTAAAACCTATTTTCACCCAGATTTGTGTTCTGATGAAAAATAGAAAAATGTTCCACAGATTTTAGCCATATGGAAGAGCCAGACAGACCCCTACTGCCCTTGAATTCTTCGGTTTGTGGAGCCTAAGCACTGCGATTATCCAGAGAAGATAGCTGTGCTGTGGTTGGTTGTTGTTAAATTGAGCTGAAAACAAATATCTTCACCAATTGTCTTCTCTTTTTATCATGTCTTGGGGTCATTTTGGACCCACTCTATTTGCAAAAAGCACTGAGGTCTAGACAGTTACTTTGACGGCCTGTGGACATCTTATCATTATGCATTACAGCTCACTCTGTGGCTGAATCAAAGGGGAGTCAGATAAAGTAGATGAGTCAGATGTCAAGCAGAGAAAATAGAAATGTTCTAGTAGATATGTGAAGTAGATATGTGAAGTATCAAGTATTCAAATGAATAAAGCAGCATTTTAGAGAATTCCCCTTTATCTGTCAGTAATTAAAAACGCCTCGTGTAAATGGGTGTCATTAAGTAAACTAATCTAACAAAGCTTGTCTTGATTTTACATACACTTTATGATAATTATGAAGCAAGATATTTCAATACCCCCCATAGTGGATTCCCCACATCCTCATAAAACCACAGCGAGACCGGAGGAGATTGTGGGAGAGGAGAAATGAAATCTCATTAAGAAAGACTGCATAATGACTTTAATCCCCCATGCTGTTATGTAAAAAAAAGCACTGGGATTATTGTGTGGTAGCTGTTTTGCGTGTGCACACACATTAATGCACACACACATACACACACACACACACACACACACACACACACACACACACACACAGTGGTGTAAGTGAACTCTTACCTGTCTCATGTTCTTTTTAATGGACAAACTGTTCCTATATTCGCCGAACTCCACAGTTTCATAATGTAAATAAGAAGGACATTGTGGGTGTTTATGCTGTAAATGTGCGTGTGTGTGTGTGTCTTTGTGTGTTTTCAGTTTGGATGGAATACAATGAAATTTTGTATTCATGTCCAACTCAGTATGAATTAGAACATTATTTGAGTATATTTCAAATTTTTATTTCATTATTTATTTGTAATATTTTTTCTCAAATGCTATCATTAGCTCAAATCTGTACTGTGTATTTAGTGTTAATTAGAAAATATTAGCATGCTGATAGGCTAAACTGAGATGGCTAACATTATCTGCTGAACATCAGCGTTGCTAGTGTGTGTATGATACCATGCTGACATTTGCATTTAGCTCAAAGCAGTGTTACTAAGTGCAGCAGCATCAAAGGGTTTTAATTTGACCCTTTGCACATTAGAAGTGTTGCTGGTGTTTGACCTTTTGGTTAATATATCAACTGTCTAAAAATCTGAGAGCTCATTATTTCATCCTGCTTTTAATTGCTGCTTTCAAACAGATATTTCAAGCTGTATACATGTATGTATTTATTTATTTAAGGCATAATGTCATTCTGGACAGTTCTTTCTTTATTGGTTGAGTTTGTTTTTCTGGATTGTGTTTAAATAGTCTAAGACTCAACCAAATTGAATGTAAACCTCAGGACATTTTTTTTTTTTGTGGGTTTGTGAAAAGGATATAGTCCATATCACGTCTCTATAAAACTGGACGCTGTTTGCGCTGCTCTCAGAGGCCCTGATTTTCTCCGGTTAACATGGCTCCTTGTCAAAATTCCACATAAATAACACTCCTTCAGGTCCACATTCAAGGTTGAGTTCAACTGCTGTTCAGTATTCCTGGGAGATGCTGGTGTGCAGCTCACAGAGATCCCCTGCCAGTCACACAGTCTCATCTCATCTCATCTCAAATACCTTTGCTTCGCTTCACTGCATCTCTTTCCAATACATCTAATGCATCATCTCATACGAACAAGTGGGCTAGCACCTGGATGTATTATTGATGAACTATAGGTTTAGTCTGCTCCCCTGATGCTTCACTATGCATCCTCTCCACTACCATCAAATATTTAACACGTACTGGCTGGGACTAATGCAGCGCGGGCCTTGAGCTGAATTCAAGCTTTTGATTAGTGAAAGAAAATTGGGTAAAAAAAAAAAAAAGCTTTTAATCAAAGTGGTGAGGCTGGCAGACCTACAGGCCTTTTAATTTGATTGATCCTTAGTTTGGCTGTCACAAATTTAGAAGATTAGAGTGAAAGCTGTCTCAAATGTCATAGTGTATCACTGGAACAATGGCATATTCATCCTCACACACTGACTGGAGCTCTGATTTGAATTTATTCATCTTGCTAGTGGTGTAGTGGTGGTTAGTAAACTATCATCTCTAAGCTGCTATATTGGCTTGATGTGGCGTCCACACCAGAGTCAACAAAATGTTGAATCATTTGGATTAGCTGAGTTTCACAATCAGCTTTGATTTCACTATAGTGAAAAGTTCTCAGAAATAGTCCCAATGAAACTAAAACTCTTATGTTTAGAGTATCCTTGATACGGCATCCACACATTAAAGTCAGCAAAATAAAAAAAGGAACATGAACTGAAACCACAAGTCTAAGTTACACTTGTTGTTTGGACCAACTCTTCAAAGTGCAAACAAGGGGTTTGTAGTGACAGTGACAGAAATAGGATTTGCATTCGTGTGAATGTGTTGCTAAAAGTGAGAAGAAGAAATATGATCCAGGAAGTACAGTTTGAATAACACATGAGCTGAAAACTTGTCAGATTCTGAAACACTGGGTTAGACACTATGTGCAAAGGTTTTAAAACTCTGGTCGGTTGTCATGGCGGCAATAATTTCCTTTCAATGATCGTAAGGTAAACTGAATGAACGAATGATCTTAAAGGTCTTAAAGAATGAAGACGCTATGTTTGCATGGCAGAAGTAGTTGCAAATCTCTCTTAAATTCAGGGCCCGTCCTGTGCCAGGAAGGAGTGCAGAAAGATCGTGAGAGAGAACAGGCCCTGAATTTAAGAGACATTTAGGATTATTCCTTTGAACTGACAGTAAATATATCAAATGTGCAGTATAGGGGGAAAATATCTAAAAAAAAAAATATGGTAATCTTCTAAATATTTCCCATTAACTGATAATGACACACTCCATTGACAGTACAGAGTCCTGTGTTTTCCTGCCTTAATATGCTGTGTCAAACTTCTCAAATTTACTGCAGATCTTCTCCAAAGATCTTCTACCTCCACCCTGATTAACAGAAAGTCGTGTTTTTGACTTTCGGGAGTTGAACTTTCTAGCACACGGTCACACTCCTCACCTCTTGCTGATTTTATTAAGGACTCCACCTCTTGTAGGAGCTCTCCTGTGCAGGCAGCTCTAGACACTGTTTCCCAGGCATCTGCAGCACGTTTCCTTTCTGTGTGGCAGGGAAAGGAAGTGGAATGGAAAAAGCACTCCCCCGCCCACTGTGGCCGCATAGCAAGGGAGGAGAGCAGTCGGTCAGGAGCCCGCCGGCCACAGTCGGGCATATTTGTGGTCACCTTTCTCCTTGCTGCAGTCTGAGCCGCTCTGCAGCCTGGCCTGCCTCTGCACTCTGTTGCTCTCTCCCTGCACTGCTCTGTTTCTTATTGTCTCTCACACACTTAAATCTGAAAATTGGTTACAAGAACAGCCAGAAAAGACACACTTTCTCCTCACTCATTATGTGCCCCCCACACACCCCCACTTCTTCCTTTCCTGGACTATTTATACTGATGGGGGTGACACATGAAAAGGAATCACCCTCTTTGCAGGAATGGAGGGGAAGGATCTGGCCACATCAGCAGAGCGGCTCACCGCTGCCTGCCACACTCCGGCCAGAATGAATGACTTCCATCCATTGGCTCCCTCTCAATCTGACGCACACACACAGTGAAACCAGGGGAAAGGGGAACACACACACACACACACACACACACATATACTATATACAGTATATAAACAATGGAAACATATGCTTTACAAATCCAATCCAGCCCTAACTGACCTGATGTAGCCAACATCTATTTCTTTGCTCCTCATGACTCCTCTCCTCTGTCTTTGTGTCTCTTTGTGTCTCTCACCAACACCCATCGCTGTTAAACTGGAGTGCTATTCTTTCCTTCCTCTTAGCCTAGTTTCTCCGAGCAGAAATAGAACCAGAGGGGCCGGAGATCCACAAGTCTCTGTTGGGGATTTGATATGAAACCTGTCCTCTCCAAGCTGATGAAGTTCTGTGTGTGCATTTGTGTGTATGGTTGTGTGTGTATGGTGTATTTGTGAGTGAGTGTATGGTTGTCTCTGGCAAATTAACACTTGAACTTCACCTCCAGTGGTTGAAACAAAAAAAACTGTGTGGTGTTATTTTTTTAGATACTTCTTTTTCCACAAAAATGATTAATTTATTTTCTGTAGCTTCAAATTATAGTTCATACAGTAAATGAACAGTTCAGTGGTGGCCTGATGATGGAAACAGCAAAAAACTGAAAGAAAGTATTATTCATATTGAAGAATGATCATTCACCATTCATCGCTCTAAATGCAGCATTTGTGGTTTGTTAACGTTCGCAATTTTGAGTCACTTCTTCTCAAGCTACGCCGAAAAAAGTGGTCATAAAGGCAGACTTTATGAGAGGGTGGAATAAGTGTCAGCTCCACACTGGCCCCTGACTCTGTGTCAACTCTGTGTTTTGACTGCAGCCACGTACACTAGTATATACAGTTCATCATCCCTATAAATTCATGAAACTGGTAGTTAAGTGTCAAAGAATACATAAATGTGGCTCTGGACTGTTATTACACATCACAAAACAGGTCTGTTAACAAATTTACTGAAGGATATCTGTGTATTCAAAGTCAGTGTATGAAATAAATAACAAAACATTAAGAACTTTAAAAATCCTGGACTGATTATTTACCCATTTCTTCAAGCATGCTCACTATGTTTTAGTTTCTTTTATAAAGCTAAAACAAAGGAGGGACAGGTACATTAGGGAGGGAGCGGCCTTCAGGGTAGCTGTCAGTGTACATTGCTGTCTGAGTGCTGTTACCCTGAATGCACATGGAAGTACCTGGTGTTATTGTAGTGTGCAGTCAGGAAGATCCACATTCCTGCGATGTTTCTTGCCTGGCATCATGCTCAGATACACACGGACCCCAGGAGGCCTGCGACTTGAGAAACTCATTAGCATTGTTCAATTAAATGGATCTGCAGGGGTTATATGTGCAGCGTTGTCACAATGGCAGTGGTGACCTAAGATGTAGCTATAATGTAAAATATCACTCTTTTCACTGTTGCTATGGTGTCGTGCCAGGTATTTCTGCCCCTGTATAATCACCTGTGTAATTTAGGATCACCTCAGCAGAAGCTGCCATGTGAGAAAAACCTGTTACAGAAATATTGATGTGCATATTGAATCAGGAACACTGGATCCAGCTGCAATGACGATTAGAAAGAGCCCATTTGCAGATTTGGAAAGCTGAGTTCCTTTGTGGTCTCTTGACCTTTATCTCTTTGAGTGCCCGTACAGCATTGCCATGGCAACTAAACTGGGTGCTGCCAGCTTGGTCGAGGGTTGTGGTGCCTCATTCTCAGATACATCGCCGAATGTCCCTGCATTTTTAAGACATGTCGGTTACAGTAGGGGAGAGAAATCAAAAGGACAGAGTTTGATTATCAGATATTAAAAGGCCTCATTGAGAGTAGAGATGATAGTTGTGATACACTGCTACACAAACACAGAGCTGCTGGCTCCCTGTAATCCCTTACAGATTAGCATTACACAGCTCATTGCTCTTGAATCTAGTACAATAAGCACTGCTGCTCTGATCTGACTTACTTACAGGTAGCTGCTGGAATAAGCATTATAATGTAAATAGTTTTAACTTCTCATACAGTATTAGCACATGTTTTTAATAGATATTATCTTGTTGAACTTGTCACAGGATCAAAGCTGTAGTTTATATTTTAACCACCACAGCTCTCTTGTCCCTGATCTTACACTAAGTGACACTTGGCCAGCTCTACCTTTATTAATTGTCTGCTAATTGTGTGGTGAGTGTAGACGGGTGTGGCTCAGACAAATGCAGTCTCTGTCCAGGAGGGACGCTCCACCATCTGGCGTAGGAATCCCCCTCCCAGCAGGCTGTGCGTATGTGTGTGTGCATGCTTCTCGAGGCCAATTAGAGTACAGCTGCAGTTGTGCGCTACACTGTTAAGCAGTGTTGTCGCTGTTTGACAGGCCGACTGAAGGGTGGTGGAGGGTGGGGAGATGGGTAGTGTCTGCTAAGGCCATGCAGGGATGACAGCTTGATGCGTTTTACAATTACAAGTGGTATCAAGTGCAGTGGTGGAAAGTAACTAAGTACATTTCAGTATTGTACTACATTTATTTTCCAGCAAGTGATAATATAACAAGCTTTAAAATACATAAAACATATTGTTACAGATTAAACCAGTGGTTTGAAACCTTTTGGCTCCTGATGTCTTACAAAAACCAGTATGTGGTCAGGGTCACATTTCATATGTCTCTAAGTTCTTCACAGCTCAGATCTGAATACTTGTTAGTGTCAGTGTGTGACTAGTGGGTGACAAATCAGCTCAGCAAACTCTTACCTGAAAGAATTAAAGGTGTGTAAAGGAAATGTGAAATATATCCATGATTCATCCTAACTTTGACTGGCTATGGACTGAGACTTCCTCCGCATACAAATATTGCATCAGTTGAGTTGTACCTGTGTTGGAACAGCTGCTCCTGCTACTGTATGCTCTGACTGCTGTGGGAAGTGCTAATAAGAAATGCTGTTACCACATGTCAGAGCAGAGGTGATGTTACAAATCGACGTGCGTGTTTTTGGAGAATGCTAATCTTGGGGAATTCAGGCTCTCCTCATCTCTGATGCTGTAGGTGACTGAGCTGTGGGTTTCACTGAAACTGGGGGATAAATAGCATAAGAGCACACTTAAGTCAAGACATTATGAAAGAGAAAGAAGGCAAAGAGTTGTGAGCATAACTCATAACAAGAATGCTGCCCTTAGTGTGAGAATGTGAGCAGGTGGTTTGACTCAGATGACAGGAATCTGACCTATGTCTCTGCTCCCAGTCACAGTCCAACCTGCACCCGCCTTTGAAACACGCTGCGTGTCTGTGTTGACAAATAGACAAGCCATGCCAGTGTGGAGGAGAGCAGGATCAACAACATTTATTATGCTGCAGTGCAGTTCCTTACTTGCTTGGCTGTGATCTTCCTCATCATCCTCCGAGGCAAAATCTCTGAAATGACAAGGACATTATGCACGAGTTATTTCTGAAACGTACAGAGGTGCACGATTCTAGAGGTCAAGTTATGCTAGGTTATACCCGTCTGCTGGGCTCTGAGGAGAGGCGCAGACAGATCAGACGCAGCCAGCTTTTTAAAATGTTAGTCATGCTGCTGTTCCATTTTCATGAGCTGTGTTGTAATTCCCAAGGACCAGTCTGCCAGTTTCAGAGAGAGTCAGATAGCACTACCAAGCACACCACACTCATCTGGACTGCCAGGATCTCAGGATAGAGATATATTATTTCTTTATCTCTCTTCTTTTGGGTTATAAAATAAGACTTTGAACTTTTCCAAGCTGGTGGTCTCTAGAGGAGCAGAATTCATTTGATGAAACTTGTTGCTTCTTGTTTACTGATGCTTAAAATTGTATGGTAGCCGTAAAGGGATTTTTGTTAAACCCTAATTTATCTCTCTCTGATCTTCTTCATCTTGATCCTCTGATGTTTATGATGTGTTAAAAAGTTTATGATTGTTCCTTGTGCATGCGTGACACGCCAGCAATGTTGAACAAACATAAGTCATAAGGCTGTGATGAGCCAGTATTCAGCTGTTCACATATGCTTCCTGTCCTACCTTTGGCTGAGTATCAAGTGCCATGCACTTCATTAAGACGTTAGAGGCATGCACAGAATGTGAATTTGCTCTTGGGTTACAGTAACAGGAATAAGACAGCTTCAAAGACCTTGTGGTTTCTGACAGTGGAGCAATGTTATGTCGCTGCTGCATGTCTGTGTGACTGCTGAGAGCTACCAGAAATATTGACCTCACACAGGCGGTTGCAGTGTCATCTGGTAAAACCAAAATCGACTCCAGTCACTGGAGAGTCGACCGTGCTGGAGCTGTTCCCCCCCCGAGCTGTTTACATGAGCCAGTGGTGGAGAAAGTGTGTGTGTGTATGTGTTTGCTATGAGAGTGTTTTCGTGTGTTTAACAGAAGATGTGATTTAACATTAGAAACTGTTCTTATACTCTATAACACCCTGTGGTGAAATCTTTGCAGCCATTTACTAAAGTTTAGCACTGTATGGCAGCCAAGAGAGCACTTACCAGGGATGTTATATTGCTCTTCGGGGATGTTAAGTGAATGAGTACTGTCTATCCATCATATCCACCAATAATCACAAGCCACAAAAGACTACCATAAAGCCAGAATTAAATTAGCCATAAGTCAAACATAGCTGACTGTTTCAGTACCTGTGATTACGATTATTATTAAGTCTTGAAACCACATTTATGTTTTTCCTCTCCTCCTGTTTACAGGTGTTGTGCTCGACATCCAGCGGAATTACGAGGTATCAGACAGTGGAATCGGCTTGTTGCAAACAGGTAACCCCTTTAATCCCATAATTACACATGAAAAATGTTAGCTCAACAGCTAAACACATTCTCCAAGTAATGAGGGTAATCATTGTGTAGCTGGGATGTTTTGGTGTTACAATACGGAAATTCATGCTTTCTTTTGCAGAGATATTGATGGAACAATTTACAGATAGAAGTGCTGTGCATTATGGAGTTAGTTTACACTAATGTTTTACTTATTCCTCTCCTTTTTCTTCCTTATATGTATTAAACTGCTATAAATGTAGAAATGAGAGAGTTGTCTCAGAGGAAAACATAAAAACTATGACACACGTGAAAAAAAGTTTCATAAAGCCTTTTGTGTCTAAGGGTGTGGAGTTTGTAAATGTATTAAAATTGAAGCCGGTTACATTTACTTAACACCAACGTATCACAGGCTGACCTAAGTCAGGGTGTTTTTGGGAGCAGCATTTCCTCACAGTCAGGAGCCGCGGCAGCAGCAGTGGCAGGGCAGGTCAATTGAAAGCAAAACAAAGTCAGGAGCCAGGCAGACTGTTCTCCTGAGAGCCTGCATGCATGTACCCTGAGTGTGTGTGTGTGTGTGAGGACTCTGGCTCAGGGCAGGGTTTCCTGCTCCACTCACGACCCCAGATGAATTCACCTTTTAGGGAGATACCTTGCAAAGCCCTCTCATTGGAGGACAGGACCCACTCTTGTCTCCATGTGCCCTCAAACTCATTCAAACACCTACAAACGTGCACACAAAGTGCCATTGAGGGCAGGCAGGCAGGTCTGAGGTCCGAGGGTGAAAGAATACAGCCCAGTGTTTCCTCCGTCACTTGATGTTCTTAGACCAACGTTGGGTGAGCTGAATGGGGTGTTGAGGACAAAAATATCTACCAGGAAAAAGAAATCAGTCTTGTAATTTCTGTTGGCTTTTCAGTGAATAAGCCATTTCATCACTTCCAAATCTCATTTCCACCCAGTTTTCAACAGTATGAAGAAACTATATTTTCTATCAGCGACTCTTTCTCCTTTACACATTTTCCTCCTTCATCTTCTTAGGTACGTTTTTGTCATTTTTTTTTCTGGCAGCAGTTATCAAAAGGTGTATATAATTAGGCAGTTGATAACACTTAATTTCACATCAACCTTTTTTCATATGCAGCCTTTACAAACTCGTACTGGTTCTGATGTGTGGAATCAAAAACAAGAACTTAACTCAAGAAAAACAACAAGGCTGAGTAAAGGGCATTATTAGTCTTTCAGTCAGCCGCTGCCTGTATTTGTGAAAACACTTCAAGGTGATGTCTTGGTTAGTATGAAATCTTAACAAGGAACAGGAAACCGTGAAGGGTGTTTGACTCTTAATTCTGTTTGTGTTGGCTCATTATTTAGGTTATGCACACAACCGCACTGGCACAGACTCACACACACTTAAACACACACACACACACACTGTACCTTAGTAGAGTGGCATGTGTAGCTGATTTGCCCTCTGCATCGTCTGTGGGAAGCACCCAGCCGTCCAGGCAGCAGGGTGCTGTGTGTTTGGTTTTCATGGCCTGTCCTGGCTTGTCATGGCTCATACTCTCCGCTTGGCCCCTGATCCCCAGGCGACCTCTTTCTCACACCGGCCTGAGGAATGCTGGGTCTCCGGGCCTAGAGCTGTGAGAGCGGGTGGGCGCAGACGGGGAGCCTAGATGTGAAGAGGAGGTTAGAAGGTTGACGTAATCAGGGTGCTGGAAGGGAGAGTGTCAGTGTGTGTGTGTGTTTACAGTGTGCACCCCTACCAGCCACTTCCGTCTCCAGAGGGAACAATCCCTGCCTCTGTGAGCACCTGCAGGCCAGGCCGGCTCTGCCTTCTCTCCCTCCCCGCTCCCTCTGTCCTGGCAGCTTTTGTGCACCTGGGAACACAAACTGCCCACGTAGGTGTTTTACAGGCAGTGGGCGTTGTGTGCGCTGAGGCTTTCTCTGCTGCCAGGTCACCCTCACACTTATGAAAAAACACTGACCACACGCTGCAGGATCCAAGTCCTAGAACAAACACAAGTCTGAGTCAGAATCACTTTATGAACTCTGATCTGGTTCAGTTTGAGAAAAGCACAGTTTTTACCCTTTTCTTTGGCTCTTGATCACAACTACTGGAATGAAAAATTTCCCATATCTACACTTTACTGACAAGTTGTTTGCTTTTGGGAAATTCTAGCCTGACTGAGCACTAGAGGAGCCCTTTAGACCTGCTGCAGTGTTTGTGCTTTGATTATTTCACTGCAAAAAACCTATTTTAAATCTATTTCTCTTTAGTCAATTTTTGAGAAGTATTAGATGACTGTGTGTTTCCAAATGAGAATCAAGTGCATTTTTATCTCTTTTATCATTTTCCAGTACAACAGTGCCCCTCTCCCTTGGCTTGATTTACATTAGAAAGATGCTTGGTAAGACTGATGCTTTTTGCCATGCGATGGTGTAAACTGGTGCTTACATGTTAAAGGACAACACATGGAAAATAACTTGTGGTGAGCTCAGCCTCCGCAGCACCAGTTATTTCTGTTATTTGGCAACACTGACCCTTTGAAAAGCAGCTTACACAACACAAACTGACATGAAGTATGTGTATGTGTGTGTGTGTGTGTGTGCACGCGTGTCATTATTGCCTGAGGAGCTGAGGTCTCAGCTGTCTGTGTGAGAGGATGAGATGTTCATAGCTGTCACTCAGGTTAGAGTAAAGGCACGCTGTTTAAGCCTGGAGCTCTCAGGATCCGTCCATCAGCAAGTGGAGATGGTCTCACCTGTGCTCAGCAGACCTGTCAGAGCACCGGGACAGCCTGAGCTCAGCTCTCCCACTGAAAATGTCCCTTAGGCAGCGGCTATCTGAAGTGAGTGACACTCACACACAGCTGTGAACAGGACCAGTCCTCAGGGGTATGGAGGGGCCAGGAAAGGTTAATGGAAGAGACGACGAGGAGAGGGGGTTCACCTGGATGGTATTACCTTTGGATGAGGGGAGTTTTGAGCCCTTTTGTTAACCAGACTGAGAAACCTGAGAGAAGGTTTTCTCTTCCTGTTAACATGCTAAGGTTATTGTATTCAAGTGCTTTGAGGCAAATCGGCAAAAAAAAAATCTTAATGGGTTGAATTATCTCCCATAATGGAAGCTGGCATAGTAATTATCCTTCACTGGTTCGGCATGGAGGCAGAGTTATTGGGGTCAGTCGGGCTGGATGTACAGTGGGGCGGCGGCTTAATAAGGAGCCGGCGCTCAAAACAGCTCGCAGACTGTCTGTGCCCTGTTCTGTGTGTGGCTGCCCACCTAGTCTGAAATGTGACACCGGTGAACACACACACACACACACACACACACACACACACACACACACACACACACACACACACACACACACACACACACACACACACACACACACACACACACACACACATACAGACATACACCAACTGACATTGCACCAGTCTTAACATGGTGTCAGTCTGCCATTCAGCCAGTATGTGAACTGTGAAGAATGCGGCCACAGGTGCTGTGTGAGACTTACGACTTGAGCTCCGCTAACACATCAGACTTTGACTGCACACACACAAAAAAAAAGCTTTAGGCTTAAACGGCGAGAAGTCAGCATTGTACTTAGCAGAAGTTCGGTTTTTGCCTCAGAGGGTTTATCCCGTGCCGTATTGTAGTGGTGGAGGTCTGGAACCTGTTATTTACTGGATCTGAGGTGTGGCCGAGTGCATAGGTTTATGGTCAGTGTCAATCAAAAATTCCCACTGTTGAATGGAGGCCTCTCTGATTTCCTTTAAACAGTCTGAAGTTCAGTAATCAGTGCTTGATCAGCTGTTTTGGCCACTCACAGCTGCTCCTATTTTGTCTCCAGCCGTCATTGGTGTCCACTGGTACGTCCTCTCTCTCTCTCTCCCTCTCTCGCTCTCTATCAGCAGTTTGGCAGCTGTTGTTGGCTTGTTGTCACTCCCACTGGCACCTTATAGGAGACAGAGGAGATAGAGGCATGAGGGGAAATGAAGGGAGAAGAAAGAGCCACCTGTGACTTCCTCCCTCTGGTCATGCATGGCAGCAAGGTTTAATCTTCTCCACTACTGATTCCCAAAGCTAAATAATTGCATTGCGATGGTGTTCAGCAGCCGCTTTCCTGCTGTGACAAGAATAGAAAGATGACCCGATGATGCATCAACATCACAGAGTGTGTGTGTGTGTGTCTCCATCTCAGACTTTTTTTTAGGCCATGTCTCAGAGGAGGGCAGCTGTTGGGTGATGATTGGCACCCTGCTCCTCGTTTCCTTCCCCCTCACTTCCTGTCGACGAACCAATAGCACTGCTGCTGACTGACTGCCAATCCAATGAGGATTTTATGGCCAATTAAACAAGCATGCTGTCAACCCTTTTTTCACCTAAATGTTCTATGAGAGCTCAAACAAAGGAGAGATGGGGAGTTGTGACAGACACACACACATTTGAAAATAAACCCTTTTTAGTCATCGTGGGAGTGACCAAGTATTTATGGCAACAGTACGGATACTTCCTCCTGCTTCTCCGAAACAGAGGCGGAACTCTGATCGATTGCTTGACACCACTGGGAGGCAGGTCAACTCTTTATGCTCCGAGTGACGTCACCAGGTCAATTAGGAATGCACACACTCCACACCCTCCTCGTCAAACGCATGCTTTCCATTCATGCATACCTCAGCAAGTCGGGGTCAAAGATACGGCTACTACTTGCTCATTTGGTCTTTAGTCATTCAGCATCAAATAAGCATGTGTATGTGTGAGCAAGGGGAAATGTGCATGTGCTGTATGTGTGTGTCGGCCAGTTTTCCAATCCCATTAGTCCCAATAACAAGGGTAGTGTACAAGAACACAAACACAGGCAAGTAGGGCCCTCTGTCATTTCAGCCAGAGCTTGTCATTAAGTCGGCTGCTTGTGTAGTTACTGCAGGAAAATGGCAGAAAAGAAAAAAAAAAAAAACCTCCTCACCCAGCGCTCAAGTGTTCTGCTGCTGGATCTCAGCTCAGTGCCATGTCACCAGCCACAGGAAAGTATTCCTGGGGAAAAATAACTGTTGTTTTTATTCATGGTGCAGCCTGGATTGCAGTGTGGAACTTGCACATGAATGAACATGCATCTGACTACTATTTCTTGTTATTTAAAAAAAAAAAAAAAGCAAGCACCTTTTTTTATTCTTTCCATATGTGTTTGCTTATAATATGTGCTGGTAATGTGCAAAAGATCGTATTCCAGGGCACTCCTGCCAGCCCGGCTGGTATTTGTAGTAGCGTGTAATTCTCCCCAGCTGCAGCTGAGCAGGTAGTGGAGAGATCATGCTATCAGCTCTCAGAGAAGCTGAAAGACTGAGTAAAATAAAAGGGGTTTAAGTTGGCATTAGGTGGCACCTGATGGCAGCTTCAGCAGGAATTAGCTGCTGAGTTTGACAGAAACAGGCAAGAGGAGAGAGCTGCATGGGTATTTCCTAGGCTGCATATGGCATTTATCAAACAGCAGCCAATGCATCTGTAATCCAACACGGGTGAAGTCTGAGCGCAGGGGTTTCTCAGAGAATTAGTGGTGATCAGAAATGTGAGGAATGCAGAAGTGTTTAGGGCGACACATGAAGGGGAATCCAGGAGGCAGAGAAGTGATGTATGAGAATGTCTGAGTTTCAGTAAGACACACTGGTCGGCTCTGGTGTCCCAGTCGGACAAAAAAAAGTCTCATGTCACACCCGCCAGTCTCATTAATCATTAGAGTAAGAAACAAAGATGCCACGCCCCCCCCCGTACTGCACACCTGGTAGAAAACACAACACAGTGCAGCCTTAGTGCACTGGAAACCATTGAATGGCTAGTGATGGCTGAAAGGAAGCCAGCGGTCTAAGTTTTTTTTTTTTTATTACCATCTGTGTTGTGGTGATTATCCTCTGTTTTTGCAAACAATTTTCAGTCAGCAGTAGCAAAATCGAGATAATAAAATATATGTAACATCTTTTCCAACCTTTCTAGTGATGAATATTGATTTTCTCTCATTTGTATTTCATCTGAATATCACAGCGAGCAGACAAAGCCTAGTTTAAATTGCTCTTCTCCATATGGATACACACAGACCCTTTATGAGGCCCAGAACTCCAGTAAACAGTGTTAGATTTACTGTTGTGTTAAATATAATACACCAGGGGACGGTCTAAACCTCCAGGCTGCATTCTGTTAAACAAATACCGGCCAGTACATCTCCACAGCCACAATTCAGTAGTAAATATAACAATGCCTTTGCAGCCTCTGTATTACTATAATTGCAAATTTGCATTATACTGTACTATTAAATGTAGTGCTGTACTGTAACATGAGTAAGCATAAATGAAATCCTCAATAATCTTGCTGAGAAAAGAGAGTTTCTTCAAAGTCTCTGTTTAAGTGCACATCTAAGAAAAGATTCCAACTATGGAGTTTCTCCTTCCTTCCTGGAACGAGGCCTCCCCTACCTGTACTTTCTGTAATTTTGTCCTAGTGATTCATGAAACATTGCTTCACATGTCCCAGCGGGCAGCTTCAGGTTCTCTCCTATGTGTACATATATGTACAAGATCAGCCTGAATCACCTCATCGTGTTAAGAATGAGCTAAAATAGAGTCTGATTTTGCTCCAGATTTTGTGGGCGGCGTTGTCAGAGACATTTCTGCCAGCAGCTCACGCTAAATACACAGCAGTGGCTGTCCGATATGGTAGACAGATTACTTCGAGGTCTTTGATCATGCGTCCATGGACCACTTTGTACGTTCATCTCTGTTGTCTGCTGCAAAGTCAAACTTTGAGGTAACAGACTGTATGGTATTCTTTTTCTGAGGAGGGTTACATATTGTCTGAGCGCCTCACATATTCTGCCCGTGATGACATCCGTGACAGTGGTATGCAGGGTTGGGTTACCTGTCGTGTTTCCACAGCAGTGCCTGTGCCCTCTACACAATGCTTGAACTGGTGACCTTAAGGCTATTAAATAAGACGACTCCTAAATGACAAATGTGCTGTATCATCATTCGGGTGAGGCCACCACATCACCATGGCGACACACGGAGATGTCACCCAAAAATCACAGCAGCAAAATATCACATACTGAATGCAATACAACTACTACTATGTAGTTGCTGAATACAACTACATAAAATGTATTATCTAAACTGTATGATAACAGAGGCCATACTAGCCTGAGCTTAACTGGACTGAGCCAATACAAGAGCAATAACATAGTTACAAAGCCGTAATATGCAGAAAGCAGCAGATAACCTTGTAATGACAGAAAGGGCAGAGACACAAAGGTGGAGGAGAGTCAACAGACACTGAAGATGGAAGTTGTGTTTATGAAAGCAGCGTGTTTACGATGTGATGAGCTCTAACACCTAGACACACACCTTGTCCACAGCGGTCAGGTCAAAGTGACACTGCTGTAAATGGCACTGAATGACAACACCTAGCCTGTAGACATGAACAGACCTGCCCCCAGGATGCTGCTTCTCCTATTCCTCTAATTCTGTCTCTTGCAGCTGACGGACACTGGAATTCCTCGAACTGCTTCCCTTTGGTTAGACTGCATGTCCTGACTGTCAGGTCTCACAGCTGCAAGGATGACGACGCCTTCAGCGACTGTGGGAAATACCCAAATGACAAACCTAAAAAGAATATGAAAGTAGGAATTGAACTGAGATCTAAACTGATGAGATCTGAATTTTACTGGGTAGAGAGCATAATAACAATGAAATTTATTATTGCTCTATGATATTGATTTGCATCCCATATAGGTAACAAGTACTGTTGGACATTTTCATTTTCAATAACTTAAAGGATAAAACGTGTCCCTGAGAGAGTTTCTTTTCAATTCAGCATTTTGCCTCTGTAGCACAAAGTGGCTCTGCTCCTCATGATTTCTATATTAAATAAAAAAGGGATTGCTTTTTGTGGTTATTTCCAACTTGAAGCCGTAACAAACTCTATTTACTTCAAAAATCTGATCTCAGTGGTAGGAGCTTACAGGGAGCACTTGAAAGGAGCAGAATACTTTCTGAGTACATCTGAATTGGTCGGGGATTAAGCCGTACTATATTTTTGTGCCTCTCCAGACTTCATTTCCACTTTTTCAATCTAAATCACTGTCTGCTCACCATCAAGAGAAATGTGAATTGTCCCATATACAACCATTCAAAAAAAAAAAGAAAAAGGCTCAAATGGGCTGCTGAGCATTTGGTATCCCACAGCTGGATGCTGAGCCTCACAGGTGCTCTCTTCAGGGGAAACTAGTGTTTCATAGGGAAATGTATCTGTACAGGCTCAGTGAATATCAATCGAACACACACACACATACACACACTCAACATATGTGTGTCTGCATCTCCTCCTGATGCTCTATTCACAGTGGTATTGAATCATAGGGGGTGAGTCATCCCAAGGGCATTGTTCTGCTGGCCAATCAAAGAGAGGACTGGATTTCCGGTGTTTCTAGTCTCCATCTGTGTAGCATGTGAAGGAGAAGAGTGTGTGTGTGTGTGTTCAGGGGGGATCTGCCCATGGGGGTACAGCTTGCTAAATTGTATTCCATTTCTGAGTTGAGTTACATTCACTGTCATGACTCTCCGTGTTTCTACCCAGCAACAAGCTTCTGAGAGGCTCTGACTCATGTGTCGTGAAAGGATTTTCACGAGTTATATTTAAAATAATGTTTCCTACACAGAGAATATGTGCTGATAAAAAAATGTTGAATTTTCCAACATCAGACTAATCAACTAAACCCTTAAGAAGAGGGATAATTAGACCAACCAATTCCAACCAATTTAACCAGCCGGACATTTTTCAGAGTATAATTTATTAACGATAAAAGGCTTTGGTACCAATTCACCATGAGGCATATTTCATGAGGTGTTTCATAAGGTGCCACTAATGGTGATAGATAATGAATGATGATGGTGATGAAAATAAATGAAGATAAATGATCAAGTCAGGACTCGCTGTCATATACCATTTAACATTAATGAGTGTAGAATGAATAGCTTATCGTCAAGTGAAAAACTGTAGTAGTTAAAGGTCAAGAACTTTACAAGAAGACAGTTTTAAATATCCATAAGCTATAAGTACATGTGTTTTGGTCTGGAGAGGTTCTGTGTATTATACAACCACACTGACAAACAATGCACCAGGCCTTTGGCTTACTCATAACATATTTTACCCTTCTTTGGTAATCTGTAAGAGAATGATTAGCATTGTATGATTATCCTGTGTCTAACATTGCACTAACAACACTGTAATGTTACACTTGAATACCTGGCTTCAGTATCTCCAGTATACCTGTTATTGTCTCTCCTTTCAGACTTCTCGCACAGGCATTGTCCTCTCGTGGAATGTCCTAAGACTATGGTAATTGATGTCATTTGCTCGCTGAGAGACTGTGAGAAATATGCCCAGCATCTTATGTGGAATTTGAAGAAGAGAAGCATCACTGCGGTTTTGACACTCCTACCTGAGGCGCATATAAGACTGAAATTAGAATGCTTTGTATTCTTTGTGGGAAGAATTCAACTTGATTCGTTGGACTGTTGTTATCTATTCTGTCAGAAGTACACAAAGTTCGAGAGACTCTGAGTTCTTTTGCTTTCAGCCCTCGCTACAAAGAGAGTATGAAATAAGGAGGAATAATGATTAATTCATCTACTCTATAGAGGCTTCAAAGTACAAAACCACTTCTGCCAGACTGGCCTGCCTGCAGTCAGATGAGCAAACATTAACAAGTGACCTTAGTGGTTCAGACAGCTCAGTAAGGTTATAACGAATCGTCTCCATAATCACCACACAGCTATGTCCAGTTATAACTGTACACAATAATCGAGTCACCAATGTCTTTGCTGTTGATTAACTGTTTTCTTAACTTACGCCATTGGAGTGGAATGGACTCGCAAAGAGGAGATAAACAATGGTTTAAAAAAACAAAGGAATTTGTGTTTGTTAAGCTCATAGAGGGGAATATGTTACATAAGCCTAATGATAAAGGCAGGATGTCAGGCAGAGCTGATAGTGTTCGGCCTGTTAAAGTATTTTCCAGTCTACGGTTGAGTCACTTCCCTCAGACATAGATGGTTATGCAATGCCGTCATTGTCATATAGAACTATCATAATTACACACCAACAGCAAACACTGTAATTACCAGGAATACATCCTGTCCTTTTGCTTAGGTTTTGCTTAATCTGTGACACTTTCAGTGCATGTATTGTCTTCTGCTCTCATGAATGAGTCTTAATTATTGTGTCCAGGTGTAAACAGAAGTGTCATTAATGGAGGTTAATTTTGCTTCTACACTGCTTGAGTCGCTGTCTGAAAAGTAGTCAAAGCTGACCATTGTCCTACTAAATGAGGTTATGAAAACTCTTCCTCCCCTTTAGCCTGTAGTGTAAACATCCACAGAGGATGTCTGTGGTACTCACCAGACATCAGCTCCTCGCTGTCGGGGCTTTCCTGCCTCATATTTGTTACATATACACTTTTTTTATTTATGAAAGATTACCATCTTTGGTGATCAGCCAGGGCGTAGCTCTGATGGCACAGCGGAGATCACACAAACAATTGTGGTGTTCCACTGTATAAACAAGAATAAACAGAGAGACAATGGTGGTCAGTGTAGGAATGTGACTCATGAGGACAAGCAAAACTTTATGCATATTTGATACTCAAGAGCTGCTGACTGTATGCCAAACCTTTCCAGCTACCTGTTCAACAGGTCCATTTAAAGTCTTTCAGACTGCAAACACATACCCTGCATGAATCATTGAGCTTTTCCTATTAATGCAGTTCTCATTGCCTGCGCTGGGTGAGACCTAGCATCTGTGAAGACTTATTCTTAGCCGTGGTTTGTTTGTCCTTCATACAGTGTCTTGAAAAAGACTGAACACATTTATTTTACTGTCAATAAGTCTATTCTCATTAATCAAGCCACACGTCTAAGGGCTGGTCTGCACTGCCCAGACTTCTTGCATAAAGATAACTCCAAACAAACTTTTAAACAGAACCCCGTAATTAAACCGTGATTAAGTCTCATGGATAAAATTTTGGTGATTGGTTTATTTTTAAAGACAACATACTGGATCTCTCAAAATTAGTTATGCTAGAGGGAGGACAGCATTGTTTCCAAGTATGACAGATGTCTTTATTTGGGCCCCTGTAGATTTGCAGCCCTCAGTCAGGACTGGCAGGAGAACAGCAGGATTGTTTTACAGACAGTGTTTGTAGTGACAGGGCATTTCCTGGGAGCAGATGAGCCTCCATAAATTTTACTAGAGATAGCAGTGTGCATCCTGTCTCAGTGACAGCACGTTTTAGATCATGTAGATTATTCCCGTGCCACACTGAATGTGCACCATCTTGTAATACATCCACTGTAACATTGGATTAATTACATCAAAATGGCATCATGAAGGATTCAAAGAATCAGGTGTCTCGGTTGTGAATCTATAGAGGCCGGCAGGGTCGTCAGTGCCAGCTGATTTTTAAAAAATGCCACTGTACTGAAAGTAACACACCCTGATTCTGTGGAAAGGCGTCTGTGCTTTGCTTTGTTTAAAGTAAAGCTTTGTGACTTATCATCTCATTGTTACTTATGCGTGACAGTCATTCATCGTCATATTACTCAGCTTCTTGAGAAAATGTTTAGCATTGTCACTGCACACTTGCCCTGCATCACTCAGTTGGGTCCAAATACACTTCATAATGTTTTCACCAAATTAAAAGTAAAACTACTATTTGAAACATTTGGTTTATTTTGTTTTTGCCAAGTTTTGCACCAAAGAGTTGGTCTCTACTTTGTACAGTCTCTTCTTCTACGTGTAGACTAAAGATAAACTCACACCAAACATGTAAAACCAAATAAATACATGAGGCTCATTTCTCTTGCTCAGAAAGAAGTAATGTTAATAAACAGTGTAAATTCTTACATAAATGTGAACACACTGTCAACACCTGACTTCATTCCCATGTGCTGACACTGCCAAGACGTGATAATGAGCCTTAAGAAAATGGAGTAGCTTATCAACAAATCACAAAATTGCTTGGAATGGGACACACAGAGAGAGGATTACGTGTGGTCCTGCTAATGACTTAGAATAAGCCAGTTAATGATGTGAGGATATTTATTTTTGACAAACTGTTAAACAGTGAGAACATTGGCCCCTGGCTTTTAAAACCAAGGTGGACAAGCTGGTACTGAGAGATTGTAGACCTCTCCTGAAGCTTATCTCTAATATGCAATGCAGAACACCCAGTTCTCTGTGTGTGTGTGTTCGTGTGTGTGTAGATGAGTTTCTCCAGCAGTGCTGTGGCTGCAGGGTGAGTTAGAAAACCTCTTTAGAGAGGCTGGACCTGCACACAAAAGTTATCAGAGTAATTTAGCGTTACACAATAAACCTGCAGCTCTTAGCCACGTAAATGCTTGTGATGGAGGCTGCAGAAAGGGAGACGAGGTGGGAGGTGCAGGCAGCAAGAGGAAGAGCGGTGAGACCGAGAGGCAGAGAGGGGAAACATAGGGACGAGGTGGGAGAGACTCATTAGCTGTAATGAACCGATACAGTAATAGCAGCACCCGTGAAAACCCAAACTGTAATTGATTCATTCATTAATAATAATGCAAATTAGACTTAAATTAGATTGCAGATTACATTTTCACATGACTGTGAAATGGGATTTATTTTTTCTCACAATGACACAGTGAGGTCACAGCAGAAGATACCTGCATACGTGTGTCTTAAATAAAACAGCAGTTAAACAAAAATTAAGTCATAGTTTTGATTTTATATAAATGAACATTGTATAATTAACTTACATATTAAGACCTAATTTCATCGGGAGGTGAATCTTTACTAAAAAAAAAAAGTTATCTGCCACCAACATTAAATATTTTTTGTGATATAATAAATATTTGTTTTCCTTTGTTTTTCCATAAAGGAAAACACTGCATTTCTATAAGCAGTGTGTAATCACTTTGAACTACATTTCTATATAAATGAAGTTTTTTAAATTATTAATAATATTACTGCTTTTTGTAGAGCTGCATTAGTCAGCTAACTAAAATCAGAGCAGAGACAACTGGTCGACCAATTGATCAAATAAAACATGGACCAGTTATTGTGAAATGCTGTTCAGTGCATAACAGACTTAACAACATGCTCAGAGTTATATAAAGTTATATAAAATAATTCTTTTTACACTATTTTTGGGTGACTCTTCCCCAGGATAGGGTTATGAAAGGACTTTTTTCTTTTGTCACAGTATCACATGTTCAAAACTACACTAATCTGATTACTGTCCCTTATCCTGCTGGTTGCACTCAGCAGCTGTGGGACTGTGATGCCTCTGTCTTATATAACACACCCCTCCTCTCTTTTCTCCTCTCTCATCTCCTGTCCTCCCTTCTTTCTTTGTATGTTTATGCTGATGATGTGTCAAAACACTCCAGCCTGCCTCCCTAGCTCCCTTCATCCCTGTCAAGAGTCATATCTCTGCCCTTTCTCCTCTGCAAAGACACAAAACTCAGTTTGAGAGCATTAAAAATTCAGGTCTGTTTGGGTTGGTCTTCCTCATAAATAGTGAATAAAAGCCCTGGGAATGATTCCTAGTTGTCTGGTCAACAGTAGGGCAATTAGGCAAACACATTTTAAAGTGCTTGTGTTAGTTTCACTGGGACATAAGTTCAAGTGTAAGAAATTAAGATGGAGGAATTATTCATGGCCCCACAGCCACCACGGTCCTGTCCCTACAACTGAGTGGGACAGAATCAGAGCTGGTGTGTGACGTGTTGCTGTTAACTGTCTTGCATACATGAGTGTAATAGTAATTCCTGTAAAACTAAATTAAGCCCTTTTTTTCATTTACTTTTGCTCCACCACCTTTTTGATTAGTTTTATCTCAGCTAACTGACAGCATATGTTCCTGTCTCTGCCACTTTCTTCTCCCTCTGTCTCTTTGAAGGTCTACTGTACTGGAAATGCTCCAGACTGTACTTCAGCTTTTCTTACAGTCCTCCCAGCTGTTCCACACTACATTTGTACAACTCCTCACCCCCACTCTTCACAAATTGAACCCTATAAACCCACATCACCTTTCTCAGTGACATTACCCGCTGCTGTATCATCTGTATTTAATATTCTTTTGCCAGTAGCTAAGGCAGGTGAAGTATAATGAAATCTTAATTGGTTGGAGTTGAATGTGTCCTCTGGCAGTCCTTCACTGAGTCTCTGGCTGACTGGTATCACACAGCTGATCTGGACAGGTCTTGACTTAATATGTAGACCACAGAGCTGAAATACTTGGCTTAGCCCAGCTGGAATTCAAGTTTTCATTCAAGGTTTTTACAGCGAAACGCAATGAATTAACACATGAGACTAAAAAATATGACCGACAAATATATGTCTGCATCAGAAACAGTCACTTTCTGTCCCTACATAACATGTCCTCCCTTTCCTTTTCCCTCCACAGTCTTCATCTGCAGCTTCATGGTGGCAGCTCCCATCTTCGGTTACCTGGGCGACCGCTTCAACAGAAAGGTCATCCTGAGCTGTGGCATTTTCTTCTGGTCTATTGTTACTCTGTCGAGCTCCTTCATCAGTAAAGAGGTACGGCATCACATACGCTCTGGTAGAAACACTAGAAGATCTGCAGCACGAGAGCCCCAACATTATTTTATTAGGCTGCGGTGCCTGTGAAATGGTCTTCACTGCCGCGCTAATTATTCTGTTATGATGTGGATATGCTTGACGTTAAGGCTAGTGAAATGAAATGACACGCTTGTTAAGTCAGACACCCGCGTAGCCTTTGTAGATGTTCTTTATATCTCCCTCCCTCTCTGTTTTCTCTCTCTCTCTCTCTCTCTCTCTCTCTCTCTCTCTCTCTCTCTTTCTCACTGGCCACTAGCCAATCGACTAATGAAGGCCCATGCCTCAGAGCTGTCTCAATTACAATGCTTTAGAAAATAAGTTTAACTGCCCCTTGACAAGTGGATTTAGATTTGATATCTCTAAAAGCCTCGGTGTGCTGGGCGGTGTTAGATGCATTAAACAATGACATAATTCTTAGGGGTGGGGGGGGGGGGGGGGGGGGGGGGGGGGGCGATGATGTGGGGGGAGGGGTATCTCGCTGAGAGCAGACATCACATTACTGTAAAAGGCTCTGTACATGTGTGTGTGGGTGTGTAGACCCGTAAAAGTCTTGATGGACAGCCGCAATAAAAATCTAACAAACTGACAATTTGCTCAGCAGGCAGGGATATGTGGCATTAGAAGCTACGTTATTTAAATTTATGCAGCACGTGGCGTGTCTGCTGAGCAGCATCATGGAGTCCCGCAGCCTGTTCACTGCCAAAGCTCTTCAGCCCAGAGCTGTGGAAGGGAATGACAGCTCAGAGATGTTGATGGTCTCAAGAGGGCATCCTCTGACTTAAATCCCCTATAGACTCGTGTGCTACGAGACAAGACGGCAGCCATTTGCCTAAACAGGAAATTCATTCAGGCCGCTTATGGCTAAGATAAAATTAAGGGCCTTTTCCTCTCGGACAAAAGACACAAAGGCCACTGATGAGGAGATGGAGAGTGATCCTCTGCGCCCGCATTCCTTTGCCCCAAACTTTACTTCCATCCTCAAGGCATGTTTCCGAGTTTGCCAATCAAATGAGACAAGAGGAGATGGCTCTTACGTAACAGCTCTACGGCACATGAGAGATGAAAGACATGACATGTAATGAAATGTTAATGACCACTTACAACTGAGTCCTGTCATTAAGCATTTAAGACACTCTGGGGCATTTTGGAAAGATTTGCAGCAGATTTAGATCTTACATAAGAGAAATTTGCCACGGTGATATCGTGAAACTGCGCACTTACTGCCCCACGTACTTAACATAAAATGATAACGTGTAACATCATCTGAAATTTGAAACACATTAGCAGCCGTGCGTGGCTTACTGCCACTGACTGTGAGCCAAAAAGCTGAATATCTTGCAGTAGAACAACCTACGCCTCTTTGATACCATTCATTTATTTTCTGTATTACTCTTTTTCTCTAAGTTCATCTCTGTTTAGAATTTTATCCTAAGGCAAGCAGTCATTTCATTCAGTCTTATGTATATTAAGAGGGTGAAATAAGGATAATGACCACTGAACTGATGAAAGGACTGATGATACTTTTGAAATAATGAATGAATATAGTAGCTGTTACATCCCTCACAGGCTGACCGCAGAAGAAATGATTTCTCCTCTGTCCATGTGCAGACTGACAGAATTTAGCTTTGGTTAGTGGGTTCACATAACAAAGAGGCTAAGTGGATAGTAAATTATAGCACTTCATAACAAATGATTTCATTAAATGCACAGAAGAAACGGATTATGTCTAAAAATGTTAATAACTTTTTAGTCAAAATTGCATAATTCAATGTGCAGGATGCCTCATGTTTTCAGTGCATTAAAGCAGACTATGTGCTATAAAATGCACAAAAAGCTAAGCGATAAGAACACGCATCAGCATGTCACTGCGAGCATGTTAGCATGCTGATGTTACATTTATCTCAAAGCGCAGCTGTGCCTATGTTCAGCCTGACAGAGCTGCAAGCACGGCTGTAAACTCCTATGAAAATAGCCCCAAATCAGCTGAAGGTGAAGTACATTTTCCTAAGGCTCATTATTCTCTTTTATCTCTTTATAGTCTTCAGTCTGCTTTTACAGTTTCTAAACCTCTTTTTTCGTGGCTCTTCCTTGGCACCATTCCTTATTTTATTTGTTGTTGTCACTGCTACGAACGTTTCTGTTCCAAGCGGCAATGATGATGTGGTGACCACACTCACACAAAAAGAGCTAGAATCATGATCCCACTAAACAGCAGGCCGTTAAAAGAAGAAAACAGACTGCCTGTGAATCATTCAAACAAAAGTGACAAAAACAAAGATATAAAGCAGTGAAAGCTCAGTTGGGATCAATCATAAACACAGTAGTTTACATATTTTTCTAACCAGAGGCTAAAAAAAAAATACAGGCAACAGTAAACACATTCTGAAAATGATATGTATGGGAAAGTTTTGGGATCCTTGAGTGTCATCTTACAGTGAGGTGTGTGTGTGTGTGTGTGTGGTCTCCAGAGGATGTTTGATGGCTGTGTGTGTATGACCTCATGACATGAGGCTTGGAGTGACGGCTGACAGCTCAGGTCAGCTCTTGCTACCTACAGCACCTTCATTAATCTCGTTTCACAGCTGACAAACCTACAGAGTGTAACCTTATCACACTCCCACACACAGCACAGCCTCACATTATTAGAGCCCACAGTCTGCTATGTGTGACGTGGAAACAGAAAAATATCAAGAAAGGAAATTCTCACACTATCTGTCGCCATCAAACAATGTGACTTCACGTTGTTCCACATGCAACTAATTTTACTCACGGGACCGACAGACACACTTTCGTGGCCAATATTTGCAATTTGCATCATTGCACCATGTAGGGGAATCACATTTCTTTGCAGCTTTAAAGGCAGACGTGGTAGCCAGTGTCCAGTGAGTTGTGGTTGCCATGGAAACAGTTAAAAATCCAGCTGCCTACACAGGTGTCCCTGCCAGTGTGCACGCTTCTATAAAAGCCTTTTAAGTATTCATCGTTTTTTATTTATCAGATTATTACATGCAATAGATGATAATACGCCACGGTTAATTCAACACTGCTAAACAAGACTGAACACATTAAGCTCTTCCATGCTGATGTGATACCATTTCACAGTTCCATGAACTTAAATTATCTTGATTCATCAAGATAACCTCCACCAACTCTGTGGATCATGTGTAACAACCTCTCAGCGTTTACAGGATGTTAAAGCTCAGTGTGACAGCTTGTATATTCATGTACTGTGCACCAAAGCAGCAATATCATGGAGATGCATCAGAGGAGGTGTGTCTGCAGCACCTGTGTGACTGTAGCACAGTTTGTTGTTAAAATCAGTGGTGAATCAGTAAACTTAAGAAGATTTAAAACTATAACTGTAACCTCAAATGTGCATTGGAGGCCTGATTTAGACATTCACTGTATTGTGAGGACTGAAAGTAAAGTTGAGCTGTTTAGTTTTTGCCCGATGGAAATTATTCATAACGAAAAGATGGAGAAGAAAAGGACTTCTGAACAAGAAAAGTGGCCTTTGGGTTTTCATTCTGCTCTCACAGAAAGTTTCCCTGTACAGTGTGATAATAAAACTCATTTTTCTTCTCTGTCTTTCTTCTCTGTCTCTTTCTTTCTTCCTCTCTGCAGTACTACTGGCTGTTTGTGCTCTCCAGGGGACTGGTGGGCATCGGTGAGTCCAGCTACTCCTCCATCTCTCCCACCATCATAGGAGACCTGTTCACTAATAACAGCCGCACCATGATGCTGTCTGTCTTCTACCTGGCCATCCCCCTGGGCAGGTAAGAGCCAGGCTGACGCCGGGAAACAGATATATGATCTGTTCTGTGAGATGTGGATGTATTTAAAAATATAACTTGGTGACGTTAAATCTATTATTCATTCCATCCAATCCAGCCTGTTCTTCTTCATCCCAAGGTGCAAAGGAATCAGAAGCATTAGTTTGGATAATTGAAATTATCCCCACACAGTGAAGGCCAGCTCATTCCTATCTGGCTCTTTTTTTTTTCCCATCAGCAGCCGCACAAAGAGCTCAGGCCCTCTGCAAAAAGAAAAGCAGAACTTACAATTGGCTGTGTGGAGCTTAAAGGAGGGTGGGAGGCTTTTTAGAGATGTGGCGTGGGGATGTGGGAGTAGGAGGTATTATTAAGCTTAAATCTCCAGCCTTTTCAGTTCATTCAATCAGAAAAAGGGCCACAGGGAGAAAACAAACAAAGCCAAGTAATAAAAGATGAATGTACCAGTGGATGCGGCGCGGGAGCCACTTGAGGTTTATCGTTCTATACGGTGCTTAACAGCATGTGCCTGAGCAGCTGCATGCTGCGCTGTTTTCCAGCTTCTGCACAGAGAATCACACGGAAGGAAAAGGCTAACGAAAAGGGGAGAACGTGCTGCAGCCTCTCCAACGCTGTAAACATTCACATTACCTTAAATCCATGTAATTATTACATGCCCCTTAAATTTGTTGTTGCAGAGAACAATACAGTGACGAATGGTTGTATAACTTGTGTAGTGTACTAATCTGTATGTGTTTATTTGGACAGAGATGAGCAAAGGAAAGGTTGACTGCCCTTTGAGTGGTTGTGTTATGAGCTGCCAAAATGTTTGGGTCGCAGTAAACTGCCCAGCAACACAGACAATGGAAGGTGAAAGAGTGGGCCTCAGTAAAGTGCAGTCAAACATCCTATCCAGCCACCCACTTGTTTGTCTTTACTGAGGGTGTTTTGACCGTTTCCAGGAAATGACCTCAGGAATTAGACCAGATTCACAGGAAATGGATTCCCCTGCTCTCATTTTTTTTTTCCTCGGTAGTTTTGATAGTTGGCCCCACAGACCGGGTGCTGTGTGACGCCGGTGTTTGATGTGAGCATATTTTTCATGCTCAAGTTTTATTGTTGGTGTTGAACTTTCCAAACACTCTCTGGGTGGACTCTGATAAGATTAGCTGTTAGTCACTCACTGGAAATATCATATGCTGTCTGAGCCTGTTTATACTGGGGTGTTATTTTTGGAGAACTAATCGTGGAAGCACAACGGTCGACTGTTTCCCTCTTCGCTCTGAGTGTATAGATGCGTGAGCGCGCGCGCGTGTGTAAAACCAGTTAGACATGTTTCGGCCCTTAAGCAGCCACTGCTGATAAGAACTCAATCTAAAGTCTCATTGGCTACATTCAATCATCAATCTACTGCACCAATCTGCTATTCTAATGGAAAGCATATCCTGCATCTCATGGCCAGAAGCTCTGCACAAGCAGACAAACAGGTTCAAAGAGTCCAAAGAAATCAGGAAGAGTGGCTGAGACAAAATTTAGTGGAGAGGTTTAACAAACTGTTGGAAGAACCGAGAACGTGACAAATTAAAGGCAAAATCAACATAAAGTGTTTTAATAAAGTGTTTGGTCCTCCAAAGCAGCTTCGATGCTACACGGCAAAGACTCTTCAGAACTGTTTGTGCAATGAACATTGTTTCTCCAAAGGATAGTCCCTCGTTTGAGACCAGTTTCACAAAGACATTCTGGACGTGTGTCTTAATTATACTCTTATTTAGTCAAATGCAAGTTAAACAGTTTCGCAAAAATAAAGACGGACTTTTCTTAAGCCTAAACAGATCATTATTTGTAATTCGCAAACAATGTTGTTGAGCAATAAAAAGGAAAGAATTATACGGAGTGCATCAGAAATATACAGAAGTGAGGATGTCTCAAGGAAACTATCCAGAGTCTGACTGATGAAATTCATAGAAAGCTTGTGTCCTCAGGTGTAGCCTAGAAAATAGGATGATTCTCACGAACTGGCTTTATTGAAGATCGTTGAAGTCATGGCGCTCGCTGACAAATGTCAACGAGAAACCAGCTCTTCACTTTCTGTTTTGAAGATAATGTTCACGTACACAGCTGTCAGTTAAAGAATCTCTGCCTCTCATACTTTCAGTTTACTGCCCCGATCATCTTTGTCCTTTAAATGCTGATGCTATCTAACAGCAGAGGCTAATCACAACATAGGGGCCCCTTTATCTGATCTGATCTGATCTCACAACATTACCCTCAAAGCATTTTACTGCTATTTCCCTTTGTGACGAAAAAAACACACACAAGATAAAATGTTGTGAAATTCAATTACACTGTGACAACACACAGCCTTCGGCCAGGCAGCCGTGTTAGCGCTGCGCTCTGTTTGCTCCTGAGCTGTAACTTTGCACCTGCTTTTTGTGACTACATGCACAAATCACATGTCCGCAAACAGACCAAGTAGCCAAGTTGCTACCGGTGCTTTGATCAGTAACGCTGTCATAAGCTCTTCATGTCAAGTACCCAAACACTCAACACAGCTTTAATCAGACTACAAACAGGATGTGTGCAGCGTAGGCATAAGCTGAAGTGATGGAAACGACTGAGCTTAGTCAGGACACTGACTCATATTCTTTCTAATGTGGTTCAGACCAATATATATATAATGTTTTATCTTGCTAATACACAATCTTTGTGTCTCTCTGCAGTGGGCTGGGTTACATCCTGGGCTCGAGTGCCAAGGTGGCTGCAGGAGACTGGCACTGGGCACTGAGGGTAAGGGCATCATCATCATCATCATCATCCTCCTCCAACTGTGCACATACACACTCAAACATGCACACAAAGACAGATGAAGAGCCCTTCCTGCTGGGCTCTGTGATGAGGCCTGTCATGGATCTGGGGTCAGAGGGAGTCAGCGGTGGAAGAAGCACCAGGGGACACACATGGCTGAACAGGCGGTCCAGGCCCTGACATTGCAGGGAAGTGACAGGGGAGAGCGAGCTAAAGGGCGAACCACTAGCACACATCCTCATCATCATCAGCTCAGCCTCCAGCGTGCTGCAGAAGCCTTTCCAAAAGTGTCTCTAAAAATTTTAGCATCAAATTCTTACAGCACCTTCAAATATGTGTTCAGACTAAAAAGCCAAATGCCATAGCAGCTCAGTTCTGAGCCGATGGCTGCAGCAAGGAGAGTGGATTTCTATTAAAACATCAGGGCTGATGCTAGCTTTTTCTTTCTCAGTTGCTGTAAACACATTTATCTTTCATTACACTTTACCCATGGAGGTCAGCTCCGGTGAAGCGGGATCATTGTCAGCATCTGTAAAGCAACTCAGTGCCTCTTCAACCTGGTTACAGTGTTCTTTTTTTTTTTTACTGCAGGAACTTAATGAAGCGTATGTCATGGTTTCTGCTTTTCTTTTCATTGTTCTCCACATGCACAGGGGAGAAGCTGCTGAAGGGAAATTTTGCACATGGTAATTTTATAGGTGCTGTGGATTGTTATTGGTCAATTGTCCTTATGTTACATCAAAAAGTACAGGTTGAACCCCAAAACAGTAACCACCAGCTTGTTACGGCAAGGAGAACAATGGGCAGGGAAATGATGACGTCCAAGTCCCAGTAAGCATTGAAGGAGAGGATGCTAGTTAGAGAAAGAAAAAATCACCTCATAGTAAAAATCCCTGGCTTAGAATTAACCCAGCACCGGTGCAGAAATGGGTTAATGTTAGCCAAAAGCCATGGGCCTCCAGTAAATTCAGCAGTTATTTGCAAGGAAGACCAACACTGAGTCAACACTGGGTCAATTTTTAAACCACTGAGCACTGAGCTTTGTTGTGGGGCAGCGACAGAAAGGGGAGAAGGGTTTTAGTTTTACCTGGCACAAGGATTCTTTACTGGCTTGAAAAATGCCCCAAAGATGCACAAAGGCCACTGAGCTGGGTCTCTTAATTCAAGGCTAATTTCAAACTCTCAAGAGAAATGAATCTGTAGAATCTGTCCCAGTTTAACAGGGTATTTCTTCCAGAGAAAAAAAACATAGAGGGCTGTTTTTTTGCAGCAGTACACTTATTGGTGTGGGAGGAGTAGAGTAGACGCAGGTGTTGAATCAGGAGCATAAATCACTGTTGTCATAGCACTTGTTTACAGGGACTCTACTGAGTATGTGAAACAAAACATTTAGAGGTGAACAGCTCCATAAGACATACCAGCCATAAGGGAGAGGGCCAATGAAAGCTCTAACAGGACTCCCCAGGAGCCGTTGACTTCAGGGGTCAGCTCTTAAAATCCTTACAACTTATTATGACCTGACTCTTCTTATGAACCCACTGACAATTAAAGGAAGACGTTCAACATTTTCTCAGCAAGTGGTGCAGGAAGAGATTCCTGGACATGACAGCTCCCTGGATTTAAGGAAACAGGAAGTCTATTTCTTCATAACTTGGTGGTACATTAAAAAAATGAAAAACAAAAAAACAAAGAGCGGGGCAGTTTGTTCCAAAGCAGCTACAATGGCATTCCAATAAAACAATCTGAAAGCCAATTAATCACCGGTGTGGCATGCAGAGGAAAACAAATACCAAGACATGAAACAGGTTCTGTGCGACTGCATCCTGCTTTAAGGACATAAACACCGCAGCGCTTCCGGTTGTTTTTGCCCTACGTGTTCCAGCCACCTTCCTGAAAATGTGGATGATAAGAAGCAACAAGGGAGATGAATAGAAATGAGGAGCAGGAGAGGGCAGTGGCTAATTTGTTTGATTGCCAACCATCCATACAGGAAGTATCCAATGGGCCCTGTGGGAGTCAAGGTCAAAGGGTCACAGACTCCTGGAGTCTCTGTGAATAATTATGAGGGGACTTAAGAGCAAACCAACTAACATTTATTTTCCTCTTCAATGAGATCTGCTCTGTCCATTCCATTAAGCTGCTTCCCTCTGAAAGCACATCGTAAGATTCTGATGTGGATGTTGATCCAAGGTGCGCGACACAAGCAGAAGTGGAGACAAGACACAATATAGGGAAGGAAATAATCAGTATTGGTGTAATGCTCACACCTTTGAGACCGTAACCATTGTGTTGAGCCACATTATCAGCCATGTAATGACCCACATCAAGCTCAGAATTACTCCCTCAATGAAAAACCTGCGGACACGCTCACACATATATACATACACACACCTAGACACAACCAAGTTTCATAGTACCACAGTACTTTTGCATATAAATGGGCTTTTATAAACTATAAAATATAAAATATAATATGATGAATTTCTTCAGATGGAGGAAATTGGTTTTGCTTTTGTGAGCGATTTGTCCTATTCAAACAAATCCTCTCCCACACATCCCATCCTGCCTTTTGTCTTTGCCTCCCCCCGCACAGACACACACATGCACAAACATGCTACCGCCTAACCCACAGAAGAAAAGATGATAGTGAATGTAAAAGCAGGTGGGCATGTATGAGGTTTTTACCTTCACAAGGCAGCTCTCAAAGCCAACAAACTCTTTTTGAGTTTTGTATGCTTATACACATAGACAAGCCCACACACACACACACACACACACACACACCAATAGAGTGTTCTCAGCTCCAGAGGGCTTATATAGGATGTCAAGCGTATTGGCAAACACAGTGACCGTCCATTCAGATTGTAAACACACTGTTCTTTGTCCGGCATTTCACATCTGTCCCCTCCAAACCACTCCCATGTCTGACCCAGTATGAATATCCGGTCAGTATAATGTCTCATCATGATCTGAAGCCTCTTATATCTTTCCTGTCCTGGTAGGTGTCCCCAGTTTTAGGGATCACTGCAGGGGCTCTGATCCTGCTCTTCGTACCTGAGCCAAAGAGAGGCAGCGCTGACCAGATGGGAGGACGCATCAAGACCCGCACCTCCTGGTTCTGTGACATGAAGGCACTCGCCAAGAAGTAAGGCCTGTGCCCAGCTTCAGGGGATCCATAAGCTAATAACGAATTTATGGTTAAGATAAAGAAAATTATCCTGCTGCTCTAGATACAAAAATACACACATTTTCACATATATTCACTCATGGTTAACCTGTTGTAGCTATTAGAAGCATGGAAATGTCAAAACAGGACACGGTGAACAAGTATCATTCACTCTGCAGTACTGCTGAACTGTGAAGGGAGTCATGCATCCATGACTCTGTAGACCAGTGTTATTATAGGACCTGTGGGCTACATTTCTTTAAAAAATCTTATTAACTCTACATGTAGCCATGAAGATTTATTGGGGCTATTTCAGTTGAGCAGCCACACGTTCATTCCCATCACAGTGGGACTCTTAGCAACACATTCACCACCAATGGAAAATGAAAAGCATTAAACAGTGTGTTATTCTTGTTATTTTAAAACTGTCCACCTTCGCTGCATCTCACTTCAGTTTACTTACCATTTAGCATCAGAGTTGTTTTAAACTCTCCCCTGAGATAATAATGATCTTGTCCAACCAGGTAATCTTCCAGAATCCTTTTATTATTTGTTTGTGGCTGCGTCTCACAAAGAGAAAGCCTGTGCAAGTGACATGTTTGAGATTGTGTTAGAGATCACAGTAGCATGTTTACTTTTGGTTCTTTCATAAGCCAGTATAATCACCTGTTTGATTTTGCGTGTGCGTGTGTTTCTTCATGTCTAGTCGGAGCTATGTGTTTTCATCCCTGGCGTCAGCGGCGGTGTCCTTCGCCACAGGTGCGTTTGGTATGTGGATCCCTCTGTACCTGGCTCGAGCCCAGGTGGTGCAGAAGACGATAGAGCCCTGTACAAAAGAGATCTGCAGTAGCACAAACAGGTGAGAGGTTAATGACTAAACAGAGAGCAGGCTTTGAAGTCGCTGCTGCTTCTGTTTGACTTTTGCAATCTGAAACCTGTAATAGATACCAGCATACTTTGTGAACCACATGTAAAAAGCTGGATGAACTGGGTTTAGTTGGCTCTATGCCATTATATTCTATAGAAATATTTATTTTTGGAAGTGTTTCAATGTTCCTCCATTTCTACTGAACAGTGCGGTTTCTTCAGGGTTCATACCTGAGTCTGAACGTCTTCTGCGTGGTTGAATGCAACAAGAAGTTGCTTGATACATAAATGAAGTAACAGATATATTTCCTCTCTTCTCTGCTCTCCTGTCTAGTCTAATCTTCGGGGCGATCACCTGTGTGACAGGGCTGTTAGGCGTGGTCATCGGGGCGGCCACCACGCGCCTGTGTCGCCAGAAGACGGAGCGAGCCGACCCTCTCGTATGTGCCGTCAGCATGCTGGGCTCAGCCATCTTCATCTGCCTCATCTTTGTGGTGGCCAAGAAGAGCATCGTAGGAGCTTACGTAAGGCTCATCTTTTGTAGCTGTTGTGTATATTTATTGTGTCTGCAGGAGGAAGTTGCCTCCTTTTCAAACCTTGTGATTAAGTCCAACTTTGTTTTCCTACTTCCAAGAATCAACAGATCTTCAGTGAGAGACGTCCCCCTGACAAAGAGTGAAATCAGTATGTTAATTATAGATTAGCCCTAGGGACTGGGAATTAAAAGACAAAGTATGGTAACCATTCTAACAAGACAAAGCTTTGTAAAAGCTCACCAGGGTGGTGTTAGTGTTTAAATCAGGATGCCACTTTCTCTCAGGCCCAGAGGCAGAGAGTGGGTGTCGCTCCTCATAATGAATAGTTTAATTGCAGGTTAGACTGAGATGTCCTCAGGAGCTGCTGCATGTACCTGAGTTTCATACCTCATCTGGCCAAAGGTTGAGAGTCTCAGGCAAATGAGCAGAGAGCTCGTGTGTCTGATTGCCTGACTTTTGAAGCAGGAAAGGGCTTAACAACTTAACAATCACTGCCCTGAAACAATGCACTCTGAGCTGTTGGACTCACCAAGCACACATTTCTCACTCTTATCTGAGACAAAGGAATAGGAACTGACTCTCAACAAGTTGACCAATGATGGAAAGCTTGGAAAGACAGAAAATATTTCCCATGCGTGTAAAGGAACATAACAAACAGACTTCCACATCCTAAATATGTGACCTTGGCTGACATGAGCAAGTTTGGCCTCTGACTTTTTACTGTGCCTCACTGCTGGATCGGTGCAGGATTTCTTTTACAGTACACGTGGGTTGTGCGATTATGAATGCAATGATGTTTGTATGTTCGGGTTAATATACTGCAGTCGTTCAACAGCTGCCAAGCAAAGTAGTTCCTAAGTGACAAATAATTACCGATATAAATAATGATTTTGATTTAACAAATTAAAATTTATCTGAGCTTCCACGAGGTCAGAGGTACAGGTTTATCAAGTGTTTGACAGAGGCATGACTCAGCCAATTAGACCTGAGGTGTGGAAGGATCCATATTCATTACACGATTACAGATCTGTCCAACTCAATTTCATACAATTACTGTGTGACAGAAATAGGCTTTACCTTTTGCTCATGTAATCATGTGACACTTGGTTTCTTTCTTATAGGTTGTAAAGTGTAAAGATACAGATGGTTAATTCTGTCAAATGTTTTATATCTTACAGAGCGTTTTCAGTCTGATTAGCATCCAAGAACAAAGTATTTCACTGTGTGAAAATGTACAAAAATAATGATCTTTTAACTGTAACGGGCCGTAACTTCAGACTTCACTTCTTCTCAGACTACTCGACTGTACAAAATTAAATCATCTCTCTATGCAGCAGCAGTTGTAAATGATCGACTCAGGTTTCATGGCAAAGAGCTGACAGATGTGTTATATTATAGGGCGTGACGTGGTTGTTACAGTGGGTGCTGCTCTGTCGAGGCCGACTGACCCTTCGCAGCTGTTGTCTCGTCAACACACAGCTAATCTGAGGAAAGGCTGGGCTTCTGTCTTCTAAGAGGCAGCATGTCGGTCACGGTGTCTAGTTCGCAGCTCTCAGAACAGACCTGTCTACATCTCCACTGTCAGACGCCTTCTGTAGCCCTCTGTACTGTACTGTAGGTCTGGCACACTCGCAGAAGGGTTATTCCCCAGCAGGAAGCACACATCACCCGGCCGTGTTAAACTGTGCCAGACAAAACCAGTCAATACAGATACACGAGATTCCACTACAACCAGATCCCTCTGGGCCTGTTTTTAAGAAAGTGGCCAAATAGAAACACCAGATGCTTCCAGCCTGTGTACATACAGTGTACATACAGTAGCCCACATGTACATAAAATATGTCAACTCCACTCTGTAATTTAAAGTTTACATTTTCTGCTCCACCCTTTCAGAAGCAGGACATAAATTCAAATCTCGCAGCTGGCTCTAACTGTAGGAAGTGTGAAAATGTTTCGACTTTGAATATACAGCGTTGACAAGAATAAACAATCCTTATCATCCTATGCTGTTTTTCAGCTCTCAGGCTAAATTCTCGGCTCAGTGGGACCAAAATGAAGGCCTGCACATCCACATATAATTGGGCCACAACATAATAACATGTTTTTAAACCACCACAGCCAAAGCACTTTTATTCAGCATCGGATTCCCACACACGGGAGCAATATCTGCAACCTCCTCTTTCAGCTTCACGTCCAGTTACCAGTCTTCTGTGCAGCACAAATTAGCTGATCTTAATTAGCACCACTAACTGAGCAATTTCTACTTCTTTATTTAGGTTTGCATCTTTATAGGAGAGACGCTGCTTTTCCTGAACTGGGCAATAACAGCAGACATTTTAATGGTAAGTACCGAGAACCTATACTTATTCGCTTGGTCACTGGAAATTCCTGTAACAAACAATTCCAAATGGCGGTGATCCAACTAGGAATAGTTCGGAGTTGTTAAATGGGTGAGTGGACTTGGTAGGCTACAGTTTGGGTGGAGCTGACAATTACTGTCTGGACTGAATCTGTTTCATATACCACTTGTGAAAAAACAAATGGAGAGGAGCCCTTTCTCTCATGTATGTTTTAGTATGTAAAAGCGAAAACAGCAGGTTAAGTGAGCGAAGACTTCCAGTAAGGTGGGTTTTACCAGTCAGCTCCTTAATTTGTAATGAGGTTGGAGACTGTGGTGAGTATGTCGAGATAGAGACAGGCCATTACCGTTTCTTTTATTGTGACTGACAGGTCTGCCTGAGGTGTCCTGACCCAAAGAGGTGGGCTCTTTGTACATAATTGACGACAGCAGGAATTGTTCTAACATGGCTGACTGAATCTTTCTGCCTCTGTATCTTCATCACGTCACACAGTGTCATGTATTTTTCACCCTCTGTTTCTTCCTGTCTCTGTGCAGTTTGTCGTTATTCCCACGCGGAGGGCAACAGCAGTCGCCTTTCAGAGCTTCACCTCGCATCTCCTGGGTGACGCGGGAAGTCCGTACCTGATAGGCCTGGTAAGACTTTCCCAGAAGCAGCAATGCGTGGTGTGATCAGGTGGTGAAGGGGAATATATTTAAGATTTACCTCTGGGTCATAAATCCCAGCAGGAACGTACTGCTTCAGAATATCTGTGAGCACCCCATTCATACACACACGATGCATTCAGATACCAGTTCAGCTCTTGCTCTAAGTGGGCCAGTGCAAAGTGAGGTACAAGAGGAGCTTTTAGCACAAGTCTCAGGAGAGCTGGTGAACAGAGCCGTGATTTCACCACTCTGCTCTTCAGGCTGTCCGTGGCGTTTTCTAGTAAATCTCATGGTTCGAAGGAGGGGCCAGTGTTACTGTATGTGACTGGTTAGCAGATGAGAGAGTGGGTCTCACTGGGCCACTAGGCCTCTCAAGGTCACAGTCAGCCCCCCCTCCAGCCCCCATCACCACCCCCCCCCCCCCAGCCCCCATCACCCCCCCCCCCCCCCCCCCCCCCCCCCCCCCACCTCCAACCTCACACACACACTCTAAGAATAATATCCAGGAAGCCAGAATACAAGTGCTGCTCGCTATTCAATGGAGTGTGAAACAGGATTCACCTCAGACTGTCAAGCTGCGTTCTCATCGTTCCAGACAACAGACAATGAACATTTCTGAAGTTAAACAGTAACTCCACGGAGGTAACCACTCTGTATGGCAGATCTGAGCCTATAAAGAGAAAGGATAAGTTTACCTTTTTACATAGACAAGACACAAACACATGCTGCCGTGAAATAACATCAATCTAACACATCAAAATCTATACTTATATCAGTATTTATGATATAAGTGGTTTTGGTGCCAGTCAATGGCTGAGAGAGAACAGACTGCCTTAGTGTTATGTGTTTACATAGTGCTTTACTGTCATGCCTCTGGCTCACAGCCGAGGTCATGATAACAAAGGCAGTTGAAGTCTTTGATTAGTGAATCAAACCGATCCTCAAGATCCTCTGTCGGGGCCTGACAGGCTGGCAACAGACGCAGCTGCCTGTCGAGCTACATTGAAAGTGTCCTGCACCCCCCCCCACCCTCCCAAAATGGAAATGTTAAAGTGTTGTCAAAGCCAGATAAAGGGAGCTGTAAGTTATCTCCAAGTACTGACAAGTTCTTCAAAAGACTGAACAAAACTGGCACTGAAAAAGAATCCAAATTCGCGGAATCAGGCTCAAAGGCTGGGGCTGTATTGTTTCTGCAGATCAAATAAAACCCAGTGTCATCTTACATTGTGCAAATTTTCTATTGACATATTTAGAGATGCATTTCTTTGAAAAAAAAACTGTCTGACGCTGTCTGAATCACTTTAATTCTGCTGATTTAAATGTTTCAATTGGTGCTTTCCGGTTGGATTAGACTTTTGATGGCCACTTTTTTTCACTATTTTCTGATTTTGATAAAGTAAATAACAAAATAACTAATAATAATAACAAAATAAATAAAATAATTGTCATTTGCAGCTCGAGTTTCAATCTTATAGCATTTGTGGAAAAGGGAGGCTACTGTACAATACCACTGCTCTGGTAATATTCCAATAATATTCCACAGTCCAAGCTCCAAATGTCAGAGTACTGCAGCCTACAGAACAAACACACACAGACACTGCCAACCAGAGTTACCCAGACACGGCCCCACAGTTAGCCAGTCACCCCGGCTTTCTCCATCCAGCCTCCGGGGTCATGACTCTCCTCTGAGTGACATACTGAATGTCCGGAGGTTTCTCACTCCTCCACAAACCGCAGAGCGACGATACACAGGATGCTCCTAGTGCGTCACCACTCACTGCCTCCGTTCCTGAACTGAGGTTTAGCACGCGTGTGCGATGGACTTGTCGTGACGCACACTGAGCGCAGGCAGATACAGAGCCACCAGTGCACACTGGCACAAATCCTGTGAATGAGCAAAGTAGACAGTCTCAAGAAAAACAGCCTGGTGGTTATTGCTAAGCAACCACGGGAGAAAGTGAGTGAACGAGTGAGTCAGTCCTTTTGGTTCACAATTGGGTTCTGCACCAAACAGACCTGCAGATGATGTACTCAGCTCTACAAAGCAATGTGGTGTTTCCAATTCACCACAGTTGCTTTTTGAGGGAACGCCTGCAGATATCGGTGTCCACATGCCACACAACTACCACTCCCTGTGCTTTAGTACATCTGAAATTCTCCTGTGTTTGAGCCAAGATCCTCCTCTATCAGCACGTAGACCAAGGCAGTTGTCACATAAGAATCCCCCGAGGAACACAAAATGGACTCCTCCTGTACTGCACGCATAGGACATGGCCACAGGCAGAGTGAGTGGCAGGGGAACACCAGGAACAATCTCTCAGCAATCTCCCAAGAAATGCCTTCCGGCTCGATAATTAGACTTGCAGCAGTTCACTATGTATTTTTAGCTAAGCTGTACTGTGCAGGCAATTTACTGTACCTGATGAAATAGACACTGCACGGGCCACACAAACACACACAAACACACACACAGCTGCTGGACATACACCAGATTTTGTCACACACACCTCATGATGCTTGCATGCGCTCACACACCTTGCACATGCACATATTGTACGCACGCGGACGCTCCCTCCGACATCCTCCTGTCAGCAGTTCTCCAGAATCTCATTCTGCTGATGCTAACATATAATCAATGTGCTTCAGCCTGGGTGACCTATGGCCGCTCAGCGCCCCCCCCACCCACCCTCTTCCTGCTGTGCATACCTCCACACAATCCTGCTAAAAGCAGCCCCCTCTCCGTACAATTGTCAGTACAGTGATGTATGTGTGTCTGAGAGCTGCCCTGTGAGTGATGCCGGGAGGCAGAAATGATCATATCACACCCACTGTTCTACAGCTGTTGTTTTCATCTGCGCCATGCACGACAGACTGACCGCCAGTGTTACTCAAGCCTTCAGCTGCAATATGAGCTCCTAGCTGTGAAATCCTGCCACGCTTAAAACGAAAACAGGCCATCTTACATCACGCTGTGTGTCGGTGTTATCTGTTGCTATGACGAAACATGCAGGACTCACTCTGGTAAAGTGCTTACTGTGAGTGTGTATCCAGCATAGCATCATGTAGTGTGTCAGAGCATGGCAGGATATTTTAAGACTTTTTGCTGGATAATTTGTGTGAACCAAATTTCTCTTCTCTTGTGTCTGTGACTGTGTTTATGTGTGTGTGTGTGTGTGTGTGTGTGTGTGTGTGTGTGTGTGTGTGTGTGGTGGTTTTGGTGGGGATGTGGGTGTATGTTTTGTCATTGTGTATTTGTGGTGGCGTGCCTGGGTGCAGATCTCCGACGCCCTCCAGGAGAGCTATGCAACGTCAGCGCTGTGGCAGTTCCTCAGTTTGGGCTATGCCCTCATGCTCTGTCCCTTTATCATCGTCCTGGGGGGCATGTTTTTCCTGGCCACTGCATTGTTTTTCCTGGATGACAGAGAGAAGGCTGAGAAACAGTAAGTGACTCAGACATTGTTTCAGTAACTAGTCATTATTTCACTTATTATTTAGTCATTCATTCTTTAAATATTTAATACTTGCTTGAGTTGTCCTCCACTAACTTTCTGAGTGAGAGCTCCAAAAATCCAAACACACCACCTCAGTGCAAGAAGCAGAAGAAGCAGCAATAATATTGGTTTAAGTGTTTGAGTGCCATGCAGACACAAAGAGGCTAGAGACATTTCTGGACAACGCTGTGCTCTTTTAACCTGATGCTGGAGTGTGACGCATGTCAGAGACAAGTTGCCCAGTGATGCCAACAGTGGTGCCAACCCTGCAAGACTCAGAAAGGCCCTTGAGCAAAAAGAAAGCCCCAGTCAGCTAAAAGTGCTCCAGAGCTGACACAAGCTGTTCTAGTCATCAATTTGTTAAAGTGTGCTTACTTAGACTTTTACTAGCTACCGCCCCTCTTATTCATGCATTCATATTTTCCTCTCTCAAGAAGTGAACACGTGAGGGCATGGCAGCTGGTCATGGCCTTAAAAGGCTAAAACAAACTTACTCATCGTCTTTCAGAGGGTGAGACATGACTCCTTGTTTCTTCTGACTATTTTTTCCTACTTTTTTATCACATTGACTTGCTCCCCTGGTGCCAGCGCTCTCAGAAATGACTTCCTTCCTGTAGAAGATGGCGGACATTTTTAGACAGGATGGCAGTCTGATGTCTGACGTCTGTCTGCAGTCTCTTTTTCTTCACCCTGTGGAGTTGGTTTCTGGTCGTTCCCACGCCAAAACCCTTCATTAGGAGAGATGGGAGAGATTTCAGCATATCTTAACCAGAGAGAGCTTCTTTGTAGTCATAAAAACTAAAGAAATGCCATCAGACAACGTTCGTGGAACTTTTGTTGAACCACTAACTGGAGGATTTAATTTTTTTATAATACAGTCAAGATACCATCCAAGCTGTTAATATTTCCTCAGTGTAATGTTAATATACAGATTTAAAGGGCTTTTTGCAAAGGTACACATCCATGGCTGCCACCAGTAAGCCATGTTTCTGTTGGGTCTATTCTGGGGGGGGAAAGGAAGAAATGTGAAACAATGACTAAAAGAAAAGTCACACTCTTGCCGTCGTGGCAGTAATAGATAGTAGTTTGTGGTCCAATATGTGGTTCAGGCTATTTGACCACATTATTGCACAGCATGGGCAGATGGCAGACGTTCACTCAAACTATATCTAACCACAACCCCTTGACTTTCACACCACATGCTGTAGGGCAAAGCTAATGGAACAGCAGATGGAGTTAAAAAGTCCAGATATGAAACAGACACGCATGAAGTCACTGGAAGGTTATTCCTGTGTGTCCTTTTTCACAGATATGATCCTTTACTGTGTAGAGGTCGGCTTTGTGTTTTAGAGATTACACAGCTACATTTCAAAGCTAACACACCATCTTTATTATGATAAGTCACCCTTTATAAAGGCATTATAATGGTTAATATATCATTTAATAGTAAAATGGTAGTAAAAATCAAGTTTGCACTTATAAATGCTAATAATCTGCCTTATTAGAAAGTGATACCAAACTTTATTAATTGATATATCATATTGATTGTATCATATTTGAAACAAAAGACTTGACTTGTTCCCATCCACCTTTGCCTGTATACCTCACCTGTAAATGGGTTAATCATACACCAGCCTGTTGGATTATATCCAGGTATGTACACACAGCAAACATACTGTTGCATACCTCACATAGTCTATGAAAGGCCTCTATAGAAGTGTACAGATTTGTACTAAACATCCCAGTGAAGAAAAAAATAAATCAAACTTAACCAGCAGCAGCTCTTATGTAACAAGCTGCAAACAGCACCTCGGGGACCAAGAAAAATGACAACATCCACAACTTTGTACGACTACGGTTGTTCTGTGACTGTGATATGTATAGATTCCATTCGTGCTATAAAGCTCGCATTTATAAATTCTCTCAGACTTTACAGAGGATTTTGCAGCTTTGAGTGTGTCCTCAGATACTCAGCTCTATTTATAAAAGGCACGGAGCTGAACGAGTTACTCACTGGAGCGCGCTTGTCTATTTCCAGCCTTAAAGAGTGCTTTATTATTTCTAGGTTGTTAGCTTTTTTTGGCTGCAGGGTTGCCATTAATAGCTTGGGTTCAGTGCGTGTTGCCTCCCCACACATTCACCCAGTCCACATTTACACTTAGTGATGTGTGAGGGCAGAACTGTCTCATCTGCCGTGGCAATGCAGTACACATCCAGTGTGGGTCAAGGCAGGCTGAGCACTGCAGCCTGATTGAGAGACAGAGAAAAACAGTTTGTAAGAATGAAATCAGGAAAAACCTGGTTTAAAAAAAGAGACAGACTCAGAATAGGCGAATAATGAATGCTGAATGTGGTTTTAAAATAGCTGTCTAAAAGTTTTTGTGTTCCCTTCATTCCTAAAACTATTCTTCTCTCCTCAGGTTGAACCAGCTGACGCGACCACCCTCCTCAGTCAAGGTATGACCAGGTAAATTGCCTTTTCCCATAAAGAAGCTGTTGCACTTTAGTGCTTTTCACATCAGCAGTTCTACGAGCACTTTACACGGTTGATAACAAAGAGATGGTCCAGGACCATTAGCATTTATAAAGCTCTCTCCTCATTACCTGGCAGGCGGCATTTATGTAGAGCCCCTTTCATTACGAGACACAGAGATCTGAAAACAAGATTTTCTGGATTTAAAGCAGACTTTGACTGGAGGCTACCCAGAGCTTTATGGTGGAGTAAACGTTGGGGGTGATAGATATGGTGATATACAAATGATTGATGAATGATCCATTTCCCATCCTATTGTGCTCAGGGAGGGATCAGGCATTCTTGGAGTGGTGATTATTTGACCAACTATCTGGCATCTTATCAGGACCTGAGCTGCCTTCCCTCCTTCCTGTCTTTATCAGACTCACACACATGGTGCAAAACTTCTCTAATTATTAACTGAAGAAAAAAAAAAAAGACACAATTATTGGCAGCACACCAGACAACTCTGTGTGGCAGTACAATGGGGACCTACTGTAGTTGCCTGTAAAGAATAATAAGATTAAACTGCGACTCACTGATTAGAAGGACAAGGAAACTGTTGCGACTTACTTGTAAAGGTTATCATGTTTAGCCAAGAGGTCAAGGTTTTACAGCTTTCTAATCATGTCCTTCCAACATTATCTGCATTTATTTATCTGAGTTTATTTGTGTATGTACACAAATGTACACAATAAAATTGCACCATCAAGATTTCTTTCAAAACCAGTGTGATCATCTGCTACAACTGCATCTAGTTACACTATTTCTGGGCATTAATCACACTGGTGAAAAAAAGTATGAAGGGGCAAATTCATGTGAGCAGTGGAGGGGATGCCTTCAGGATCTTAAATCCATCCATTAGTTTTCTGCTGCTTGTCCAGAGTCAGGTCGTAGTAGCAGCGAGTTAAGGACAGTAGTCCAGACATCCCTCTTCCCTGCAGCCTTCGCAAGGCATTCCCTGGCCAGCTGAGATACATAGTCTCTCCTGCGTGTCCAGGAAGCACCATGATCAGATGCCCGAACCAACTCATATGGCTACTTTCAAAGCAAAGGAGCAGCAGTTCTACTCCAGCTCTCCACAATATTTATCCTCTTTCATTTGAGGCAGCAACTCGCTCTCAACCCGGAGATGCTGACTGTCATCCCAGATGCTTCACACTTGGCTGAATACCCCTCCAAGAATTGCCACCTTAACGTGGTGGAGGGCTTTGTGTATCCCTGTGATCCTGGAAGCTGTGTTTTCTGGAGCCACACCTGGGAGAGGGGCTCACCAGAGGACATATGGTGGCCAGGTCTTGCCTCATGGAGCCTAGTTAGGCAATGCCTGAAACATTTGGCCTGGCCATTTTGTGGGCCCACCCGCTTTTTCAGAGTTTCAGAGCACCTTAGGCCATGTATAATCGACTTTTTGGTCGTATCATCAGACCTGCGGCCGTATGTGTTGGACACTCGGGCGAAGAGAGGAGTGAAGCTGTCAACTGATCACCACCTGGTGGTGAGTTGGAGCAGATGATCAGGGAAACTGCTAGACCTTTTAAACCCAAATGTGTAGCAAGGGTGAACTGGGAACACCTGGCTGAGGCCCCTGTCCATGAGGTCCTTAACTCCCTCCTCTGAAAGAATTTCTCAGGTATCCTAGGGGAATTTTTTTCCATTGTAGAGACGGCTGCTCGAAGCTGTATTAAGAAGGTTGACGTTGCCTGTCACAGCAGTAACCTGAGAACCTGCTCCAGTGAAGGAGGACATCAGGCTTAAGAAGGAGCCCTTTCAGGACTTGTAGGGGTCTCCCATCGCAGCAGATGGGTATTGGCAAGCCAAAAGGGCTGCGGATGCAGTGGTCACAGACCCAAAAACCCAGGTGTGGGAGAAGTTCAGGGAGGCTATACAGACTTTGGGTTGGGCACAAGGAAAATCTGGGAAACTGTAAAACAACTCAGAAAAGGAAAGCAGGGTTTTACTTAGGAAAACATAATACACTTTCAGGAGTGTCCTGGTGGTCTATCGGTCTGTCATACCTCAGTTCTGACCCTTGTAAAGATGTTCCTCTGTGCATACAAGGGCAGGGTCTGACATCTGACATTTGAGCATCGGCTGATTAAAAGCATTGCCTTCAAGGTAAAAGTCTGGCAGTTGTGCAGTGCTGTATTGCATTACAATACTGAACTGCACAATGAAATACGATTGTCCCCCGTACAACACATTTTAGGAAAAAATATAGAAATGAAAGCGAACAAAAAAACAAAAGAACAAAAACAAAGATTCCTAATCTTTAAGTCTTAAATTTTAAGACAGAGATAATAATTCAGTCCGATATATTACTGGGAATTCTGTCTCAGAAGACGAAAGAAATTGTGAGAGGGTAATGTGAATTTTATTGTTTCTTGTATTATTAGATTACACAGATAATACACACAGCTGGCCAAATTTCTAATCTGCGGTGTCAAAGTAAATCGAATATACTACAATGAGGGTTCCAAACACTTTGTGTTTGCAGCTGCATCACCACATAAAATGTGATGCAAAAAAATGGTGTGATGGATCGCCCTTCACAAGGAGCTCTGCAAACTCTGCATGTAAATTTGCATGGTGCACTGATGAATGTGAGGCGATGGCAGTCTGGAAGGGAGGAAATCAATCTAGAAATCGTGGTATGCTTTGAAAAATAGTCTACTGCAGTATCTAGGGCTACATAGTTTGTAGTTAATGGGCTAAAATATGCAAAACCACTGGTGTGGTTGCTGTAAAATACTTCAGTTATTACCACTGGCAGGTTCACATTAGCATTCACAGCTAATGACAGGTGACATGAAAGGCTCCCACATGGCTGCCACACATACTGTACTCAGGTTTCAGTGGCAGTTTGTGCTCTCAGCCTCAGGGTTTCATCAGTCCTCTGTCACACCCAGCAGCTAAAGCATTCTCCCCATGCTGTCAAAAGCTGCTAATTATAGATGATTACAGCTTCATGGGGTCAGAGTTGAATACGTCTGTGAACTGATCATTTCGATTCCAACATGCAACTGCTGAATGGCTCTTAAGTGACTGATTTTCAGCAGATTTGTCTTGAAGGATAATCCAATCAGTGACAAGCAATATTTCCTCTCTTGGGTCTGACAAACAGATCAATAGATCAATACAGTTCACAGTTCACCCACTCTCTGATGACAGACGTCCACCCTTCACATTCAGTCTGACCTGTACCCAGAGGTACAACATGCTGCTGTTAGAGGCAGAGAGAATTAAGAGAGAAACAGAGGAAGCCAAATATAGATATTTGGTGCCTATTGTCAAACGCTGTGGCAGTTTAAGGGAAATGTTTAAATTGCAGAGAAAAATGTTCCCTGACAAGTGGAGTGGAAATGAAGGAGAGGAATTTAGATGAGGAGAGAAAAGACACACAAGCGCTGAATAAATGACGAGGAGAAGCAGTAATCGTCTAAGATGTTATACATCACAAGCTATTAATCTCCGGCGATGCAATCCCAGACGGGGATCAGATACACTGAGATCCAATTAACTTCTTCTGCAGGAGGAATAGCCTCTGCTGACCAGATACGCCCCACATCGCACCATAACTAGAGGACCTCCCCAAGCAGGGAGCTGTCAAAAGATCAGCGTGGGATCTGATAGCAGAGCCTCACACTCATTTATTCAGTAACCACAATCCCGTAGTGCTCCGGGAGGAAATTTATGTCATGTGGCAAAACTCTGATTTGGTCGCTGCAGTCCAAACTTTAACTGTTAAAAGTGTTTACACAGCTGCAGGCACATACTTTCCTTCTTCGCACTCTTATCATTCAACAAAAGCTCTGGGTCCTCAGTCAGCAGTGCTCAGTGGGTTCAAGGAGCCGAGTAGGGCAGAAACCACAGACCACACACACACACACACACACACACACACACACACACACACACACACACACACACACACACACACACACACACACACACACACACACAGCCAGGCTCTGATGTGACCAGCTTACAATACACTCTGAAAGCCCCTTGACTTTCAGATCTTCTTTCATAATCAGATGAATCAATGAAAAGAAAGAAACCACAGCAGCGCTCTCTCTTTAACACACCACCGGTCTCATTTACAGGCCCATTCACTGCTCTCTCCATCTGTCCTCCAATGTGAAGGCAGTCACATCTATAGTAATGTCAGCTTGGCCAGTGTTCAGTCACGATTTACATCCTCCCAGCCAAAACCACTACAAGTCGGTTTGACTAGAGTTTGTTCGCTTGCCAGACCAATCAGACCTCCCCTTTGCTTGAGAAGACACCAGTTTCCAGCACAGTAATAGTGAAGCAGTGAGGAGGCAGGCCAATCTTGTGCAGATCAAAGCATTCACAGCTCTCATTATCCCTGTCATGCCGTCGTTTGGGCAGTTTAATTTTAAGTTGCGGCTCATAAACAATTTCACAGAGATTACAGCAACAACTGCACTAATAATTGAGGAAAATGGTTCATCCCACAGAGGGACTGGATCTGCATCTATAGCACCACACCACTTTGTTTCCAAAATCCACTAATCCTCCCGTTTTAGCTTATTACCTTTGTCCGTATGGAGCAGTTTTTCTGCATGTGTACATATGCACAAGTGTGTATGTCTAGATCTGTGTCTGTAGATGTCTCTGGGTCTGTGGGTTTGAGTGCAAGACACTGGCTCACAACATTGCTCCGTCGAGCTCCCTGCACTAATCCTATTGTAGCAGCAGTAGTAGCTTATGTAGTGGAGCACCCAGGGCACTGTGATGACAGACCACAACAAACAGCGGGACGCCCTGCCATCTCTCTCATCCAATCTAAAGAGATCAGAAGCATGGCACCATGGACGCTTAATGGTCTAATCTCCAAATGCAGTATAGTTTTCCCTCTGGCGCCACATTTTCCCCCACAAATGAGCTTGGTTTATGTGCTCATGTGTTTGAGATAATAAGAAGTCTAAATTAATTGTCATGAACAAGTAAAAATAATACTCTGTCAGTGTATTCATGTCTTTACATGAATAAAACAATCCATTTATTATACTGTGAGTGAGGGCAATGCAAGTGAACAGTGATGGAAATGTAGAAAATTTGCAATGAGATTTGCTCTGTCTGTCCTTGGGATAGAGAGCATGCAAAGCAATTCATTTCATGGAAATGAGGCACAGCGCAGTGAAGGAAAGCACATAAGTATATTTAGTAAAGTCCTGTGCTTAAGGAAATTTTTGTGTATTTCCATTTTGTGCTATTTCATACTTGTACTGCTCTACATTTACTTGACACCCAAAGTTATTCTTTACTTTGAACATTAACATTTTACATACAATATGATCAGTTTATGGATGAAACTACCCAACAGTATATGTAAGCTGGTAAAATGAGGTCAAACTTGACCAACTCCAACATAATATATAATAACATTACACTGACTGCAGCCATTCAGCTGCATAACAAGTACTTTGCAGTCATTCTGCTTTTACTGGACTTCAAAAGATCTAAATGCGTCTTCCACCACTGGCACACAGTAAAGATAGCACTTTTACTTCATTAGATTACTTTGAGACATTTAACTGCAAGTAAAGTTTTAGTCAGATAGTGAACATCATGCACGTTGTATTTTTGCTACTTCAGCAAACCATTTCCGTCATTAATATTTGTGTATAGATGCGTAATAACATACTGAATTTGATGAGACAGTAGGGTGGTGGTGGTGTTGGTGGAGGGGGGGGGGGGGGGGGGGGGGGGGTATGTGCTGGTATGCTGTGTGCAGGAAAATATTTAGGTCACAGGCTGGTCCTGGTGTGGAGGCGTTATCAGGAAGGTCCTAACAGATGGCCCAGGAGCTTTCGACCTCAACATTAATTACATGAGAATGTCCTGCGGTGAGGCCAGACTCTAACTGCTCTGTTTCCTCCCCTCCCGCCCTCTCTTTCTCTCTCTCTCTCTCTCTCTCTCTCTCTCTCATTCAGGTGACAACCTAATGAGGAGTCATGAAGGAGCAACCAAACTCAACAAGGATGAGAAAATGAAGATAAAAAGTGAGGGCAGCTGATCCACCTCTTTAAAACTACACCCATGCCATCCTCCCTATTCTCACCGCCATGATCATCACCCTCCTCCTTCTCCTCCTGACTGCTGCTGCTCTTCATTTTTACCTGCTCATGGAGGCTGCTTAGAACTGGAACCAGGGAGCGTCTTGCCCCTTCCTGAACTGCCTCTAAATCACAGGCTGGTGAGAACACCCACAGCGATGTGCTGAAGTCACCCAACCGACAGCTGGTGTCCTCCTCACCTCTGTCTGTGAGGATCCACTGAACCTTCCAGGAAGGAGGTGGGGTGGCAAAATCCCCCGTGATCCCCTCCGACTCCTGATGCCATACTACTGAATGCTGATCATGAACCTGCCCTGTCTGTCTGCCTGTCTGTCCAACAGTCTGTCTCTGTCTGTCCTTTACATTGGCTGTCAATCTGCACCAAGTGCCATGGTGTCATTACATTCCTTCAGATTTTGCACTGACCACCAACAACCCTCATGACTTCATCGCTGCCTATGATTACATGCACACTATAATTCAGCTTTTGGCTATGAAATTAGTTTAATTAAACTGTTTATATGGATCATCTGCAGTCACAAAGCTCCACGGGTGTCTATGTTGCTCCCATGCAAATTTTCCTGTCAACACTTGGAAGATGACACTGACAGTAGCTGTAAACTTTGGGTTATGTGGAGCAACTTGTTAAAATGTGCTTCAGGAGTATAATTCTCAGTGTTGTTTATCTGTTCAAACAAGCATCCAATAATGTGACTAATTTCGGACTACTCTGCACATCTTTATCGCAGTATTAACAACATGAACTTCAAACATTAATACAGTGTTTACATGATGAATGCAGTATTCTCATAATCGATCAAAATTCTGCTGTGCATGTAAACATAGCCGCCAACCAAGAGCCAAAAAGTGTTACTGTCTAACGGTCAGTGAATCAGCCTTAAAAATTGGAGCGTTCACATCAACAGCTGTTTCCTTTCATCCCCACAAACATGTTTTAATTTTAAGCTCTTAGCACTTAAATCAGAGTAGACAGTGCCAGAGAACATGACAGATGAGAGATTTCTGCACATTACTTTTCACAAGGTTACTTGTGATTTTATTTTAATTTCTTTCTGTTTTTCTGTGTGATGTTGGATTTGAAACTGGAGGTTACTGTCTATGATTGTTTCAGAGGGATGATGAAACAATCAGGGCTTTTAAAAGTGGACACTGGATTATATATTCTATCATTTATAATGTAAATGCTTTTCCCAAAAGTAAATGAAATGCTACTCTTTTGGCTTTTAAGGAGGAACACCTGTGTTTTTGTGTACATAAGAAGCAATACAATTTTTTTTTTTTTTCGTGCAAACCAACCATTCGTTATCCACACTGCCTTATCAGCGAGCTGGGTGTCCCTTTAATGGGGTGGCTCTCTGATTGTAGGTTTTGAATTTCTGGACACACACACCCACACAGAGATGGAGTCACTCTTAATGATGGATTCCAGTCCAGTCCATGCTGGTTACAATAACAGGCATTGTGAAAAGAGACCTTTCCCCCTCGCAATTGTAGATATCCCATTCCACGATTAGAAGAAAGAACCTTTGTAAAGAGCTGCAGTCACACTCATCAGTTTATGAGTGAGGGAAATCAAAATCCCAGACAGGAACAGGAAATCCCTCAGCCCCAGGTTTCGACTGATGGCAGCCTCTTATCATTGATAAAGGATAAGCAAGGAATCCCCTTTTGAAAGCAGACCAGCATGTCTTCAGATGTCCCTTTCAATACCTGCACCAGAAATTGACATAGAGGTTTCCACAGGAAATAGAAGTGCACGATAGACAGAGAATCTGGATTTGATTTTATCACTCTATGCATTAATTACGGTGTCTTACATGTAATTATGCAAATTCTGAGAGGATGACTACAGCTAGTTTCTTGTATGTACAAAGTTTTAGGTAAAAGCTTCATTAGAAACTACCTTGAAGGATCTTTTTTGTTGTATATTACCTGGTGGATACAGTTTTACTGAAACCTTGAAGCCACCAACATTGTCAAAGTTTTTGAAACTTGTGCATAAAGAGGAAAAAAAAGCACTTTGCAGGCCTCCAAGAAAACATTGGTTTGACCTTAGCATAGGAATAAAGGGAGACATTCAGGTGGTTCTTGTAGCATTGATGTGCGAGCGTGACTCACTGGCTGTGTGTGGGGTGCTGTGTGGGCTGTGTGTCCTTGTTGCCAGATCATTAGCTTTAGCTTCTCTCCAACTGCGTGGAGCTCTCTGAATGTGATTCTGTCCAACCTGACGTGTTTACACACCTACATCTTAATGAATTAAGCTTCTTACCTTACTTTTATCCGTTTTCTTTTGTTTTGGTTTTTTATTTTGTTTGTTTTTTTTAATGTTACCAAATGAGTTTTTCTAATAACTACAATAGAGAGATATATATATAGCTATATCACGCAGCAACTTTAATATATTGTAAATGATGGCTTGGATGCAATGTATTTATTTGTTGTATCATAATGAAGAATAATCTATAAAGGGAAGTTTAAGGTTTGAGTATACTACACTTTGTTGTATGTCGGGTTTATAAATGCCTGTTTATTCATCTGTTTGTATCACAGTGAAACGACACAATACCTTTCTGCATCACTAAGACTCATCTTGTTTACTGTGATCATGAATTGGACATCTTACCCATATTTCTCACATACATAACTGCAATGTGATGATTTTTTTTTTTTAAAACAACCTATGGGTGTCATTGTTGGGGTGCAATACTTTTGCATTCATTTTTGTAGCTCTTGTATTTTTGTTTTTTTTGTTTTATTGAACAACTGATCAAACCATTTTGCACACTTAATGTTCAGGGATTTATTTGAACCATAGCCTAGCATCAACTTCACAGCCTCTACCGCAGAGGTCTGTCACTTCATGCTCACAGTAAGTGCTGACATATTGTCATTTATCAGCAGGAGTGGTGTTGGCTCTGGTCAGATGGGTCATGAATTGTGTTTCACTTTGCCAAATTTAGTTGATTTAGCACCAATCCTTTAGGAGTATAAGTCCATTGTATCAAGTAATTCTATGTTAATAATCACTGAAGTGATGTTTTGAGTATATGCTATTTCTTGTCATACAAGAATTGTGTATAAAGAAACCTATTTCTGATGTTGAGCAGAAAACAGAGGTTATTTTTATTTTTAGAGCAAGTCAGTACAAGAAAGGTGTTAGAGAAATCAAAGGATATTATTCTAGAACTGAACTGTGATGCTCCCTCTGGGGGTTGATAGAAAATGTACATGTCTGTAAATCAAATAAACCTATTTAATCACTTCAAGCCGCTGTGTTGTCTGTTTCTCTTCATTCTGTCAAACATTCATCACATCCAAATGAATCAACATCCAGGAGTGCCTTCACTTCAGAGCAAAGATAATTCTGTCCAGTGGTATTTAAAAAAAAAATGTTTTTACTCTTGCATCTTCAGTGTGTGAGATGAGACTATTGTTTCTAATATTCACATCCATGTGTCATATTCTGTAGCATTAGTGATGCTGATGCTTTATAAATAGACACCAGTCCTCTTCTGTTGTTTTCCCAGGTCCAATTTCAGGGGCGAGATTTTCCAAACTATTTCAAAATGTTACCTTACAGATCAAGAACAAAGATCTTTGAGTGGATTTAGTGGAGAATGAAGTTAATTTCCAGTCGCTTCAGTGTTGAGGAGCTTTCTGCAGGTTTAGAAATCAGGTTGGTGAAATCAGCTGATGGACTGATGGCTGATGAAAAACAGGCTATTATTAATGTCCTTAACTGATCATTAATAAGAAATATACAGTATGTATAACAGTACATTCTTTGACACATGGATGTGAATATGAACTTATATGTGCTCTGAATATGATGGTAAATATTTAAATACGATGAGGAAAAACTCTGGAGCTACTTGTTAGTTTTGTAGGATGAAACTTTTTATTTTACTTGACATAAAGTAATAATGGATCATGAAGTAATAAGGGATTGTAACTACTCAGTATGATGCATCACTTTACTTTAGGAGGAACAAAAGTACTATCATTTAAGTAATTAGTCAATAATAAATAAATAAGCTGTTAGTTTGCCAATCAGCAGCTGATTTAGAGTTAACTACAAGCAGCTGATGAAGAAAAGGGTCAGCATGTTGATTCACAGATTATTTATTATTTATTAACTGTCTCTCTTTCTTTAACCTACTATTTCAAGGTCTGTTCTGTTATTAATTAGCAGTAGTTTGTAACTTTTGTACAGTTTTGATCTCCAGCAGTTAAATATGATTCATAGTGAAGCATTTAAATCTATAAAAATCGCCACATTATAAAGTTAATTTTTGATATAGTGGATTCTTGTGTGTGAAACTTCACACAAATTGTCCAATTTGGCTGAAAACCTTAATGTTGACTTCTGTGATCAGCATCTAAGCCAAAGCATCTTTGCTGAGAGGTATTCTCACTTCATATTTGTTCCTTATTTACTTCTTTGTAATTAGCCAACATTTTGTGTGGCTCTTTGTAAGTCATCTGTTGTTGTCAAAACTGAGTTTTTACACTTCAAGCTCCATTACAGTGAAGATACACAAGGATGTCAGGCCAAAGGCATGACATTAATGCAAAAACTATTTTATTTGGAACTAAACACTATTTTTGAGGACTGGACAACATGTTTTCTCCTCCTCATCAGAGGAGAAGCTGCAGAGGCTTACAAAGGCTTGATTTTTATCACAGTGAGAGAAAGCCAGAGTCTGTGAATGAAGTACTGTATTGTTCAGGTGCAGTCAGGCAGGCCTCTGTGAGGCTCCGTTTGTAAAATAATCTCACAGTCCCCGGAGTGGTTTACAGACGTACTGACACATCACAGACACGACATCCGTGCTGTGGATGCAGTGAAAAAAAACCCATAATATTTACCTTCACAGGAAGTGAGGAAGTTCTCAGCTAAAGGCTCTCTGTGTGCTGACATTCATTAAAAAGGGCAGAGTTACCTAACATGGCAGCTAATAGCACTAATGGACCTGTCTATGACAGGGCAGCTCAAGCACGGGGAGTAAGTATACACAGCATTTGAACAAAAGAAGACCTGAAATGTTGACTGCGAGGCCTTTAATTAGGCAGAGCAACATTTTAAACGGATCCTTCTATCCGGCATGTCCTCAGTTTGAGGAGGGGAAGATTATACAGGAGCCAGAGGAAGCTCAAAGTGGAGAATTAGTGTTTGGTTGGTGACCCAGAGAAACCAACACCCTTTCCCACAGTTAGACCAATATGTACCCCAAAGTCAGACGCTCCAATCTGAAAGTCAACACACCTAGTCATGCAGCAGGCAGGAAACACTGGGGCGTAGACAGGAAAAGGGGAGCCATTCTAGAGAGCGCTGGAATTTCCATTTGCACTTTGCCACTTAAATTCACAGAGAGCAAACTTTGTACAACACGCAGGGTAAATTTAGGTTGAAAAATAGTTGCCAGTGGATGTGAGGCTTTAAAATGTCAGCTTGTTCGGGGTTTAAAAGCAGCATTGTTTAAGGCCATCCATTTTTTAAATGTTAGCCTGCACTTTGAATCACAGTTCCCTGTTGTTTTGAAATTCTCGTTTGTTCATGACGCATAAAGTTAGTTGTCACTTCAAGCAGAAAAATACGTTCGCTTTGTAATGCTCTCAGATGAAAAGCTAAACTTCAACTATACATGTATGTTACACCTGAGAACAACATTATTTCTTTGAATGTGTTCATGTGTTTTGTTAAAAGGACATGAATTTTCGATGAGCTTATCAAAACACTAAAGGAACACACACATATTCCCTGCGCATACTTCAAGACTGTAAAAGATTCACATATGCTCATAAAGTTTAGAAACTTCCACAGTCCATATTTCCACTCTATGTAACTACTTACTATGTACAGAGTATCAATAAAACACGTTACCAATAAAAATATTTAGGGAGTCCAAGGGAAAAAGACAACAGAACAGGGCATGTGAGTGTAACAACTCTGTGTGTAAGAAGGACTCGAATGAAATAAAATTAGTTGCTATCTTTCTTTGTGGTCTTCATGGCTGTTTACTGGACAACATACAGTATAAAAAATACTGTGGCACCTTTAGGAGTGTGTGTGCAAAGTGCAAAGAAGGTCAATATATCATGTATGTATACTGTAATTATATTACTGGGTAACTAAATAGTACAATGGTGTAATTTATTTTGAGGTCCTTCCACAGATTTATTACTCTCTTATTCCCTGTACTACTTGCCTCTTACAGTACTAAATATTTTCCTGTTACCTTGTAGGCTATGTTCAGAATATTTACACTGTAATTTGCAGACTACAACATGAAACGTTACCCAGAATGCTAACACAATGTACAACTGTCATGGACTGCCAGAGCTATAAACAGTTACATAATTAAGAACATGTAATTTAAATTATGTATCAGTATGTTAGACTCTTGACCTATCCAAACAGAATAATCCAGCTGCAGTGCAGTATGCTGCTGAAGGCTGTGGTGTTTCTTACCTTCAGAGCATTCTGTCAGTCCTACAGCGAAGAAAAAAAAAAACATTCCTTAAAATCTTTATGTTGTGCTTCATTCAAAGTGACCAAAAATCGTCTGTTTTGTTTTAGGCCGAAGACTGTCAACAAGTTGAAAACATGTAAAGGCTTAAATTAAAGACCTAAAATTGTTTCTATCACAAATCAGAACCGGAACTGGCTCATCTCATCTTGGCAGCATCTCATTATAAAATTAGAACACAATAGGTTTATGTTGTGGTGACAACCGCAATCATATTTAATTTCTGTGTGACTCTTCATGGTGAGACTTTAAAATAACAATCTGTCAGGAAGCCTGACTCACTCTATTCGCCAGTCAATATGCATGTTCAACAAAAAGTGTAATTTATTTAGTTTATATGTTTCTGCCTGAAGATTTGCCAACCTACTGAGCTGGAAAATGGGACAGAAAGTATTGCTGCCACAATCTCTGTAGAAATGTCTGCATTTTCCTCACAAAAGGTTTTGTTGCAGGCAGAGACGCCCCTGTAATTAGATGGACCTGATGATTAATGCAGAGTTACCATCACAGCACAAAAAGAGGTCGGATTAGGGAAAGGAAGCGACGGCACATAGGATCACACAGGACCAGAATAGTCTGTCTGTAGAAGAACACATGAAACAGAAGTATCTGCAGTTTGCAGTATCACACCTCCACTGTGAATCTCTCACCTCTCTCTGTTAGCACCCAACCGACTTTTCCAACCTGCTTCACAAGGCAGAACCACAGTTACCTTCACTAAAGCAAGTGTGGTGGAAACATTATAGAAGTCTCTGTCTGTCGTTTTCCCCAGACTCATCGGATGTGAAATACTGTGATCTGTATGTGAATGAGAGATCCATGATCTGTTTCCCATTGACTGATCTAGTCCCCTAAGAGTTTTCATATCATTTTAGGGAGGACGTTATTTGCTTTTTCTGTATATGGTTCACAGCGCTTCATTTTTGTATTCCACAGAAATAAAACATGAACAAATGAGCAAAGACTTCAGTACACACTGTATCGTGCGAGACAAAGATGCAATCCGACAAACTAAGACGTCCACTGGCCCATGTAGCACATATTTCTTTCTACTAACAAGACTGAACATTAAAAGGAGGAACAGAGAATGAAGAACAACAAATGAGTCTCCAGGCTATTAGTGCAATTGAGGGGAAAAGGCAAAAATAGCTCTTTGCTCCATTAGAGATTCACTTGAGGCGGGGACGTGCTCATGTTTTCAACCAATGTCATTACAAGAAGACACAGTGAAGCAAACCACCGAGTGATCGTCCCATCACCTCTGACATGGAGGAGACAGAGAAAATGAGAACGATAGAAGGAGGGATAAATATATTTCTGCAGTGTTTTAACTTCATTTATATCTTAAGTCTTTTAAGTAAATTTACACTTGAAGACAAACAGAAAGTGATCAAACTCCTCAAGGATGACATGATAGCTGTACACTTGTGCCAAAAATATGCCAGTTGCTTTGTAAATTTGTCTGTGCTTATTGTTGTAGTGAATATTTGACTCCAAACTGTATTTGTTTCTTTTTTGCCATTTGTGTGTGTGTGTTATACTACCTTTCTATGCAGCTCTGCACATTGACCTTAGAGGAATACAACTTGGTCCACTACACTTTTAAAGGCCAGAGTTACTAATTACTTTGCAAATTAAAAATTCATACGCAACACTGTTAAAGATTTAAACACACAACAACATACAAAACAATCAGTTCCACCGTGACTTCCTACAAGAGTAAAAAACACAGAAACACAAAGAAACACAGCAAAACCAATGTCAGTACAACAGCAGCTGCTTTTTGAGAAAGCAAACAAATAATAATATACATCAACGCATTTATTGTACAGAAGAGATATAGATTTGTTCCACAGTGAATATCATACAGCTAAGAGATTTTCCTCCTCCTCCTTTCCAAGTGCAGAGCATCGCTGCTTTCGTGTGTCAATGAATGTTCAGGCCCGAGGAGCCAACTAACCTTAAGCTGTCAGAGTCTGCATTAATGCTTTACTGTGTCATTAAAGAAGCTGACACATGTTCCAGAGGAAGCATGAGATGTCCTCTTCCTCTTTGCTGTCTGCCCATGTGGAATGAATAAGAGATGTGCTTCATGGTGGGCTGAGCAATGTCAATGAAGGAACCAACGCCAACGATTCAAGACGACGTAAATGGTAAGTAATGGTCAGGCCTGCTGTCACTGGAGCCACAGTAGCAGAAGACGTCATTACCCTCCAGCCAGTTCCAATGATCACTCCTCGTCTCCCATCAGGCCTTGAAGCGGTGGCTTCATTTCAAACTGTGCCAGTGGGGTCCCCAATGCGATGAGGGATTAATTTGATTTGCATGCTTACTAACAAGGATGTAATGTAAATTGACAGTGGAATAGTGTTACCGCAACTGCGCCGCAGTGGGTTCAGTGTCACGGGTGCAGCAAGTGTGAGTTATGAATACCAGAGTTTTCTGAATTAAACATGAGCTTAAGCTTGACTTGGCAAACAGTGAATGATGTTGGTCGGCTTGAGTTGCTGTTTTTAGCTCACATGGTTCCATATTTAGACCTACTGTTTCCACTGCAGCATTAACTGATTCAGAAAAACGTCTAAAGGCTATTTATGCATGTGCCCATGTGTACACGGTAGCATCTGCATTCATGTGTTCCACACGTGAAGCAGCAGCAGGGCAGCGGCTTTGTGAATGACTTGTGTGCACAGTGCAGAAAGCAGGCTGAGGCAGTGAATGGCAACAGCTCTGTGTGAATGGAAGCAGAAGAGCAAGTTACACCGTATACATACATTATGTACACACACATAACAAACAGTCGCCTCTTTCAGGTAATGCACAGGTGTGTATAGCTGAGAGACCACAAGTACACATATGATGCACACGAATAGATCAAACAGCACACACCCAGAGGAGCACACAGCATTTAAGACGCACACAGATAACCACTCTCCTACAAGAGAACAGGAGGTCAAGAGAGCTAATTTCAGTATTACTCATCATTAAAAATAGATAGATAAAATGAAAATGAATCCAGGAAATTCCTTAATTTTGTGCCGTGTGAGTGCTTCGGTCCAGGAATATATTACACATACAGCTAATATTGCACTTCCCTGGGTAATTAAGTGCTCTCTAACTGAGTTGAAGCAGTTATGCTCTAATACTTTGCAGGATGTGATCTGAATACCTATGCTCAACGTCCCATTTGTCAAAGCACTGAATTATTACAGCAAAACCTCTCAGTGCCAAAACACTCCGACAAGCATCAGACCCGCATGTCCACAGCCATGCTTAGTGCTTTTTCTTCATTTGAACTTGTTGCTATTTTTCAATACAGATAATCAAGGTGCTCAAATGATGAAGTCCAATATATCTGGTGATTATATGGGCCTAAGTTTTCCTCTAGTGCCATCAGCAGCTCAGAGACTTCTCTAATGCAGAAAAATCCAATTGTTGGATAAATCACCCTGAATCGCAGTTTTGTTGTTTAATTCTGCACTGAAATGTCAACAGAGAACAAATTGGTTGCCTTTTAACAAGACCTAACACTTCAAGCATCCAAATAAATACTGGATCAGCACAGTCCTGTTCTTCTCCATCTATCAACCTTCATTTGTATCAGATAGCTTCCAGGCATTCCCCTTTCCACATCTTCAGCAGAGCTAAGATGGTTCGCCTCACTCAGGCTTCTTTTCATGCTCTGCTCCCTTCTCTCACTTTCCTCACCTCTTACACAACCAGAGGAATAAGAGCAGAGAGCTGTTAACCACAAATGAATGAATGCCTCTGAATGAGTGCAGCGAAATGGCTGAAAATGGGGTTGATAGATTATTCATGATGGCAGGTGACCTACCAGGCACTTACATACTGGACAATGAAACTGGCTGCACTTTGCCACCCATCACTCAGATCAGTCCATACCAAAAAAAAGAGTGTATTTTAATTTCCACTGCAAAACTGGCTGACATCTAAAAACATGGAGCAAATTGGAATAACAGGTCAAACGGTGTCTACGGTTTAACTGCAAAGTCCCTGGAGCTGGATAAAGAAGTCTAATTTAAAGTATTGACAAGAGCCATATCACAATCTACAAAAAGTCTGTTTGTAAAACTCAGCTCAGTCCAATTTCCTCAATTATTTTAAAGCTGTTTACTATGTTATTAAGAAGATTTATTCAGATTCCATCAGTATTTCCTTTTAAAATAATTCCTTAATTTGCATCAAATCTCATGTAGCACGATTCTGTCACTTAATCCTGTTTTTCAACATCAAATATACACACTACCATATGTGAAAGCACAGTGTGATGCACTTCACATGACCTCATTCTCTAATTATACCACAGGAATTGCGTGCTCTCCCTTTTCACATATGGCAGTAAAAGAGAGAGGATGAAGATTTATTTTTTCTTGGAAACCTCAGGAAATGGACTCGAATTCTGCCCGTTCATGAGCACCACATTCCAAATAGTGCTTAAATCCTAAAACCCTATTTTAGGATTATGACATTAGAAAAGAAAATGAGGCAACAGAGACACACAATAATAAACAGTACAGGATGGACGTATAGAAAATGTGCTAAACGGGTGAAAACAGAATAAACGTATATGATTCTTTTGTTGCTTATTGTATTTCTTAGAATCTTCTTGCACTGAGTCTGGTCCTGACCTCTTTTTCACAGTGAAGTTGTTTATTTATGTACCTGCTCAGATAAGTGCACAAACACTCAACAACATTCATCTGAGAGGTCAAGCCATGAGTCAGGTGTGAGCTGGAAGTCAAGACTGATACAGGAAACAGGTAAACACGTGTGAATCAGAACAAGTTCTACTGTAAAAAGTTCCCAGTCACATTCAGAGGAATTATAAAACTCCTGGATGGGGCCTGTTTGTGATCACTTGCACAAACAATCAACTTAAACACTAGACAATTACACATATTTAGAATTGTGCAATCGGTTAATTAATTGAAGACTTTGCTATTACAGTAACTAAGCAGTGTTTTAGCTAACGAAAACAATTAAATCTTGTAGATATTAGCAGCATCTTAGATTCTCATGTTGTGGGAATTTCAACAGGATTTTCTCGTTTGGATATTGTGGTAAAATCCACCCTGACAGGGGAATCTATTTTCTAATCCTACCTTCAGCTGACAATGTGTCAGATCAATTCAACTGATCAATGAGTCGATTCGTTTCATGACCGATGGAAGTGATTCTGATATGGACACATTTAGCTAATGACATTCATACTGAAAGCCACATTAGACTACAAGAAAATGAATGTCCAATGAACTCTGACACCGTCAATAGTGACCCAGGTGAAAGTCATCAGACTGGCTGTGTTTGAAAGGTCCTTCACTGATTTCTGTCTTATCTGTAGAATTATATTGGCCGGTGATAACAGATGTGTCTATAAAGAGACGGAGCGAAAAGGTTCTAAACGAGAGAATCTGCAGAATGCTAGCATGGCCTCACTGTGAAGGAGAAAAAGGCCACCCAAATCTGTGCAGCAGGCAAAATGCCACAATATGTTAGCATGCTGTGCAGCCTTGTAGCCTGTGGACAGTAGTGTGCAGACAAAGAGTGGGAACAGATCCAAGAAAACTCACATCCAGAGGGGCTGAGTTGAATGTTATCTGCAAACAATGCTTTGGAGTCACAATGACACTGAAGAAAAATAAATGTCTTCAGGTCAAGTTTATTCAAATAGCTGAGCCGGGTGTGTAATTCTCCTCAGCTCCAACACCTCTCTGAATTCTGATTATGTTTCCACATTTTAGCACAACATCAAGTAAATTGTGTATAGGAGTGACATACACACACACACACACACACACACACACACACACACACACACACACACACACACAATACAAACAACTGAACCCTCATGAAGTTTATCCCAGCCTTAATCTCCAACCACTGAATCCATCAGATGCAGTAGTAGGCAGCAACCAACAGTAGCCTCATGGGACTGAGGAGGATTTATGGGATGCAGGCAGCAGGGTAATCCACACAGTACTCTCTCCCACCAGCACTAAACATTAAATATTCATTTTCACGTAGGAGAGAGTCTGCACTGCTCTCATACTCTATGCAGGCAAAATTTATTAATCTACTCTAATTGGTTTTGAAAGAAATGTAGCATCTTGCTAGTGGACTGTAGGGTAATATTCATGTCTGGGTGTATGGCTGTGGGTTTAATAGAACTCCTGCAGTAAGTCTCCCTGACTTGCGTAGGTTTCTATCCTTGTTCTTTACACGCACATTTCCTGATATATCAACAAAGTGCAATATGCTTTTTTTTATGATTTAATGCTGTTTTTAGTTTTAATCTGGAGTGGTAGACAATAAAAAGATCTGTCTGATGGATCTCTAACTGTGATGGGACCACTTTTATCATGTGAAAATTATAATTTGTTGTATAAGTTGGACAAATATAGAGATATTTTAAAATGTAATACCATTTCATCAGATACGATTGAACAGTTAACCATTTTCAGATGACTTAAACATGTCCTACACCCACAATGGAATAACACTACAAGGAAAGATGGATGATCTGCAGTACTAAGCATCTGATTATCTAAGTACCAAAGAATCAGGTTGTGAGGAAATCTGTTCCACAGTGTGTGTGTGTGTGTGTGTGTGTGTGTGTGTGTGTGTGTGTGTGAGTGTGAGTGTGAGTGTGAGTGTGTGTGCCGGGTAGCACCTGCAGTGTATCAGACTGGGTGTGAGATGGAGGTGTGGACTAGTTGTAGTCATTTACAGTAAGCTCACACCCATCATACAGTAAGACAGCTTTAATAAATGAAGTGATGGAACAGGAAGATATTTTTAGGCTGTGAGCCATGCTCACATTTATCTCAGCTCAGTTTGTATGTTTTATTGTTTGCAGATATTCATTTTTCAGATGTAGTGTTAGGGCTCCACCTTGTGGTGGTAATTTCAGAAGTACTATGAACTCTCATCTGGCTCATTTGTCACTTACCTGTTACCGTTTTTATATTACAGTTGGTTATACATGTTTCTTTATACTTAGTCCTTTATACTTTTTCAAACTCTTCACACAGTCAGCACAACAGCTGTCAGAGTGGGCTGACCTGTGGATAACCTTTTATTGCTGTGACACATAATGCATTCAGTGGCCACCTCTTTCAAATTTCATGAATTGTTTTCTTACTCTGCATGTTAACATCAGATTTATTTCTGTTCAAAATTAAACATAATACATTACTGTAAATTAGACTGTGATCTGCTTCATTCTCCCACATCCTCTGTACATCTTAAAAAAAATGTTTTTCTCATGCAGCTAGAAAGTTAATGACCACATGATCAGTTGTGTCTCCTGGATGCTTCCACATATCTGCTGGATATTGTCAGGGATCATAAAGTCTGATGTGGATAACACAGGGCTGACTAGCACTGCTGTACATTTATTTCTGTAGCTGTCCCATACATGTATGTGCAGTCAATATGCACACGTTTGTTTTGTACTGTTCTACAGGAATTTGTTTAGTTTAGGAAAATAAAGCATATTAAAGAATTTCTGATTTCATTTTTGTACCATATCATGTAAGGTCTCAACCCACGTAGTAAAGAGGTGCCGTTCTTTTTGGTGTGGTTGAGTCTTTATTTTTTTAGGTTTCCTAACAAGCTTTCATGTTAGGAGACAAATGTCAGTGTTATGATGCATGGTGTGTACTGCTCACATGTCACATGCCAAATTATTATGGACGAACAACAGTCTGGGTCTGAAATACTTCAAAGCAGCTTAGCTGTGAGATTGTTAGAACTAGTTTGGCTCAGTGTGTTAAAATTCATTTGTATCAAATCAAATCAAATTTGTATCATTTGTATCAAATAATTTAAAATGAAACTAAACTTGTGGTTCGAACAAATGATTTCTAACTAATAAAATCTGTTTTGTATCGTTCAGGACTGAGTGACAAGGAATAAAACAAGAGCGAGCTTATCATAGCCTGTTTAATTATTTTCATAAAAATAAACCATCGTAAAGATAAGTCAACAAAGAAAAAACACTGAAGGAATGGATATCCCTGCCACAAGGCCTCGGTAATGAACAGAAATGTGCGAAATTCAAAATGAAGCCAAATTTCAGTAAATAAATTTGAATTCAAACAACATTAAAGTTGAACAGAGAAGAAATGTGAGGAATTTAATACATTTAAATTTTATCTTCAATCCAAATCGATGCTGAATTCAAATTTAAGTTAAAAAGCTGTTCTGAATTGAAGCCCACCCAGGAGGACGACCAACAACATAAAAATGTCAGAGTAAGAAAACAAAGCAATCATCTTCATTATGAGGTGTCCATTGCAGATGTTTCTGAAATGTAAAAACAAATGTGTTTCGCTTATTCACCAGATAATGTACAAATCATATATTTTGAATAGAGAAATCATGCAGGTTCTTTTAAAATGCACCAACCTGTATTTGATTCTATACTGAATAACAAGGTTTTTTATTTTATTATTTTATTTTAAAGAACATGAAAGGAAAGCTGAGCCCACTGAGGAGCTAAGCTGAGTTAGGTTTCTTTTTTGGCAGTGTGGCATTTTTCCTTGTTCTGTATCTGTTCTCTACTTTTCTACGAACCAACCAGCGTGATGGAGAGCAGTTTTAGTGAGCATGCAATCTTCTCTCATGACTGCAGCAGATTACAGCAGGTGACCCTGGGTAAGAGTCGGTTTCGGCATTTTGATGCATGGTTGGACTTAAACTCGTGCTAGATAGATGGACGAACAGCAAACTCACGTGTTTCGTTGAAGAGGAAAGAATCTTGATATTCCTTCATGTATTGAGAGGATCTGGCTTCATCCAGGAACAGGGAATAGACCCTTTTAATGTCCTCCACCTGAACCTCTGTCCCCTGAAGAAACCAAAACACACAGATGACCTCAACACTAAGACTGATGGCGATCATGAGTCACTTGTGATTAACTTGCTTACAGATGTTAATGACAATGACAGATGCCATTTTTTAACGTGTGTCACAGCTGCAGCAACAAAACCTGCTTGTTTAGACGGAGCTGACCTTGCGTTTGCGACACACCAGTCCTGCCGTGCTGATCAGCTGAATGGCGTAGCGCAGCGACGTCTCCATGCCGATGCGAGTCAGGACGGTGTGAGCCTCCTCGCTCAGCTCCACATCCTCCTCCTCACACCTGAAATACAAACCATGCAGATTTACTTCATTTCTACACTGGGAAGAAGGAAACAATGTTTGCTGATGAATGATTAGTGCAGGTTTCTCACCGGATTTTGAGGATCTGCCTCGTCTCTTTTTCAGAGTAAGGGGAGGTGGCGATGATGAGCAGGCGATCCAGCAGGTCGATAGGGATGCCGTGTGGGCTCTGGTAGTTTGTGCCGCGGATACTGAGAGAAAAAAAACACAAGGATAATTCAATGTTATGTGATAAATATTTCAAGATACAAGTGACACTTAACAATTGTTTAGCAAAATTATATCACCTATATGAATATTTCTTTTTATCTGACCACATGACCAAAAGCCTACATAAAAATATCTGAAAATAAAGGTCAGAGATTTGAAGAATTCTTATTCAGAACTTTTAAAACCAAGTCAATATTTTTATAGTCACCAGATATAAAGATTATAAAAAAAATGATAAAAATAATCCATATTCATGTATTCCTAGATGAGATAACTGAAATGATGAGATGGGAGGTAAAGACAGATGTGAACAGTACCGAGTGATGCCTCTGTTGGTGGCCATTATGAGAACTGGGGACAGGTCACTCTCCAGGGCACGGTTCAGGAAGGAAAAGCACTCCATGTCCAGCATATGGACCTCGTCAATAAATAACACCTGGAGCCACAGACATGGAAAATCAGTAGAGTTCCAACACACAGACAAGGCAAACAGAAACACACACACACATCATTGAACCTACCCCTGGAATGATCTCTGCCTTGCCCTCTTCCCTCCACTCACACACTTTAGCATTAATCTGCTCGCGGACTTCAGACTTGATCTCTCCAGTGTCTCCAGAGAAGAGAGCCAGGAAGCCTTGTGTACGGCTGTTGATGACGTCGATCTCGTGGAGGGACACTGTGTGGACCACCTCTTTCCTCTTCTGCAGCTCTCCCTCCGGACACTGTACAAACTGTGTCTATAAATAATAAAAACATACATTTCAGTTAAATCTGGCCAACTGAATTAACCACTGTTCCGCAAATACTGTATTGTTATATTACAGTTAATTAACAGTTCATTTCTAACAAGCTTTAGCTAATGGATTTTGTGAATCCACATGATCAGTAAAGGCAAACAGCAGCTGAGAGCAAGAGGTAATCATCATAATCATATCCACTGTGTCCTTATGCAGTTTAAAAACCTAACAATACTGTTTTAGACATAAATTTTTTTTTGTTTTTAAAAGATAATTCAAGTGTATTTGAAAAAGCATTAAAGTGGCCTTAGTGCAAAAACCTGCCTTTGTTAGTCAACATGAGTTACAGCATACCTGAGCTCCCATAGCATCATAGTCTCTGGCTCTGGTGAAGGAGCGCCCCAGTTTGCTGATCTTTCCAGTTGCTTTATCAATGGTAATAACATCTCTGAAGGAGATCAGAGAAATAACATTTAAATCACATATGGCTGTCGAACAAGCCCGAGTGTTATAAAACTGCAGAATACATAAAGATAACTGATCCTGTAAAGAGATTAACTTACCCGGCTTGTACCTTCTCTTTGCTTAGACTGTCGATCATCTTGTTGCCCAAGTCATATATAGTCTCCATCTCAGTAGTCTTTAGAGTCAGCTTGCCTACCTTGGCACCCTGATAGAAGGTAAAGAATTTTCAGTAAATGCATAATCCAAGAGGGTCATTTTTAAATAATACCACGCGCAGCAATTATACATTTATTCATTCAAACATTTTCCAAAGCAGGTAACAACCAACAACAGGGGAAGCAGCCTACCGTTCCAGTGGCCGGTCTATCAATCTGGATTTCCACCACCTCTCCCTCAATAATCTCTGTTTCTTCTCTGTACAAACAAACAAACAAACAAACACAGTGAAAAGCAATTCATTTAAAACAATGAGAATTACAAAATGCCATTACTGAGCTTGCGCACTCACTTGATCCTCACGCCGATAGCTTTCCTAAAAGCTTGGCTGAGTGCCTCGGTCTTGCTCATCTCCAAAGAAAAGATCTCACTACCAGCCAACGCTGTGAAGGGTGTATCAGGGCCAAGAGACTGGGCGATGCCTGTGTAAAAATAAATAAGTAAGTAAGTAAGTAAGTAAGTTAGTTAGTTTTAAATTCAGCTATCCTAAGTCACTCAATCAAGGAGCAGGACAGGAATTCTTGCTTTACAAAAATACAACTTAAGCCAATTACACATCAGTACAAGGCAACAATATCACTTCCAGGGGAGGATGATGAAAATACATTGTGTTCTGGTAAGCCTCCTGTGTGGCCCTTACCCATAGCAATGGCAGTCTTTCCTGTGCCAGGTTGGCCAGCAATCAGTACTGCTCTGCCAGCGATGTGGCCATCTTTAATCATCTCCAGAATGACCCCTGCTGCCCGACGGGAGGCCAGCTGACCAACCATCCCCTGAGACACCTGCAGGTGAACACAAACAGGCCAAATTCAACACAGTAACACACTCATAGTGAGCTGGTCTAACAAATACTAGACATACACTGGAATTCAAATACACAAGATTTCCTTATAAAGTTATACCTTAAATTCAACTAAATACACATGTTTAGATGTTAATGCCAACTAACATCTACATACTATGACCTAAGTCAACACTCTACCTGTCTTGGCTCCAAAGCATCGTCCAGACCAAGGCCACGAATGTGAGAATGTGCACCTGAAAACAAGATAAAAATATATTAATAATAAGGTAAGACTAAATACCATTTCCATCAATGTACAATAGGGCCAATCTATTACGAAACATTAATTTGCAACCATTAACAGCTCCACAGTCATAGTCCCAGTGTAAGTATGGATTCTTACCAATTCTCTCGATCCGCATGATGTCTCGAACCTCTGGTACCTTCGGAGTCGCCATCTGCATTAAGTAGGAAGCAAAAAAAAACAAGTGTCTTAATTATATAAAAAGCATAGAAATCAATTAATACTACTCCCAACTTTTCTATCTTCCATCACCTTTGTTAAATCATTAAATGAAAAACACATAAGGGAGCAAAACCACCCCTGATACACTGGAACATACTGAGTCAGTCAAATGTTTTCTGAACCCCATTCACAAAACGTAGCTCATTAACATAAACAACAATATCAGACTTACAAGGATCTCTGGCTTGTGTATCACAAACATTATTATAAAAATTATCTCATACAGTTCTCTTATCTATATTTTCTAATTGTAATTCATAATGAACCAGCTGCTTGGAGAACTGCATTATAGGGGTACTCTTGGGTCGGAGCTACTTTCTTTTGTACCTATTACATTACCTCTGTTAATGCTTGTGTCGTTTTCTGTTTAAAGCAGCGTCAGGTCTCACCCATAATCCAACAGCTAATTATATATATAATAATAATATATAATAATTATTTTACCAAGCTGGAGAAGTGAAGTAAATCAAACTATCGTTAGAGGAATCTGTCCTGTCCAGTTGGTTGTCATAGTGACAGTCCTAGCGCATGTATCAACACAAGAGTGGCTCGACGGCCCTGTTAGCCAAGTACTGTGGCTTTTTATTTGTAATACTTGTCGTTTTTACATAAACAACTAACCGCTGATGTGTCGACAAGCTCAGTTTGAGTTAAAGTTTTAACCAGCTATCTTCTCCACAGCGTTAGTTATGCGAATTCTAATGCTAACGCAAGCTAATGTTATGGAGCTAGCAAACTAGCTAGCTCCATTCATAGGTTTGTCTTCTGTAACTAGTTACACCCCGATAAAGATGTAATGCTGAAGCTAGTAGAAATTATCTAACTTAAACTACCTATGCCGCAATATGAAGCCGTAAGCGACCGAGCTGTACAATATTAAATGCATTTATCGGATGAAATCGATACGCACCTCTACAACCACACTTGTGAAAATGTGAGAATGCGGCGCCTCTTTCTGACGGTGCGCAGGGTAAATGTGTCCGAAGGGAAACGAGTCTTTCTTTTTCTAGGTGCTAGCTTTGAGGCTGACTGCCCTCTACAGACACGGTGGGAAAAACTAATGAGTGGCTGGGAACGCTTCTTTAAATTATTTAAATACAGGTAAATTACCCAGGAAGTGACGGTCATTAATTCTGAATTATTTTACCACCCGTTTGTTTACGTTTGTTACTTTTGTGTGGACTTCAGCCCAAAAACTGTGCTAGTGTGGTGCACACGCGAGGTATTTCACTTCATTCGAAGATTTTCACATTTTACTCTGTCTCCTGTTTTTGTGAATTAAACCTGTGAATTAAATCTCTTCTTGATGACATTGTTTTTTTCTTTAACTCTTGGTGGTGTAAAATGATAGATATTTAGGCTATACAATCACCATCCACAGTTTGGGGCTTAAAAACAAACGTACACAGAGTACGGGAACAGGTATGGTGAATTTGTTCAGGGAGGTATCCTATATTATGTTGTTTGAAGTAACCAATCCCATAATGAAAGAGTATGTTCTAACTTTGTAAGGCCTAAGCCATAGGTAAGCTGCACCAGTAATGCCAGTTAAAACTGTTTTGCACATCTTGCAGTGGTTAAGTTTTCTTGTGTCTCCCACAGAAGTTTCCCAGGAGTGACATAAATAGTGGCCGATACCAGTCTTGGTAAGCACTGCATATATTTCTCCACTAGAGGTAGTAAGGCTTCACAAGTAATTTTAGGATTAAGAATTTCAAGGCGGAGAAAGTACAGGCCAGAGCTACAGCAAATTTGAGCTGCTGGGCGAAAATCATATGACACTACATACTGTATTTTGGCAAATACATGTATCTAGGTAAAGCAGCAACTGAAATCAGATGGAAACTGTCAGATACATGGGGATTGAGATCAGCTAGTTTCTCTCTTCCAGGAACCATATTTACAAAATTGGCACAATACCCTTTTTGTAGTGCAAGTCGGGAGCTGCTCAGGGAAACTGAGGAAAAATGCAATTTTAGAAAACATATTAATCATGGTTATAACATCAGTGAACAGTGGCAAAGGATTCTGGAGGGTTGTTTCATATCCTTTCAACAGTATCTTCAAAGTTTGTCCTTAAGGCTGCAGTTTTAGGATGCCACTGTCTAAACCTACTTCACTGTCACAAGACGACGATACTGAAAGTCACAGAACGAGTCACAAATCTTTTGTTATCATTTGTCACCAGTCGTGATGTTTCCTGATGTGTAATCAGTGGCTCGTGTTTAAATGAAACATAGATTGTCAATAGCCACTCTAAGATGCCTCCCAGCAAAGAGAAAGCAGCCTCCAGCTTAAATTGCATATAGTTTTTTTCTCCTTTAATGATCAAGAGGAATTCAGCCAATTTTACAACTACTTTTGTAAAGAAAAAATAGCTCATGTGTGGTACTATTAATACTGCCCAAATCCAGACTTTTAATGAATAACTAGATGATAAAGATCTTTACTGTCAGACTGGACCATTCCTCAGTTCAGCATACCACAAACAAGTAAAATTGCTGCTAGACGGGTTTCAAACATTCAAGACTTCAGGAGCTTTTGGTTACACCTCACCGGTTTCTGTACAACTCCTCTCAAACCTCTCGGGCTTCCACAAAACCAACAAAGCTGTTTACACACAAAGCTTTAGTCATAACACACAAACGTGCTGTCCGACTCTTGTGATTGTGATGTGTGACGTTGGTTCATTTTATTTTCATTATTCTATTGTTTTATGTATTTTGAATTTTACAAGTAATGCAAACAAATCTTAAAAATATTCTTCAGACATAATATATGTGTTTTGTGATCTCACAGACCAGGAAATTGATAATTGGTGAATTGAGTTGAATCTTCTCCTTATTAAATGATGTTAGACTGAGTGAATGAATGAAAACTGTTTTCTTCCATCTCCCATTTCATGTTTTAGTGTATTCATTTATGCAGCCTGAGGGGTGATAGACCTGGAGAGTAGGAATGAGAAAGTTTTTTGTGAATACCAAATAGAGTGATGGAGTAAAACTTCAACACACCACACCTTGTAACATAAAATGTTTATTGATAAAAATTGTGTGTATATTGAAAAAGTGTATTATAGCTTCAATAAAAGATTACATGACATATTTCAATCAAGTACAGCCTTCATTGTTTTAAATAATATAAATGCTCATTCACTTCATACACCTGAGCTTACATTTCACACATGTTGATTTTCAGAATATTCACAGTCATCAGCAACAGGCCCTCTGATACTAAACACGTGTTGTATAGTCTAAAAAAAATGTCCAATATTGTAAAATAATGATAACATATTATCACAGGGTTAGAATAGTTTTGTTCTGTATATCCATGTAAAAACTGATCACTGCTGTACACTGATTAATGGAAGTGTGTTATTTAATCACAGCTGGATGATGGTGATGGCCGACTCATACCAAACCCAGAAACCTGGATAAACAGCTTCACTAAAGGAGGCCTTGAAGCGGTGGATGAGAGTCATGGTGTCCCCTACAGTGTAGAAAGAGAGGGTACCCCCAGCGTGGTCCAGGAACACCCCTATACGAGAGGAATAGGGCACGTTGATATCTATCTGGTCCTTGTTGTGGCGGGCTGAGTAGCTGGAATCAGAGCAGAAGAGGCTCCAAGACTTGCGGTTGTAGCCGATGCGGCAGCTGTCTCCATAGCCGGTCCTCTTGATGCCTTTGTAGGTGACACCGATGGCAGCCCCCTCTCCGCTCCAGTCAACCTCCCAATAGTAGGCGCCCCCAGAGAGGGGCTCCTTACACAGGACCTGTGGCAGGGAGTCAAACCTGGCGGGGTTGTCACCGTAGGACTGGGGGTCTCTCTTGAGGGCAGCTTTCCTGTTCCCTCTAGACAAGTAAAGCTGTCTGTAGGCAGTGTTTGGGTCCAGAGTGAGCTGACAAGCATCTAGGAAGAGACAGAAGATAAACTTGTTTTATTTATGAATTTATTATTTATTTATTATTTACTTCACAAAAGGAAGCATTTAATTTAAATGACTTTGGTTAAATGTAAATGAGGAAATCTAAGATTTAGCAAAGCCACTGTCTCACAGCAACTAAAGCACCCGTCACCTTTGCACCACCAGCTGCAAGGTTGCAGAGGTTAGCAGAAGGTAATTAGGATTTCTAGTTCTGTTAGATGTTTAACTGACTTCCGCAATAATACGATTTGAAGGAAAAGTGGGAGACCCTCTGGCTGTGCACACAGAAATCAGAATAAACCCAGGGGTTAGATGTCACCTGCCTGCTGTCTGCAGGTCACAGTTGGTGGGACACCCGGTGGCCTCGGCTAGATCTGCCTGGCCTATGATCTGCAATGCCAGAGGTATCAACACTGTTTGTGAGTTTGACCTCTAACAGAAGTCCATCTAACAAAGAGCATCACCTAACAGAATAACTAACAGAGGATTGTTATGATAGTTGAAAACAATATCCGAATTTTTTATTTATTTATTTATTTTTTCATTTTAGTTGTGTTTTGTGGTTGTAATCTGACTGGTGAGTAAACGTCAGCTTTTTCGGGTCCTCAGTAAAAACAAGGATGGAGCACTTAAACTGCAACTCAAGTATAAATCACAATGATGTGCAAGCGTTAGATAACATATTTGCAGTGAGTCCCAGTCTCTGTCAGCACTGTGGGACATACAGTAGTTACTACAATCAGATTTTGTGGGCAGCCACAGGGTCTGACAGAGAACCTCATCAGCATCTAATTTGCCTCATGCATTGAAATGAGCAGGGAGAGCAGTGAACTGTATCTGTAACTGTGTCAGAGAAGCAGAGACTCACATTTCAGGAAATCCTCCCTGTGCTGAGGTTCCTGTACTGGTACGGACTTGTACATGGCAGCTTCATCACCTGTGGAAGTAAATATATTCATATATATCAGTTTAGTGATATTATAGAAACTTACTTTCTAATTTATAAACATTACTGCACAATCCGTGCTATCTGTGATTTCAACAAAGCTAATAATGAAGGCTCTTATAATGTGGGTAGTGTTGTGGTTCTGGTAACATTAACTCTGATTCTGTGACTGTTACATTATCAGTGAAGCTGATCTGAACTATCCAAGACCATGCAACTTGACTTATACCATATCAGAAAAGTCTGCTAATGTAAGCTCGGTCAAAGTAAACATGTGGCAGCTGAATGACCTCAGGCTACCCTCTAATGAATATCGTGCTCTGGCCATGACCAAACATCCAGCAGGAACTCACAAAGCCCTCTGAATACAAAGGAAATTGTAAATCTATTTGACTTTCCCCTGGACAGCTTATGCTAAAATTTGAATTTGGGTCCATATAACTTCTAAATACTGTATCTGCCCTGGCTTAGTGGATTAACTAGAAGTAGTTTGTACAAGATTACTAAAAAGTAAAAGTTCTTTGTACTAATATTATTATCACATTACTTTGTTGTCCACATAAAATGAACAATAGGAAAGTTTTCTTTCTTGAATGGCTGACTCACTTTTTATTGATCGCTTCTTTTTGGATTCATCCAGTTGACAGAAGGTCATTTTATTCACTGGGAAAAAAACAAACAATGAATGAGTTAACATAGTAACACTGGCAATATGCTCATAACATGTTCAGAGTAAACTCAGAGGATTGAACCAATATCAAACCACCTTTTTTGAATTTCTCTTTAGAACACCAAAGTGTTGGTGTATTGGTTGACCACACTCACCTGCCTTGGCTACTTTAACTAGTTCATCATTGCTGAATTCATTCAAGTGCTGTTTCATCTCAGAGACGGCCTTAGTCACTGGGCCGAAGGTGAAGTAGGGATTGACGCTCACTGTAGGCAGTTCCTCAGCCTCTGTCTGGGCTATCAGCATATGGTAGCTCTAATAAGGAAAACAGCAAAACATTAAGATAATGTATATTTTAACTTTGTCCATTTGTGTTTCTTTCAGCTTACACCATACGCCACATTTTCAGTTAATAGTTACGTCTAGCTGATAGACATTTAGAGTTGAAGTACACAGCGGCAATATTTCATTGTGAGCCTGATACTATATGTAGCTGAACATATGTTAATGTTTTTGTTTAGTTGTTGTCATGTACCTGGATGAAGTGGATGTGGTCCTCGGTGCGGGACAGCTGGGTGATCTCGTTGTCTCTCCTCTTCAGGTCAGCGATCTCGTGACTCAGACGCTCCATGTGGCCTTCTGCGTTGCTGAGTGCTGCTCTCTTGTTGGAGGAGATCAGCTTGGCCATCTCTTGCTGCATCCTGTCAATGGAGCGCATCATGTCGCCAAACATCTTCTCACATTCCTGCAGCGCTCTCTGGGCTGAGTTCTGCACAGGAAACATGGAGGTATGCAATAAATCAACTGGGTGTCACACTGGTATTACCAGAACACTGAGGGACGGTGCCATCGCCCCTACATGAAGGAATGCTGTCTTTGTTGGTAGTTGATTTAACTTTCCATTTAATCTGTAGTGGTTAGTCTGGTCTTATCTGCATGATGGATGATGGTGGCACCAACCTTGAGGGAGTCCACTGCTTGTTTTAGCTCCTCCATCTGCTTGAGTCGGTCATGAATCTTCTCCTGGATCTCAGCCTGGGTGGCGCCCAGCCGTTGCTATGACGAGAACAGCAGACAATGATGTTGATGACGCTAATTTATTTAGACTAAACCAGCTATTCAAGATTTTTTTTTAAATTAAACATCAGACATACTAACAGCATTCAGCACAAAGATGACATTCATAGCTCTATGTGCAGGCAGCAGCAGCCTTATTTTCATTTGAGTGAGTAAAATGCTTGAGGCTTTGGTTCAGGGCTTCTTTCATCTTGTAAACTGCTCTTTCATGCATTGCCACTGTGTCGATTGTGCAATGTACTATGACACATACATGTATCACCATTGTTTCACAAATGTACATGTGCATTAAGCAATACTTGTCATGCTGAACAAAGCACATTTTAGCATTGTTAGTACTCCTGTTGCTAAGCCAGTGACGGTTTGGAAAACCTGTGTTCTCACTTTAAGTAAATAGTTACCAACCTGCTCCTCAGCCCTCTCCTGCTCAGCAGACACCATGTCGTGACCTTTGTGTTCTTTCACCGTACACAGCACACAGATACACATCTGGTCAGTGCGACAGAACAGCTCCAGACCCTTCTGATGCTGGGGACAGATCTGCCTGTCCAGGTGGCCGATTTCATCCACCAGCTTGTGCCTTTTAAAAGTGGCTGACTCATAGTGAGGCTTGAGGTGCTTCTCACAGTAGGAAGCCAGACACATCAGGCAGGTCTTGACGGCTTTGTGCTTCTTGCCAATGCAGATGTCACAGCCTACATCCTGGGGTCCTGCATAGTTGTAGTCAGGGGACGGAGGTGTGGGTGGAAAAGATTCAGAGTTGCGTTGGATGGTGGAGTGCCGGGAGCTTCCCACGCGTCTTGGTGTGGGCCTCTTGTTGTAGGTGACCCTGCACTCTGGGCAGACGTACGAACCCGTGTGGTCAGCATGGTCCCAGTATGTTTTCAGGCAAATGGAGCAGAAGATGTGGCCACATGGGATGGACACGGCATCCCTGAGGTCTTCCTTACACAGGTAGCAGCTATCCGGGTCAGAAGACATAAAGACAACTTAGTACAATTCCCTCCAATGCAATGAAGATGCAGCAAAGACAGTGAGTGACTTGTGTCAGCACAGTGTCAAAGTGATCACACAGGTACTACGGGCGCAAGTTATATGGAGTAAACAGAGAGGGAGGATAAACTGGTTTAGCCGAAACCAGTAAAACAAGGGTGGGGCAAGGAAAGGACACAGTGAATGCCTCCATCGGTTACAGAATGTAAGGAGAATGAATGTAATGTGTGATTAAAAGATACAAGGTTTGACCTCAAGAGCAAAAATATTCAATGTTCAGTGCTCTGTGTTTTTTTTTTTTTTTAATTTATTTCACTCTAACAAACAAAAAGAGCCTCTGGATAGGCTTAATGATAGGACAGAGCACAGAGACTGATATTTAAAGTACTGTTTGCATGATTTGCATCCCACAAATAGCTTAGTAGAAGAAAAAAATACAACATTGAAACAATACAGTGTGAAGAAACTGCAGCTGTGTCACCCTCTACTCTTGAGTATGCTCTGATTGCTTCAGTGTTACAGATTGTCTGGTGACAGACTGTTCCCTTTGCACATGTGATGATACCCACTCAAGTCTCAGTACAAACTGACCTTATTCTGAAAAGATTATTTTCTGCACTCTGACTAATAATGAGGATGATGATACTACTCCTTTACTGGTGATCAGTAGTAATGTCTCATGAGTATCAGACTCATCAGTGATTCCTCTTTCACTCTGATGTGGGGTTAATGAATGAAGTGCAGTGGTGCCAAATTAACTGCCTTGTTGCCTTTGGCTAGATTCAGTTGGTTTGGTAGTGCTGAGCCAGTGAGAGGTCAGCCTTCATCTCACCTGTAGCTGGTTAATTATCAACTCCTTTTATTTTTACTTTGCATTTCATTACCATTGATTCCCTCTTGGGCGTGACGCTACACCTGTGGTTTATAGGCAACGTCGAGATTCTCTTTTTGTGGTATAGAGAACTGTTATACTATCCCAGATAGGAAAATTTACTCCATCAAATTCCAGCAATTATAAGAATGTTTCCTCTTCTGTGCAGAGAGCCGTCCTCTGTATATTTCATCTTACAGTGAACACACCTCCCAGCCAATATGGAGTTTCAGGGCTGCTGACATGGAGATAGGAATGCAACTACACTTGATAGCCCAGATAACAGGAGGGCCGAGAAAGCCTGCTCAAAAGATTCCATTGTGTTAGAGCCAGCAGGGCCCGAGCAGAGTGCCAGGCATTATAGGGTCTGTTGTCCGTCAACAACAGTAACTACAGCTGACATACAAGCCTAAATGTAGCATCTTATTTGACAAAAAAATTCCACTGACGGTGATCATACTCTTTAAGCGATGCCACGTTAACTGAGACTTGATGTTGTGAGGATAATACTATGAAAACTCGCAGCGTTAACAAAAACGCACATTTAAATTTTCTTCTGTTCTAAATTCATTTTTGTGCACATATCCAAAGTACTGATTTTTCTCTTTTCAAATAGTCAACGTGACCTTTAAAAGACCTTGAACCTCTGATGTTAATATTACATTACTATAACAGATATGCAAGAATTACTTACATAAGGACCTTTTACCTTATCATTTGATATTTACATACACATTTTAGATACCTATTTCTGTGTGAATTCAATAAGTCGGACCACTAGATCTCTATTGACTGTGATAAATGTAACAAAAAAAAGTGAAAAAAAGGCTGAATTACTGTTCAGAGTTCCAGTGACTTGTATGTAAATGAAAACTAATTTTCTCAGTCATACCAGCAACATTCAAAATGCCACTTCAACAGATGCCAAAATTGGTCTTGATTGAATGATAATATTTCCTTATAGTCTTTCAGTACCATAAAGTAGTACCTTGTTCTACCAAACCAATTGGGCCTCTAACTCCAACTATAAATGTTTTATGGAGAAGAAAGACCTGTGGGCCTACACTCACTACAGTTAACCTTCATGTATATGAGCCACTGCACACACACAATGTTTCTGTTTGATTTGTGCACCTACCAAAAAAGTCTTATATGCATACTAGACAGAATTACGAGAGCAAACACCGTCAAAGGAACATTTGTCAAGCATTATTACTTACATGTGAGCCTCTCTCAACTTACAAGCTTGTGTTACAAGACAAAACAATAAAAAAAAACTTTCTCTGAATTTTATTTAAATCTACACAATCTTATCATGGCAACTTCAAAATACGGGACCACTATTTTTGAATTACTCCATTTTTTTTACCTACACCAATGGACACTCAGTATTTGCTAGTTTTTGCTCATCTACTGGCTGAGGCTGTTGTGACAACACTAATGCTTGTGAAAGGTGCGCAGCCTCTCATTCACATCTGGCCTGTGAGCACTCTTAACCTTTGTGTATCTACCAGCATCAATAAACGTGTCCACTGTTTTCCCAAAACACGTTTAAATATCGTGTCTTCCTGTTTTTATTACTCACATTCGGTGAACCGGGTCCTCATTTCCTTTGATCAAATCACCAATTGTGTTCTCGTGCTCTCGCCCTGCAAAAAGCACGCTCTCTGCACCTTAATGAAGGTTGACCTTTCACCTTGAACTTGAACTCAGCTGCAGATGACTGTGGAGTTTCTGTCTGCTGCATCAAAGAACACAGGGACTTGACATGCTACCCTTCAGCAGATGTATGTTATTAAATCCCATTAAAGTGTCTTGTATCCTAAACATTCTTCATACTGACTTTCTCAATCGACATTTTTAAACAAACGTGCACTGTGTAGTCCTCATTTTTCTGTCATGTGTTAGAAACTCTCATATAAATCAAAGCCATTGTTAAAGTTTTGTCCCTTGGCTGCAGTCTTCTCCACTAACAGGTAGTTAATCTGTAAGCACAGAGTGCTGCCTTTACTCTGGAGGAAGGAAGGAAAAACTGGCTTATCAGAAACTTGACCAAATATGGAGAGGTGAAACTACCTACAGTATGATGTAAGGCAAGATATGAATTGAAGGTGGGGCCAGTGTAGTTTTTACAGTCTTAAATTAACATTTATTTTTCTCCTACACAATTCTGGACCATTCAGGAAATGCAAAGTACATTAGAAAGCTTTTATTTCAAACAAGATTTCCTTTACAGTTGAGATTTTCAAAGTAACCCTGAACAACAGACTGATAGAAAAACACTGTAAATGGTGCAGTAGTATTGGTGGAAACCGATAGACGAGGCCTAATTGAAATGCTAATGAGAGGCTCTGATGTTAGCAGACACTTCATGTTGCAGAGAGTCAGGGTCTTTTCACAGGTCTTTCCCTTAGCTGGTTTTAAATTACACTACACTGGGTGATGAAAAATTCGAGAAATGAAAAAATGAAACTTAACTTGTGATGAAACATGCACACAAATATTTAAAACACCCACTGACAGGAATGTTCTGCCTGTGAGTGTGTGTGCATGCATATGTGTGTTTCCGTTTGGTGTCTCAACCATGACATTTTCTCTCAGCTGCACAAACAGATTCATATCTACAGTTACAAATTGACGTGTACAAGTGACCAGACTGGTTTGACTGGTCACAGTGTAAACACTACAACTCTGAACTCTACCTGCTCTTGGACAAACCACCTACAGCAAGTTAAACTTTTAAACAAGTTTTTGGTGATAAAAGAGGCAAAGAGGGACGTCTGAAATTACTCTGAAACTCTGCTCGAGCTCACAGTGTCTCTGTTTGTTTATTGGGTGGTCCCTTGAATTCCTACAGTACCTTAGGCCGCACTGATGTTTGTCGGACTATAACCGGTTTAAGACAATGGCGATTCTGTCTGACAACAATAGGTGGAAATACAGCTGCCGAGAAGTGTGTGCGCAATTCATCCACAGATGAGCCACATGAGAAATTCGAGAATAAAGGAAACTGCAGGGTAAAGGGAAGCGTTTTCTTGTACCTTAGTTGTCGCTGCTTTTTCTTTTCACATTTCATTCATTCTGTTTCTTTCAGTTTATTTTCTCTCTCTCTCTCTCCCTCTCTCTCTCCTCTCCTGTCCGCCCGCCCTCTCTCTCTTTTTCTCCCTCTCACTCCTTGCTCAACCTGCTTATCTAAACTGGGCAGGGCTCAATATACCCACAGCACAGGGGGAGGGCCTTGTCTGCTTTCAATCAATAACCTCTGGAATTCAGAAATACAAGTAGGTCCTGTCTCTGGCAGGCTGTACCAAACTCTTGAGGGCGGGCTCCCAAGCACGGTCGACGAAATCCCTATCTGCTTCTGGCATTCTCTCTGTCTGTTTCCACAGGTCTGACTGTGTTCTGAGCCCATCAGAATGGCTGACCACACTTCTCCAGATTACTTCAGCTGCTCCCTGTGCCTGAACCTACTGAGGGATCCTGTGGCTATTCCCTGTGGCCACAGTTTCTGTATGGACTGCATCAGTGGCTACTGGAATGAGGCTGACTACACAGGGATCTACATTTGTCCCCAGTGTAAGATCACATTCACCCAGAGGCCTGTGCTGCGGCCCAACGCCACTCTGAGCATGGTGGCTGAGAAGATCAAGAAGAGCGGTCTGAACCTCAACCTCAACATGTCCCAGGGGAATATCTACGCTGGATCAAGCGATGTCCCCTGTGACTTCTGTACTGGGAAGAAATTAAAGGCTGTGAAGTCCTGTCTGAACTGTCTGGCGTCCTACTGCGAGAAGCACCTGAAGCCTCACTATGAATCAGCCACATTCAAAAGGCACAAGCTGGTGGATGAGCTGGGAAACCTGGACAGGAAGATCTGCCCGCAGCACCAGAAGTCCCTGGAGCTCTTCTGTCGAACAGACCAGATGTGTATCTGTGCTATCTGCACAGTCAGTGAGCACAGGGGCCATGACATCGTCTCTGCTGAGGCAGAGAGGGGTGAGAAACAGGTAAGTACGTCTTCCTATGTCTGTTGATGAGTTATTTTCATAGATTAAGTATACTCAAAGGCACAGGAATGATAGTTTTCACCTGTATATATAAAATAAAAATCACAAAAAAGTCAAGCACCACCAAGTGAACTCTAAATGGTTTGTCAGAGAGATAAACTTTTAAAAACATGCATATGTCCTTGATGCATCAGAAATGCATGATCATTGGAGTAACTTAAGTTAAACAGGGTGTTTTGCCCAACTCCGGTCCCTGCACTACAAATGGTGGCTGGACTTTGACCCACTTCACCAACACTATCAGCTAGCCTGGCAGGCATTCACCGCCAAAACAAATCCAGCTCTCTGATTAGCTGTATGGAGCCCGGGGGAGTGTCTTTTACTTATCGCCTCTGAAAGCTGCTTTTCAGAGACTGTGGTGTTCCAGCTGTGGGATAGATACACAGAAACTGTAGACTTCCTTCTGCTGCGCTGGTTCCCACCTGTGGGAGTGGGTCTGTAATGATACTGGAATGTCAGGGAGTCATGGCCTTCCACACCTCATGATCAGCCAGTCACAGTGTTTTAACCACAGCAATGCACTTGTCATATGACACACCAGTCAGGCTGCCTGTAAAACAATGTAGAGTAGATAACAGTGTCAACACACACTGTAGTATAAATCTGCACTGTTGAGAGCAATTATAGTTGTTGTGCATGAGTAATTTAGGGGAGTGTTTTTATGGCAGGCAGGAATATGAGCTAAAGGATTTTTAGGGCATGATGAAGTAACAGTTCATCCTTGTTTTCTTTACAACATGAGGAGTTTCTTTCATCCAAAGATTTACAACCTGAATCTCACACATCTCACTCCATCTCCTGCTCTCTTCTCCCCTCCCCCTCTCATGTTCACCCCCCCCTCCTAGATTCCCCACATTCCTTAAGCTTATCTTGAAGAATGGGTTGGTGGGCTTGAGTAAAAGCTGAATTAGAAGCCCTCTATTCTGCATGTCAGTGCTGGGTGCACCTTGAAACATCTCTTTAAAAGTCAGGCAGCGGTAGATTCACATTCCTGACATGGCCAGAATTCCATTACAGATTTTTACCCCCCCCCCCCCCCTCTCCCCCCCTGAGATAAAAGCTGGCCGTATTAAGAAGATTCTTTGAGTAGGGTTTATTAGACATGCCGAAGGGCCTCCTGAGATATTCCTTGATGAGAAAGAATTTTTGTACTGAGCCAACAAATATGGGGCTTTATATCTCATACAATAAAACAGCATAACATCCAACTACATCTTATGAACCTGATTTAATGCAGCTTTTATGATCAACAATTGTAGCGCTGCACAATAAATTAGAAGCAAGAAAAATGGCAAGTTCAGCTGTCAGCATGGGAGCGTATGTAAGAAAATGGTGAAATAGATGGCTGTGTAATATTCCTTTATTCTGCAGAAACTGCTGGGAGTCTCCCAAGCTGAGATTAGACAAAAATGCCAGGAGAGGGTGAAGGAGCTGGAGGAACTGAAGACTGCAGTGGATTCACTGAAGGTAAGGACATCAGGTTGATAATTCAGTGTGTTTTTCTAACAATTAGCTCTAATTTTGACAGAAAAGACACATATCACTACGACTCTATAGATTATCATATATCAAACCATAGTGGCAGCTGCTTCAGTAAAGTACTGACACGCACTGTATTATATCCAGAATTCCGCCCAGAGAGCCATGGTGGAGAGCCAGAAGATGTTTGAGGACATGATCCGCTCCATTGAGAGGATGAGGTCAGAGGTGAGCAAGCTGATTGGTATCAACGAGAAGGCTGCTTTCAACCAGGCCGAGGCTTTGATCGAGCGACTGGAACAAGAGATCGATGAACTGAAGAAAAAGGAGACAGGGCTCAAGCAGTTGTACAGCACCGAGGACCACATCCACTTTTTGCAGGTAACACACAGTTTTAGACCGTCTGTTTAAGAAGAAATACATCTGGAGTTGAAACACATTCCAACACATAAGGCAGAAAACTGACACAGTAACACTGTGAATTTTGTGAATGTGTCACTTTCACATCTTTGCCTCACACTGAAGTAACTACTACAATGTGGGTGTGGCTTTTAATGAGATGGCTGGTTACTAAACAGGTTGTCCATGTTGCTGATGACACTATTCTGTGTAACATACCAATTTCTAAACAAGCTAATGAAGACGCATCAGTAGCTGCACCTATATATTATATATGATTCACAATATGGTGAATGCAAAGTTTGATAAATGCAAATGTCACCATCTGACTGTTTGGATGTCTGTTTTAATACAAGAATATAGCTCAAAAATGTTCTAAAGATCTAAAAAAGTTTTATAAATGTTCAGATTTCAATGTGGATTTCATTCATTCATTTGTTTGTGACAGTACAATGTTTGAAAACTTGATAAACATTTCCATTTGTGTTCTCATCAGAACTTCAACTACCTCTGCACTCCCACTGATGACGGCTTCATACCCAGAGTCATGGTTAATCCTGACTTTTCCTTTGGGGCTGTGAGAAAAGCTGTGGCTGAGATCAAGGAACGCCTCGAGGAGTTTGGCAGAGAGGAGCTGCTTAAGGTCTCCAAGTCAGGTCTGACCTTGACAACAGAAACATGATACTTGTGCATAATGGACATAAAACACCAAAAAACCTCAGTTTGCTAAATGTGAATGTGTTATGTCTTGCAGTGAATGAGGTCCCAGTCTACACCACAGAAAGTCGCACATTGGACAGACGGAGCAGAGGTGAGTACTGTCACGTCCTATATCAATATAAGAGCAGGTTAATTATTATCCATGTTGATAGTCCGGTTGCCCTGAAGTGTTTTGCATTTGCATCACAGATTCCTGTGTTACAAACACTGCAAAAACACATCAACAAAAGAATTAAAGGCATGTGCGTGGGTGTATGCACTTCACATTGACCTAACACAGTGTTTCTTCATCTGCAGGCAAAGAAATGACAGTGGACAACACTCCTCCTCCTGAGCCAAGGAGCAGAGCAGATTTTGTCAAATGTAAGTTATCTGGTTTATTTACGGGAAATATGACAATTGAAATCCAAACAAAATTAATTTACCCAATAAATACTAAAAAAATGTATTGATTCTTCTTCCCCAAGACTTCTGCCAGCTGAAATTAGACCCTAGCACAGCCTACAAGGAGCTGTTCATCTCTGAAAACAGCAGAAAAGTCATCCGCACCAGGGAACTGCAGCCCTACGGGGACAATGCAGAGCGGTTTGACAGCTTCGCCCAGGTGTTGTGCCGGGAGGCCCTGTCTGGAGGCCGCTTCTACTGGGAGATCGAGTGGAGTGGGGAGTTCTCCATTGGAGTGGCTTACAAGAGCATCAGCCGAAAGGGCAAAGGCTCACTATGTCTTCTGGGCTACAACGACAAGTCCTGGAGTCTCCTCTGTTCTGACTCGGGGTACTCTGCCTGGCACAACCGGGTGGACAAAGCCATCAACGGCCCTCACTCTCCCAGAATAGGTGTGTACCTGGACCACACTGCAGGTGTGCTGGCATTTTACAGTATAGGCAGCACCATGACCCTCCTGCACAGGTTTGAGACCACATTTGTTGAGCCGCTCTATGCAGGCTTCGGAGTTGGAACCTCAGTGAAGATCTGCAATGTCAAGTGATCGTCAATATTTGAGCTTTCATTTGAAAATCTGAATATATTTTCCATTTGTTTCTTTGACTATATAGCAACGCCTTTGGAATATATAGTTTTTCAAAAATTCCGAAACTGTACCAAACCACATAAATGAAGTGTAATTGCTTATTTTTTTTAGAAAAATGTTCACTTCCAAATGTGTATATACTTTTTTAACCCTAAACATTACATATTCCATTTTGCATTCTTCTGTCAAATCACATTTTCTAAGACCTTACTGAAATACATAATTACTACATAATCACACAAGTACAATATAAAGAAAAGTGTTATCCCTTTTAGCATCTGATAAGAACTGCTGGATAATATTATAACATATCAGTATGTAATAAATGTTGCTGTCAATAAGCTAAATCTAGATCTAGAATCAGCTATTCCTTCATTAAGAGTATTATAAGTGACGATCTAATTATAATTAATAATGAATGTACCCTGAGATTGCATGATGAATTAAAAATATATTGTACTCTTGTATGAGTATTACAACAATGTTCCTGTTGGTGCATTAGCAGGTATCATGGTTTCAGTACATTCAGTATTTCACAGTCATTTCATTTTGTCATGTTTTGATATTATCTGTTGCCGTATCAGTTGCTGAGAGTCCTTCCAGTTTGTTTTTTCACTTGAACTAACCCTTATTTAATGTTTACTTATATAATGGCCAACCAGAGTATAACTGAAAACACTTGTTTTGTAACAAAATGATTCATTGATAGTTCTAAATAAAGAGCTAAATAAATGAATAGCTAGTTGTGTTGTTTGTCTGTTTTTACAAAAGAACATTAGGACTGGAAAAATGATGTTAGATCTATATTGCCAAATTAAATGTCTTATTGGATTACTGCTTGTGTTTTAACAAAAACAAGGTCCAGATAGTTTCAGAAATATCCACATAAAAAAAAGAGATTTGAATTTGAAATATTGTATATACACATACAGCTGTGAATCAGCAAACTACCTGCTCTGAGGTCACTAAGAGAACTATCTGAACACTGACAATACTCATAGCTCCCCCTGTTGGTTGATTATGGGAACTGAACTGAAATTAAAATAGAACGGCCACTGTCACTATGGCTGTTTAATGTTATCATTAAACCTGTAGTCAAGCTTCAAATGTGCATCACATATCAGAAAATATGACATTAACTTTACATACATTTAAATGAGATGCTTCAAATTTTTCTCCACAAATCTTCAGGTCAGCAGTATAATTTATCACAATTCATACAATGTACTATTGTATTTGAACAAAAACAGCAGCTAATACTTTTACGTCTAAAAGCAGCTCATAATGTGTGTTTAGTTTTGGATGCAAAAATCCAGGGTAATTGGGTAATGAGCCAGAATCAAATAAAGAGTGACAACATTTTGTTGCTTCATCTATCGCCCTGCGTTTCTCAGCAGACACATTTTCAACAGGAATGTGACTCAATTTTTGATGTGAACACTGATACTTAAGATAATCAGTGACAGACTGAGTTTGTCTGACGATCACATCATGAACCTCTAAGCCTTTTTCACAGCAGACATTTGAACTTGTCACAGTAGGAAAAGCACAGCTGTTACTAATAACAGTAATGATGGCTCTGTTCTCCGGCAGTGAACCAACATGCACAATACCAAGCCCCTCAACCTGAAGCAGCTGAACAGAACTGAGGCATTAATCATTTCATTATTTACACCTGTGCTTTTCCTACTGTGACAACATTTCCTCTGTGGAAATGCTCTATTCCACTGGGTATGAACTACATCAAAAACACTGTATGCTGCCATGTGTCAAATGCATGTCTGTAAAATGGAAAGTGAAATAAACCTGCAGGTAACATATAATCAAACACAACAAACCATTACACAGAGAAAGCAAGTAGTCAGAAAACAACAGTGTTTTTTTAACAATAGACATTGGTTTATTAGTTCCCAGGATTCAAGCAGGAAGTTGCGCATACAACGCTCAAGAGGAAAAAAAAAAAGCGTGAGAGTCCAAACTTTAGACATTGTAGCCAATGATGCCTCCTTTGCCAATGCACTCTCCAATGTAGAACCACATCAATACTTCAGTGGTCACCAGTCCATTCCTTAGAGCATCCTGTGAGGAAAGAATACAGTGGATTTTATTTGTTTCTGAAGAAATGTATCAAGTAAAATGTGGTATTTGCCACTGATAATAATATTACTGATTTCAGTGTGGATTGATTTGATCATGTTTTTACTTTGTACAGCACAGACTCTAACAATGAAAAAAGAATAATACTGATGAACAGACTTTACTGTTTTCACTGTTTTTTCATCACACAGTGATTCAGTTTCATTTTCCAGAGATTTAAAAACATTGTATTTAGGGCCTGATGTTTGGTGTCAGGGCCAAATAGAATTTTAGGACATCTTGATTTTGACAAATTTCTATTTGTTTATGTTTAAAATGGGTTATTGTATGCTGTAGCAGAGACCTGCAAACTTCCTTCATTGACAGTGATCCATGTGTGTTTCTGATTATGTAACATCCCCTTAAGTACCACTGTAAAAGCTATAAAGCCATTGTGCACTATGGTACATTGTGAGTACTCAGAGTTTTATTGCTTGAGTAAATATGAGCATTCCATGTGTCAAAAAAAATTGGAAATTTTTATTTTTTAATCAAAGTTTTAAAAAGAAAACAGTTTTTAGTTAGGTCTCTGAATGAACAACACATTCTTTCTGAAAACATTTTCCAAATACAGCGCTATTTTTCAATGTTGCAAGGACCATCAAAACAAAAAAATCAATTCACCGACATTGCATTGTGGTGGCGGCATCAGATATCTCACATTTTTTGGCAAATAAAACTACCTGCTTGGCTGGATTGTACTGGAGACAAGTGAGTACTATGGTTTGTTTTCTAAGTGAACTTTTGCTAAACCTTTTAATATGAAGTACATGTACAACGGAAGATAACCGTTTTGGTCAACAAACTGCATACTGGTTCACCATGGAAGTCAAACCTTCATAACAATGGAGAATTCAAGGTGTTTCCTATTCTAACATGACACCAGAAAGCCTCCACTTCTTAGAATAAAATGTACCCTACAGTCTACGGCTACTTCAAGATCGTGTTCTGTCAGCTGAAGTAGGAGACAAATGTCTTGAGAACCAGGTCTAAAATCAGCATGTGACGTGTACAAACTAACCATTTAAATACTTGTATTGGGATTTTTAATGCTATGGTATGTCTTTATGGTTTTTAATATCAAATACTTCATATTTTGAATCACTGGAGACTGATAGAAAGTTCACATTTGACTTTATCTGATGAACGGTCATAAGTGCATATGTTTTTCAACAACACACACACACACACAAAACAATGTCTGCCTGGCAATAACACACGCACCTTCACAGTGGTTTGACCAAGACGTCCTGTCTGGAAACCCTTGATGAGGTTTGTGGCCCCCTCGATGGCCTTGGGGATCTCGGCAGGGGCCGGGGGGACAAGTTCAACACGGGCATAGTGCCAGAAGGTTGCTAGTCGAGGTTTGGAGTAGGTGACAGCGGCTAGGAGAGGAAAAAACGCCGCTGTTACTGCATCTTACTTTCTCCATTTCTGCTAAAGTTAGCTCTGAGCTAACTGTAAAGCTCCCAACTCTATAGCAGCTCAAAGCTAATGCTAAGATCAATGCTAACTGTTAGAATTAGCTACTTAACTGTATAGCTAATGTTCGGCGAATGTAAACAATATAAATCACCCGTCCTAGCTAGCCAAATAATAATTTCTCCAGATAACCTTAAAGGAAAGTAACTGAAATGTAACTTCAGTGATCTACTACAGAGAGCAATAGCTAACGCTACGTCCATTTCATTCAGTTGATGGCTGGGTCACAGTGCGACTGACAGCTACGGCCTAGCTACGTCTTGTCAATTAAGATACCTGCGATTAATTTCCCCATTATTTGATACATTATATGATATTAATATTACACAGCAAAATGACTTACCGCCGATCAGCGTGGGTACTTTAGCGACCAGATTTTGCACTGCCTGTGCCATGTTGAAGTGTTTGTCGATGCTAACTGCTCCCCCTGTTCCTGCCAGCCGACTGAATGTCACCTCCAGAGGAAGGACCCACAACCGCAGCTGACCACACAACTGCCTGTACAGAAACAGCCTGCTAGAAGGAAAGACCAAGACTTTTTTGTTCAGTTATGGTTTACACCAGAAAATAGCATATTTAAATGGTGCACATCGTTTGGACGTTTCCAGAATGTAAATATAATTTGATTCTCACTCTCCCTACAGTATTTAACCTTACAATTCAGTCACAGAATTCAGCAGCTTATAGCTAATTAGAGTTTAAGTTGATGCACAAGCTACACTTTCGCCACATGGTCACTAGAGGGTGCAGTGAAGCAGACCATTGTTTATGTTGGCTAGTTTAAACAATTAAATAGGCTATAGATAACTGATAGGACTAATTAGAGAAACAGGGATTTTATACGTGTACCTTATACGTGTACATTAAATATATTATTGCAGACATCACCACTTTCATAACTGTCAAGAAACGTGTGCCATGTCATGCTTTCGCAAATATTTACACTGCCCTTTTATGTGTTTGTATTTTCTGTAGTAAAGTTCAGCATAGCAAAACAGATCCCACATATTCAGAAACATCAGTAAGAGTACAAAATAAAAATGTTAACAATACAAAAGAAATGTTTTCAATAAAGAACATTTTTTATTTTATTCCATTTGTTTCATACATAGTACATAAAACACATACACATAGCCTTCCACTCCCAGTCTCAACAATATAATTAACATAATTTATATAGTAAAGGGCCGTATTAGTGTTTTTGCCCTTTAGTTGTACTGTATAATACTGAACCAAAAAGACACTTATACATCACGCACAGATACATTACAACATGTCTTCGTGGTTTGTACAATTGACACTGTTACAGTTTCATTTAACTTATTTTTTCTGTTCCATCTTTTGGATTTCTTTGTGAAATCCAGTGATTATATTAAGGCAGTTTTTCTTTGTTCAGCTCAGTTTGTCTCCTCAGTAGACATATGGTATGCAGGAATGTCTTCAGAATTATGTATTTTCTTTCTCACAAAGATGATATCTCACAGTTTTCTTCCTCCTGCTGAGATATAGATAAGACAATATGATGAAGGCAGTGGTCACTGTTAAACTGATAAATGTGTAAACAGATCATGAAGTATAGTTAATCTTTTTTACCTCGCTGTCAGTGGCATCTCTTGTTGGTGCGTTAGCCTGCTTCATTTTGTTATAGCTGGTCTTATCCATGACTAACAATGAAAGAAAACATCCTCCTTCCTTCACAAGCATTATCACATCTTCCAGATATTTCTCCTCCACATTTTGTCCATTGACTTCCATCACCACATCGCTCACAAGTAGTCCTGCACTCTGCCCAGAGCCACCAAAAGCCACCTACAGGAGAAAAAGCTAAATTTACCAGAACATTTGCCAAAAAAACGTAATATCCTGGGCTGATCTCTTCTTGTTCTTTCTGCCTCAGTAACAAGGTAATGTTGACTAAGCACAATGCAAGATTTCATCACCCACCTGGCTGATGAATGTCCCAGGACTCTGTGGGACACAGCCCAGATTAAAGCCAAACCCCAAAGGGCCTTTTTGGAGGGAACAGAGTCTAGCCTTGCGCAAACCATCCATTTCCTTCTGTGCTGACTCCTCTGCTTCAGTGGCCCGTACACAACTCTCCTTTTCTTTCTCAGCTGCATCATCCTCACAGAAGAGAAGAGGTGACAGACCCAACTGCAGAAACAACATGAAGAAAAGAAACGCTAGCCCGTATCTGGATAAGAGTTATATTTAGATATGGCTGCTGATTGCAATTATCATCGCTGTCATTTTGTTAATTTTTTTGTTTCTGCTCTCTGTTCTGATGATGTGAATGAATAATCATTTCTAATTGGCTACCCCAACAGTACCACAGTAATGTTTACTCAGAGTACACTTGAACTGACTTCACATGTATCTATGTACATTTTTACATAGGTAATTTTACTTCTACATAAGTAAAATAAAAATGGAGTACTTTTACTTGAGTACAGTTTTCCAGTACCCTCCACACCTCTGTAAAACATTAGTAGAACAGTTTGGGAAAAGACATGTAGTCGGTTAGTGATGCCCACCTGGGTGTAAAACTCTAGACCTTGGGGAGTGATGGAGGTCAAGGAAACCTTTTGTCCACTCTTTCTCACTCTGTCCACAATCTCTTCATGCGTCAGTGTCTCCACTGACTCTCCATTGATCTCCAGCAGGATCTCTCCGTCCTGCATACCCGCCCTTTCTGCTGGACTGCCTCTGTCCATCTCACGTAGAACATGAGCTATTGTTCAGAAATACATAGAAATTTATTTAATTTTAATTTTTTTAAAGACTTGAATACTTAGAATGCTCGTGTTACAGTTTTGCACTCTTGTTGTTTCTTACATGTACGTCCTGATGGTGCCTTCTCCAGCTGAAGGAGGAAGCCATAGCCCTCAGGCCCAGACACCATGTGGAGTTTTCTGGCCCTATAAGGCAGGTTATGTGGAACAGCCATGGTGGGTAGGATAGGCATCTTCTGTCGCATGTAGTTCTTCTCACTCTCACTGTCAGTCACCAGGATGGTGATGTGATTGCCACATTTTTTCATCTACAGCAAAACATTATTTATTATTGCTAGACAAGGCTGGAAATAAATCTTATTCCTTTGTTGTCTGGATATTTGCTCTTTTTAATAATAAAACATATTAGAGTAATTCAGAAAAAGAGTAGTGTGACTTAAATTTTTTAAATTTTGATAAAGGAAGCTTTAGTTCAGCCGTTGAAACTCCCACATCCTTTTTATTTTTATTAAAAATATCTTAGCATTACTTACTCATGTCAAAACCTAGAACATTTTAATTTTGAGTATGTACCATCCTGCTGAGTGCAGAGTGTGAGAGGTCAGACACTGTTGCTCCGTTCATCCACACCAGGCGATCTCCCTTACACACCCCCGCCTTTTCAGCTGCACCTCCTGTCACCAGGTTCACAGAGAAGCGACCTTTCTCTCCTACAGAGCAGGAACAGGAGGAGCAACTGAATAACACTGCCCAGACTTCAATTTAAGATCTGTTAGACATCTAGTCCTGAACCTTGGACTTGCTGTGATTGCCAGAAGAAGCATTACCTTCCACAGGTGTGAAGTTGATGCCCAGACCTGAGACAGGGTCCCTGATGATGTGGCAGAGTCTGGGTGGTTTACAGCCCTTTCCCTTGTGTGCTTTGGCCAGACCTTGGAGGTCTTGGCCTTGCGACATCGCCTGCTCATACGCCTCCACATCCAACACTAATAAACATAATTGGTTTCCACTTAGCTTTATCTTCCTGGCCACCTTATTCATAAAATGGGAAACACAGTAGATCCAGTAAGAATCCCATGAGTCCTTCAGAGAGGTTTGTGTCCTTATAATAATGTAAAACTCTCATCTTACCTCAGGGTGAGGAACATCATCAACAAAGCAGTTGTTGACTTCCAGAAGTCTGTCTCCATCTTGAAGGCCACTGCACCTTGCCACTCCCCCTAACTCCACATTTCTGATTATATGACCCTGGCGCCCCCTCTCCACTCGCAGACGAAAGCCATAGGACTCCCCTTCCTCTCGTTTAAGAACACACAAACGTGGGCTGGGTGTCGGCACAGAGTCTGAGCAGGAAGAGACAGAAAAGTGCTATCATACAGAAATAGTTATATGTATACATCATGCTTTGATACACACAGGATAGTTAGCAATTTTTTTACACAGGATACCTGTGTCTTCTGTGATGACCATCACTGGGTTGTCTATCCCCTCTTTAGGATTGAACGTAAATTTCCTGCAAAAGAAGAGATGGGAGATATTTAACCTTTCAGTTATTACTGACTACTGTTACTAGTATTACTGTTTGTTAACTTTGCAGGTAAAGAAAAGTATACTTTCTTTCTGTTTGTGACCCTGTAAACTTAGAGTTCATAAAGTTAGAGTTCAGCTTAAAAGTTCAGCTGTAATGTAATTACAATTGCATTAGCGTTTAATGCATAATGCATCAATGGATTAATTGCACAACCTCACCATTATCATGACAATAACGACAGCATTTATCTGTGCATAGTAGGCCTTATCTTGGACCGAAAGTCTTAAAGATTACCATACTCCAAAAGTCAAAATGCCAAGACAAGTCAAATACACTTTATCAAGTTCTTGTTAAGCTGTATGTACTTAGTTTTAATTGGATATTGGTTTGGGGAGACATGAACGCTGTAATTTTGTTTTACAAGGTAAATGTCCAACTCTGTTCTATGCAGTGTCTCGTCATCTTAACATTATTTTTACTCTTAGTAGCTGTGTAGTGTTCACATTCAAGTTTGAACTGACATTGAAATAATGAGGATACTTCAAAATTCATGAACATTGGTGCAAACAATTAGATGAAAAGCAGACTTACTCAGTCAACCCTATGATTTCCACCAAACCTTGAAAACAAAAATCACATGAAGTGAATGGCTTCAGCAGCAAAATTCCGTACCTATACATTCCCTACATATTTATGATACTGTTTCCTTTGTAATTTTTCTATCTGCATTGATACCACACACCCCAGATCAAACTTTGCCAAACAGCAACACAAACCTTTTGTAATCGTTAACTACCAATCACATTATTAATTAGAACTTACAGCTCTGAGCACATCTGCGTGGTTCTGTCGAAATGAAACTCTGAAGTATCAGCCAGAGCTGGTTGGTGTTTGAGCCTTGGGTGACAAATCTGCTGACTGTGACTATCAGTGGCGGTACCATAAAACAGGGTTTAACTTTGTGTGATTAGCTTTAGTCTTTGGACTCTCTAAAAGGGGAGGGAATTAAAAAGCATTAAAAACCTTAAAGTTGCAAATGTCTAAACATAGCTTTTTCCCATCTGACACATCTGTGTCATCATGAACTATGTATAATTGCTATCTGAGCAAAACCTACTGTCATCTCATGGATTTTGAAAACATCCCTCTAACATAAATGATTGATTGAATAATTCATTCATTCATTTTCATTAATTCATAACCCAAATCCAAGTTGTCCTGCCAGTTACCAAGGGTGTATCAGAAGGATCCATTTTGGGTCTTGTCCTGTTCATCAGTATTGTAAATCAGATAGTTTCTTCTGTGTCTGAGTATAAATTTCATATTTCATAACATACACATTTCCACTCTGACAGGATACAGTACAGAGAATACAAATATCTTGGAAACTGGATCTGTGAGAAATTTACATTTAAATATCATGAAGAAAACCCTGTTAGTAAACTGCGACATAAGCTTGGCTTTTTATACAGAAACAGAAGCAGCTTCCTTCTGAACTGTAGAACAAGGATTGCTGCAGCAGTTTTCCTCTCAGTTCTGCCAAACTTTGTATTGAAGCCGCTAGACTCCATTTACCACTCTGCTCTCAGGATCATCACCAGTTGCAAGACCCACCACTGCATTCTATAAGATAAACTTGTTTGGCTTTCCCTGTCCCAGAGCCACATTAACCACTAGTACTTAATTTATCTTATAAAGCCCTTGTTGGTAAGTTGCCAACTTATATTTTATCTTTGCTGCTCTGGCACTTTGGCTCACACTTTAACCCACTCCAGGAACTGGATGATGCTGTAGCAGCAGAGTTGAACCAGGAAAACGTGCCTTTGTTGGTCTCACAGACCTAATCGGCAGTGTCAGTTTTCTCTGAGCTTGTACCTTGTTATATTTATTTACTCTGCCTATCCTCATTTTGTTTGTTTTGCTCTACAAAATTGTTCACAGGGCTTTGCCACAAAAGAGCATGTGTTCTCCGCTCACCCAGCTTGTACAAATAAAGGTTCAATAAAAATAAAAATATAAAATGACTTTATGATTTACTCATGGTTAACCCGTCTCCCAGTCACAGGCTTTAGGAGGCATTAAATGTCTTCAGCTTACACACCAAACCATCACTGGCCTCTAATGTGTAGCTGCTTATCTGTGTGGTTCATCATGTCAGTGACACAGAGTCCTTGCTTCTCTGACACAGTATGAAATAAAAACAAACCATTATGATAATGTGACCCAAAGGACTTAGTAAGTCCCTGCTCCCAGATAAAATCCATCTCTCACATCACATCCACGTGGCCAAGCAGCCTCCTCTCCTCAATAGCTTATACCACAGGCACTTTGGTGTAGCTAATGGATCACTGTTTGCTTTTCCCCACCATAAACCTTCTTTTCAATGTTCTAGGACGTAGTGGTCCTCCAGATGCACATAAAGACAAACCACTGATGCTCAGCTGGGTCTGTTGATGATCACACTTTAAACATGACATTTTAAAAAACATTTAGGAGCACTATCCAAACTGATCAGTTCAATTTGTTCAACAAGAGAAGGTGTAGGATTGAAGTGTTTTATTTAAAATCTATGTTTCATTACAAGTATAAATGTATGGAGCTCAACAGAACACAAACATGACGCAGGCATAAGAAATACATACAAGATAAAAATTCAAAATGTTAAAAAGAAATAGAAAACTGACCAACAGGAGAACATGAATGAAACAGCTCATATAAGATAGCTGGAAAACAAAGATTAAAAATTAAAAAAAAAAAATTAAAAAAAGAAGGTTTAAGTCAGGTACCTGTACTTGATCTCATGTTGTGTCTCTTTCCCATCAGGTCAGCAGCCAACCACACAGAGGGATGTAACAGGAGTCCTGTACATCCAAACATTTATTCTGACCACAGAGAGACTCCTCCCCATGAGAGGGACACCAAGATTAATGTTTAATCTGTGTGTGAAATTTTGAGAGCACATATTTCCTTGTAATGTCTGCGTAACATTGCACCGTGTGCAAAAACACAACACGCAAATAACATTCCCTACTGTTCTGTCTCAGTAAGTGACTTTTCATCATTTCATTTTTGATTTTTGTTATTGTAGAAAAGGTACAACTGTCTGTGCATGTGTGGTATCTGTATCGGCTGTTCCCAGAACAATCACATGCAACAGTGATTGTTGGTGTCAAGGCCAAAGCTTTGTGACAAGTTGCACAAACAAACCAGCATTCTGATAAAAACATGAGAGTAGTGATTCACAGTTCAACATACAAAACAGACGAATTACAAAGAAAGGAGGATGAAGGAGGAATGAATCAAACCATTACTGACTGACATATCTGTTTTACCTGAAAGGTTCCATGAAGCCATAGCTCATCTGGTAACAACATACTGGGGATGAGGTTCTTAACTGTTAACTAAGCTGAGAGTCAAGATGTTCAACTCCAGTGAGCTTTTCTGGGGGCTCAAACCTGAAAGCAGACAAAATAATAAACCACCAACAGGACAGCAGTCCAGTCCAGTTATATGTATTCATTATCCACTGACATTCCTGGTAAACACTTTTTTTTTATCATGCAAACTGGAAAATATGCTCCACATTGTTACTTATTAAGAATTTCTGACCAAATACAAGTTGTAACAACCCAAAAGCATAAACTGCACCTTCCACCACATACTCACACATGGCATGACCTCTCACCTACTCGTGTCTCCCATAACCTCTGGCAGTGAGAATATATGCACGTCTGTATGAACAAATAGGTTTTATGTTGAGAAGTGAAAACTACCACTCGTAAAAAAAACAAAACAAAACACCCCTTTATAGTTTATTTGTTGGGTTTCCACCCACCCAGTTATCCACCCAGCACTGTCAGTGTGTGACTCTGTGTGCACATGGCACTGCATATTCAGGATGCTCTACAACAGTTTCTTAACTATCAGTTTTCTATTTCAGAGCCCTCCAGCAGTTTTTCTGTCTTTCAGGAGTTTAACTTGTTTTTGGGTGCATAACATCTAGTGAAGTGCTGTGAATCTTAAAGGATAAGTCTACATCCTTTAAGACAAATATGTCTTCAAACAATGCTCACATGTCAAAATGCACACTGAAAAAAGCCTTCCCTCTGTTCATGCTGGCAGTGAAGAGATCACACACAGTTCCACTCTAAGGGACGGGGGACAAAATCCACAGTCCTACACCGGTGAAACAGCAGATAGGCAGTGATTTCCCCATCTTTAACACTGGGATTACATTAGGAAACGATCAATGCCAGTCCATTATACGGAGAAGGAATGATTACAGCGACCAATAATTCTTTCAATATAAATAAGAGTTTGAGATCACTGCATTAAGACAGACTTTAAAAAAAAAAAAGAACTTACCTTTTAAATTGCACTTAGAGCTTTTGATAATTGTGACACTCGTCTAGAGGAAACACCTCAGTCCACTAGATGGCAACAAAATCCAAACAAAAAAAATATCTGCGTCAAAAACAGTTTATATTTGTTATTTGATGGTATTCTAGTATTTATGACTAGTCAATGTGTACAGTAAATGTACAGGTTTGACCTCCCTATTGTAGGTTTTGAATCCTGGGATTAGGGCAGCAGACTCATATATTTAACCAAAATACAAAGACAACAACAGGCCCAAAATTTTCCTTAGCTTTAAGATTATTTGACTTTACTTGATTATTTCACTCATTAGACTGGTATGTGTAACCAGTGACAAACTATTCTTTCTCCTGCTGCTTTAAGGGAGCAAAGGCCCACACGCAGTCAATTAGTAACTTCACCTCAGCTGGTGTTCAAAGGTCAGACTATAATATGCTGCATGTCACTGAAGAGTAATTTTACAAATGAAGTGACAACATGGTAATTTGTCAAAGAATGATTTTACATCTTGAATTTCATTTAGTCAGATATAGCTTAACGTAGCACATGGACAACTTTTTAATAAGCTGTGGCATTACCATCCTCAAGGGACAGCTCAGAGTCAGCTCACTCTGAGCTGAAAGAGCTTTAAGGTGCTAAATGTCAGACAAAAAGAGAAATAAAATGCATCCAGTATGTTTATGTGATGACATTCTCCAAACCTCTGCCTTCTTAAAGTGGAGAAGACGGATAGACAGAGAAAGAGGAGAGGGAGAAGGCTGAAGACGCAATAGGGATTCTATGGGACTTTTCAATCCTGGTTCCGGATCTAAGTGTCAGCCCCGTTCAGTCATCCCTGATGGGATCCTCCCAGCCACAGGAAGACACAGAGCTCCCATCTGTGCCTAAATCCTTGCCAAAGCGCTAGAGTGTACTAGCGGTCAAAAATCTGTAAAGTAGACAGTTACCTTTTTGTAAGCTTCATCCTATTTGCTACACACATCTCAAGTCCAAGCGTGGCTGTGCTCTTCTGTTGACCTCACTTGACTTTTCACGGAGCTGCAGGGTATAACCTACAGTAAAGAGAGATAGGGGCATCATATTAGAGAGTCTACAGGGAAAGACAAGGGCAAAGGCTGTAGAACTACCGTCGCTGCCCTTCGTTTTGCATGGAGCCTGAGGCTAGTTTCAGCCTCAGTGGGCCTGTGTGGCATCCTTGCAGAGAGTCCGAAGGCCACTCTTTTATCATGACACACATCGCTTCTCTGTGAGTGTCTGTGTCTTGTGTTTCCTTGTTCTATGAATCCATGGCAACAGCTGCGTGAATGGTCCATTCAGGACCCCTTCACCCTCTGCCTCTGAAAATATAGATCAGTAAACAAATTGCATAGTTGGTCAAAAAATGATGGTGATTTTCTAATTAAATATTTAATATTCTGGAATAACATTAATTTAACATTACTAAAATGATGTAAACACATGCTTATAATGCATAAATTCTTTTTGGACCATTTTTGTAAATTCTATGCCCTACCCCCAACACTTCCCCTTAACATCGGATTGGGAAATGTTTCAGTTTTTTTTTTTCAGCAGCTTTGGCCAGCAGAGCCTTCTGGGTGGATCGCAATCCAGATGTTGTCTGGTAGATTCCGATTTTCTTGGAATGATGCTCTAGTGACAGAAAATAACAAAAGTATCAACAACATCAGGGGAGAATTTCAACACCATTTCTAGCCCAACTCAGCAGCATTGAATTTATGAAACCAACTTGATTTGTTGTCAGATGACCATCACTTTGATACAACCTTTATTAAATAAGGGTTTGTTTTCTACATTATCTCTATATTATGGTGTCCTCCCTGGGAGAAGTCTGAGGATCTCCCTGCCTTCCTCAGGCATCATCATCTTCAGATACTATGCACTAACTTTTCTTCAGGAGCCATAACTGCTGGCTCAACAGAATGGGATCTCTGCTAAGAGGTCAGTTCATTTGAAAGATGACTTTCCCAGCATTCAGTTTTACATTGAGCAATACGGTTACATCCTCTGCCAACAGAAATTGTGGATGTAAAAAAAGGGAAATGATCACTGGGGTGCACACTCCACCCAGCAGATATTGCATGATGGTGAACAAAACACACAACTCCTGCAGACAGACTTTGATGAAGATGTCAGTAATATATATCCTACAAATGTAATTTCTCTGAGCACCTGAGGCATCATTATATTTTGCTTTGCTTGCAAGCTTTGAATGCCGTAATAGGTGGTACAGGACTACTGTGTCAGCATGAATCTGTCTACTTATCTACTTGTGTCATGAGAAACAATAAATGCTACAGTATATGTAGTTGCATGTGTATTATGTACATTCAAATGGTCTGTCACTGACATTTTGAAAGCAGCATGTGTCCAGATCATCAGTGTAAATGAAAGTTCGTCCCTTTAAAGTGGAACATGCTGAATACATAGCATATTTACAAGTAATATGTGATAAAAGGCAGTTAAATCAAGGACATACAATGGGGTCCGAAAATCTCAGAAAAATCAATGGGAAAGTCAACTCAGATTTATGGAGATCACTATAAGTGATCATGTGATAAGAAAAAAAAACTGTATGTAAATACAATAACTGATGAATAGATGCTTGTTGCGTTCAATAAAAAGTTGAATTTCTGACTTTTGTTAGGAGTGATCTGATTGGCTCAGAGGAACAAGTGTACAACGCGTAGGAATGACGTTCATTTACAAATGCGAATGATGTGGCAAAAATCAAAGGGCGAGTAGAAAGAAGTAGTTCCACTTTTACATTTAATCTTATAGACTTTATATGGAAGTCTGGTGTCGCTGCTTGGTATTTCAAAGGCATTATTGAACATGGTAAAAATCAATCAAGAAATAGTAATTATATACGGCATAATGTACTTTTAAAAAAAAGTGACTCGGTATTCATCCGCCTTGTTGAGTGCACTTCCATTTCCGGGATGTTTTCTCTGCTGACCAACCTCCACCGCCATTGCAGGTCCAGGGAGTCGGTGTAGTGGCAGTTAGTCGTTAGCTAGGGGAAGCCCGCAAGTAAACAGTGAAGGGACGAATAAAAAGTACTATCACGCCGACAGCACGTTTTAAACAAGGCTTATAATCAATTCAATTGGACTTTAGAATAGAGGCTCCCTGGCTGTCCGGCTAGGATCTGAGAGAAGAAACCGTAGTTTGTTAGCATTAGAAGAAACCGGAGGAGAGTGAGAGAGGAACCGCCATGGCTCAGATCCTGCCTATTCGCTTTCAGGAGCACCTGCAGGTATGTGGATGAATGAATGGTTAAATTGTTAAGTAAAGTTTGTCTTTCAGTGGCAGTTAGTGCGAGATTCTCCATGGCTCCGTGGACTTTTCAAAGTCTAACAAGCTAACTTAGCTTTCGGAAGCTATGCTAACTAGCTTGGCAGGGTGGATGACGTTTATCTTAGTTAGCATCTAGCCTTCTTGCTAACACTTTGACTAGCCACCCTTGTTCATGATGTTAATGACGAAGGTCTGCAATACAAAACCAGAAGTTATATAAATATTGCCATCGAGTCTTAATCAGAAACGCTGTGTTAGCTTGGCCGATTCTTATATATATATATCGACCACTAAAACGTTCTCAGTGAAGAATTCATTTTCTCGGAGTACGTACTGCTATACTACAAATGCCCACTGTCAGTGTTGCGAGAAGGCTGATTGTTAGAACAACTGTTAATGTAGTACTTACTATCTTATTTCGTGTACTGACATTATTGAAGCTTATTCTCCACACCACTTGCCACCGCACTGTAACGCAACAGCTAAATAAAAGTGAAAATATTTTAACTTTCCACTTGAGTTATTAGGATGGCGTTGACATGCCTTAAAATATACATCGTCCCATTACTTTGAAAGTGATTATCGACCCCAGGAGACTGTCACGTTGGTAGGTTGTAGAAATGGTCATGTGGTGTGTTGGCTTGTCAGATAGCTATCCGACTACCCATGTTGAATGACTTAGCCAAAGTTGGCCGAGGTTCAAACATTCACTGAGAATGACTTCTGTTTAATTCTGTCTCTGTTGTCTGAAACGCAAACCCTTCGCTTGATTTGGCAGCAGTGAAGGTGGTATCACATATTTCTGTGCTACCAGATAAACAGGTGTTTTCCGTGATCTGAACTGTGCTTGCTTCTTGGTTTAAATGGCCACACCTTTACTATAACCTCAATAAAGCTGCATGGTAGTTGGGTACAGGAGGTGGAACATGCTTCTGGTTTCAGTTTGGAGTGCTGACTTTCAAGATGTAATGAATAAATCATTAGTGACTTTTGGTGTTTTCAGTCAAGCTTCAAATTAGAAATGTGATCTGCCTACCTCTTAATTTGAAGAAAATCATTTGTTTATTTGGTCTTTGTATTTGTTTTGTAGCCTGACCTTTCAGGAGAGCACAAAAAGCTTTGTGCGTCACAGCATAATGAGAAAGATGTATTTGGGCCTAAAATGTTGACAGTTTACTTATGACCTGAGTTGTTCTTGTTGTTTCTCTTGTTTTCCTTAATACTGCTGTTTTGACACTGATTCCTGAAGAGGGGTCAGAGGTCAAGGTCAGTGCCATTGTAGCTGACTATGACTTTCATGTCAGTGTCTTGCTCAGCAGTGTGGATGTTTCATTCCAGGTCTCCTGGTCTTAAAGAAGCTATCAATCTGTTTACAGATGTTAGTAGAATAGCACGGAGCAGTATGGTGCTGTTTTTCTTTAAATCAGGTGGATGCTGTCCTCAGATTCTTTCATTTGTTTTTGATTAAAACAAAAAAAGTCACAATTCCTCAAAAATGCACTAAAGTCACAATGCATCTCAGAACTCTGTATTATTTCCATCTTAGTTTATGTGAAAGAAGTTGATGAGTTAATATGTAGGCCTATCAGAAGAGATTGTATGGGGGCTGAACTTCACAAAGCTATGCAAAGGTCTTTTGTGCATAGAGTTGCAATGAAATTATTATGGAATGATTTTCGACTTCTTTGTTAAGTCCTCTTGATTGCAGGAGTGGGAGTGAAAAGAGAGCTATACAGAAGTGGTGAATTACAGTGCATACTGTGCATTACAGTTGAAATAATATTTAATGTTCAGCTGAAGGAAAGATCTATGCAATCATGCACTAACACAACATCTTAGCAGCAAAATAACACTCAGAGTTTTTGCATTTGACTGTAAGATTGAATTCAAGGAACCAGAATATATCACATGGAGCTTAGAGCAGCTTCTTGTCATTCACAGATGCTATATTTTACTTTTATGCACATATTTGCATAATAATACAGTAGCTTGTTGCATTTTATTCAGATTGCTTACTGTCCTGCACTGTGGTACTCAGTGATATGAACTGCCAAGCTGTGAGTAAAGCGTGCTTTCACAGATTTATGTCATTGGCACGTCACAAGGTCATTTTGCGTCAACTCCCAAGGGATATTCAGCAACTATCACTTATGCATGACCTGCATATGCTGTTTCATGCATGTTTCACAGCATATGTAACTTGAACAGATCATGCAGAAAATGGGCGATAGATAATATGACCTAAAATATGCATCACGACAAATTGTCACATTTACCTCCATAATGCCAATTGTGTTTTCTTTTTTTGTGGTGGCTTATTTCTGATTTGTCCTGAAGTTTGTTCTGAAGAGTCTGTGCATCAGTCTTGTTGGCTGTCAGTTTATACTTTAAGATGTTGGCATTACTCCTCACAAGAGCACAAGGGAGTAGGAAGTAGGTTTGGTTATTGGTACAATAGAGTCTTATGATCATGGGATGATCCAAACTGATACGAGTTGATGGTCTCTGATATGGTGCTGTCATGATTTCTCACAAATTTAGAACAGTATGCAGGCTTTAACATAACATAACATTAAAAGTTTTGAAATTTTGCTCTAATAGCCTGATGTGATAAGATCATAACAATAGCTTTATCATTTAACAATTTAGATTTCTCATGGGCCTCACCTAGCATCAAATCCCTCTTGAAGCTGTCCATCTTTGTATGTAATTTCTCTCTCTCTCTCTCTCTCTCTCTCTCTCTCTCTCTCTCTCTCTCTCTCTCTCTCCCTCCCCCTCCCCCTCCCCCCCTTCTCCTTCCCTAGCTTTCCCTTGAGCTCTGCAGTTGTGTATTCTCTGTCATCCGGTCAACTTGCATAGCTTGCATTTTTATATATCATCCATTTATATAGTGTAGTGTAGACTCCAGTTAAAGAACTTTAATAGCTTAAGTGTGAAGTAAAATGCAAGTATCTTGGCATCTCATATCTTTTCTCAAACCACATAGTAGACGCACTCGAGGTTGTCATGCACTCCACTTTGTATACTTGTCCTGGGTGTAGGAATGGGTGTCAGTAGGATTTTATCAGTTCTGGTCTATGTCAGGACAGCTTTACACAAAGAAAAATAGCTTAACATCAGGCAAACTAAAAACATCAACATCTGTCAATTAAATGAATGAATGAATGAATGAATGAATAACATTCAGCAGCACCCACTCCATAGGAACTTATTGGTGTTATAGTTCTGACCTCTCAGGAAGCAGTATTGATTTTAAGACTGGTTTTCAGTTTCTATCCTTACCCAGAAGTTGTCTGTAATCTTTAAAAATGGGTTTTGTTGATATAATAACAACATGGTTCCCATTATTTAAAAATGCTTCCCTTTCACATAGTATTTATGAAAAGGGGTTCACAAGCCTGGTTTTATTTCCAGTGAAGATTTGTGGAGGGAAAACCAAGGGCTTTAACTTATCAAATGGTGTGTTAATTCAGCACAGTATTTCACATCTGATTCCATAATTACAGGTTGAAACACTATTAATTTACTTTCTGTACATACATGGATGTTTGCTAAGTAAACACTAAGTAATCGTTTATTTTTACAAAACATGTCATCAGTTAATCTCCTGGTTAAAGCAAAACACCCACCAAGAGCCTTTTTTTTTAAATGTATAATATGTAGTTTACATTTTGGAGGCAGGGCTCTCCTAATGTGTCACAAAATTTACAGATTTGCACAGAATGGAAATGTGGGGGAAAAGAGAAATATGTCATTATCATGTTCATTCAAATAAATGTTGCTGGTTGCTTTAAATTAGATGTTTGTGGTCTGAGAAAGGATTGAGTTCCCCAAATACACTTAAAAGATGGGACTTAGGCTGGCAGACTAAATGCATGTACTTCAGATTTATTTTCAGTGGTATTTGACTGTAAATTTTATCCATTCGTGGCACACACACTTGTGTCTCTGCTTTTCTGGGTGGGAAGGGCATTAGTTTATTGTGTCATGCTCTTTTGAGTATCACCTTACAAGGTTTGCATGGTAAACTTTGAACTGTGCTAGTAACTGACCAGCTGACAGCTCTCGTGACAGGCTGGTGAGGATGCAGATCTGCTGAACACTTGACATTCTGCAGCACTGTCTAAATGTAGGATAAAGCGTGCATTTGGATAAAAAGGAAACTGCTCTCCCAGAACCACCTCAGCAGAACTGGCCTGGAGTGGAGATGAACGAGCCTCAGAAATCCTTGCAATCCTTGCTTCTTTTCCCCCGTCACGTTATCAGCAAAGGCAGCACCTCTTGTTCCTCACCCCTGGGCTGGTCACATGTCCCCCACCAGTGTCACATGGTGGTGGAGGAGGCAGCACTGGGCAAGCCTGTTGTTTCAGCCCTAGTAGACAATGGGTCCCTGGTTTCCTGTTGTGGAGCACTGCAATGAAGTGCTGCAAGCCTCAGCACATTACATAGCACATCCTTCCCTGCCCTGCCTTGAACTTTACATGTGTGGGATACACACACAGCCTTTTTTTGCTGAGCAAGATGCTGCTTTCCTTTGAAGGAAGAGCATACTGGTTAAATCAACAGATGGGAGTCCCTTTGGGTGATTAGGAGTAGTCCAAATATGCTGGCTAATTCCTTACCTCTGTAGGAATTAACACAGTTTGGCATAGTTTCCATACTAGAGAGCACAGTATTTTCTGAGCTGGATGACTGTTTCTAGATCCACCCATATGGGCAAGAAAACAGTCTCACTAAGGCTAGATGATGGATCAGCTATTTGTATTGAGCAAGAGCTGCATAAAAAATTGATTTTCAGACCCATATCAGACAAGTACCTGTTATATTGCACCGGTTGCAGGGAAGCTTTCAAGGGTCCACATGTGGAAGAGAAATGCAAAGCATGACAGTTTTGCTCACTGTCTCTGGTGCAAAAATATTGCCTTGAAGAGACACTAATTTGGGACATGCCTACTATAATGTCATGTCATTGAAGACATGGTTCTGAAAGTGATTACAGTGGAGTGCGGCACAGAGTTGGAGTTAATAATTTGTCAGGGGACTAATGATAGTTATGATAGTGAATCACTATCTCTCCTGCTGGCAATTTGTTACCATTACACCAGCTAGCTGGGAGTTGGACACGTTAGCCGTTAGGTACTATAAATTGATTCTGTTCCTCCCCTTGACTTCTTTTTTTTTTATTTTTATTTTCATTTGCAGGTTTTATTTTCATTCGCAGGTCCTTTATAAACCTCTGAACACACTGATCATATTAGTTTGTTGATTATCTGAGATCATACATGATGCTCTCACTCTTCCCTCAAATATGTCCGGTCTCCTGTGTGCTCTCCTCCTGTAACCCTGTTTTTGATTAAATGTTGATGAATTGAAAGGTTTTGGGCTAGCATCTGCCCATCACAGCTTGTGCTAACTGTAAGGCTAACACAGCAGCACCAGGCCAGGGGAGGCCAGACTAAATGATTTTCCACATTGGTTGTAGCTCCACTGGTTTGACCTGCTTTCACCCAAATTCCTGCTCATTGATGTCACAGCAGCGTTTTCATAGAAAACCAGTCTGACAGACCAGACTGTGGTGTGGTTCGTCTTCCAGCACTGTAACATCTGTCTGTATTTGTTGTACTTTATTTCAAGCGACGGAGGTAACATATACATTGTGATTAGACTGTTCTTTCCTGTTTTACGAATTCTTTTCATTGTGAATGAAAGGACTTCCTTCTGATCCCAGAATAGATGACAGATGGTAGAGAGTGAGCGTTTTCTAGACATGTAAATCCTGTCCAGAACACTATTGTGTAATAACAGGGTTAACCCTCTTTGCCAGTGTAATGTGTAGACATGCCCTAGTCTGGTTTCCAGAGATTAGCGAGTTGATTTAAAGAAAGTCAGATAGTTAATTTACACAATCTTAGATCTCAGAACCACTGCATGGGGTCCTCTGATAGTGTTATAACAGACTACTTGTGCTCTTGGTGTGAATCCATCTTCAGTATGTCCATTTCAAGACAGATGGTAGCTTTTATAGTATTCTGATAAAGCAAGCTGTTGCTAGTTATTACTGAAAACAGATGTATTCAGGGTCTAAAGTATATTCTCTCTGCGGGCCCTTTCCCTTTGTCTAGTGTTTGAATAAATGTTGCCTTAGTAAACCAGGTTTCCGTACTGGACAATGGCAACGATAAGAGGCATGGAAGCTGCAGCAATGTTGCTGTATGATGTCACCCTTTGTAGCAATAAAAAAATGTCACTATGCTGAAAGCTTGCCTCAGATCAGTTTTTAGTTCTTTCCTCATATCTGGTAGTAACATTTGTTCTTTGAGGTCATTTATCACAATGTCATTGAGAGGGAGGCTGGTTACTCGTTAGTGAAAGAATGTGGCTGGGGCAGGGCTGCGGGGAGGGTGTGTCCTGTCATTGATAAAAGGTGATCCCTTTTCGTTGAGCAGTTCCTGGAACTGTGGTTTGTGTTTGCTGATTAGGACTCAACTGTGGCAAATTGTGGACAGTGGGGCCACAATTTTTCATTAGCAAGCCTTGAAATGAACACTCACTGCCAATCAAGGGGCAGTTGTGGCTCTGGCTGGCAAGCCTAATTGGCTCTTGGGCAGAGATCCAATATATGTTTACAAAACTACTCTTGACATTTGAAAATTTAAATCAGGGGGTCACAAATAATGAATCTGCTAACGTTTGTGGCTGGTTAACCTCTCCTTATGGAGCTAATGGAATTAGCTAAATGGCCTTGATTTCTTTTACGTATGTAATTTTATAATGATCAGTTATTGGTTAGCAATAGTGAGCATTTAGGTACTGCTACCTATTAAAGAGAGATTTTGTGAGATTTGTGCCTCTGCAGATGTACATGTAATTTCTACTGTGCTGCTTTTCTTGTGTTGAAAAATATTTTTGCTGGTTATTTTTTTCATTTTGCCAGCCATTGGCAGATAGACCAAAAAGCTCATTTTGGACCCTGGCTGTAAATAATTAAACAACATTTGTACAACTGTGGTTTAATACTGATATGTTGTGCAAGTAGAGGAAGTTGCAACATCGATACGTGGCCTATGGGAAATGTTTCTGGTAGTTTCATTTCCTTCAGGCTTACTTCACAACCACGTTGCAATTTGCAGTCGGTTAGCGGGAAGACACTGGAGTTATTTGTATCCTGATTGTATTTTGTCGTGTGCCATGTACTGTGTTATTGCTAACATTTGATTTGTGGTACTTGTATATTAAAGTTGTTACCATGATACATAATTTGTTCTTGTGAAGCGTCTTGACACTTCTGCCCTTAGCTGTTCTGGCATAGTCATCCAGTGTGGCTGCCCTCAGTAGGTAGTGCTGTGTCAGAGTTTGTGTGAGGCACGCAAGATGCCCTGTTTCCAGCCTTGGCAGTAAACTGGGCTGCAGGGCTTGGCGGTGTTATGTGCTGCAACGCAGTTCACCTATAGTCTCAGGCTTTTCAGGCAGGTTAAACCTCTTTACATCCTGTATCCCATTGTTTGTTGTGCTGCATCATTAGCGAGTCTGAGAATGTGAGACAACACTCCTGAACTTTTGTATTCTTTCTTTGGTTGATTGTGCTTCTCTCTGGACTGAGATTAGCATTTCATGTTATTCAACTTAAGATCACACAACATGGATAGATAGATGGACTATTAATCCCAAAAAGGGAAATTTCACCAAAGCACCAGTGATTGTCAGGTCAGGTTTCATGGCAAAATTGTCTTCAAGCAGGAACAGTTGTACACGTAGTCTTGGCAAACTGCATCTGAACCAAATACAATAAGTAGTGGTAGTCAGTCTGCTGTGTGACTGTGTTGTTGTGTAATATGGTTGTAGTTTCCTCTTTGGCCCATGCTTTAAGAACTTGGCGCTGGATGAGCTCTCCACCCAGCCCATCTCTCTAACTGTTGTGATGAGCTCCATGTGTCCAAAGAGCTGCTCAGAGTCAGGAGTGGTGACCTCATTGGCTGGCTGTGGTAGTGCAAAGTAGCTGAGTGGAGAGACAGAGCTTTCTTATTGGACACTATTGTTGTTTGGACAGCACCAGGTATTTTAATTAATTTGACTGTCATGATTTCTATGCCCGATGATAACAAGGTAACTGGAGCTCTCCTGCCTCTGACACTCGCTGCAACACTTGAATGTCACTTCCTGTTGTCTGACAGCTAAGTTTATTTCTTTCCCCTTTACTTTGCCACATGGTTGGCCTAGTTCCTCTTGGGAAATACTGCACTAATTTGAAGTGCAATTGAAATAAACTACCTCTTCTTAAATGGCAGCCTTGAAGGGGATATTGTTTGAACATGAATGTCATCTCAATGTTGTCATAGATTATCTTTGCAAATTATGTCTTTTTTTTAACTGCATCTTTTTGTAGACCATATCTGTTCAACCTAACTTTCCTCCTGTTTTTTTCCCCTTTTCTTATAGCTCCAAAATTTAGGGATCAATCCGGCCAACATAGGCTTCAGCACCCTCACCATGGAGTCGGACAAGTTCATCTGTGTCCGGGAGAAGGTTGGCGAGCAGACTCAGGTGGTGATCATTGACATGGCCGACCCCAATACACCGATACGCAGGCCCATCTCAGCTGACAGCGCCATAATGAATCCAGCCAGCAAGGTCATTGCACTTAAAGGTATGGCAGTGTATTGGTATTACAGAAGCCACATTTCTCTTAATCAGTGTAGGTATTACCAGAGAAAAAGAGAGCAAGCACAACATTATATTACTTCAATGTTATATTGTAATTAACCCCCTGTAAGTGATCTGCAGCATTCAGTTCTGACATGTTTGTTCAATACAGCAACATTTTCCATTGAGTAATTAAGAGTATTTAAAACTGTTTTTCATCTATTTATGTCCATACACATCCAGCTATTTTAGTTTTTCCACTATGAAGTAGTTTTTACTGGCCAACATGTATGTTTTTTCCAGACATTTGTCCTGTAAATATTCAAAATAGCACATTTTTATTCTTTTTGTTCAGCATCCATGATTGCTTTGACTTTTTTGTTTTTTGTTTTTGTCTTTTCTATGTTCTTTTTTTGTTTTTTACTTTACTGCTTTCTTATGTGTTTGCAGACGGTGAGTTGAAATTTAACTACTTCATTGTGGAAGTAAAATCCTGTTTTCAAGACAGTATTTACTGACAAATTGCACACCTCCGAAATGATCCCATTCAGTATTGCCCACTGCAGTAAACAAATGAAGCATACAGACTACACTGATTAAAGTTAACATGACCTTATCTACCACTGTGTGCACTTAAAACTCAGGTTTTGGTACAGTATTCTTAAAACCTGGAAGTTAATGGCCTGGCTTTGAATATTTTCAACGTTTTAACCAATCTCTGGATAATTCTTTGGAACTTTTTCCACATCTAGGCCATAGAAAAATATTTCTTCGCAAACAGGATTTGGCTTTCACATCCTTATAGCTTGCTGGCATTCCATCATTTTTATTGTATGTACAAGTGATTTAGAACCCATTTTACATGTGGTAATACTACGGGTAAAAATGATTTCATTTTAATTCACATTTCTTCTCAATTTCCATTTTGAAATCCATGTCTTTGTCCATCTGTGTGAAGTTGTAATTACCCAGACTTGTTGTTTCACTTGTTTCCCAGCTGTGTTTCACATTTATTCATTAATTTAGTAATTTCTTACAAACATTCTCCATATGACACATTGCCTCTGTACTAAGGACTGAAGATTAGTTTTTGCTCCCACTACTGGAGATCTGTGGGAAGGCTGATGGCATCTGATAGCAGCATTGATTTGATTTCATGTGTTCCTGATGTTATATCCTTCATCCATCTGTCATAAGTAGTCCCAGATGAGGAATGAAGTAGGTCAGGAAGAGACTTTGAATAACCTGTGAATCTCACTTGTCAGGGTGTGAAACTTAGAAAACTAGGTTCAGATTGATTGGCATTAAAAGTTAAGGAGCACGTACGATTTTAGGCTGCTGTATTTCCTCAAAAAACGGTAGTTAAGAAGCCCTGTCTCCAATAACTGCGTATGGGGGTGTGACCAACACAGATAAATAAAGGCCGGCCCCCAAATACAGGCCAGGGAATAACAAAGGTGGATAAACACCTGTTTCCTGTCATTTAGTGTGCACACCAGTTAAGTATAATATACATTTCTACCACTTCGATAAATGAAAATAGACAAGCCATTGTGAACACTTTTTCTGATTGGCACAGTGGTGGTGTTTCATTCGTTCATTTGGATCCACTTTGCTTTGTCGTTCTTTAATCCTGTTCAGCTGGCTGATATGCCCGCAAATATTTTTCCAAAAAATGCCTGCCCAGAAATTAAGGATTTCTGCCCACTGTAAAGCTAGAGGGCTTTAAATCTGAAATGGTTACAGTTCAGTTTGTATGAACAGTCTAGCTGTCCTCTCCACTGAGGATGTGGTACAATGTGCAGTTATAAATTGTGTGCTGAACTTTTACAAAGTTCTAGCTCATTGCTGACAAACATGTGACACACAGACATGAGCTGCAATGAGCATTACAGTAGTAGTTGCATTACTGCACACTATGCTGCCTGGTTAAATGTTACACAGGAAACACAAAAGGTTCTTCCCTTTGGGTTTGTACTGGTTAATAATGAAAATCTTTTTCTCCAAAAATTATTTTCTTCATGCTGCAAAAAAAAAGCCACTGAAAATCAGAGTTTAAATGGGCTCCTCTTCTGGTTAGGAGAGCTCAGAAAATGCTTTCCAATAAAAACAGTTGCACTTCAGCAACTCTTTAACTTTAGCACACTCCTCACCATTCACAGCAAACATGACCTTTGTGATTACAGTGGATTTTATAACAATGTGAAAAGGACAAGGTTTCTTAACTAAGCAGGTAGCTACGGAGAGCTTCAAATTCATGTTGGCTCAGCTTGTAGTACCCGTCTCTTACTCACTAATTGTACAGCGTAGAGTCAGCGTAGACCCTTCCTCCCTCTTTCCTCTCACGCTGTCCTCCCTGCTCAGTCTACCATAATGATGTTTCTCAGCCCACCTTGTCATGTGACACAGTATCAAGCCTTGACCTTTCCATGTAACCACGTGTGAAGGATGGACCCGCTGTGCACACACACACACCTCCGACAACTGATCATTATTCAATTAAAAACTCTTATGCTTGCTCTTTAAAATTTGGCTGCTGCTGCAAGTGGTCCATTTGCCACACTGCTTATTGTTCTCTGATTCCATGGCTTAGTGATGGCTAAAAGATCTTGACGGTTGTGCTGATGCATTGGTCTTTGCTTTTTCTCACTTTGCCGATGAGTATTGAATAATGAACAAACAAGGAAGTCACACTGCTTCATAATAAAGCTTTAGCTCACTAAATTAACCCTAACTAATGAAACAAAAAAAAATTGCAGGTGAGTGAACCTTTTTTAAACATTTAGTCTCTGGTCTCGTATCCAGATGTCATAAACCATATTAATTGTAGATAATCAACCATAATCATAATTGGAAACCTTTGTGCCACTCTTGTCTAAAAGTGCCCCTCCCTCGTAATTGCGCCTCTAAATGTATGTTTAACTGTTGTACTCCACTGTTCCACTGACTATTTGGCTCAGATGCAGATGTGTTGGCCTTTTTTGTGAGTTGTTTCTTGCTTCTACCCTCTGTCTATCTTGTTTGTCTCTGTGAATGCTGTTCATTTGATGGGGTGGGCCATGTGGTCGGACATAACAATACATGACACATACTGAGTACATTTATTAAGCAGCTTTCAAGTGCTGTGGTCAGTTAAGTCAAATATTTGCCCTAAGGAAGAGCCATGCATGTATTCAGTCATTCTCTCACAGGCCACAAGGAGCACATGTAGTCCTCTTTGTCAAATTTGCTCACTGAATTGTTCATTTAAGTTAATACACACTGAAAATATCTTTCTGCCTTATTAATTTACTTATGATTCAACATGCATCTAGCATTAGGCAACTCTACAGGTATGTGTTCTTATTGGCCTGCCAATTCATAGTATGCCAGTAGCATTTAGAATAGAAAAATTGACTTGTACACACAATTTGCACAGTTACACCTTGTGTAGCCTCTCAGGAGGTCAAAATTTGAATCCTATGTATTTTTTCTCTGCCTGTCTCACTGCACTTCATACGACACAATTTCCGACTACAGCATGTATGGCATCCCCTAATCTATCAGTCATGGCGTTGTTGCTTGATGGCCTCTGTGCCATGACTACCAATATTCCAAATTTGAATCTCCCTTTTCTTAAAATTTGGTGTGTTCTCTTTTCCTATGAGTGTGTGTCTTTGCAGACATCCTGTCAGAAACTATAACATTCTTCCGGGGCCTGGGTCCTGCCCCATTTCCTCCCCCCTCTCTAGCCGCCAAAACCCTTCAGATCTTCAACATTGAGATGAAGAGCAAGATGAAGGCACACACCATGACGGACGATGTTACCTTCTGGAAGTGGATCTCCCTTAACACAGTTGCACTTGTGACTGACACTGCCGTCTACCACTGGAGCATGGAGGGTGACTCACAGCCTGTGAAAGTCTTTGACCGCCACTCCAGCCTGGCAGGCTGCCAGATCATCAACTACCGCACTGATGCCAAGCAGAAATGGCTCCTGCTCATCGGTATCTCAGCCCAGGTATTTTGCTGCTCATGTCTTCTGGTTTAATACCAAACATACTTCAGTTTACATCAGTTACATCACATTAATGTGTGCTGCTTTGTCTTTTTTCAGCAAAATCGGGTGGTGGGGGCCATGCAGCTCTACTCTGTTGACAGAAAAGTTTCTCAGCCCATCGAAGGTCATGCTGCCAGCTTTGCCCAGTTCAAGATGGAGGGAAATGCAGAGGAATCGACTTTGTTCTGCTTTGCTGTCAGAGGCCAAGCTGGAGGAAAGGTAACTGATGTTAAAGATATAATAGGGGAGACAGATGTTATTGGCTTTGTCCTTGGAAAACCTCCCACAGTCTGTTTCTCACTTACGTTTTCTCCCTTTTGACAGTTACACATCATCGAAGTGGGGACCCCACCAACTGGCAATCAGCCGTTTCCAAAGAAAGCAGTGGATGTGTTCTTCCCTCCAGAAGCCCAGAATGACTTCCCTGTGGCCATGCAGGTATGTTTCCATAGTTAATCACCTGGCTCAGGCAAAGTAGAATCAGTAGCCTAACTGATTGCTATAGTAGTTATTTGCAAGATAATAAACTGCCATTCATAGAATCCACATGAAAGGTATAAATTATACACAACATCTTTACTTGGGAAAGCAAGCGTGTTCCCTCACAATAGATGTCCCTGACTTCGTTGTGAATCAGTGGCAGAGAATGTCATTTTCTGCCTTTTCCTTTACAGATAAGCTCCAAGCAAGATGTGGTTTTCCTCATTACCAAATATGGCTACATCCACTTGTATGATCTGGAGACAGGCACCTGCATCTACATGAACCGCATCAGCGGAGAGACCATCTTTGTCACTGCTCCACATGAGGCCACCTCAGGCATCATTGGGGTCAACAGGAAGGGACAGGTAAAAATGCCAAGCAGCGCTTGCCCTGTGTGCTCAGGGAAATTACAGTGATCTTTAGCATGGCTGTTCAGTCCTGATGATTATACTAGATATTCTTCCTAACCTCTATCACGCAGCCACAGCAGAATCACATTATTTACCCTCTATGTCAACAGCAATCACGTGTCCAACAAATCTGACACAGGTTAATGAATGTAGACAAGCAAAACATCAAACATCAGTTGCACAGGGTAATAACAAGGTCTCCTTGTTTGTCTGTCGTCATCAGGCAAGCCCAGACTGTGCCAGGAAGCATTATAAATAATCCAAAGTGTAGTGTTTCACTCAGACAGAAGGGACAGGGTTGTGTCTTACTGCTTTTGTAAAGCTGAACCATAGAGGAGAACTGGATCCAGCCAGCTGATGAATAATGTTCCAGCCAGGCCACACACTGCATGAATTATTGAGTGAAGAGAGGAAAGCTGATCTGAAGCAGTGACGGATATCGCTGTATGCCGTGGTAGTGAAGTGCATATGTGTGTGTGTGTGTACACACAAACACACAGAGGCAGTGATCTGAGAGATAATACGCCACAGCCTCCCAGTGCCTCCAGTTGAGTGGGTTGGTTACCAACAATACCGGTAACGTGATAACAAGAAATACATCACTGCAATGCTTTTACTATAGATTTGTTTCAATCCACATCTGGTCAACAAGCAGCATAGAAGGGCTTGGTTAAGGAACAGTTAACCAGAAGACTGGAAACTCAGAGTGAATTTTATCATATATCACTTATGTTTTATAATATATTTGTTCCTTGTTCTTGGGAAAGCAGAATAGTGATTGATTGCATCAGAAAGGGCTGAGTATGCAGCAAAAGCTGAGAATGTGGTAATGTTGTTAGTGTTGTTGAACAGTTATTACAGTACTGAGATCAAAGTTAATGGTAAGCAAACGATCAAAAGATGAACCTTGTGAAAATAAATAACTCTGTCTCACTCAATTGCAATAACCATCAAGTTTGTGGAGTTTACTAGAAATGTATTTGCAGAACTAAATGGTGGTTAACCACAGGGTTGTGCTGATCTGGCACTGTAGTGAGGAAAAAAATCAGTGCAGTCACAACACTGATCTGCAGTGAAGTGTTAAGATGTTGAAGTCATTGACATGAACGAACATAAGCACCCTGGTCCCCCTCCAAAAACACAATGAGAGTTCCTCTGACCAGTTAGTGTCTGGTATCTACTTGAACGTTTCCATCTCTACATTGCTATTTTTCCTACACTGCTGAAACTGATCCCTGTAGCTGTCACCAAGTTGTTATTGGGAGCTATGAATTCAGCAGGACCTTTTTTGAGTTTGAGTCTGAGCATCAGGATCTGTGATACCATGACTCAGACCAGGTAGCGTGTATGCCATAGACCTGGCCTCACATTGACATGTAATTATGACAGCTGCAGAAGAAATGCTGAAAAAAAACCAGAGGAGGGAAAGGGGAGAGAGAAAGCAGCAGACCAAGAGAGGAAAAAAAGGCCCACCACCTATTAGCACATGATGTGAAATGGGAGGCACAGCCTGGTGCCCTCAATCCTCTTAGTGCTGGTCCTCTCATCCAGTCAAATCTCCACCTTATCTTTCACGTCATCAGCATGACAGAGACCTTTGATGTCTGTCCTGCAATTTTACTATTCTCTGTGTGTGTTTGTGTCTGGGCGAGTGTACCACTTGATACTACAGCTCATGTGTCTTCTGAAACCTGGTGCTCTCTTGTTAAGACGAGTTGTGCTGGCAGGTTGGTCTCTTTTTTCCACCGTGCTCCAGTCGTTGTATTTAAATGGCAAAATACACTTTGAATAGTGTGAGAAACTGGAGGGGTTCAGTAAATATGTTTACAGCTTTGTATTTTGTCAGTCGAGTATTGACCCTAGTCAAGGCTTGGGTCAGTGTCCAGTTCTTGCTAATTTTCATTCACATTTTTCTTTTTGTGGTCATCCCTGAATTTAATGTTGGCCTTTTCATCTCTTCTGCATTGTCCCACCTCACCTACGTACTGAGTAGAACACTGAATCTCTACTTACAGATCTATTTTTCTGTCCATTTTGTTATTCCAACTACCTCCAATTAGTCCACCCACATTATAGTAAATAAGTGACCCTGCTTCAGCGACAGGAAGAATGAGGCCTATTCACTCGTGTTAAAAGCTGGGCCACTGACCTGCTGGTCTTGTTTGTAGAGGGGCCAACACTGGCAGTCTTTCTCCTTCGACCCCTCCCCTTTCCTCCATCCTGCTCTTTCATTCGGCCCGCTCTCCTTTCTTTCTCTCTGTTGCCAGACCGCTCACAAAAGCCATGCGTTACACTGACCCACTAATAGTACATTTGCATTCAGCAGCCACAACCCCAGGCCAGACAGACTGGAGTTTAATGCTATTGCCCACAGTTAAATTCAGCTGAGCTTTCTCATTCTGCTAATTTCTGGCACAGGATGTGAATAAGGAATGTGCTGATTTATGTCTGCGTGGTTTAGATGTATCTCAGATTTGTTCAAATAAAAATTATAAACCATAACTTTAAGTCCAGAATTCACTCTCTGGTTGGCAAAACTCCTTCTGTAGCCACACAGTGTATCCATTCAAACTTCAGCCAGACTTTAAACCACAAGTCAACAGTAGATAATATTGAACTGACTCCAAGCAAATACAGTACAAGTAAATATGGAATCTTTTATCAAATTTATGCAAAGAAAAGAGGATAAAATCTGGCAGCTTGATTAGTCTCTATTGCTTTGTACTGATTTGTTCTCTGTGTTTCCCTGTAACACAGGTGCTGTCCGTGTGTGTGGAAGAGGAGAACATCATCCCCTACATCACCAACGTACTGCAGAATCCAGATCTGGCTCTCCGCTTAGCTGTCCGCAACAACCTCGCTGGCGCTGAAGAGCTCTTTGCTCGCAAGTTCAACAACCTGTTTGCTGCTGGCAACTACTCTGAGGCTGCCAAAGTGGCTGCTAATGCACCAAAGGTACTCATCCTGTTAGCGTGGGGTTAATCAACAGGTCCTTAACATAATCTGAAGAAAAATGTAATAGAAGTCCACATGCTTGTATTTATTGCAGGACTGTTGTATTGTATGGCCGTATATTCTACTTTGTTATTCTGTCTTTTATCAGTCATTTCGATCTGTTCTCACCTCCAGTTGACCTTTCCCCTCTCAGGGTATCCTACGTACCCCAGACACCATCCGTCGCTTCCAGAGCGTTCCGACTCAGCCCGGCCAGACCTCCCCCTTGCTGCAGTACTTTGGTATCCTGTTGGACCAGGGCCAGCTCAACAAGTTTGAGTCCCTGGAGCTCTGCAGGCCCGTCCTGCAGCAGGGACGAAAGCAGCTTCTGGAGAAGTGGCTGAAGGAAGACAAGGTACTGCAGATCTCCATCTCAGCCTCCATTTACAGGAAGAGCCTCTTCCTGAGCTGCCTGTTTGTTTACATGACTTTCCTATTATCTTAGATCATGTGAGATCATTGTTATGTAAGGAGTTTCTGAAGTTTCCCTTTGGGTGGGAGGCTCAAAGCTGCCTTAATGTTAAGCAAGATAATATTGGATTGGGGCTGTAATTTCATGTGTATTTCAATTTTTAATTATTGTACATCGAACACATATGATAGTCATTTGTATCTTATGACATACTGTATATTATGTTGTTGTGACACATACATTTACCATATTTGATATTTATTTTCTTTGTTTTAGCATGCTATATTAGCATATCTGTAACTTCTACCGATACAGTATAAAAACCTCAGCATAGATATCAAAATATAAACAACCAAATTCTCCACATTAAAGAAATTCATTTTAAAATAGTTCTGAATTGGTTCCAGTGCAGACGTTATCTTTCCTCCTTTTCAGTTGGAATGTTCAGAGGAACTTGGTGACCTGGTGAAGGCAGTGGATCCCACCTTGGCTCTAAGTGTCTACCTGAGGGCCAACGTCCCCAACAAGGTCATTCAGTGCTTTGCAGAGACTGGTCAGTTCCCCAAGATTGTCCTGTACGCCAAGAAGGTATGTCTGTCAGGCTGAGACAGTATTTGAGCACTTTTAGTTTTGATAATTTCCAAATGACGAAGTGCACCTAGATCCTGTCACATTAATGGATTTAAACAATGGCTCTAAACCTTAGTACTAAGTAGATGTGTCCTTTTCCAGGTGGGCTACACTCCAGACTGGATCTTTCTGCTGAGGAATGTGATGCGAATCAACCCAGAACAAGGCCTGCAGTTTGCCCAGATGCTGGTCCAGGATGAAGAGCCCCTGGCTGATATCACACAGGTCAGAGGAAGGGAGGAGCGATTTTCAGCGATTCATCTGGAATCCATGGATTTTAAAAAAAAATATGAATTACTTCCAAATTATATACAAAACTCGATTAGTGTAGTAGGAGTTCAGAAACCGCTGCCCTGCAGAACAGGGTGGGCTGGGTTGTAGTTTTTGAGATTTAGGTGAGATCTGACTGTGAAATTCTGTACAGAAATAGACTTTGTGATCTTCATACGTCCCAAATCAGCACTTAACAAATCAAACCTAAAGTTTCATTGAAATCAGACAAAGTATTTGACTGAGTCACATGACATGCCAATATCTGTTAAGCTCAGCTATCCTGTAGCATAAAGGAAATGCACCTCTTGCTCTGCTTCCTGCCTCTGCAGACTCTCTGCATTGCACATGTCAACTGCTGACACAGCTTTCCATGTTGCCTAAAGTGCTGTACCAGCAGGTAACAAGAATTTTAAGAATAAAGCACATTGCATCAGAGACCGTCTTCGATCGTTGGAAAAGGAAATGTGTTGCATTCAGCCGGCTTTCACTTTGCAGTGCAACTGATGTTGAATCTTTAGAGAAGTGTATGGTCTTCTTGCGTCTCGCAAGTTTAATTCTCGTCATTGGTTCAGAACTGGCAGGAGTGGAGTGTAATGGCTATTGTGCAGTTGTACTTTATTTTAGACCAAAGAGAGGTTTTGACAAGTGACGTTTTTGTTGGGGTTGTAGCAATTACACAGATACGGTCTCTCCTACTCTCTAGAGTTGTGTGACAATGTGTGTCTGTGTCTCTCCAGATCGTGGATGTGTTCATGGAGTACAACCTGATCCAGCAGTGCACCTCGTTCCTCCTGGATGCTTTGAAGAACAACAGACCCTCAGAAGGACCACTGCAGACTCGCCTCCTGGAGATGAACCTCATGCATGCTCCACAGGTGGACACATGAGCACCATACTTTATTAAAAGGGATTCAATTAATAAAGCTGAGGACCATTTTTTTTCCTAACATTTTTTCCTGCTTTATGTCTTGGGTGCAGGTTGCTGATGCTATCCTGGGCAACCAAATGTTCACCAACTATGATCGAGCCCACATTGCCCAGCTGTGTGAGAAGGCTGGACTCCTGCAAAGGGCACTGGAGCACTACACCGACCTGTACGACATCAAGCGCGCTGTTGTGCATACACATCTGCTCAACCCAGAGGTAGGCTTCAGTTACAGACTGAGAGAAATTAAATTAAAACTGTAGGTTAATTTTCTGTCTTGTGAATTATTCATTGCTTTTTTTTTGAGGAATTTGTGATTAAACCCTCCGTAGAAACTTCAGTACATGTTGTGCAAATCGGTGACTTAAACCAACATTTCCTCCTGCACTTTCAGTGGCTGGTGAACTTCTTTGGCTCGCTGTCAGTGGAAGACTCTCTGGAGTGCCTCAGGGCCATGCTGTCGGCCAACATCCGGCAGAACCTGCAGATCTGTGTCCAGGTGGCTTCCAAGTACCATGAGCAGCTCACCACACAGGCTCTCACCGAGCTCTTTGAGTCCTTCAAGAGCTTTGAAGGTGAGATATTGGTGAAATACAGTCATCTGTAATTCAGACAGCACAAAGGTTTTTTTTTTCCCATAGACACTGGTAGCATGTTGATCAGTCAGAGAGACAAAGTATTGAAAAATAGCCAGAGCAATTGCTAAATGTTGATATGTTTTGTAAAATGGGACAGTTCACCCAAATAATCGTGTATCCATATCACTTGTCTCCCAGTTTTAGTCATGCAGTCATTCCCTTCTGCCCATGTGCTCAGACAGATGTCCCCTAACTATCAATTAGACAAGTAGGTCAGAGCAGACAATCGAAGCAGGACAATTGATAGATTGGACAGGATGTCCTGGAGGTGAATTAGTGCAGCTCCTCTACTGTTACTGAAATAATGGAGCGTAAAGGTTAAGTAAGCCAATTGGGGATGGGAGAAACTGCAGTCATGGAGTTAATATTTTAATGCTGATTTAGATTTTTCTTTTCAGGATGTATAACTGGATCCATAATGCTGTCGTTAGATTGGTGGAACTGTAGACGCGTATGCCGCTCAAGGCTTTATATAACTGTCTTTGTCTCTCAGGTCTTTTCTACTTCCTTGGCTCTATTGTGAACTTCAGTCAGGACCCCGAAGTTCACTTCAAATATATTCAGGCTGCCTGCAAGACGGGCCAGATCAAAGAGGTGGAGAGGATCTGTAGAGAGAGCAACTGCTATGACCCTGAGCGCGTCAAGAACTTCCTCAAGGTAAAGCCGCAGGGACGGCTGGAGTGACTGACATTTAACACCTCTTTTCTTCCTTCATCTGGTGCTTTCTTTTACTTGTTCTTCCCACGCTCTGTTTCACTCTATATCTTTCTGATCCTGATCTACTCTTTTCCTGTCTTCATTGTTACATCTTGTCTTTGTCTGATCTTGACCCATGACAGGTTTTCAGAATTTTATGCCGTGTTGGTCTCAAGGCACAACTTCATGTCACACATTCCTTGATGTTCCTAGTCAGACTTTAAAGTGCTACAGCCTAGAAAGAAGAAAAGCTTCACAGATTAACATTGTTGGCCCCTTTCTGTAGATTAGAAAAGGAATCTGACCAGCAGATCAGATTTGTCTGCATTGGTTAAAAATGTTCGGCCAACCTTCCTGATGGTGGTCAATTATCTTTTGTGCTTTTCCTCTTTTTCTTTGGAATGGCAGGACATGTATCAGGTAAAACTATCCCTCCTCATAGTACAGACCTCCCCCGTTTTTATTTTTTCTTTCATCCTAGCCCTTTAACTGTAGGCACAGGATTGAAACTGGGATTTGTATGGAGGCATATACTGTATGCTCATACACCACAATCCATACACCTACTGGAGTGGAACAGTGCTCTTGGAGCTCCACATAGTCCCAGCTGATTGGATGTTTTGTATGTAACTGCAGTTAATGGAGGACAAGTTGGATCCTTGTACTCCATAGTTGAGAACTATCAAGGTGTCTGTGTGTATAGTCCTGTAATTAGGAGCCTCTAGTCTGTGTAGCATGTTCTTGGTGATGATATTGACAAGGTGCACAATCCCAGTTTGTTTATCCTGTATGAGTGTGGATGGCAGCAGCACAGCAGTGCATAATACAGTGCAGAGGAGTAGCGGCCAGTGCTGCCTAATGGTGACTTGACAGCTTGCAGCTCTCTGCCTGTTAATGAGTTAGAAAGCTACTTTAGGATATTTAGAGGTCTTGCTCTGTGGCTCTAATGTGAAGCACACTCATTTTGCATCTAACCATCCTCTAGCTTGTCAAAAATGTGGTGTCCATTTGTTATAGTGGCAAACCTTTTACTTTGTTTCCCCTCTTGATACTGTGTTGTGTAATTTTTGAGAGCTGACGTAGCTGGAAAATGTCATGTTAAATATAATGGATAAATGTGTTTTTACCGCCATAGACAGATGAGTACACCAGCATTAACAATACAGTCATACCTGTTATAAAATAAATGTTTTCCAATACAAAAGTAAATACGCTTTAAGTACAGTTCTGTGACTTGCATAGAGGTGTTGATGCTGACTGTAGTCTCTCTCCCTCCGCTCTGTGTGACGAACAGGAAGCCAAACTCACCGACCAGCTGCCCCTCATCATCGTCTGTGATCGTTTTGACTTTGTCCATGACCTGGTCCTCTACCTGTACCGCAACAGCCTGCAGAAGTACATTGAGATCTATGTTCAGAAGGTAAGGGGTCAATGCAGAGACATACAGAATACTATCACACTGCATCCTGACATTACAGACATAAGCTAATGAGACTGATTGTTTGTGTATCAGGTGAATCCTAGCCGCCTGCCTGTTGTGGTTGGCGGTCTCTTAGATGTGGACTGCTCAGAGGATGTCATCAAAAGCCTGATCTTGGTTGTCAGGGGACAGTTCTCCACTGATGAACTGGTCGCTGAAGTGGAAAAGAGAAACAGGTGCAGGACTATTTCATCTAAATATTTCAGATCAATACCTGTTCTTAGGGGGTAACAAGTGAGGACAATGCTTTTAAAAGTAATCTAAATTCAAGGTATCAAACCTAAAACCGATCCCAAAGTGGAGAACCATTTCTATCTCGTGCCCCAAGCAGCATTTGATTTGTGCTTCATCCATGTCTGACAGGTTATGTGAGCAGCCAGAGTGAATGTCTTTGTCTTACAGACTGAAGCTGCTGCTGCCCTGGCTGGAGTCTCGTATCCATGAAGGCTGCGAAGAGCCCGCCACCCATAATGCCCTGGCCAAGATCTACATCGACAGCAACAACAACCCTGAACGCTTCCTGCGGGAAAACCCCTACTATGACAGCCGTGTGGTGGGAAAGTACTGTGAGAAAAGAGACCCACACCTGGCCTGTGTGGCCTACGAGAGAGGGCAGTGTGACCAGGAGCTGATCAATGTGAGGATGAATTTTTGTTCTTGTCTCCCTCTCACTAAGTATCCAAATGTCTTGGTTTCACTTCACATTCCTTTAATCATGTACTGCATTTAACTGCCTTTGCTAATGTATTTTTTTTGTTCTCTTCACATCAGGTCTGCAATGAGAACTCCCTGTTCAAGAGCCTGTCTCGCTACCTGGTCCGTCGCAAAGACCCAGACTTGTGGGCTAGCGTGCTGCTGGAGAGCAACCCCTACAGACGACAGCTGATTGACCAGGTAAAGTGTACACGAGGAATGTTCCATCTCATTCAGTGCTGGAACCTGCTGCTTTTCTAAACGTCTGTGCCCTTGTTTCTGCTCTCAGGTGGTGCAAACAGCACTGTCAGAAACCCAGGACCCAGAGGAGGTATCAGTCACTGTCAAAGCTTTCATGACGGCAGATTTGCCCAACGAGTTGATTGAGCTGCTGGAGAAGATTGTATTGGACAACTCTGTCTTCAGTGAACACAGGTGTTTAGCAGTAGTTTTTGTTTTTTGTTTTTTTTTTTGCCTGAGTCATTTGAAAACCACATTGCAAAACTAAAGTGTGCTTATGTGGATTTGCTGTCTACTCTTTCCCACAGAAATCTGCAGAATCTGCTGATCCTGACAGCTATCAAAGCGGACCGTACTCGTGTGATGGAGTACATCAGCAGGCTAGACAACTATGATGCTCCTGATATCGCTAACATCGCCATCAGCAATGAGCTCTTTGAGGAGGCGTTTGCCATCTTTAGAAAGTTTGACGTCAACACCTCCGCTGTGCAGGTCAGTCATTAATTCTTAAACAGCTAGACTAATACCTTATTGACTGAAGAAGTGTTCATCATCCTTTTTTTTTTTTTTTTTCCCCCTTTCTTTTTCCTCAGGTGCTGATCGAGCATATTGGCAACCTGGACCGAGCCTATGAGTTTGCAGAACGCTGCAATGAACCAGCTGTGTGGAGCCAGCTGGCTAAGGCTCAGCTACAGAAGGGCCTGGTTAAGGAGGCCATTGACTCCTACATCAAAGCTGATGACCCCTCTGCATATATGGAGGTGGTACAGGCTGCTGATAAGAGTGGTAAGGAGACTTGTTGTGAGATCAAGTTTGTAGTTTGAGTTTTGTCCTCCAGGGATTTTTGCTGACAGCCGCAACTAGTGCAGCAATTCCTTATTGAAAGTATACACAAACAGCATAAAATACAGTGGAGACAAAATTTGTGTGCAAACACACCAACATCTTGATATGACCGTCCAAGCCCATGTGTTTCAGGTAACTGGGAGGACTTGGTCAAATTTCTTCAGATGGCTCGTAAGAAGGCCCGTGAGTCCTACGTAGAAACAGAGCTCATCTTTGCCTTGGCCAAAACCAATCGCCTGGCAGAACTGGAAGAGTTCATTAACGGACCCAACAATGCTCACATTCAACAGGTTAGCATCACTCTCATACAAACAGCCCTCTGTGAATTAGTGGGTGGCTCCATTTAATGAAACCATATGTCTTTACTGAATCTGTTCTGTAGGTTGGTGACCGCTGCTATGATGAGAAAATGTACGAGGCTGCCAAGCTGCTATACAACAATGTCTCCAACTTTGGTCGCCTGGCTTCAACTCTGGTGCACCTCGGGGAGTACCAGGCTGCTGTGGACGGCGCTCGTAAGGCCAACAGCACCCGTACGTGGAAGGAGGTGTGCTTCGCCTGCGTGGATGGAAAGGAGTTCAGACTGGCCCAGATGTGTGGTCTCCACATTGTGGTGCATGCTGATGAGCTGGAGGAGCTGATCAACTACTACCAGGTAAGATGGAAATGAAGGCACTTGTGTGTGCCACTTTAAGAACTTAGCCCACATACATAATTGCAAATTTACCAAATTTTCCCTCTTCTTCCGCAGGACCGCGGTTACTTTGAGGAGCTGATCACCATGCTGGAGGCCGCCCTGGGCCTGGAGCGCGCTCACATGGGGATGTTCACAGAGCTGGCCATCCTTTACTCCAAGTTCAAGCCCCAGAAGATGAGGGAGCATCTGGAGCTCTTCTGGTCCAGAGTTAACATCCCAAAGGTCCTGAGAGCAGCAGAGCAGGCTCACCTGTGGGGCGAGCTGGTCTTCCTGTACGACAAGTACGAGGAGTACGACAACGCCATCATCACCATGATGAACCACCCAACAGATGCCTGGAAAGAGGGGCAATTCAAAGACATCATCACCAAGGTCCAGCTTGATTTGATGTCCAAACTATTTTATTTTTTGTGAATTTTTAATACCATTATATTTTTCTTTTTTATAGTTGAAGTTACACTAATGTGATTGAGTTATTGATTCTAAGACTTTCTTTCCCTTTGCACCCTGTGTAGGTGGCCAACGTGGAGCTGTACTACAAAGCCATCCAGTTCTATCTGGAGTTTAAGCCCTTGTTACTGAATGATTTGCTTATAGTGCTTTCCCCCAGACTGGACCACTCCCGTGCTGTCAACTTCTTCAGCAAGGTACCCTTTAATCTCTTAAAATGATCAGGAGTGTGATTGAAATGTCCTCTTTTTTTGTCAGGACTGATGTGATGATTGTACATGTGTGTTGACAGGTGAAACAGCTGCCTCTGGTCAAACCTTACCTGCGGTCAGTACAGAACCACAACAACAAATCAGTTAATGAAGCACTTAACAACCTGTTCATCACAGAGGAAGACTATCAGGTAAGAGCCTTTGGCAGAGCCATGGTATTTTGTTAAATCTGTTGATCTGAGAAATGTATTTATTATTATTATAAATTATTTCATTCAATGTTCCTGTCACTCATGTTAGGCACTGAGAACATCAATAGATGCCTACGACAACTTTGACAACATCTCACTGGCCCAGCGCTTGGAGAAGCACGAGCTGATTGAGTTCAGGAGAATCGCTGCCTACCTCTTCAAGGGCAACAACCGCTGGAAACAGAGTGTGGAGCTCTGCAAGAAGGACAGGCTCTATAAGGTGCTTTTTACATTTTCCAGCAATGGTTCATTCACAGTTACTTTCTTTGTGAATATTTCAGATGAACTGTTTACATGGACTGGGACTATTTCTGAACCTGTCCATGCTGTGTGTCCCCTGCAGGATGCCATGCAGTATGCGTCAGAGTCCAAGGACACAGAGCTGGCAGAGGAGCTGCTGTCTTGGTTCTTGCAGGAGAATAAGAAGGAGTGCTTTGCCGCCTGCCTGTTTACCTGCTACGACCTGCTGCGGCCTGACGTGGTGCTGGAGACCGCCTGGAGGCACAACATCATGGACTTTTCTATGCCATACTTCATTCAGGTCATGAGGGAGTACCTCAGCAAGGTGGGTCAGCCACATTCTTCTCAGGTTAAGTGAACTGAGGAAAAAATGGGTTTTGATATAAACGCAGGCCCTATAGCTGTGTAACACTGCTGTCATCCTGTCAGAGTGGAACTATGCAAGGATCAGAGCAAATGTGGAAACCCGCACACATTGACAGATTTGTAGCTCAGTTTTTTAAAAAAATATGAACATACCATTGTTTTCTTTTGAAGGAAATAAGAACTGTCAGTATTAGTTTAGTCTGCCTCCTTTACCAGATTTCTTTATGACCATATAACATTTTTAATTTTCTTCTTCTATGCTGCACCTCTTCTCTTACAGGTTGATGCAGTTAAGGAACAGGTGAAAGTTAAAAGCTCTGTTTTTGATCTCAGAGTATTTAGCTTGGAAGACTGCGGCCTTGAGTGTGCATGGTTTTACCTATACCACGCATTCCACTCTCACTTCCACACAGTCACTGAGACATCGTTCAGGCTGACACATAGGGCAGTGTTGCAGATATGCGATCTCTAATTAAAAACCTGTAGAAGTCTGCTGCAAGAATAGGGAATCTGAGATTATTTTAGTCACTACAATATTACTTCAAACTGATAACTGATTACAGCATGCATTAACCTGTGTGCTGTAATTAGTTGTCTGAAATAATGTACATTTCTGGATAATATTTGGCCAGATGGCTATGATGACCAGCTGTAGTTCCTCTGTAAAGAACCCCTGAACATATTTTTAATATCCGTTTAGTCAAGAAACACATTAAAAGCAATTTGGCTTCAGGATGGGGCGGTAATATATTTGTCAAATGCTTGTGGATGAGGAAGGAGTTAGTTAAAGTGCATGTTGTGCCAGTTGTAACTGGAAGTAAGTAACCATTGGTTGTTACTATCCCTGACTGTAAAGCACTGTGAACCTAAAGCAGACTGCAACAGATATTAAACCATAAGCCCGTAAAATACATTTTCTATCCAATGTTGGAGAAAATACAACAGCTTTATTCCCAGTTCATCTGTGAAGATTCTCGCTCATCCAGGTCATAGCTTTTCTAAATGCTATACAAAGGTAACCAGACTTGCTTCACCTCTCGTCCCAAAGGCTTCTTCAGTTCTGACTGACTGGTGGGGAGTCCAGATATTTACCTCCTTGTGGGGTTGTTGACACCTCGAGAGTTGTTGAGGTCACATGTGAGGAAGCCTTTCACATAAGAGGTGAAACATCTTCAAGAACTGCAAGCAAGTCCTGTTGCCTTTGTATAGCATTTAGAAATGTATTCTTGGTTGTTTTACATTCTGAATGAATGAACATATCGACCGTTTTGTCGGCCACTGGTGCTAAAAAAAAAAAGTGAATAATCTTGAATATAGGAAATTCTGCTACTTCACTTGAAAGTGCATTTCCTCACAGTTAATGACACTGCACAATATGATGCTGATTTTTGTTTTCTGAAGATTGATGTGTTTTGATGTATGAGCTGGTTCCTGGAACACGCATGTGTTAAATGCATATTGCTGATATGTAGAGGCAGGCTGTTAGTTGTGCCTGGCTTCCTGTAGACAGCCCTGTACTGTAGGGGGTAACCTGGCCTGAGACTTACCCTCCTCCCTACTCCTCCCTCCTCCTCCTCCTCCTCCTCCTCCACCCACACTGCATCTCATGGCTGCAGCCAGTTATTCACTGCCAGTGGTGTAACACATAGAGCATGGGACAGTGATGCTTTAGCTTGTTGAAACTGTGTGACAGACAACTGAAAGCAAAAAGCTACTGTTCATCTGACGGGGCATGGAGAAAGTGAATGATAAATGCATATATTAAGTGCACTGCTCATCCCCTCTGTACTTTTAACTCTAGAAATAATCTGCATCCAGGTGCCACTGCTTTTCCCTGAGGACCTGATGTGTGCATTTTACATATTGCTGCATCTGACTTGCTTCCTGAAGTTCTGTTTTTTCATATTTCTTCTTCTCTCTCCTTATTTAGCATTACCAGTTGAACTTGTATGCTTTGTAGTTGAGGACATTACTCAGTAATACATTATTGCTTCTATTCAGTACAAACTTTAGGTATCTCTGTATACTGTATATAAAGTGTGAAAGGCTCAGCTGGGTTTTGTTTCCTAATTGTCTGAACATTGAACATTTGTAACAGAAAGGTTAATGGACAGCCTATACAGCACATGTAACTGTTTTAATTTCTTCACTTGTTTAGCATGTGGTTTACTTGTTAAGTGGTGTGGCTTTGTTCTAAAAGCACTCATTTCTTCACCTTACAGGTAGATAAACTAGAAACCTCAGAGTCCCTAAGGAAAGAAGAGGAGCAGGCAACAGAGACGCAACCCATCGTCTATGGTAACAGTCCTCTAATGACGTCAATGTCCATTTAACTGTGATCAGATAGAGAAGGCAGCAGTCCTCTTCCACGTGTGACACTTTTTGGTCCCTAAATTATCCAGGGTTGCCCTGGATATCTAGCTTTAGCTTTTAGCTCTGTTTTTGGTCTGAACCAACTCCTGAGGGAACACAGCTGGAGGCTGACTCACATAACCTACCATTTTCTCTCTTTTCCAATGCGATGGTTCGTTTACTGACAACCACTGTGGAAGAATAACATGTGGGCAGCCACATTACTCATATTCCATGTAAACATGATCATACAGTCAAATCATAATCAGGATACGGATAATGCTGCATGTGCGCAGGTGTGTCCTAAGCTCAAGTTGTGTGGTTAGTGAGTTGGTGGGTTTAACAGCTGAAAGCCAGTAATGATTAACAGCTCAGCTGCCCCGACATAAACATAATGAGACCAAGTGACTCACTGAGTCACAAAATATATGAAAGTAAAGATTCACTTTGACATCCTCTCCCACTGTGTACAGTGAAAGTTATGTAATTGAGATCAGTGTCAGACACTTTAAAATGTCCAGAGAACACATTATAGAAAACGGTCTGTTTTCTATACCTTCTTACTCATGGTAAGAAGGTCATTTTTGAGTTCACAGCACCTTTAAAAAGATCCAGTGAGGTAAAGTTTGATACAGGTAATACACAGTAAGTCTTTTAGAGCCTGTTTGCCATACATTCACTACAGTAAACTGTTTCTAGCTGCTTACAGTCTCACAGGTGAGGTGAGGTGAGACATTGTGACTGGAACGTTTTACATCAGAACTGTGGCTCTGGTTAAAAATAAAGCAGACCTGACCACATGTCTGAAACCCTTTCTGTGCGTGTGTGTCTTACAGGCACACCCCAGCTGATGCTGACAGCGGGCCCCAGCGTACCTGTGGCCCCTCAGCAGACTTACGGCTATGGCTACCAGGCGCCTGCAGGATACGGTCAGCCAGCAGCTCAGCCAGGCTTTGGCTACGGCATGTAAAGACCCCACCCCTTTCCCTCCACATGTAGGCTGGAGCTATCGTCCATCCATCTCTCACAGTCCTTCACCAGACCATTTCTGTCTCTCTGTCTGCCCTCTGCAGGGAGCTCGGGATAATACCCACAAACTTTCTTTTTTTTTTTTTTTTTTATTGTTTTTTCCCCTTTTTAAACTGTCATGAAGGACTCAGTTTTATTTCTGTTGTCAAAGAAAAGATTGAATCACAAAGATTAATTTTCTCACATTCCGTATTGACTAGATTAATTTTTTCTTTTGTCTATTTTATTTGAATGGGAAATGGGTTTATGTTAAATGGGGGGCTTGTGGGAAGAGCTAGTCCTCTTCTCAGTTTAAAAAACAAAAAGGTCTGTTGTGAAGCATCTGATTTGCACTCTGTAGTGAGCAGAAATTAATGTAGAACCTCTTCCTTTTGATGTGTGTGAGCAGCTTCTTCTGTCCGACTGTAAAATGCATTTAATTATTGTATATTCAGACACAAAAACTGCTACTATGTTCTTCTATATTTGAACATGAGACTGCCGCTTCCATGACCACAATCCTGAAAACACTACGTCGTACCTCTCAAGTCCCCACACTCACGCGTCAGGGCTACTTCTTGAAGAAAACCCACGAGAGTATTTTACATACGATTTTCAGGAAAGGTTTTCTGTCCAGCAAAGCCTATGCAGGACTCTCCAAACAAATCTGCAGTCAGATGACATTGCCATGTGCTTTAAATACTGCTCTAACATGGGACCATTCCACCTCAGGAGGGACTGCAGACCTGTTTGTGTTTGACAAACATGCCCCACGCCCCCTCTTTATGCCACAGTTTGTTTCTGCTGGAGATAGTTTTAGGTCACTGAGCGTGCAGGAGAGATTTTTTCAAACTTTCTTCTCCTCACGTCTTGTCGAGGGTTGCCTTCAACCTTTTCAGTTCACCCGCGCATCCATTTCAGGAACGGTATCACAGAGTTGTGGTAATTTGAAGTTTTTATCAAAGGCTTGCGTGTATACAAGAAATCAATCATTAACTCCTTTGAACTTATATTCTTACCTAAATTACCTTAGATTTAAATTGTGCACTTAAGATACTTGATTGTGCATAATCAGGATCATAATGAATGAAACGGCGGTTTTGTTTTCCACTTAACAATAAAGGCTTCTTGTTTGTCAAGAACAGTCTGATTGTGTCTTACATATACTGTTTTGAAGCTCTCAGAAAAGGGAAGTGATGTCATAAGATATCCTGTTTGTAGTCCAGTGTAACATTGTACAAAACAATGTGATGAAACACCACTAGAATAATGACTTCTCCGTTTTCCACACACAGTGTATCAGTGTTCCTGCTGGCTGACAGTGCAAATTTGCAGGACAAAGGTGAACCTGAGGGTCTACCAGTGCCAAACAAAGGATCACAGGAAAAGCATTATTGATTTTGTATAGCTTTCAATTTATGAATGAAGATGAATTATGAATGGGAGATGGAGTGAAATCTAAGAGCGGTGCTAGTATGACCACACCTCAAAACCACTAATGTGATTTCACTCCCCCAGAGGTTTTAAGGACCTCACTTTTTGAACGTGCTACTGATTCTATTGTAACTGAAAATCAACCAGTTAATTTGTTAAAGTTCACACGCAGAGCTGTAGATTCAGTCGTTTTTGAAGCTGTACTCTGGTGTTGGATTGGATTCTGTTGTACTATTCTCTTGCTACTTTGTCTACCCTGTGTAATGTCTGCTTTCGCTATAGTCATATCAGTTCAACAACAATATAAAACTTACCTAATACAAGGATGCAGCACCCTTTGATGGTACAAAGCAGAGGGTGCCAGTAGTAAAAAGTCTGCTCTGATGAACTGTCATTCATAACATTGATGCATCTCATCTCAAAACAGCTGGAAGATATTGACTTAATGTTTCTTCCAGAAGATAAAAGTGGACACACACAATGACATTATCTAGACATAACTGATGAATGCATCCTACTTTCAATGGTATAAAATATACAAACTATTTCATAAAGTTTCATGTTTTTTTTAAGTAATTCAGCATTTATGACCATGAACAGCATTTAAGATGATTCAGTATTTGATAACAAAATCTAAATGACATCCAGTCAGTCATGTTACATCAAACGGTTCATTGCCTCCACAGTATTAAGTATTAAATACCATTATAAAGAAAGAATTAATTTTTAATTTCATTATTTATTTTGAAGATTGTGATTTGTATTATTAAGACAATAGAATTTGGGGATCATTTTGCAGTAATAATGGATTACTGCCTTGCTTTGCTTATATTGTATTTTGTATTATATGTACTCCAGGCCTTAGCAGAGGGGTTGGTGTGGAGGACTGCAGCATAAAAACTTTACTGTCACAGAAATATCAGTAAAGAAATACATGTTAAGCTGTTATAACTGTGATCCAAGAGTCAACTGATTCCTGATACCATTGGCATTAAGAGCACAAAGCCCCCAAAACTGCACAGTACAGGTAGTTGAGATGTAACTGAGTCAATTGTTCTTATAAAAAATAAAAACGTGTAGTAGCTTAACTTAGTTTGCACTGCAAATAGTTTTGACAACAAAGAAATAGTATGCAAGCTGGAACTCTAGTAGAGCTTCAAGTCTCCAGTGACATTATCAATCAGATCAGCTGGGCCTGGACCGATACCCAGCACAGTGCGTGATCCAGGTGCAATTTGTGTCCTTCCTGCATCCTGGATCAGGCTAACAGGAAGCCCTACTTCTTTGGCATGACCGAGCAGATCAATCAGGGTGTTCTCGTCAGGAGCCTTCACCACCACCTTGGGCTGGCCGCAGTACTCCCACTGTTTGAGAAGCTCGGGGTTCCTGCGTTGGACTTGCTTGTAGGCTGATACGGCAGCATGGGAGCATTGGGCAGCGACCTTTCCTTTGCCCATCTTCAGGTCATTACGGACCACCAGAATCATCTTGAACTCGCCACCTTCTCCCATCACACTTTCCTCACCGGTGCCGTTTACCGTCGCTGTCATCAGGTTTTTGGATACTGGGCCAAAGCGTCCCCGAAGGTGCCAACCGAGCAACAGTCCACAGCCCAGTCCTGCTACTACACCAACGCTCAATGGACTATACAGCAAATCCATGTTTAAGCCTGCAGAAATGACAGCATGGAGGAAGTGAGGTCACAAATATGAACCTATGAGGAAGTCTGAGACAAAAGCATCTTCATCTTTTTCAAGCGGAGAGTAAACAGTCATTCCTGACCTGGGAAAACAGCAGCTGACGAGATAACCTCATCACATGATCCATTCATCCTGCTCTGGACCTTTAGACCACATTATACCATCCTCCCCAGCTGTCATGGAAATGTAGATATTCAGATTTCCATTCCTTCCTGTATTTAATGAGCTTTTCCTCTATGCTGGCTTTGAAACTGAAATTACGTTTATTCATACCAGCTTCTTCAATGTCAGTTTTTTAAAACGTCATTTGCCCCAACTTTATATTAGCAAAACTCGCTCCTGACTCGCTCCTGTTTGTCTGTCTGACATAAACGTCAAACACCAGACAAATTGCATCAAGCTCATAAGGCACGTGTGGTTATTTTGTGTTGCGTTACTTTGTGTGCCTGTAATTAATTCCTGCTAGAAATGTACACACACGATCCAGTTTGCCAGCACTTCACTGATTTAAGACTCACCAACGCTAACTTCGTGGGCTAACAAGCTAACAAACTTTATATGTGAAACTAGCCTGGCTAACGTTAGCTTCCTGGCTAGAAGCACGAGCGTTTACTCTCCATAAACACCGCTTCAGTACAGTAGATATGACTTTTCCAACAAACAGACTCATGCTCATACCTTCCATGGCCACGGTGTGACAACACAATAACCCAATTAATCTACTTTCGGTTACACCGGTTTCATGTCATACCCATAGACTGTATAAGACAGGTCATACCTGCGCCCCTGCTCGACGTGCTGGCAGCATGAATGACGCTTCACCTCGTCCACTTATGGCCCCTTGGTAATGGCGTCACAACACCGCGACTTTTCAAAAAAAAAAAAAAAAAAAAAATAACGAGATTTTTGCACATATATATAGCTATCTATTTTTTTTTATGCAAGCTTAAACACACGCTCTATGTGTCAGATATATGGCGTATCACATTGTTCACTTTATCAGCAAAATTGTCAGATATTTTGGTAACACTGTACATTTATAATGTAATTCTTATTTTTGCTCATTTGCCAGACTTTTTCCTTCCTTCTTCCAAATGGCAGAAGAGAGTGGGTTTTAACTTTTTTTTTTTTTTTGACAGTTAACTGGCTCTACCCTTAACTAACCTCTTACTGGATCCTAACACATATCAAACTACTTAACACCATTTCACTGAATTTATCTTTTTATTAATTTATAGTTGGAAAGTGCAGGGATTGTAAACAAGGTAATCCAGCTCACTCATACAGTACATAGCCTACACATACAAAGCGAGACAGCCTCGCATGTCATTCCACTACTGCCTGCAGCAGGGATGCTAATTACTGGAACACAACTCCACATTACCCTGGAAGAGGTATCCTAATATGCTTTGAATTGTTAGTGTTGCAGGCAGAGACGGAGGGACAGAGTTAATGGCAGCATTTCACAGAACCACTAGAGTGTGCTGCACTCTGGTGGTTCTGTGAGGAATACAAAGCCTTAAAGCTGAAGAAACCCAGAAACCCCAGTGACTCTCTCCCTCTTTCTCTTCACAATATATCATGGACTCATCAAATATTAGACATTAAGACCCAAAGAAACAATGGACAACCTCATATAAACATCTGCACATTTGGACATGTAGTTCATATAAAACACTGTCTATAACACATTTCCTATAAAACTGAAACATTGCCACCCAATGTTCAATTGAAAAACTGCTACCTTGTGTAATACAGGAACAATTCAGATGAGTGAATAAATATAGACGACAAAGAAGAGATATTTGACTTCTAAACCCAGGTTTAACCTGCTGCTTTTGGGATTAAACTGACTCATGAACAAAATTTCTTAATTGCATCATTAATCAGTGCTTGACTTAGTGTTTCGTTTTTTACCTTTCAAGAAGGTGAGTGCAGTATTTAGGACTCCACCCCTCAGTAGGGTCCAATCTAAGCTGACTTAGACATGCTTAGAAAATTCAACTTTCTCATGCAATTAAAAAAAAGTTATAAGACAATAAAGCAGAAGCCCTTCAATTGATAGATTTTTTTTTTTCACATCTTAGAGGAGGTTCAGGCTAAAAGACTGGTGCCTGTATGCAGAGCTTGGTGTAAGACTCCAGCAGGTCAGCAGCAATGTTCCACAGGTTGCAGTCAGGATCTGGATTGTTGCAGACAGGTGCCACAGAGACCATGACGCCCACAGACAGCAAGGCACACAGGGTGACGGTTCCTGTGACCTTCATTCCCTTCCACAGGGCCTTGGTGCAACGATTCCACCAGCTAAACACACACATCATACTCACATAAGTAAAGGAGCAAGGGAACTTTTTTCTTTTGGTTTAGTTTTTTTCTTCTTCTTTTTTTTACAGTGCGTTGTGTAACAGACAAGTACCTCTGAGCCTTCAAGGGCCTCTCATCTTGGTGAATTTCATCTGTTTTATCCTGCAAAGATGACAGAAAGCTTCAGTGTATCTCAGGACTAGGCGTACCTCTTCTATGACAGAAGTTAGGAAAGAAACACTCCAGAAAGCTAATACCTGTGTTTGACAAAGCGTGGAACTAGGAGAAGTACTAGCCATGGCTGGTAGAATAAATCTGTTTTGTTTTGTGTGGTTTTGTGAGTAAATATGTTAAATAATTGATATTAGTCACCACTGGTGAAGAGTCCTCTGGCTCTCCTTGCTCAGATAACATCTTGAGCTCATCTTGGAAACTCGGTGCAGCTCTTTCAAAGAAAATAACAGGCAGATGTGAGAAAACAGACAACTCCACACCGATATCTGATAATTGTGCTTAGCTAGCCTAAGATGGCCTACACTGACATCAACCACTGGCATGCACTGTACTCAGACTGGGTTATTTTAACATGCTGGTCTATAATGTACTTGTAAGTTTGGCTGTTCTATCAGCAACTCCAGCAAAAATATAAGAGTAATTACAATATCTGCTCCTCTTGTCTGCTGCTCAGCTCCTGTCGAAGTTCTCTCTGATCCTTTCTGAGGTCCTGCAGAAGAAAGATGAAATGTCAGAAAGATACAACAATGATGGCTGCAGCGAGCACACGCGCACGCACACGTACACACACACACACACACACACACACACACACACACACACACACACACACACACACACACACACACACACACACACACACACACACACATTATAGTGTATGTGATACACACCTCCATGATATTGAAATACTCCTCAATTTCTTTATTTTTTTTATTCAAGATCAGGGATTTCTGCAAGACACAGACCCAGATCAACATTTTCATCATATCATGAACAAGTGTGATGTTAAAAGTGAAGCTAAAAGACACTGTACAGGTGACGTGTCGAAGATTTCTTAAAGTTGTTCATACCCTCTGTATTTCCTCATCTTGACTATAGATGACTCTCTGAACCTCCTCCAGTTTGCGCTACAAAACACACATTGAGTCAACCTTCTACTCTGTTACTTTACGACTCCTGTGAATGTGCTGATTGGACAGGCAGGCAGTATAGAAGAATATACACTGCTCAAAAAAATTAAAGGAGCACTCTTTAATCAGAGTATAGCATCAAGTCATTTAAACTTCTGGGATAATGATCTGGTCAGTTAAGTAGCAGAGGGGGTTGTTAATCAGTTTCAGCTGCTTTGGTGTTAATGAAATTAACAACAGGTGCACTAGAGAGGCAACAACGGCACCCTGGCTGCCAATAGGTATCAGGATCAAATCCTTGGACCCATTGTCACCACTCCCTCCTGGTGCACGACAATACCATGCGGTGACAGTTTGCCACCTGACCTGAGGTGCAACCTGAGGTGAGTTGCAACCAAACTGCTGAGTACAATTCTGAGTTGCTGCAATGAAATTTGAGCTAAATAGACCAGCCTCCCGCATCATTTTTTCACTTTGATTTTTGGGTTGTCTTTGAATTCAGCCCTCTGTAGGTTGATCATTTTCATTTCCATCAATGATGTGGTATCCTGTTGTACCTAACACATTACCCAGTCCATATCAGTATAGATATCTGGCATGATTTTTTTTCCCCCATTGAGATCTGATGTGTTTTTGAAGTGTTCCTTTAATTTTTTTGAGCAGTGTATATTTCATTACTATGTCATGATAAGTGAGGGACAGGATTTCACCTTATACTCCTGTTCAACTGTCCTTAGATGTTCTTGCAGGTGTTTGTGATCCAGAGAAAGAGAGTTCAGCTGAAAGAGAAGCAACACAGACAGACAATAACACTTGCTAAATGCTTTTCTTTTTAGATGTGACTGTTTTTTTTTCTAAGATTCTATTTTCTTTATAATTATTTTGAAGAATTAATTTGAAGAAGTTTGGCTGTAAAATGGTGGGAAAGACACATGTAGGAGGAGAGAGGAGATGATGATAAGCATAGGGCAGAGTCAGAGGTCATACCTCAGCGGTCAGCTCCTCATTTTCCTGCCTCAGCCTCTGATTCTCCTTGTCCTGCACAAGACAAAGGTAAGCAATGAAATTAGAACAACAAATGCACAACAGTTTAGATGGAGGCTACTGTGTTTCCTTGAACTTTAAAGTCTACATTGAGGTAGTATTAAAGTAATATCAAAATATTTTTTTCACATTCATCTACAAGGATATATTTAACTAGAACGCACTGACACTGCCAAATATGTTCTGATGTTTCACACCTCAACTTCATGCTGTCTTATTAGAAATTTAAGAGTGTAACTCCCCTTCTTTCTTATATAAATCAGTTGGCTGTTAATTTGGCTTTTTTGCTGTGAGAGAAGCTGCTGCTTCAAGGCTTCTTCATCATCCTCCTTCATTTTTCTCACATGTGCCACCTGCTGTTGGAGCCTGAAAACATCAACCAAGAATATATAATTATTATTAACAAATTATTATTAATTTATGTGTAGCATCTATAACATATTAAAGTCTAATTAGTTTGGTATAATACTCTTTGATTTTGGCACTCAGGTGTTTATTCTGAGCTGCTGTCTCCTTAATTTGCTCCTCAAGTTGCAGCCCCTGCTCGAACATCCAGTCATGGAGCTCCCTCTCCTTTCTGTAGCAGGCTTTAGCCTGACAGAATCTTTTCCAGAGCTCCTCTCGTTCACTGCAGACACACCAGAACATAAAGTTTTATATTAACAGGTGTCTTTATCACATATTGTCAAAAAAAAGACTGAGGAGAAAATAATCTGCATTTTGCCCTGAGTTACTCACAAAACGCCTTGCTCCTCTTCCTCACTCCTTAGTTGTTCCTCATTTTGAACAACTATTTCTTCAAGATCAATGAAATTTACTCCGGCCATCTCTTCGTTCACTTATTGATCACTGCTGATGATCGTGTGCACTGTATCGCTGCTTCACCAACAATTATTTGTCTCTGGTTTCCCACTGAGATAAATACGGAGGTCTAAGAACTGAATCTCATCATAATGACACACTCACATTCTACATTCTATATGACATTCTATATGGTCTGCATTCCAAAACGCAAACACACACGCTCAACAACAATATGTAGCTCAATGAAAATAATGCCAATAATATGGTTTTAATTTTAGCTAAAAGAACAGGTCCATCCTGTATGATTATTTTAAAAACAACATTATGATAAATATAAAATCATCATCATAATACTACATATTAAAATAGATATGTCATCTTTGGAAAAACACTGTTAAATTTAATGTACATCCACACAGTCTGGTTTATTTCCATAGTCTGATATAATTTTCTGTTAGTACACAATGATCAAAGTGAAATGAAGTAAACAATAACAAGTAGTATATAGTGCATACTTTTCTTAAATAGTATGTAGCATAGGAAACAACTCCTGATTTGAACTCACAGCTACAGTCGTATTTTAACCTGCTATGGTCACACTCAGTTTCACACTGTCAGCAACATGTGTGTTTTTCACATGACTGTGGGCTGAAGTGCCCTTGAGCAAAGCACCAAACCCCCAAGCTGTTCCCGAGCTCTGTAGCGAGGCTGCTCACTGCTCCGATGTGTGCTCTCTGCTCCTACTGTTTGTGTGTTTGGTTAAATGGAGATGTCAGAATGCAGACGAACACACTTGGATAATAAAGGATTGTTTTTCTTCTTTTAATTTTAAAGCCAGTGTTATTGTGGTGCTGGTGTATTACTTTGAGAGCAGTAATATTTCACCTCTTTTCTTTCAGGGAAGTAGACTCCAGTCATATACTGTTACTGATGCTATCATTCCCCTGACAAACAGAACTTTTTCTCTGACTCTACTTGATGTTTTCACCAGGTTGTGTCATAGCTCGTTAATAATGTCAAGTTATGTTTTTGTCTTGTGTCTAGGTTGTCTTGCTATTTCCGCTTTTATTTTGAAATTTTATCTCCTCTTGTTTCAGGTAGCTTGCCCTTCCTTCATGTTTCCTGCCGGTCTGATTGTCTTCCCCGCCTCTGATTGTTTCCACCTGTTCTCCATTACCCCTTGTCTATATATTGTCTCCATTTGGTCTGTGCCTGTTCATCTTCGCTCTTCTAAGTCAGGTCTTGTGTTGTTTTATACTTTGCTCCTTTCTTTGCTGTGCCTTAGCTGCCTTTCTTGTTCTGGACTTTTGGTTTAGTTTGTCAGTTTTCCTCTTTAAGAGTGATTTTGTGTTTTCCTTGTTTTGAGTGATTTTTGGTTGATCTTTTGTATTTTTGTTTCCTTGCCTTTTTCCCCGTTTGGGTGATTATTATTTGTTACTTTGTTAACAAAAACTGTATTTTTATTCTGCTTCTTGGAGTTGTGCTTTTGGGTTCTAGTCCTTGCTCAGTCTTGACAGGTTGTTCATAAGTTTATTTTTGAAAACTTCCCCTAGGACAATGATAATGTTTCACTCCTCCTTCTCTACACATTGTGACATTCTGGATAAACTTGTCACTCTTTCCTGCTTTGGTGCTCGTTTCTGTGTCCTGCATCAGCCTCTGCTTTGACAGTCACTTTCTTTTAAACCTGATGCTTCTCTTGCAGGAACCAAACGACCTCTCCGCAATTTCACCTCTCAGTAATTTTACAGGTCAAGACCTAGAAAGAAGTAACTGATCTGACTTCAGTGCAAAGACTCCTGGGCAGCCATTACATGCTGTCCTAGACACAGACATCATCCATGTTTAGCTCTTCAGTCTAGAGTATATACACTGTCACTGAAGTGTTATGGTGTCATGTTGTAAATGACACAGGAGGTTGTGTCCTCTTGAAACTTACTCCTCCCTTGTAAGGCCCCAAGAGACAGTAACTCAAAAACTCTGAATTGTGTTGGTGCCCAATCAGAAACAGCTTCCACCAGTGGGAACAGAGTGACCTGGTAGAGAACAAGCAGCAGACAGTGCTGAAAGTCCTTCTCTCACACTGATAAACAAGGCAACACTGAAATTCAAACATGGAAATACCACTGAGGTCTTCAGTCTCTAGTTATGACCTGAAAAACGTGATGTCCTGAGGTGTTTTTTTTTTTCTTTCTTCTTCTTCTTCTTCTTCTTCTTCTTCTTCTTCTTCTTCTTTTAAATTTGGGAGTTAGCTGAGTTCTCTTTGCCCAAATGCCATTCATTCACTCTCTGTGTGAAACCTACTGAGGACTGAGAACTGTTAGAAGTGTGCTCCAGGAAAGAGACCTACTTATTTATAGACCTTTAATTAGACTGGCTCTCTGGAGGTTCCACCAGGCAAATGATGAAATCTCTCCCTCTTTCTGTCTTTCTGTGCCGTCAGCCTGCTCTCCCCTCCCCCGGCAACCCTGTATCAGTACTCTATCCCTCACTGGCCCCCTCCATCACCACACCCTGCACTCAAGTTATGATGCAGTTCATGGGTAGCGTACTTTTGCCCTACATTGCCACTTGGGCTCCACCACAGATTGTGTTTGAGCCCAGAGCTCATTGTGGATTAAACATCAGCTGAAAGGTGAGTTTACTCTCTCTGTATAATGTGTTGCTAAAATACACTAGGCAGTTAGATTACAGCCCTGTTTTGTTTTACACTTTGTGAATATATAATTTTCCCTGCAGTGCAGCGTGCTTATCTCTGTTTGAAATGTGGAAATTGATTACAGCTTATTAAATTTCTCATCCTGAAGTGTGTGTGCTCTGTGTTGAGTTTCTCATTGTCCCTTGCACAAGAGTTACTCAACAGGTCTGGGTTGTTTTGGTAGAAGAGATTGCACAATCAAGTGCTAGAGCAGTGCTGCGCTACTGTGTCTCACACAAGCAGCAGTGTTGTTATGAAACTGTTTACCAGGTACTGATAGTGAAAATGCATTTAAATTTAAATGAAAAAAAAAATATATATATATATATATATATATATATAGTTGTGTAGAATAAAGCACACACCTTCACACGGAGCTGACCTGTTTGGCACCACTTTCTGTAATTAGTGTTGCTAACAGCAAATTTTACATTGACGCACTTTGCTGAGCCCTTCTGTGGGAAGATACATTGTTCTCCTCAGTGCGAGAGGATAAATGATAGGGTTTATTAAATACCATTGTGCATGACGAAATGACACTGTGCTTCTAGTGTGTGCTTAAGGTTTAAGGTCTGTGATGAAAAGCTTTTGTTTGCGGTTCAGTGAGAGGCCCAAGAGGAACTCTCCAAATGCCATGCAGTCTAATTGTCTGAGAAGATTTTTTTTATTTTTCTCAGTGTGAACATTCAATTGCACAAACCAGACCATAATGTACTCACAGCCTCATTGTTCAGTGCTCAAAGTGTGTGTGTGTGTGTGTGTGTGTGTGTGTGTGTGTGTGTGTGTGTGTGTGTGTGTGTGTGTGTGTGTGTGTGTGTGTGTGTGTGTGTGTGTGTGTGTGTGTGTGTGTGTGTGTGTGTGTGTGTGTGTGTGTGTGTGTGTGTGTGTGTGTGTGTGTGTGTGTGTGTGTGTGTGTGTGTGTGTGTGTGTGTGTGTGTGTGTGTGTGTTTGTGTGTTTGTGTGTTTGTGTGTTTGTGTGTTTGTGTGTTTGTGTGTTTGTGTGTTTGTGTGTTTGTGTGTTTGTTTGTTTGTCCATCAGGATAGCGCTGGACACTAAAACATGCTGGACCTACTTAATGATACCCTTTTTTTTTCGTCCTCAGCACAACGGCGAGATTGTGGCATTATTGGCAATGTTGCTGCCATTGCAGAAACAATCTGAGGCTTAAGGGAAAAATTCAAAGCATTTCTCTAAAAACCTCAGAATGTATCAGTTAAATTCTTACAGGTTTTAAAGAGACATCGCGGACAGTGTCGGTAGCCTGACAGTCAAGCAAGTGTGAATGCATGGAAACAGGAGCCAGAGGCCCAGACCTAGGGCACAGGATGGAGGGATTAAGCTCTGACAGTGTGTGTGTGTCTGCGTATGTGTGCGTGTGTGTGTTTGTGAGAGCATGAGACTGACAATTCCACCAGATGGTGAGCTGCATACCTCTGTGTCAGAGTCCCCATCTCACTGCTCACTGACAGATTCCTGAGAGACCTGTGGCTCTGTAGTGAGACACTCTGTGCACATGCTTATAGGCTTGTGCATGACGGTGTGTGGATCTCCTGTCAGTAAATGTAATGAAAGCAACAAATTGCTTACTTATACACATCACTGTTCCCTACACTGTGCCAGTCTCTTGTTCAGCAGGGGGAGGTGGTCTTATAATTGAGTGCACACACACAAACATTTACAGAACTTGCATGTGCTCCCAGTGTCAACACTGATGGGGATCAAAGTAATCATTAGGTTGTATACAGGCCTGATTGGGTTACCAGTACATCTGCAGGATGTGACAAAAGGAAAACACAGAGTGGTCAGCTGGCGTGAGGGAGTGAATACGGACATGTTTGAGTGTGGAGAATGTTTGGGGTTGCTGTGTAGTGTTGTTGCGTGTGAGTCTGTATTTGCTTTGGGCTCAGTTTCAGATTTGGCAGGCAGTGTACTGTGTGGTGTGCACGATGCTGTGCTGGACTCCCATCTCTTCTCTCAGCAGGACTCCTTCCCGGTGAACAAGATGGCAGAGTGTGGTGCCGAAGGGGAACTGACTCAGAGGCATCTTGGTGTCAAGGATCAGCAAAATGGAGAACTGACAGGTAAAAACAGACATGCAATGGACATCTGAGCAGTAGATCAAACCCATGCTTAAATTGTTTTATTATTAATGCACCAGTACTAAAATATCTTTCAAAAAGTGTAAAAGTTCTTGTTGCATTTGCATGATTTTATTAAAAATGTCAATTCCTTGTCTCTTTACTCGTGTGTGTTTTGAAATACGTGTGGTTTAGACTCAGAGCTTCCTGCGGACGAGAGAAAGCAGAGGGACAGGGAGGAGCGTGAATCCCTGGTGTTATGGAAGAAACCTCTACTCACACTCCACTACTTCACTCTGGAGCTGCTCATCACTCTTAAAGAGTGGATGTGGAGGTGAGGCCAAGGGTGGGACGCAACCTCCCCCCAAAACAATGCCGTGTTTCTGCACAACTGCACTTGCGCTGTTTTCTCTATTTTTCATTCGACAATTTGCTGCAAATGATGAATGAATAAATAAATACATTTAGTCAATAACAGTTTGTCTATATTATAAGAAACTTTTAAAAAGCTGTTTGGAGAAATCCAGAGTAAATTTATTGCATGCGGTCAAGCTGTAAAAAGCTGATGGAAGACGAAAGGGATTGGCGCCAAATTTAAAACCAAGAGGTTCTGTGACCAGGGCACAATGTGCTGTGTGTTTAGAGCTGATACCCTATATATGAATATATCGCATATACCCTGAATATTAATGCATATGAATAATGATTTCAGTAGATTAATGTGCTGGTGCCATTGTAATGCTGTCAGCAGCTAAACAGAGGGTTAGGGTTTTGTGATGTCAGTTTTATTTATAAAAGCACTAGTGTTGATTAGCAGGCAACAAGAGGATGTGATGGTTGTGAAAAAAATAGCCATCATACTACTCCAGTCTAATGCTGTCAACCCAAAAGGCCTTCTCCACCATCATTAAGTGTTCAATCAGTGGCTTAATTAAACCTTTAATGCTCCAGAGAAGATGCATCACAGGATTTGCTCAGCTTTTACTTCCTCATGACTTTTCGTTCTTACTGTTGATGAAGCTGAAGAGGTCTTTCCACCTCACTGACTTTCGTTACCTCACCCACAAAAGAACAGCATCAGACCAGACTATGTCAGAATTTGCTTTGATGACAATTTCCGTGCGTCTTTTACACTAGTAAAATACCAAATAATCTTTGTTGACACCGAGAGCGCAAAAGAAGGTCAGCGTGTACTCCCAGGGAGGCCTCTGTGGTTAAGTGTGTGAGGACAACGTGTTTATTTTCTAAACTACAAGAGGATGTGGTAAGCCACAAGCACCATGAACCGTGTTCTGACTGAGAGAAGCTGCTGTTCACCAACACTGAAAACACATGGTGCTGGGATACACGCAAGCATTACAGTACTACGAGCGTACAGAGAAGTTTATCCTGAATCTTGATAGAAGTGGTTTGTAATTTATAGCATATGTACAGGGAGTCCTCAAGGCAACATACTGCTCAGTGTTGTGGCTCTGCACTTGTTTTTCTTCTTGGGATGGCGGTGTGTGAGGGACTGTTATTTTGAAAGAAAACGTAAAAACCGTATACACAGTATTGTGTGGTGGTTGATGGTTGATTCACAGACACTGAAGATCATAAGATAGAAGATATAAGCCATATAAGCCATTTTTTTTTGGGGTGGTGTACACACTCCATGCTGCTGGGGTTTTTACATCAGAATAACCTAAACATTGTACAGACACAAAATGCTGTCACAAAATGTTTCTTTAGCCTTGACTGAGCCTTTGTTTTATATATGATTCTCAGTCAATACAGAAAAAGGAGCAAGATCTGTTTTCTTACTCCACTGTAATAGGTATATGGAGTAAAATAACTGAACTGAAATGAGCAGGACAAAGGGACAACTGATTCCTTCCACTACAGCCATAATTTTATGTGAGACAGGGAGACATGTCCCTTTAAATTAACTCAATCAAGTACCTGCACCTGACTGATAGAGGCTGGGGTTGCTGGAAGGTTGGGTTTAAGTTCAAAGGCTCAGGAGTAGATTCTGAGCAAAGTGAAGTGTGTGTGTGTTTCCACGCCGATATGTGTTTCCCCTTACCTTAACCAGAACTAACGTCATCCTTAACCCCCAACCCTTTACCTCTGCCTGCAGAGAAATGGATTATTGGTGAAATATAAATCTATTACATGAATACATCGGTTACATTCGCCCCTCTTATATTTCACCACAATCCAGACCACACCTCTGAATAAACCAGTCAGAACACTACAGCAACCATCACAAAACGTGAAAACCTGGCTAAAACTCTAAGCTTTACCATCAGCTGTATAAGTGGCCTATTATATCGCTTCAGAGAAAACACTACGGTGATCAAGCTGAAGTCCCTCTTAGGTTAAAATGAGGCCTCATACATCATACAAACTCCCTGCCACTTCCAAACACATAAAACATGCTGCATGTGAAACCCTACATTGGTCACATGTCCCAATATCATAAAATTGCAGGTAAAAGAGAAACCAAAGATCTGAAGATTCAAAGACCCTTTTACTGCCCCTGCTTACTGGTGTCCTGATCACATGCTCAGTGTCTACTGGCGACCCCATCAGCTGAACCTGGAGTCTCTTCCACTGTTTGATGAGCACCATAGCTTTTTGCTCAAATCCGGCTCTAAAGCAATCATGAATCACATATATTTCTTGTCTTCCTGTCAATAGGATGTTATGGAAGCCAAGTCCATTGTGCTGAAGTAGGTGTTCCCACCCAGGGTGGCCAGACAGTCTGGCTGGTGTGGCACTGGGTGCACATCCTTTAGGGTCCTCACATTTAGCCACCTGAAGTCAGTGCAGGGTCTCAAACTGCCATCCTTTTTCCACAGCAGGAAAGGCGGGAGGAGGCCTACTCATTCACGGGCTTCTTTATTATCTCCTGTTTTTCCATTTCCTGTTTTTCCATTTCAGACAGAACAGAACTCCAGTCCAGCAACATAATGTCATTTTAAACCTCTTATACAACAGTTAACTATGCCCAATAAAATACACTGAAATGGCAAACATGCCCTCAAAACAGGAAATGCAAAACAAATGGAAAACGGCTTCCCAATGTTTTTCTTTAACACTTCTCTTCAGGACTAAAAAGTACATTCACATAAATGTATGACGTGTAGAAATCTCTGCTGACCAAGCTGAGGTTGACCCCCAGCTTCAGGAACGACAATGAGCCAGTCACTGTAGCTGGTCTGGGCTGAACTATGTGTTAGGATTGTGGATGATGAGGAATTAGATTACGGCAACTGCTGCCTTGCAATCCAGGGAGGAGGGTAATTTATTCTCTCACAGGCTCAAAGGCTGTGGGAAACCCAACAATACCCATAAAACAACTTCATACGAGGTTCATATGACACACAGGTTTCTGTGTGTTCACCTCTCCTCTGCAGGTCCAACTTAGAAGAACAGGGCAAATCTCCTGAAGTGACACAACCAAAATGTCATGAAACAAAATTACAACTAATAAATTGAAGGCTTCCCAAAAGAAATACACACAGGAACAATTATGTACAAGGAAAATGATAACAAAATGTGAACAGCAATGGATTACTGGTGAAATATAAACCTATTACATGAATACATGGGTCACACGGTGTACTGACCACATGTCTGTTATCCAACTGAGAACATGCTTCTTCTGTTGCTGAAGACTTGCAGTGTAGTAACTTGATTAGTTTCCAGCAGATGTCTCTCTCTCTCTCTCTCTCTCTCAAAGCAGAAAAGAAAATAACAGTCCAATAGCATCCTTTCCTTTCACTAATACTTCCCCACTCATGCTTTCAATAATTCCTCATCTTTTTTTCATCCGCCCTCATACTTTCTCCACCTTGCTCACTGTTTTTCCTCTCCGCTTTGTATTCTCCTCACCTCTGCCCTCTAACACTTGCATCCATCATTTCCACCTTCATTCTCCTTTTTTCCTTCATCCAGGCTCTGGCAGCAAAGACAGACTGTGTTTGGCCTGCTGATCCTGCTTATCCTCCTCTCCATTGCCTACCGTATTGAAGGAACACACCAAAAGGTGACTGAATGCTGTCGATATTTTTTATATCTTAAAACTAAAGTTATGTGCTGTGAAGGAGCGGCACCTTAACTCAGTTTATCCACCTTGTTAGGCTGACATAAAGTGTGAACAGGCAGTGAACACTGTAGGAATTGATTCATGCTGATATAAGTTAGAAAGTCTGGGTTTTTAATGGAGGGTATAATTTAATAGATTTTTGTTTTTGTGATGGTTGCTTGGCTTATAATCATAGAGGGCAGGTTATAGTTTTCTTTTCTTTTTTTTTCACCATAGCACTTAACGTAATGTGCATGTTTGGTGCAGCTGTGGCTGTAGAGGTAGAGCAGGTGTCTGCACAGTACATTGCAGGATGATGGTCTGATCCCTGGCTCCTCCTGTCCATTGGTTGAAGTGCAAGCCCCAGCCCTTGTCTTACGGTTGAAAAGTGCTATATAAATGCAGTCCATGTATTTTTGCACAGTGACATCCGTGATCAAGTTTGATTATTGTGTGATTGCCCACATGATTATTGGCACAGAGATTTGGATTCATGACCTACGTGAACTTCATCTCTTGCAGGTGTGTGCTTGTGTGAGTGCACCGACATCATATTTGCTTTATTATTAACTTCCTCCAATAAAGCTTAGCTTTTCTTGCTAAGGTCTTACATCCATAGGTCAAACTGCTGCAGCTATGAGTATAAACCACAGCAGACTGTGCTATAGATCTGACTTAGAACCCTTCCCCTTTCTTTTTTCCCCCCAGTTTTTGTGGTTTTCCTGTCATGAGCTGTAGTATTTTGAAACCCACAGCCATAAAACGTTTTTTTCTTTTTTCTTTTTTTTTTTTTTTACGTTATACGCAGAGGCTCGGGAGTTGTGTAATCAGTTCTCAGGAACTAAACATAACAATCGCCCATGGCTGGCACGGCACCTCCCAGCACACTGCCAGCAAATAGAGAAGCAGTTTGTACTGTTTTTGTTTTGCCGGGGTTTCCTGGGAAATGGAGTCTTTGGTCAGAACCCCCCCTCTCCCCTTTCCAACACACTCCCCTCTCGTCAGTCCCCTCCACCCCTCAGTCCCCTCCCTTATTCCCGTAATCTACACACTCCATGCTTCCTCCTGAAAACAACCTGCCTTGGCTCGAGGGAGGAAGTGTGAACGGAGTGATAGATGGAGCGATAGTGGTGGATGAACAGGAGGAAGAGGAGACAGAGAGATCTTGGCTCGCCTTACTTTACCAGTTGTGTAAGAGCTGGCTGCTACCAAAAAAAAAAAAAAAAAAAAAAAGAAAGAATAATGGTGCTGTTCTTCTGTCAGTGCGCTGAACACTCCTACCCTACGGCTCTGTCCTCTAAACTCAACAACAACCTCTGTCTCTAAAGGTCTCTCTCTCACTCGCCTCCCCTCCCTCTCTTTCTCTACCCCTCTCTTGCCCTCTCCCACCCTCTAAAGTACCCTCTGTGCTGCACACTTTCACTCTCGTACCTTCTCTCACTCTGTCTCTGTCCCTCCCCTCTCCTCTCTCTATGCCTCCCCCACCTCACCACCCAGCCCTCCTTCCCCACACACATACACACACACATGCACACACACGCACTTCTTGTTTTCCTCACACTCTGTGCATGTGTCTCTGCCATGTGGTTGACCGTCCCTCTCTCTGGCCTCTGCAGTATGTGAGTTACATAGAGAAGAAGACGCTGTGGTGCGCCTACTGGGTCGGCCTGGGCATCCTCTCGTCGGTGGGTCTTGGCACCGGGCTGCACACCTTCCTCCTCTACCTGGTAAGACAACATTTTCTGTGTTTCTCCAGCACAAGTTTCTCCCCCCTCTGTGCACTTCCACACTGCAGCCATCCACTCACTTGCCTGTGCATGTTCAGGGCAGAGCCGAGGCTCTAACGCGGCGGATGATGGTGGTGGTGGTGCAGTGACGCAAGTCTGAAAATGCAGCGTGTGTTTGTGCTGTTGTTGGGTTGTTGCTAAGGTTTTAATAAGAGCATTTATTAAAAGCTTTCGGAAGCTCCTCGTGCATACGTGAGGAGTGTGCTCGCGTGGGTTTGTCCGTGCGTGCGTGCGTGCGTGCGTGCATTGCAGAGCGGGGCGGAGATGAATAGACGCTGTGGTAGCCGCACTGTTTTGACAGGCAGTCCAGGAACAATCGCACTCACTGACCCCTCCGACTGAGTGCACATGAGGATAAAAACACTCTCCCTCCCCCGTCCCGAGTTCTTTCTCTTTCCTTTCTCCCCGCTCTCCTGCTCCCCACTGTGTCGCTCACTCTCACTTTCTCTTACACTCCCTCCCCTCTTTTCTTGTTCTCCTTTTTTTAATGTCTTTCCCGTCCCTAAACCCCCCCGCCCCCTCCTTTTTTTTCTTTACTCCCCCTGTAACTCTCCCTTCTCCTCTCTTTCTGTTTGCGTGTTTCTGTCTGTTGTCAAGTCTCTGCGTCTCTCGGTGTGTGTGTGTGTGTGTGTGTGTGTTTGCTCAGTTCTGAGCGTGAGGAGGTGTCGGGTCTCTACTGCTGATCAGATCAGGGTCTCTAAACATCTGCTTGTCTTCACCGCTCTGAGTCCATCTGTCATCAGGGGAGTCCACTGTCTCACTGTCTCACTCGTGTGCCCTTGCCCAGTGGAGCTGAACTGGAAACTTTGAAGTGCGTGTCCTCCATTCTGCTGTGCTTTAAAAGCCAAACTCTGCTGCTCCAAAATGTAATTTGAGAGTTTTTTTTTTAACTCTCCTTTAGTGGCTCAGCTCTCTTTTCTGGAAGGTTTAAAGAAGGATGTCGCCATCTAGTGAGCGTGGCTGCTAACTGCAGGTAGTGGTGTCATTGGGTTCACGACAGAACTTGGTGCTCCTTGCTGGAGCTGCTGTCGTGCATTTTTTATAGAGTTTGACTGATATTGTGTTTGTAAAAGCCGATACTGATGCAGATATTTTTGAAAATGAATCTACTGATATATGATATTTTTGCATATATATTAAAATGATAATTTTTTTTTCTTTAATTTAATGTATTCTCCTGAATATCGTCACTCTTTTAAGCATGCCGTTTCCCACAGAATGGACTTCTTGTAGGTTGGAAATGCCTCTGAAATTGCATTTAAACCACGAGATAGTTCTGTAAACATCTAAACTTTGCAGGTAATGTGCAGACTGACAAACCTGAACCTGTTGATGGCAGTCTGTCTTTGTTCACAGGGGAATGAATTCTGGTCAGACACCTAGATAAAATTTAAAAAATATATATGTCTGTCATCTGTGAGGATTCAATGAGGACGGTCAGTGTAGAAGTGGAGAGGAAAGATGGGGGGACAGAGAGGGAGTATGGCATGCAACAAAGCTCCCCGGCTGGAAGTCAGACTGTGGAGGCTGTGGTTACGTGTATGTGCTCTAAGCATTTGTCTACCAGGGTGCCCCGATATTGGCCTAAGTTATTAGTCAAACCATATGTGTTTATATAAGGAACTCTGATGTAGTATCTGTTTCCTCTCTTCAACTGTGAGCCTAAACCACAAGTAAGCGGCACAAAACTGACCTCAGAGAATTATAATTATAATTCTTCTTTTCTGTAGAAGCACTGTTTAAAGAAACCATTGAGATTCCTAAGTGATTTTGTAGATTTCTGGGTCCTGACAAGATATTTCTGATTTCTGACAGTATAAAAAGTTGAAGAATTTCTGTGGTAGGCGAACTCCGGAGAGTGCCAGCAGACATGTTGTCCTGTTTTTAGGAACTAGGACTGGGTCAGTGATTATAACTGGGTCAAACAAGTTCAGAACACTTGCTAAGATGTCCCCACAAACTTAAAACTCTTAACACGTGCAGCTTGACCTTTCTGGCACCGTTTTTCTTCCTGTCCATAAGACTTAATAACATGCTAGAAATGAGAACTGAAGTGGACCTGGGTGTTTACCAGCTCTTGACTTTGATTTACACCCATGTCAACATTTGGAAAGAACACCACCACAATTACTCTGTAAGTGCTATACAAGTGCACCACTAGAGATATACAGCAGCTCAGGGGAGCGCTACAATGAACGTTTATTGCACAGCTTCTCATCCAGTCTGCAGTTTGGTAAAGCACCTTAACGCATTTGCACTTCAACCAACTGCCTGATTGTGAGGAGGTGAGTAGACCTGAGAGTAACAATCCCCAACATCTAACAATCAGTCGAGTGACCAGCAAAAGTTTAACAGCAACAGTTTTGATAGTTGATTATCCAGGTTCCAGTCTCCCAAAAGTGAATATTTTCTTGCTGTTCTATGATATTAACCCGACTCTCTTTAGATTCAGGCTGTTGCTTGGCTTGAAAATGGTGATGGATATTATTTGATATTTTCTGACATATTATAGATCAAATAATTCATTGAGAAAATAAGGAGATGAAGCGGGGATGAAAATAATCATTAGTAGCAGTCCTGAAGTGCTGAATTCAAATATTGATCTAAACATATATTGGTTCCAGCTTTTTTTAAATTAACTTTTGAAATATAATTTAATTTCACAGCAAATACAGCTAAAAAAAAACAAAACTGGTTGCAGATTCTCAGATATGACGATTTGTGCTTTCTTCTTTGTTTTATTTTGCTGTGACTTAAATCTCTTGCACTGCTCGTTGGACAAAGCATGCGATTTAGAGACATCACCATGGATTCGAATGATAGTTTAACTGATATCAAGTACACAAGCAACCCTAAATATATACAGTGGTTGTATATTATAATCAAATTGGCTTTGATTCACTGTCAGTAAATAAGCCAGTCTGTAAGAAACTGACTGAATCCATGGTTTTTGTAAATAATAACTGACTGATAAAGATATGGTTCAAACTGAGCCTGATCATTGCCGTTAACAGTCAGTAGAGGGTACCAGTGCTCTTAAGATGACAATAAACCAGAAAAACCAGTGCACAATAGTACTGCAATGTTTTACATGCAGTGTTGGATCATTGTGTTGATACCAAGTATCAATATTTTTATTCACCTAAAGGCTAAAGCTGAAGATTCATAAATTGTCTCTCTAGAAAATGAAACTGTGGAAAACAGAAGTGAACTCAAAGCTCTGGAAAGTTCCTCGGTGGCTGATTTATGGCTTTACATAGCTGCTGTTTGACAGTCTGCTAAATATTTCAGCTTCTTTCTGCAGTTAAACCAAGACAGGGAAATCTGAAAAGCTCTAATAACCCTTAAGGTCGTCTGTAGTGCTATTTTCACATGACATAACGTGACCCTGTGATGTCATATGACTTCCCCTGTGTTCCCAGCTGCCACCATGCCTCTGTCCTTTCTCTGACTTCTTTAAAGGACTTAACTCCTTGATTGAAGTTAATTGTTTCATTTCTTCCGTTTACAGTAAATGTGTGGTCACAGTTTTCTCTGCCGACACAGTGTTTACTTTACTGCATGGGCCACTGTTGGATGCAAGGTTTCTGTTTAACCTCTAGGAAATTGATATGACAATCTTTGACTGCTAATTGGTGCTTTGGTAGAAATAAATGACCACACCACATATTAGCAGCACACATCCTTGGCGGTTGGTGGGAAGCAGTAAACACGACATTATAAAAATACAGCAGATTCACCAGCAGAGGGGGGTGCAGAGCCAGTAACCTGGTCAATGAAACCACCCCGGTCAATGAAACCAGAGCAGAAGTGGCAGCTCTCCTGTTCCCTGACATGGGCAATTGCTGCCCTGTGTCTCCTCTGTCTTTGTTTGCATCCTGCTGAGACTGCGGGAGATCATTGTACATGGACAGGACTGGTTAATGGAGAAAGATAAAACCCTGCAACTCAGGCGTAGAGAAGAAGAAGAAGAAGAAAAAAAAAAAGCACACTTCTTGGCACACCATCAAGTGTATTTTATCCAGCTGCTCTGAGGGAGGAGGTGGTGGGTGGGTGCTTACAATACAGACCATGAAAACAATAAAATCACACAGGAACACTGGAGAGATCTCATTTCGGCAGAGGCTGTGGAGGCGAGGATCAGTACACACGTGCACGCGCAACACAATGCTGAGAGTCCTGCACCTGCGCATGTATCCGCCATAATGATTGGGATGATCACTATTATGAGTGGGACCGGCTTTCATCCCCACTTAAGTTTTTAAGCATTTGTTTTCTGGTGACAACTAGTGTCGCTGCCCTCCATAAATCCTCTTTTAACTGAGAAGGGGTTAGCAATGAGAGTGACTCTTGAAAGCTTGGGAATGCTGTAAATATTTTAGAGGAGAGCTCATCTGAGTCATCCACCATTAAATTACTTTCAGTAATGGCTGTTGCCATTAAGTCATTATGGGCAGCATGAAAATTGTTGTGCTCAACGTTAAATCAACAGCAACAAAGAATTAAAGTCATTATAATTGAAGCCGCGCACGTTGCTGTTTACATAATAGCAACTAGGGTAGTCTTGTTTTCTCTCCCTCTTGGCTTTGAGCGGTTTTATGAGTGAGAGGTGTACATGTTGTGTCTTTCTGGGAGCATAAATGTCAGCAGCCACTGGGGAAAAAAAACAATACCGGTCCTATGGGATAACAGAAAATCCAACCATGTTTCTAGTGTGTTTACGACTCATGATTTACAGTCCCTTGTCTTTCAAAAAGTAAACCAGTGGCTCATTTAAATAAAGGAACATTCTGTAGTTTTCTATATTCAGTTTCTTTTAGGATTGCTAAATTATAGGTTGCAGCAGAGGTTTGTGTAGAATATACAGATTTTCCCCAGCAAACCCCCTAAAATTAAGTTTTGGTTGTTGGCAATTACCAGGAGCACAGCTTTAATTAGCGCCAACTATCGCTGTAAGGTCTGAGAGTGTGGCTTCCACTGTCTCTGCACTGCTGTTACTATCACATTCACACACGCTGCTGCTGCTGCTACTGCTGCTCAGGTCCCTAAAGTTGTGCCACTCAGATGCCGTTATACAGTTTAAGTACAGTCCGCCCACACACTCTCAGTTTGACAAGAACATGTGGGTGAGGGAAATTTGGTCACAGCATGGCAGGGTATTGGACAAAAGGCTGGTGTGTGTGTGTGTGTGTGTGTGTGTGTGTGTGTGTGTGTGTGGTGAACTCACACACTCACCTGGCCAATGTGTGGCTTTTACAGTCACAATCTTTGCTACAATCCCAGTAGCAAACAATTGAGCGCCTTCACATGTACGCACACAGAAACATGGTTGCTTTGTTTGAGTTGTGAGTCACACACCCCTGCTGGTCTGTGTGACCTGACCTAAATTTTCCACTAATCGTAAGTGTTTTTTTGTTTGTTTTACTTTTGTTTGTTTGTTTGTTTGTTTTTAAATCCAGAGCTGGCAGAGTCTCAGAGCTCAGAGTCGGCTCTTCAGAAAGTGCTGACTCTGTGTGTGTAATAAACCTTGCGATGATATCGATTCAGAGTTTTCTGGACTTGGCTGTGCATGCCCTCTGTGTCAAACATGACTCGACATAGCATAATCGTTCTTCTGTTCACAAAAGTGGGAATTGGATACCTTGCATACATGTTGCCCGGAACATGAGTGACACATCAGGATCAGGTTCAGTACTTCTTTGAAAAGCTGAAAAGCTACTCTTGACTCACCACTGGCTGGCAGTAACGGATCTCTCGCTTTTAACTTCAGCACCTCTTAAATTCAATTTGAAGCCATTAATTTTTAACTACATCGAGATACTGTGTCAGAACTTTATCGCTCGGATTTGATCCTGCCACTGCTGAACAGGCAGTATTACTTACATACCATAAAGATCATATATGTTGTCCAAGAATTGTTATTTAAGCTACGGAGCTGCAGCTGATCATGAGGGGAACTGTCTAACTTTGGGTTTAAATGTGAAATACAACAACAGCGCTTTTACTTCTTTACTTCTTTTGGCAAAAAGGAAAAAAAAAAAAAACAAGCCGCACAATTGCTTTCATTCATGATTTTTAAGTAATTCATTTTGTTCCTCATAAGGTTGGAGACATGGATCTGCCCAAATGTCTTGTGACTTATTCATCTTCACCAAACTCCTTCAAAGATGAATACCAGAGAGCTGTGTAAATGGGAGCTTTGTGTGTGTGTGTGTGTGTGTGTGTGTGTGTGTGTGTGTGTGTGTGTGTGTGTGTGTGTGGTGTTTCTAATAGCTTCTCAATCTTAACTGTCACACCTCAGCCATCCAAGGCATGCGTCTGTCTGTCTGTGTCTTGGAGGCCCCAGGAGTCCTGTTAATACCAAGTACAATAACCATTCGCTCAGAAAGACATACACTCTTTTTCTCTCTCTCTCTCTCTCTTAGACACACACACACACACTCTGAGAGCCCACAGGAAGCAAATCCTGGGCCAAAGTGGGCCTAGTGTGTGGCCAGTCTGGAATGGCACCAACAACCCTGCCAGAACAAGCCAAATCTGACCAGACCAAACCAGAGCACTGCTGGCAGACTGCAGGTGTTAAGGTTTTTTGAAGCATAGTTTTGTTATGAAATTCTTCCACAAAGGTCACCCGGGGCTTTTAGATTATCCGTCACACCATCACACACCCTCAGGTGGATCTGTGGCTCTACATCAGCGTCTTTTTTTTTTTTTTCCTCCTGACGGGGGCCAACAGTTTGTTTCCTGTAGTAGTTTTAGTTGGCAAAATGAAACACACTTAAAAAGGACTAAGCAGGACTGTATACTTAAAGAGAATGTAAAATGCTTCATCTTAACAAACTGATGTTTCTAGATTTTTTTTTTGGTGATTAGGGCCAAAACAAACTGTTATTTCCATTTTTGATTAATCTAACAATTATTTTCTTTATATATAAGATTAGTGAAAATAGTGAAATAGTGAAAAATGCCCATCACAAAATCATAATTCAAGGTGATGTCTTCAGTCTCTTACTTTTTCGAACTGTCTGAAACCCAAAGATTTTCAATTTCCTATCACAGAATTTGAAAAAGCAGCAAATCTCCACATCAACCAGAGAATATTTAGCATTTTCACTAGAAAAACACTAAACTTGTGTTACTTTATATTCTATAATTAAAAGTATAAAATACTTTAGATTAATTAACAATTGATTTTCTGTCAATTGACTAAATGAAAGTGTTTCAGCTCAAGCTGTGATAATATATGACAAAACTGAAAATAAAGGCAAATTATTGTAGATAAAGATAAATTGTTTCCTCTTTGATTCTCCTATTTGATTGTTTGAGGTAAAAGTATTTTTAATTCATACAATTAAAATGCTAATTTCTATGCATATTATGCAAGTTATGTTTTAGACACATTATTTATAATTGTGTAGATATAGATTAAACACAGGAAGCAGATTTCGCTGCATATTGCTGTGTTTTTTTTTTCTGGATACAGGAACAAAAGAACTACTTAAGTTTTGGTTCCTTTAAAAATGTGTTATTTGCCACCTACACATTTGAACAGGTATTCTTTGGGTCAGTTGAGGTGAGCCGAAAAAAAGACTGCTGATGAACTGGTTGAGTTACAGTAGCTTGTTAAACTATAGCAAACAAAGCATAGCAGTAAAAGGCAAAGATGGTTTTTCAGTTTACACTGAGACATTTATTTTGATCATGATAATTTGTCAAAGACTCAAATATTAACCCTCAGTCAGTAAAGTCAACATATTTACATTCACCTCCCCTTTTAGCATGTATGTGTGAGCTCATTTGCTTTGCAATGGTGAGACGTGAATTTGTATTTTCAGATCATTTGGATTGCATGAAAGTGTTATCTTTCAAATGTAGAATCCATGGCTCAGTGGGGGGTCAGAGTGAGTGTGTCTGTCTGCTAGTCAGGGAGAGGTTTCTGAACATATGGTCATATGGTGCAACCACATGGATAAATCACTGGGACCAGCCCCACTAACCTCCAGCATCTCACAGCCCTTGCATGTGTGTGTGTGTGTGTGTGTGTGTGTGTGTGTGTGTGTGTGTGTGTGTGTGTGTGTGTGTGTGTGCGTGTGCGTGTGTGTGTGTGTGTGTGTGTGCGTGTGTGTGCATGCATGTGTGCGTGTGCATGTGTGTGTATGTGCATATGTGTGTGTGGTGTGTGCTTACCACCCACTTCCAAACACCCCCGCCCCTCTGTCTGTGCTCCATCACTGGCCTCAGTCCAGCGTTCTCTTACCTCCCTCAGAGATCCTGACCAGGGCTTCTTCATAACGAACTAACCTCTAATGTTTGTCCTGTTTTGCCTCCAGCAGTCTCCCACTGTAAGAAGTGGTTAACAGGTTATGCTAGCTGGACCGTGTCTAATATGCTTAAATGGCCCTTGACAACCACAGCAACCTGTTAATGACTGGACCATCCTGTGGTCGTGGTCACTGAGAACTGGTCAGTTTATGGTCACCCATTAATGTCTGGTTTGGGGATTTGGAAGAGTCTACATTTGCCACCATAAACTAACAAGGGGTGTCCTCGCCATGACTGGAGGCTGGGGCGATGATGTGGCGTGTCCTCTAGGGTCTCACGTTTAAAGATCTAAATAAACCAGGGATTGTATAATTTCTCCTTTGACTTTGCATCACTTTGATTTTTGATCATTTGAACTGTAGCTTGATCTGCAACGTTTAACTTTGGAGGTTAGTCAGGAGCCAAATTCACTGTTTTTTTTAATTTAGTGTTTTTTATTTATTTATAACCTACAGACCGCTGCACTTTGAATCTGACTATTGTGTGCCACTGCTTCCTAAAGGTAATGTACTGATCTTTGATACATTATCAGGTCATAAGAAATGAAATTTCATCATGAGTGGATTCACCCCACTGCATCTGTTTCTGCGTACAGAATGAACCAGGAGTGACTGTATAATTTAAAATGCAAGAAGGCCACTCCTCACACGAAGAGTGTGTTACAATTCGGCTCATCACGCCCACACTGTTACATTATGCTGTAAGTTTGTGTGTCTGTGCTGAATTAATACAAATAACACCGTCACTGTGACACACAAGGTCACGCACAAAAAAAAAAGTATTGTTTATATGTCAAGTATCAAACAGTTGAAGACTGTTATAACAATGATGCTGGATCCTGTGGACCAGAGAAGGTGGTTCACAGTCTGTGTCAGTAGCTCCACACAGCAGCAGTGATTGGCCCTGCCAGCTTTCACATCCTCCTACAGTGGGCACACTGACGCACACTTTGTTCTCGCTGTGGCACTGAGAGGAAGCTCCTTTCCGTTCATGTGCTTCAGCAACCGCCGTGCTCGTAGCCGAACCCTGTCACTTGTCCAGGACAGAGGCGAAAGAACAATTTACTACACATCGAAAGTAATTTATCAGTTCAACCTCAAACTCCCCAGAATTTTGAGGGGCCACCACGATCACTACGAATTAGCATAGTAAACCCCACACCTGTGTCGGTGGACTTGCTTTCTCGAGGACCTACAAGATGTGGCCTTATCATTTTTGATGCTTTGTAACAGGGATGATAAAGAACTACTGGGGCTAACTCGAGTGTGTTTAATGCTCCTATTGGCTTCAGCGGAATTTTTTTAAGTGCCCTGCAAAAGCTTCCTTGTAAGCAAACAAAACTTAGAAAGGAAGAATGACACACTAGCATGAAACCAGCAGTAGGAATGCGTATCGTGTTCCCCGTGTGCTTGTGCATGATACTAACAGAATGAGGATACATTCATTTAAAATTGCTCTGCAGCACTAAGAGTGATCAAATGCTTCACAGGGGGCTTTTGGCCTATACCCTGTTCAGTTAGGGATTAACTTTGGGAGGTAGTCCTTGGTCATGTGGCTCATCATTCCAGACAGCATTTTAACCATGGACATGGACATTAAGCAGGATGAGTCAGAAAAGAATACCTGTATTTACCTGTGGCTGACATTACAACAGCCTGTTTGGTGAACTCTTGGTCTTGTGATGGCTTTTGTTTTTTTCCGATGTAGTATCGGTTCCCAAATAGGCCTATATGTAGGCGTTAACAGGCTTCTGTTTATCAGATTAATAAAAACATTTTTGACTTTCTACATTTCCACAAAAGGCAAATTTCACACTGAGGTGATTTAAAGAAAAATAAAGTGGAAGGACATGCAGCTTTTCCCATGGAAAAAAAAACTCTACTTTAAAGTACAAGGACGTAGCTCTGAGCAGGATTTAAATTACAGGAGGACCAGCAAGTTCACTGGGAAACAGTAGGTGATTGCGGCTGTGATTATTACTGTGGCTGGGGAGAAAAAAATTACCCACATTAGTGCTCGGTACAAGATTATAACCACTGCCCAGGACAGGTATTGTTAAAATCACCCCACCTCCTCTGGAGGAATAAATCCAGTCTGAATGGGGCTTTGGATGACAGTTTGACTAATTTTAATTTTATGGATCATTCCTTAAAACTTCTCACACTGGATGTCTTACTTTGGATGTTTGACAGTAGTGGGCTGTTTTGACCGTGAGCTCTCTCTGGCATGTGCTCTCCTCTGGAGGGATGATATACTGTCAACACACATGGAAGCACACACATGCAGACATGCTTAATTACCGGATCCAAACTGTGTGTTTCTCCTCCGTGTGGATGCGCTCATACCCAGGAGTGGGGATCCCACTCGTTTTGGAGGCCGAGCGTTGGTTTGTGCAGGTCGCCACAGGAATGCCAACAATGCTGCCTCCATTGTAGATCCCACGGGGTCAGAGAGAGTAACTTTGTGTCAGTGCTGATGTGTTTTTAAGCATTAGGCACAGTTAGGACGTGGAATTTCAGCAGACACATAAACTCTCAACACTTCTCTGTTTACAGTAAACAGTGTATAAGATGGAACAATGCTCTCTCACACTTCCTCCACTGCATGTTGTGTGTGTGTGTTTTTTTTTCCCTGTTATTAATCATCTACTGTGTCCTCCTTGGGTAAAGATGAGATGTGTGTCTGTTTGTCTGTGTGTGTCCTGAAGTCAGTAACAAAATGAGACAAAGGGCAGCTACCTGGATGCTGAAGGGCTGAGCTGCGTGAGTCACCTGAACAACATGAGAGGACTGGGCTTTTGTGTAAGTTGAGAAGCAGTGACACAGCATTAGACGCAGAGAGAGTGAGAGAGAGCAGGTACTCCAAGTCACGCAACACTCTCTGTTGGCAGGCTGTCTGTGTGTGTTTGGTAAACACACATTACCTGAGATAGAACTGGAAAGTGTGAGCAAGACGAATATAGTCTTTCTTGGCCACACAAGCATTCTGCTTGAGGAGTCTGTCTATGCACATGAAGTGTGTGTGTGTGGATTTCGGGGCAGTGTGATCTCACTGGAGAGTCAGTGGGGAGGATATGAGTCTGGGGAGTATCCAGCCTGACTGGGTCAGTGCTGGGAGTTTCTTGACTTCTCTCTCTCTGGGTCACTGAAGATTTTCCTATTTGTAGGAAAACAAGTGTGTGAGCATCAGATGTTTTCTTTGTAAGTCCTGGGAGTCTTTCTCGGAGATTATTTATGCAAATGTTACTGCGCCGGGTTACTAATATTGTGTGTAGAGAAACAAATCTGTGTCATCTAAAGGGAGTGCATTGAGAAGGCATTGCTGTTTCCTGTTGCCTCACACGCCACTGTCCCACCCTCTCACATCCCGTCCTGTCCTGTCCTGCCTTGTCCCATGCAGCCCCGGAAGTTCCAGCCCCACCCCAGGATTGCCAGATTGCTTTGGCGCTACATTGCGTAATGCCAAACTGCCCCCGTGCGTCACTGGGAGCACCCTTCCTACACACACATACTCATGAGTGTAAACACATGCAACAGACAGAGCACACAGGGCCTGCTGACGTCTGCCCACTCCAGGGACCTGCCTTTATTTACATGGATCACACTGGTGTTACTGACTTGTTTGATCACATCTGTCAGTTCAGATCTATCTAGATCGTTGCTCGGTGTGTAACAGTGCGTTCTCGCCGAGGAAATGCAAAGTTACATGACCTATTCTTCCTGATTGGATCCTGTTCAGTACCAAACTTAATCAAACACTGTGCTCTCAGATGATGTTATCAACTTTACTGTCATGACGAGCCAGGGTAGAAGGATCAACGGCCATTTGTACAAATAGTTTCCTTGTTCCTCTCCGACAACAGCTTTGATAGCTGAGTTTGTTCTGCAGGAATAGCAGTGAAAGAGCAGTTTTCACAGAAATAGTTGTACATTGTGTTCCCTGCTCTGGTCAGCAATCCAGCACTCACATCTCAGCCTCTGCTTTGACCCAGATAGGAAATTAAATTACTCTTCAAAACAGGTGTGTCATAAGAAATTATCCTTCAAAACAGGTGTGTTAAATGAACTATGAACTATAGCTATTTAAATTGCTTATGTTTAAAATAATAGAAGCACAATTAGAGAAAGAAGACTTCAAATGACCAGTGCTGGCACTTCATTTCAAAATGCCAGGAGTGTGTTGAAATGGAGATTTCCCCTCTTGATATGTTCATTTTAGCATTTCTGTGCAATTGAGTTTAATTGTGTGCGTGTGTGTGTGTGGCCTCACTACACAGCGGCGTTGGGGATATTGAGATGACTGTGTTTCAGTGTTTCGCAGAGTCGAGAACAAAAAAACTGGCAGCTCGACTGACTTTCAGCACGCAGCAGAAATCCAACCTGCACCTCTCTTCCTTCCTTTGATGCCTCCGTTTTCTCACTGGAGGCCTAATTGAAATGAGTAAATAAACAAGAACCAGAAATGTAAACCAGACCGGGCCCCTATCAAAGACACCGGGCCCTCAAGTATGCTAATGTCTCATTCTTACTGCAAAGAACAGTCAAACATTAATAAATTCTGTCTGAGCAGAGTCTGAATGTAGAAGCCCCTTCCTTTTCTGCTTCTCTTTTTTCTTCGTTATTATTGCCTGGCTCTCCTGTGGGCACACATATGGTGCAATACACATAGGCACAGTTGATTGCGTGTTTGTGTGTGTGTTAATGTGCGTGTCACCTGAGAACAATGAGGAGAGTCAGGCGTTTAAACCTCTGTGTTAATTGCACGCTTCATATTTTTTAATTTACCACGTTTGTTGTTCATTTGTATGAGCGTATAAATGTGAATGTGAGTGTGAGTGTGTGTGTGAGTGGTTTTTTTGTGCCCCAGCTTTGGTTTCCATCTTTGATTGTTTCCACCTGGGGCCCTTCACTCTCTATCAGTTAACACTCCTGTAGGTTTATCAAACCGCATGTTATGCCCAACGTTCCAGCTCAATCATAGACATGGGTTTTTCTGAGTTTCTTAATGGCCTTTACACTCTTTATGCTAATTTATATTCAAAAACAGAGAGTCCACTGCTATAAGAACTACAGAAGACAGGCCCACTTATAACTGTCTTTATGGTGTCATTCAGTATTTGACTCACTGCTCTCATTTTGTCCCTATGCTAATAAAAAAGGGGGGTTCCTCCTCTGACTCAAAACTACTTCCAACAGGTGGACCCACTCCCACTCTTATTTTTCAGCCCTTTCTCTTTTTCACTTTATCTTCCTTTTTCTCTGCCTTTCTCTGTCTTTCTTTCTCTCTCTGCTTCTCAGGGACCACACATAGCATCTGTGACCCTGGCGGCTTATGAATGCGGCTCGGTGGATTTCCCCGAGCCACCCTATCCCGACCAAATAGTCTGTCCCCAGCACGAAGCAGCAGAACCAGGCTCTGATGCTGAGCAGGTGGGCGTGGAGACCACGGGGGCGGGGTCAGCAGGCCTCCAGGGAAGCATCTCTCTCTGGACCATCATCTCCAAAGTCCGCCTGGAAGCTTGTATGTGGGTGAGTTCCTGTTACACACTAGCTGTGCGTACTGTAGACCGGAACAGCTGAAGAGCAGGCCTTTGCAGGATCTGTACAGAGTTAAGCTTTTCTAAACATTTCTCATGGCTCAGTTTTGGTCACAGTTTGCCACGACCTTGCACGTTCGCCACAGCTCTGACCAGCGTTCAGAGAGTGTGCTTTGAAATATCGTTGCTGTCAGGTGAAACCCTCATATCTCCCAAATGCCAGTTTCTCAGGAGCTAAGAAAAACAGTCTTGTTTTCGGATTAACCACCATGCATTTTTGAATTTATCCAGTGGGTTTTGAAAGGTGTCATTAGACAGAGGGTGGTAGAAACATGAAAATTACCAAAATTGAAGGCTTTTAGAGACCCAGTTTTCCAAGGGCAGGGTCAAACTATACATGCCAAGGACTCCAAATGAGGTACGCAAATCAGACTGATTTTTTTTTTTTTCTTCTGAGTTAACATGCAGTTTATGGGGTGGTAAGAGAACAGAACAAAAGGTGAAAACTTGGCACTTCATGTGTATTCTCTCATCTGTTAACATTTGAATAGATAGATGTATTTAAGTCTTTTAAATCTCCCCCTGCCCATGTGAAAGACACCTAATTGTAGAATCATTGTCACAGGTGACTGTCGACTGCTTGCTCATTATTTTTTTCGTTGTACCTCCACCAGTAAGAGACCTTGAACCTTTTCTGATGGAGGTTCTGCTCATTTGCATTCACACCACGGGTGAAAATATACTCATTGATAAGTCATTTGCTTGGAAAACCCCAGCTCCTTACCATGAATTTCCCCCATGCAGTGTCAGTGGTTTCACACCTCTAACCAGCCTTGTGGCTGCCGAGAAATATAAAATATTTTTATCTTTTGATCTTTTTTAAGGACCAGAGAAAAAAAAAGCTTTTTATGTTTCTTCACAGAAGAAACATAAAAACCCAACATGCTGAACTTAAAAATGTCATATTTGTTCTTTTTAAAGCTTAAATTTAGCAGCATTCAGGCAGTCTTAGTTATACAGTAGTTATGCCTAGACTGGGGCTTGGTTGGTTTATCAATGACTCAAATGTGTCAGAGTTAACATGAAACCACAAACAATGGTTTGTGCTGCTGTCTCACACAGACGTGCAGGACACATAAAAACACAGCAATAGATTCGTGGCATTGTGACCTGAAAGTCATACACCATTGTGAACTTTTTGTAAGTGCAGTATCTTTTCATGTCCGCTTCTTGTCAGTTCGTTTTTTCTGTCATCACGAGAAAAGGCAGAACTGCTGAACACTGATAAAAGAGAACTTGGTGACTGACACACGATACGAGTTTTGTCAATCTTTGTTATCTGTTTCCCTGTTCTGCATAATGTGGACGGTGCTGAGGCGAGGGGGAAATACAGATCCTAAGCTACTTCTTCATTACCGGGGACTTTACGGGAACCAGGCAGGCTTTCCACAGCCTGCACTGTACTGTGATTGGCCTTCAGGCTTCCTTATTGTTGGTAATACATTAACTATCCACACATACACTACCTGTCAAAAGTTTTAGAACAGCCCCGTTTTACCAGAATTTATTGAATTACCTTAAAATTAAGCAGTTCAAATCCAGGGGATAACCTTTAATGGTGCAAAGGTAAATGGGAAAGGTCAAATTAAAAATATTAAGGTCATCAAAAAGTGAAAAATCATGTAAATGTCATAGAAACAGGTTCACTTATATCTTTCCTGCAGCAATGGAAGTAAACGAAACCTTTAAAAGTTAATGTAAACAGTTCACACAGGTGAACCAATGTTTGTTGATGAATTACAAACCCTCTGTGTGTACAAAGGCAGTGTTGGAAAAAACTGTGTTACTACACCCTCTGATGCTTTATTAGGACAACGCTGCACTGCAGGAAGTAGTAGTAGACTGACTGGTTGGTCAGAGAGGGATCCTACAGCAAGTTAATCACCCAAAACATTAGAAAAAAAAAAAAAAGAACTAGAAGGAGGCTTCACATGATGAAGACCAGCACAGTCTCCAGACCTAAACCCTGTGGAGCTGGTTTGGGATGAACTGGACAGAAGGTGAAAGCAAAGCAAACTACAAGTGCAACACGTTTGTGGGAACTTCTGCTGCAGTGTTGGCGTAAACTTTATGAACAGTATTTCATTTCCACTGTAGAAAGAAGGTCATGAGTGTGTTTGTGTTTGGCTTCTGGATGAGTCAGAAATTTAGATTAGATTTAGGATGTAAGAGTAAATGATTCCTTTAAAAAATCATATAATTTAATTGTTCAAGGCTTTAATTTCAGAAACACTAAGACATCACATTGTGTACATTTAAATAAAAGCTGGAAAAATGAAGGTGTTTTAAAGCTTTTGACCGGTAGTGTCAAAAGCTGCTCACTTATAAATGCAAAGTTGGAAACATGCACACGTACATGTGATAGAGAAAAAATAAGGTTTTGGTTTATTGGAAAATCATTCCCTTATGAAAAAACACTACTTACTGGCCTTTTATTGATATTCATTCCCAGTCCTCTAACTGCAACATTAAACAGCTTCTTTACATGCTTAAATAATGTGAGACTTTAGTAAAGGATACTGTGATCCTCATCTTTCACCCCTTATAGTAATACTGTTCATGTTAAAGACACACCCTGTCTTATATATCTACATCCCCTTCTGTGTGTGTGTGTGTGGGAGTGTGTGTGTGTGGAGGCACACAGACCCTGCATGTAAAAAAGTCTGTATGCTTGATTTACTGGAGTCAGATTTCCTCTGAGCTGCAGCTCCACCAGCAGCAGCACCAAGCTCTGAGGTGTGATATAGGAGTCTGCGTCTGTGGGTGTGTGTGTGCCACCTAATCCCCTTGGACTCAACACCACCCAGTCACCGCTACACCCCTGTAACCCCAGCCTGGCATGGCCTCGGCTGAGGCTTGTCAGCTCTACAGTTGGAGACACCTGTTGCGCCCACGATTTCAAAGCACCCCTGCCAACATTCCCCCTCCTCCCTGCCAGCCTCCCACTGGCGATGAGACATGACATTCCCCTCCCACCCACCACCACCATCATCTCCTCTCCTCCTCCTTTCTCCTTTCTCTTTCCTCCTCTTTCGTTATGGTTTTTCTGTTACCTCTTGAAACCTCTCTGTCTACTACTGCCGCTCCCTGAAGTGCTCCACTTCAAACACCACCAGTGTGCAGGTGGACGCATTTCACTGCCCCCTGCACAAATACACATACGCACACACACCTACACACACACGCACACACACAGAGGCACATGCAGGCTCACAAACAGAGGCAGAGCTATTGAATGGAGCAGCTGCCAGGGAGATTAAGGCACGTCTCCATTATGAAAAAAAAACTGGCAGATTTCATCAAAGACTGCAGTGTTAACAAGAGAAGAGGGTGTCCAGATTAAAGATGCAGTCTGCCAGGTTTTGGGATAGCACCGCCTCCTGAGAATGATTGTTTGGGCTTGTTGTCGCTGCCATGGTTGCTAACTACCCACTAATCATCTTCTGGCTCAGCCATTCAGCTACATGCAAGTAATGTGGCTGTGATTAGTCAGTTATGTTCTTCTGAGAGAGAGATTGGAGCTGTGATTTTGTGCATGTTCCACCTAGACGACTGAATTTCTTGTGCAAAAGCTTCATTTTTTTTTTTTCATTGCTGTCTGTGGATTGCAGGATGTTAGGGATGTGTTGGGGCTTGAAATCATCCATTTATCATTTGTAAATGTAACTTACACTAACTATATCCTCAACATCTTTTCTCATCCCCCTTTCACCCCTACTCTCCCCCTGTGCCTGGAAACATTAAAGTAATGAGCTATGAGCAACTCCAAAAACACTGCATTTCTTGGCGGCTGTTTTCATTGTGTTAATTAAGTCTGTAGCCCTCACCCCTCATTCCCCCGCTCCCTCTCTGTCCTCATGTTTTGGCAGAATGAACTTGGTGAACCGACCAAGTACTGAGGATTTATTTCCCTCAAATCACTTCCGCTTTTTTTCCTGTTAAGCCCCCCTCAATCACACAGGCTCCAGTGCTTTATAAGTACAAGCTCCTTTTGGCTGTTAGATATTGATATCTTGGTTCCCTTAGACCCCCTTGGGCTTGTTAGCACTTCTTAAATTTTCCAGGAATACTGTTTCCACATGTCCAAAGTAGATTAGACCAGGGCAGTTAGCAGTGCAGTGTGTTGATATGCTGTTTAGAGGGGGCATCTGGTTTTTCACCTTCCCTGGGCCTGTGTTTTATGTGTCCATGATCGTTTAATAATCTGTGGGATTTTCGTTCTCGTAAATCCTTTCCGTTTTATTCCCATTAAGCTGATCACACAATCCCAGACATCAAGCAGTGCAAGCTCCTTTGATATTTTTGCTCCATTAACCCTCCAGGCACCAGGGTAACGTTCTTTTTATAATAATTAGTGTAATATTTAGACAAATATAGAATTTTTACAACCAGCCTACTCAATGCTTAATTAAAAAATACTGCTTAAAGCTATTAAAATCAATGATAGCATCTAAATAAAGTTCATACAAATAAACAACCTGCACTGTACATAGCAACTAACATCTCTCTCTCTCTCTCTCGTACTTGAAATGATGTTGAATTCAGATTTATTGGCATGACGGGACAGAAGCCTGTGTTGCCAAAACAGTGCACGGAAGCACATCACGTCAGGGAGAACACCAACAACTGAGCAGCAATAATTAACGCTCTGTGTGTGTGTGTGTGTGTGTGTGTGTGTGTGTGTGTGTCTCTGTGTTTCTGCGTGAGCAGGGTGCAGGTACCGCTATAGGCGAGCTTCCTCCCTACTTCATGGCCCGGGCTGCGCGGCTCTCCGGCTCTGACCCTGATGACGAGGATTACCAGAAGTTTGAGGAGATGCTGGACCAGGCCCAGTCTGCACAGGTGACACACTGCTCCCTCCATCATCACCTTCATCCTTCATCCTCATCACCCTCTGTTATCTAACCCTTCTCATTTCCACCTCCTCCCCACAACACTCCTCTTGTTAAGCTTCTACCTGCTTCACTCGCCTTCATTCTGACTTTTTTGCTCTTTTGCACTTTTGTACTTGTTCCTTGCTCTGAACGTGCCACTGCAGTCCCACAAACGTGAAGCCCCAAGCCACACCTCAGTGTTTCAGCAGTATAACAGGAATCAAGACCTTTCACAACTATGTTATGACTAAGAGAACAGCAATGATGCACTCGAGTAAAATGTTCCGCCATTTCCGGCCCTTCATTTTGAAATTCCCTGTACAAAAAAAAAAAAAAAGTTTTCATATCAAACATCCCTGCAAATGTTTCAACAATGTCTAACAGCTCACTGTAAATATTTATTTTTCCACCCTCTTGTGATTATGAATGGAGGAGAAGAATTGAAGGGAAATGTGTGTGGTTTGGTGAAGGCTTTTCGTCAGGACTGTCTGTCCTGACACAGTCCGCGTCCTCAGGAATGCTTCTCTCTCTCCCAGCACTGTAGGTCAAACAGTCAGACAGGTCAAGTGCAGTAAAACAACTGCATCCATAAATGGTTTTGAACTTTACAACAGGCTCACTCACTCATGTATCTGTAAATAAACTGTAGTTGCCAGTTTTTTTTTTGTTTTTTTTTTAGGGTATCCCAGATATCAAGAGATTACTGAGTGATTCGGAGGAATGGTTCTTTTTGTTTACAGTATACATTTCACTTTTCAGCATGCATACAGGATTAGTAACAGTCCTACAATAGTTTAGATGTGAATCATTCAGTACTGGAAAGCTTTCTTTGATAATTCAGTAAATCCAAAAGGGACAGACATGCCTGTCTACCCATAAAACAAAGAGCTTTTTCCCTTGATGCTAATTTTCTCTTTCTGTGGATGTGGTGTTCCTCTGGCTTTATTGGTAGAAAATGTCAGTAAATGTACTTTTCTTGTGTGTTGATTTTAAAATTCCACAATATGTTCTTTCTTAAACTTACACCGCATTGTGTATGTCGAATACACAATGTGGTTATAGATTTTCAATCAGCCGCTTTTCACTTACATCACAGCTGGATCAGGTAAATGATGTTCACTTTTTTTCATTACATTCTACCTCAACATCCTGTTTCATGACAAAAAGTCAAAACAATGGAAAGATGATTTAAAAAAACTACTAATTACAAGTGAAAAGTATTTGTTTGGAACAAGTGGAAAAATCTGTAGGCAGGATTTCACTTGTTTCCAGTGTTTAAACTGTCACAGTTTTCTGGAAGGAAGTTGTTAACAGGGCAAATCACTTCATCCCTATCAGTGATGGTTAAAATAACTGAAAAAAACTTTATTTACTTTGGAGATACCTACATTTAAAAAAAAATTATTCCCATACTTAATCAGTAGTCCTTTAGCAGGGGTCTGTGGACCTCTGTTGGATCCCTGGATTCCTGCAGGGATCCCCATAGTCGCCTAAAAGTTGTGCTGCAGTTACTGTGTATTTGACTAGAACTGATTTTACTTTGTCTAATCCTAATTTAAAAATGCATGAAAAATGACTCTAATGTCTTTGACTTTCACCGCTGTTGTCTCTCAGAGACTGCTGCACAAGTCAGTGCTTAACCAGGCATTTGTTTCTTTCCGTGTCTTCTCTCCCACATCAGCCTGTACAGGAGCTCATGCACTAAATGTCTTGTTAAAGAACATATCACAGATGAATAAGTGCGTTCGTTCCCAGTGGCAGAAAATCCTTATTGCACCACGTTCCTGGGAGAAAGCTTTGAGCCACTATTTCTGGCCACAGCTCAGTTTCTCATGTCGATGCAGGTGTTTTGCCTTTGGCTGGGCCACATACTCACTAAACTGTTAATATGTCTCCAAATAGCAATAGATGAATTGGTAGTCCGTTGTCACAGACACGCACATGCTTTTGCTCTGTCCCTTCCTTTCCTGCATATCTTAAAATTGAGCTGGGTACACATTGGCTGAATTGCCATGTTGCGCCTCCCTTAATAAGATTTTTTTTGAAGTCATTTAAATAATTTTTCATGATAAAATGTGTCAGTGCCTAGAAGCACTGCGTACTCAGAAATGATACCCTCGGTCCTGTAGATGTGTGTAAATTTAGCATCGTTCTTCTAAAGGGAAATATTGCATCAACCTCTTTTTTCATTATCAGCAGAGTTAAACTGAGACACGCTAACTGAAGTGACCTTTTGAAAGACTAATATTGAAACCGATTCAAGGAAGTCACAAAAAAAAAATGTGATCAGAAGAGTCTGTGCTTCGGGTTGACAGGGGACAGGGGCGCAGCATCTTCTCTAAGGTCCACTGTTAGTAATGCTGTGGACAGCTGGGTCGGTTGGCACCAACAGCAGCCTTGGCGTTCAGACCACATATTTGTGCGTGGAGCTCTGACATCACTTACTGATAAAGTGGCGCTTCCCTCCGAAACTGTGAGAAAAGAGCAGAGACGGAGGAAGAGCAAGACAAACGGGCAGCCCGGGGGAAGAGGACATTTTGTCTAAATGATCATCACGGCACCGGAGAGCTGCTGCGTGTCTTTTCCCAAAAAAATGAACAGTGTTGCGCAGGAGGAGCATCGCCTGTTTGTCTCGCATCCGTGCAAGGGCAGATTGGAAGTGACGCGGCATGCTGCTGTCTCAGTGCACAGCCTCGGTCTCGCTCTCCCTCTGACATTGTTTCTTTTTCTGTCCCTCTCTTCCTTTGCTCTTATTCTTTCTCACGCACTCCGATCGTCTCCCACTGTGCATTGCTCTCTCTCTCTCTCTCTCTCTCTCTCTCTCTCTCCCTCTCTCTCTGTCTGTGATGATATCTGGCAGCCATGTGTATGTATGTAATGTGTGCTCGTGTGATTGGACAGCATCTGGAGGCAGGTTGCTTGCACCAGCGAGGACCTGCCACATACGGAAACATTTTTTCTCTCGCCAGAGCTTTTTTACCATCACTCGGATGTTCTCAGGGTTCCATCTTTCCCTCGAGGAGATCCCGCGACACCTCTCTGATTTTCACCTTTCCACATCTGACCCTTTTCACACCTTTTAAGGTGGACACGGAGGCATTCATCCGCTGTGGATCTGTGTCTGAGTTTTTGATTGAAAGCTGAAAATCAATAGTAGTAGACCCAAGTGGAAACAGACTCCAGTGGAACTGGATTGGAGAAACTGTGCTATCGTTGGATCGCTGTGTTTAGACAGGAAGTGGTTAAATTTTGTCTTCAAGGATGTGACCCCTCCACCCCACCCCACACACACACACACACACACACAGAACACACACCCACACACCCACACACCCACAGACTCTCTCCCACACACACACACACACTCTCCACCCTGTAGCAACAGAGCTGGATTAAGATGCTGACTACGTCCCCTCCGCTCAAGTCACAGAGGTTTGTAGGTGCCAGCAGTTTGACTTAAACCCACTGGTATTTCTCCCAGCCTGCACGTGCCAACTTCCTGCCACAAGTGCACGTGATACACAGCAGCAGAGCACTCTGGGTTTTTTTTTTTTTTTCTCTCATTCATTCAACAGAGCTATTCAAGAATAATGAAGTCATGCCTTTTCTAACGGCTCCAGACGCTGATGTCATGAACATCAGTTTTTTTTTTTTTCCCCCTCTTAAATCTTTAGCTCAGTACCAGAGTACTCGGTGTGCTGGAGAGGAATCCTCAGTATCGACACAGACTGTCTCAAAGCATCCTGCATGGATCAGGTCCATGACTGCTTGTAACTTCCGCTTGTAACGGAAAGGGTTAACAGGCTGTGAATTCTTGATTGCCAACTCCCAGGATCGTATCTCCTGTAACTCAAATCAGGGCCATCTGCGCTGGGCGTATGCCTGCCTTCCCCCCTGGCCTACTGCACTCAAAGGCTCTCTGTGCTGTGGTTTGCCCGGCCCCGTCACGTGACTTCTCTGAAAGTGCCCCCTCCCTCCTCCTCCCTCTTTATTTCCAGTAAACTGTTTGAAAGGAGGGGGGTGAGTCAGAGTAAAACCAGCTTCCCTTTAACCACAGCTTGTTAAAGAATTTGTCAACGTGGACTCAGGGGTGCATTTTTTTTTGTCTGTGTGTGTGTGTGTGCGTGCGTGCGTGTGTTTTGTGTGTGAGTGTGTGTGTCCAGATAGATTGAGCGCGTAGCTCTTCTTTTTTCTTTTTTCTTGAAAGAGGACTGTAGCTTTGATTGCGTCAGGACTCCTTAATCACTCCACTTCTTGAGCCAGAGAGAGCGGGCGCAGGCGCGGGCTTGTCAGGAGTTAATGAGATGAACTTTAGCCCGTCTTCATGTCGGGGGGCTCACGGCCGCTCCGGAGATGTGTGTCTTCTGTGTGAAAGACTTTCATTGAGAAAAAAAAAAGAAAACAGAGAGAGGGAGAGAAAAAATGTGCGTGGGTGTTGACTTGTGTATAGGCTATGCATAGATTTTTCCTTGTCTGACACTTTTTTCCACATGGGGCAGGGTGCCTTGTTGCTGCCTGCTTTTTGTCTATGTTCGAACTCTGTATCCCATCAGTACTACCAAAACCTACTGAAAACAAAGTGTTGTTCTTTGCCAACTTTTTCACAATGAAAAGTCCATTTTTGTGAAGAAACCCTCTGAGCAACTTGTCATCACATCCAAAATAAACAGATATCACATGCTACAATAATACACTGTAGATGAAAAACAGGCAGAGGAAAAAAAAATCACTATCAGAGTTATTCCAAAAACCTAATACTTGCAACTGATCCTGTTTACATTTGGTAGATCAGCATTTACTAGAATAAAGGAAGGGTGCTGCTTAAAATAAAGAAAGTGTTAATGCTGTGAGGTTGCTGTAACAGGTTCAGAAAACTGTCTTCTGTTGGGTTTTTCCCTGTGGATTTTTCTAATAACTGTCATCACCTGGCAACTGAAACCACATATATTCAAACTATCATGTTAAACGTAGAGCTCACTCTGTTCCTGTGTGTTCCTGTACTCATGGACACAAAAATAAAAGTCATTTTTTGGCCATTTACCTAATAAGAATCTAATCTGGTTTTCAATTCATTATCCCGGTGACATAATTCCATTAATGCTAATCTTGTTACAAACACCCAGCTATTCCTGCTTTATTACGTTAATTCATCTACAGTATATTTACTGTGATTGAATCAAAACAGTCGTGGTACATTTCTTATGTTTGTAATGGCGCGCAGATGGATGTGTCGTTTTATTTAAAAAAAAATCACTTTGCCACAAAAGCAGCACAAGCTTGTGAATTAATGGTGGGAAAATGCTGTAAAGGTTTAAAGACAAAACCGGTAGACTGTGGTTTCTGGGGAGCACTTGTGATTTGCTTATTCAAATGAGGAACTGAATAATCTGACCATCGTAAGTATATTTAGGGAAAAAAAAAAATCCAACCCTGTAACAGATCAAATGTGAGAATTATTCCCCCTCAGAGGTTTGCTCCATGTGGGGTGACTGTGCAGACTGCTGAGTAAAGCATCTGTGCCGAGCAGCCAAACCTGGAACCAAAACCCTCATGGTTTTAATGACGCTGCACCCTTGACAAGATCTTACCAAATGTAATTGCTGCTAAGCCCAGCCCTGCAGGCCAGCGGTGATGGGGGTGGCGGAGGGGTGGGGGTTAGGGAGGCGGCAGGCAGCCCTTGGCAAGATGCCTGGCAAAGATGTGATTTTCCATAAGCCGCCAACAACAGAGTCTGGATGTCTGAACCCCAGCCATCCAAGATAGACGCTTCCCCAGTCCAGAAATGCAGACTAGAGAGAGAGTCCAAGTACATAGTTCAAGTATAGTAAATCATGGTGTCACAAGTTCACACACACACACATATATACACACACACCCTTTTACACCCTCCCCTCACCTCCTCAGGGACCCTTTGTTCACACTGCGGTGATATTTTCATGCTCGCTCTCACTGCATGAGCCAAAAGCTCAGCTACGGCACCTAATGTAAACAATGCATGTGTCATGATGTCAGAAAATGAATGGGATTCACAGGCTGTCTCCATGGCACTGATTGGTTCTGCAGGGTTCTGTCTGTGCTACAACACCAGCGGTTGTCAGGTGTCCCTGGTCCAGACACAGTCCTCAGCGGTTCAGCTGTAAACCAGCCATACACATTCCTTCCCTCCCTGTCTTCCCACCAGCTGAGCAACACACACACACACACACACACACACACACACACACACACACACACACACACACACACACACACACACACACACACACACACACACACAGAATCACACCCACACACAAACACGCACACGTATGCACACATGGGGACAGGCTAGAATTAAAACTACAGGCTTGTCCAAGGAGAAACCTTCATGATTGGACATCAGGGGAGGCAGAAATTCAAATCGTGAACCAATCAGATTCTGTGTCCCTTCGCTCCCCCCACCACCACCTTATTAGGCGACCTCCCATGTCTCTCAAATTTCCTGTCCACTGGGTTGCACCCCGTAAAGAATGTCATCAACACTGTACTGGTTTTGTTGACCATATTAGGTATGATCATGTATTGCCAGCCCCCTCCTGCACCTCATTTTTAAAAAATTAATATGATGTTTTAGACACAGAGGCCTTACTTTTTAAAACTAATTTTTCTTGTCTTTTCATTTGAAACAGATTAGTTTTTTCTCTAGATTCTTTGTCAGTTGATTGTGTATAGTTTTAGGTGAGAAAAAGCTGCTTTCACATCCAGAAAACATTCATTAAGGATATTTAGATTTAAAATAATTTCACATGGTGAATTGACCACTAATTATTTGTGTGTTTCATTCTAAAATGCAGTGGATGCATTTTTGTAACACTCACATGAAAAACCGTCAGGAAACAGTTTTAAAAACATTAACAGTTTGGTTCAAGAAAGGCAAACAGTTTTATAAATGTCTTGAGGTGAATGTTGCAAACATTATGTGTCCTTATTAGCAGTTAGTTTGAAAGAGTGTGTATTTTCTATAAATAGAGGCTGTCTCACTCCGTAAACTTATTAAGAACTGCAGTTACAGTTATTTCTGAATTAATGTGAAGTTTTTTGCATTAAAAATATTCTGTTCACATTTAAGTTTAATCTGAAAGCCACAGAAGGATGGTGTTAATGTGAAACATCTATATAATTTCATATAGGCACAGCACACAACAATATATAGATTCATTACAACAGCAGGAGCATATTTAAATTAAAGCACTGAAATGTCATATTTTTGGACACATGCCTTTATGAGAATACATTAAGTATACATTTAACTCTGCAAAATATTTATTAAGATATCAAAGCGACAGAGGTTGCTTGATTAAGAGTACAATAAATGAAATAACTGAAAAGGATTTATTATTTATAGATTATTTATATTTAAAAAGAAATATATAGAGAACTTCTTAGCAGTTTTAAGAGGCAGTATTACCACAGTAATTTTACTAACTTTGCAAACAAAGATAACCTTATTGTTTTTCATGATAAAAGCGCCACAACTTGAAGAAAAGCTCAGACAAATGTAGAAATAATAATAAAGAATGAAAGCCATTGTGTAGTTATTCCCTGTAAAGTCTAAATTCTCCACTCAATTTATTCACATATTAAGGCCTAGAAATTAAAAAACCTTGCTTTGAATATTTTGGGAATGCAATGTCCTCAGTATAATTTATTGTTATTATTATAAAAGTAATGATAACAACCCAGAATCACATAATTTCCTTGCTAAAAAAATAATTCATTTTAATTTAACAGTAGCAAGAGAGCAAAGCATGGAAACAATCATTTTAAACTTTACCTAGACAGTGTGTCTTCTGAAAATATGAAGGGTCCTGGATCTGTGGGCTCCTCTGTATTCCTGCCATGTTCCCAGAAATAATTTAAATAAAATCCAAAACAGATTAAAGCTCCTCTTCCCAGAAAAGGTATATTGGGGAAAAATCTGTGTCATTGCTGTGAAAAGAGGCTTTTGTGGAGTTGTCAAGAAGGATAGGGCAAGACCAGCAGGAAAAGTAAGAATTTGTGAGTCACAGGAATGACCAAAGTCTGTTGTCTTGTTCTCACATTCCCAGTGACAATGGAATCAATAACTGGCACCAGAGGTAAGGTACAGACATGCTAAAACCAGTCTATAATTCTCCTAGAATGAAGAAGCATGTTTAGAGATAAGCCTTGCATTTCTTTTACAATATGTGGCAGGTGAATCAGTGCATTTCTGCTGTGAGATTTCTGCTGGAGGGATGGTCATGAATTCAGCACAGGTTTTGACTTATCCTGAAACCTACTTCTCTTTTTTTTCATTCAGATATTTAAATAAATATATTTTCTGTCTAAGAAGTTGTTTATTTTTAGATGAGTTAATGTTTTTTGCGATAAGTGTAAACAATGAGGCAGCATTTCCTCACCAGGACTTGCTCATCACACAACAACTTTTCACATTTGTTTTGCAAGATGTGAATAAATTAGAATGAATACAGTGCAAATATTCTGAAGTGCAGACTTAAGTAGAGGATTTTAGAGATTTTTATCATTTAAAATCAAGCGCCTAAACTTAGGAAGGTTTCGAAACACAAATTCTAAGATTTACTAAAGCAAAATCACTCTGATGCACAAACTAAATATCCTAAAATATAAATGTCTATTCATGTTCTAAACAGTTTGTGCTGCTGTATATCTAGTTTTTGGGGGTGTAATTATTTGGTTTGTCAGTTGTTATCTGTTTCAGTAATTGATTCTAATTCTAACTTTTTGTTGAGGGCACATTTATAGGAGATACTCCTGTTGCAGCTGCTGCTCTTTTGAACTCATTTAGAAGCACTTACAAGCACAAATATTTAAAAAATTACCTAGTTATTCCCTCATTTTTCGTTTCATTTCCACATCAGTATGTTTTTAGACATAAAATAGAAAGATTTAATGTCAGTACACAGACAGTAGTTTGTAAGTAAGCTGAAACAGTGACATTTAGAGATGACGGAGAAATCCTAAAGGCAGATCTTTGATAAATCAGTGTTGTTCCAAATCAAGATGTTATCCTAAATTCTTCATTTGTTTTAATGTGACATCTGAATGGGTTTCAAAGTATTTTATTAAAATCCCTTCAAAAACAGCATTACAGCTGGCTACACACATTTATTTCACACACCTCTGTGCTATTCCCTCTTCCACATCAGTGCTTAGGAAAACACTGAAAAACCCTTTTTCCTCTAATTTAGCCTTAATAAATGTTTCAGTGCTCCAATTAATAATTTGGATCCAAACAATTTTACTGATCAGTCTGAAATTTATGAGAAATTAATTGTGAATAATTAAGTGTATGAAATGTAGATCATTAATAATCCCTTTGAACAGTTGTAAAGTGTCAGAAATGATCCAGTATTTATAAAGACATGATGGTATGCATGCAACAGAAACTCTACAACAGTAATTAAAAGAAATTATTGTTATTTTGCAATTTTATGTTTCATAAAAATATTTAAAGCAGGTTTGAGATGTGTCCTGTGAATAAAGCTCTGTGTACATCACACATGCAGTGTGCTTTAAGTGTGTGATGAGCGTCAGCTAAACATCAACAAGTCTCTGATGAAAATTTAATCACACATTTTTCTTACTTTTGATTTTTCTTTTTTTTTTTTCTTTTTTTTTTCTAGGACTTTGCCACCAGAGCGAAAGTAGCAGTGCAGAAACTGATCCAGAAGGTCGGCTTCTTTGGGATTTTAGCCTGTGCCTCTGTGAGTAAACTCATACATAATCTTTTTTCTTTTCCTATAAAATATTCTCGCCCCCACACCCCCTACTGTGGGGTTCATCAGTCTAAATAATTTTGTCCTGTCCACATTCATCTTATACTGACATTTATACATAATTCAAAGGAAATGCCACATCTGAATTGTTCAGCATATGAACAAAAAATAAATATTATAAAATATATGTTTAAAAAGTATCAGATATTGTCATGGCACACATCAGTGACCCTCTGTAGGCACACCTACGTAGGCAGATATATAAGATAAAAAAAATACTATATGGATTTGTTGTCTTGTTTCACTTTATCCACATGATTTGTTGTATTTGTATTGTATTTCTTCATGGGAATTTACACAGTATCGAGTCTAATCATCCATATTGTTTTTGACAGATACCAAATCCCTTGTTTGACTTGGCAGGAATAACTTGTGGACATTTTTTGGTCCCGTTCTGGACATTTTTTGGTGCAACGCTCATTGGGAAAGCAGTTATCAAAATGCACATTCAGGTAAGCTGCACTTAAATAATATAAATAATGCCAGAGTTTTTTTTTTGTTTGTTTGTTTGTTTGTTTTTTTTTGACATGACATTTAACATTTAAATATGCTAAAGCAGAGTTTGACACCACTGGTTATGTAGAACTTTTTTTTTTTAATCTTTTCTATTCTACTGCAGAGAAACAGCAAAATTTATTTGTACCTAAGTTTGAGATTTGCATACATCTTTAATGTTGTTCAGAGGGAGAAGTGTGTTAAATAATGAATCACTCTCATGCACGGCATCTCTGTACTGTACTCAGCTGGTAGCAAGGAGGCCATTTTGTGTAGACATAGTAGGGGGAGTCAACCATTTTGTGACTGCAGCTGCAGCAGCCCCAGTGCATTGTACAGTAGACTGGTCAGACTGCAGCAGATTGAGAATTGATGGGAAAGTAAGAGATCCATCCTAAACCATGAATGAGAAAGTGCTGTTAACAGGACTTGGTATTGCAAATGTTTCTTCTAATCCTGGAAAATCCTCAGTTTGCGTCCAGGAATTTGCAGTATGTCTGTGATTACCGTCAGGGGCTCAACTTTCTGTTTTCTAAGCAAAAGCTGCAGTTTGCTCAGAGGAAGGGTTAAAAGCTAAGCATTTTTTCCACTCTGCCTCATTCCTTATCATAAGTAAAATGCATTGTCCTGCTCCTCACTAGAAAAAAAGCTAGGGGGGGGGCAATGGTGATGAACCCAGTGAGCACGAGCTCAAGCAGATAAACATTGTCTGTGGGAGGTGATGGAGAAAGAGAGAAGGAGAGATGGGGGGGAGCTGGAGGGAAGTGGGGGTTGCAGGCATGGCAGACACAATCACACACACACACAGGACCAGATTACACCCAGGGGTCCCAGGGGCCCCCGCCTGACAGAGGTGTGTCCCTCCCTGTCTCACAGAAAGAAAGACTTCACCCGACTCTCCGGCATGTCTGGGGGCCCCAGTCTCTCCTGAAGCTGCTTGGTTTAATTTTCTTCAAACTCAGATTTTTGCTTCTAATGCAAATGATTCAGTAGTTTACAGTGTGTGAGCAGAGAACAAGAAGTGCGAGAGGAAAGCACAGTGGAGAGCAGGTGACGTTCTCCCTCATGGGCCAAGAGGGAACAAAAGGGGATTTTGAAGCTTGTTGTGTGTATGTGTGTGTGCGTACCTTGTGTGCGCGTGAGTGTGTGGGCGTAAAACTCAGCCTCAATGCTTCAAAGCGTGTTTTTGATCTGGGTTTGTACCTGTGCTTCAGGTGTGTTCTCACCGGTCTCCAAGGAGAGGCCTTTTTTTTTTTTTTTTTATTCTGCGCTGCTTCCGTCTGAATGTACCCTGCTGAATGGCCGACGTCAGCTGCTTTGTGACGCAGCGGGTCACTTGAGGATGATGGGTCATGCCATGGAAATACACATTTCAGGCCCTTGAGATAGGTGGCAGGGGACAGAAGAGCTGCGAGGTGTGGCAGAGAAAGCAGACAGTCATGTGGCAATGGTGAAACAAGAGAATAGTTATTCTACACCCTTTGACACTTTAATCTGAATTTGTGCATTGTCAGAGTCGCAAAACCACAATATTTAAAGCAGGACTCTCTCACTTCCAGTTTACTGTTAATTCACACAATGAGCCTCATGGTTCTTGATAACAAGTGGACATTTTCTGTAAACGGCTGAGAGCTTCTTCCTCCTTGTTAATGCGTGTACTTGTGACAAAGTGACCATGACTGTGATGTGTGTAGCTCTTAAAAGCATTATCAGTAAATTGAAATCAGCGAGTCAACACCATGTCACCGTTAGTTTCCGAGCAGACATATTTAAGGCGTCTTAGTCAGCTTTCCTGTGTCAGCCATCTTGCTGTCCCTTCCTCCTTTGTGTGGGATGATAAATCAGTTGTCGATACGTGTTAAGAAGATGTGGGTGCACAAGATCAATATTTAAGCGCATTACACCAAAACTTGTTAATGAAGTTTAGTTTAAAATGTACCATGAGGGGATTTCCTCGTGGTGCCGTTATATTTCTTTTGTGTGAGGCACAGAAATAGTGCGATAGGAAATGTCAGTCCAATTTGGATGCCAAAGTTTTTGTTAGTTTTGTGACATTGCCAACATTTTGCCTGCAGGTCCTTCTTTCATTCTGCAGTGTCGTCCTGTGGATTAACACCCACTGAAATTAAAAGACAATCAAACACGGATGACCTGAAACACATGTTACAGTGAGCACTGTAACAAAGCACTGATCAAAACAATTTTAATGAAATTAAAATTATCGGGCCGTCCTGATGCAGACTTATCTGCAGTGTAACCACTGAACACTGATGTCCTGGGTGTTGTACTTACACAGCTCTCACATTTACTTTTGTCCACTCACAGCATAATTTATCATGGTCTGTATATTTCATATAGTTTTACAAATTCTAAACCTTCGTTTTTGTGTGTGTGTGTGTTGGAGCAAAAACAGACCGAGTCTCAATATTAAAATTCCTCAATAAAATCACAATTTGTGTCTTTACTTAATCTTCACATAAAAACTTTTAGTTCAAAGGGAATTTTGTTGTAAAAGCTGCTCCTCATTACACAGTTGCTACAGTCCTACCAATCAGAGCAGTTTGCAGCTTTTAAACATAAAAACTTCATTAGTATAATATTTCCATAATATAATTGCCTACAGTTTGTCAATAACTAGTCGAGGTCTATGTCATTGTGAGTGACCTGTATGTCAGAGAGTAGTATTTCATTTCATTTGATCAATACCACTTAGCCTTTTGCAAAAGCATCTTGAAAAATATTGATGGATTAGCAGGTCAATATAAAATTATGTCAACTCAGTATGATATGAGACCTTTAACTGCTTGCAGCCCAGCTTAGATAAGACAGTTCCACATTATTTCCAGTATATTCTGTATGTGCACTGAGCACCTAATTGAAACTACACATTTGTATTGAGTGAAATATTCAAATCTAAGATGACATTTTTATGGCTCCATCATTACATAAAATGGAAAATTCTAGATGTCTTGTGTATGATTTTATACATGTTTCCCTGTAATTCAGCAGTATATATTTAGTATCTTTGGAAACCTTGGGATCTGGACTAGAATTTAAAATAAGGTTCTGTGGGTTTGAACAATCCTTTTCTGCACAACATGAGTTTGTAATGATGGACCCGCCAAAAGCTCTGTTGGGTTAAGCCTTTCTAATGGCATGTTGAAGGCAACCTAAATGTTACTGGATCAAACCGCATTTTTAGTGGCCAAGACGCATGTTTGTTTATAAGAATATAGTAACCTACAACAACTCTGAGGGCAAGTATAGGACCTTGAACAGCCTGGTCAATTAGTGGGTGCATGTTCCTGCTCCCCTGCAGGAGGACGCAGGGCTGATATGAGCCAGAATGGCTGCCGGTCGCCTCTCTGTCCCTTCTGGCCTGGTGACTAAGCAGGAATCAGACTGGACAGGAGCCGGAGGCATCCAGACCCCCTGTGAAGCAGTGACACATCTCCTTTGATTTCTCCGCTCCTTCTCTCCATCCATTCCTTATACACACACACACACACTTCTGATGACAGCCAGTGTGATATGCTGACCTGGTGTACTGTGTTGGTGGTGTGTCATAAACCCAGGCCTTTTATTTCTTGCCCTCCATGACAAAAGGGCGTCTTCATGGCTGCTTTTATACCAGACCTCTTTGGTGATGCAAGGAAAGGGCTTAGGGCATGATGGGGCTTAGGGTGTGTGTGCTTGTGTGTGTGCGCGTGTGTGTGTATGTGTGAGGGGGAGTTAAGGAATTACTGATCAAACTATGATGCACACACTGCCTTGTTCTGCACCCCAGCAGTGACCTCATGGTTCAGTAACTGACTCGAACTTTCTCTGTGTGTTTCTTTGTCATACAGAAACTGTTTGTGATCGTTACCTTCAGCAAGCACATAGTGGAGCAGATGGTCTCCCTCATCGGGTGAGTAAGGCTCAACGGGCGTGTGTGTGTGTGTGTGTGTGTGTGTGTGTGTGTGATTGCTTACTAAAAGTACCCTGTGGGGTGTGCAGCTATCACACATGAAAGAGTTACTGCAGAATTTGACGGTTGAGGGAGCTTTTTGGGTGGTCAGGGGTCACCCAGGTAATTTAAGTTTCCTTGTGTGTGAAATGCGCCTCCTCCTTCATGACTCTGATGAAGGTCACACAGAGTCAGAGGTGTCTTTGAATTAAACGTGGTGATTTTGGAAGATGACTTGTTGCTTTATCCTGTTTGAAAGACTTTGTGAAGACCTTGAAACAGAGGTTTTGTCACACATTTTGTTCCCCTTTTGTCTCCTTACTCTGTTGTATTAGTCCACATGGTGATTAATGGCTTGGATTTTTCCACTGGATGACTATGGGCATGAACATGTTCTGGCTGCTTCACAGGACAGGATGAACTCTTGTCTATCACGGAAACCTCCTCTCTGCTTTATCTCTGATGATGCACGGTCATAGTCAGTTATTACCTATGTACCCGATCTCACAGGGAGCACAAGTGAAAAGAGTGGGCTGCTTCTGGGTGTCTGGAGACGGCTTTTATCTTTTTTGATAAAATAAGGCCTTTCAGGTGTCAGGCCTCTTGGGCAGGATGTGCTAGCGCGTATTATCCTGGAACATCTTAGAAGGAAAGAGAAATCGAGTTTGAGTTTCCGGGTGGAGGGATTTCACAAAGGGAATTTATTTGTGTCAGGGTTTTTTTTTTTTTTGTTTTTTTTTTGGAGGCCCAGCTGGAAACAGCATCAGTGCACTGTAGGTGTAGAGCTGAATATACCAACTGCGTGAAGTTATTTTGTAGGACTGAGAGACTGATTTCATAATGAGGTCAGTAGACGCAGCCTGGTTTTGAAAATGTAAAACCAGTAACCTGTACACATAGACAGCTTTTGGGCTTTTCAAAATAAGGGCTAGATGTAATAGAAGTTGAAAGAGGGTTGGTGTTGGGTGTGGGTGCTGATGGGTGCCATGATGGGTGTCCTTGTAGAGATGCCAGGGCCTGCAGCTGGAAACTGCCCTCAACACACCTGCTGGTGGGAGTGCCATTTATTACACGCACACACACACACACACACAGACAGACGTGCACACCCTTGCACTCTTGGTCTCTCTCCCGCACACAGACACACACTTGCTGAAATCAGGCGTTGAGATTGCATCAGCTCTCTTCCTTGCCATGTTGTCTTTTTTGCACATTTGCTTTGTTTCTAAAATGAATTTTGAAAGACTTCAGTCAGTGATGGCTGTTCAATAAACCGCTGCTGCTCTTTTCTTTGGATATTCTAATTGTCGTTTTAATGCCACATATTAAAATATGTTCCAAATAAAGTTTGATCAAAGACGCTGCTTAGATAACACGAGCTTTACAAGAAATGTAAAAGGATTAGATTAGATTTAGATACCCTGTGTGTGTGTTTGAGATATATATATATATATATATACACATACAAGAGTGTGTGTTTGTGTGTGTGTGTGTTCTGAAAGAGCTGTAGCCTCTTGCAGTCACTGTTCATTGAGCTGCAGACTCAAAGTGACAGATCATTGGTTATTGACAGGTTTCAGTCTGACTCACTGGCCCGCTTCTCCTCTAAAGGAAGTTTCCCCCTTTACAACTTGTCAACCGTCAGCTTCCTTCCTTGCCGAGGCCTTTCCACCTTCCACCGTATGATTTTCTGTGTCTCGCTCACTCTCACTCTCAATCACACATCACCTTATGAATGGGTGACAGATTTTCAAATTTAACCCTTAAGGCGAAGACAGACCACAGTGTGAACTATGCACGATCTTAAAAAAAAAATGCACACTCGCTACAGTTCAGGCACCTGCAGCTCCCCCCACCCACTATGTACATACACAGTTGTATGTGCACACACACACAAATCCATCGCACGAACATACACCCACACACACAGAGTCAAACATTTGTCCTCTGGATGCTCTCTGTCTAAAAAGTCAGTTACACCAAACCTCCACATCTCCCTCTTTTCTCTCCTCAGCTCCTCAGTTGTTGGTTGTTTGGAGATTTCCCAAACTTTGCCTCCCACCAACTCATATGGAAATTTTAGTGAAGCATTTCACACCTGCCATTTCTTGAAACTGCAGTGAAGACTGATTTAATTTAAAATGATTTTTTAAATTGGAGAATGGAATATTTCGTTTAGGGAAACAGCTTACCGGGAAATTCTTATTTCGTCTTATTTCTTGTTGTTGCACAAACAGATTCCTAAAACAATAATTTAGAGCCATGTCTGCAAAAAAATGCTTGATGATTGTTTTTGAAAGGTCTTACACTAATGATTTATTTGTTGTTCAGTCTCATCCTTTTATAACATTTGTGCGGTCTGAAATGGTTTAAGAATGTGCCGCATTTGCCATCACTTTTAGCTGTTTTTGCCTCTAAAATGAAATTCACTTCGAGCTAAACGTTTTATTCGATGATCAAATAAAGATACAAATTGTGTCTTTACTGTGGAATTTTAATATTTTGTTTGTTTTTGCCTGCCTGCCTCTGGATTTATCTCTGTAAACTGAGGGAATGGTATTTGTCTTTGTGGGTGACTGAAGTAACCGTTGGACTTTGGCTGTGGTGATTTCATTCTCACATGACATAATACAATACTACACAATAACTACACAATTCATTTCCTGCTTCTTGCCCTTCAGGTGAGCTAGTTGGCACACATATACACACACACACACACATAGACACAAACGCAGAAGTCAGTGACTGTAACCTCTTAGAATGTAATACTTTGTTTGTACTGAACATTGTGAAATTTCAAATTATTACACACTAAAAATTTCCAAAACACTGAACCATTATCTTGAGCACATTGTTTTCTATTTTTTTGATAAAGTTATTTATCAGTTTTATTTCTTCAAGTTGCTCATTATATAATTTAAATCCTATTTCAGCTTCTTGAGAACACACACAGAAACATCTTTCTCTGTGAGTCCATCACAGCTTCTCCAAGATAAGATGCTGTTTGTTTAAAACTTAACAGTAGTCATTTTACTTAGAGAATCCCCTGAATTACATGTTGTAGTGTGACCTTTAGTTTTTTGAAAAACGCCAGCCCTTGAGTTTCAAGTAGTGAAAACATACTTTTGGTGATAAGAACAAAGCACGTGTGTGTGTGTGTCTGTGTCTGTGTGTGTGTGTGGGTGTCTGTGTGTGTGTGTGCTTTATCCAACCACTGCCTATTTGAGTAGCACATAGATGACACGATGGAAAGCTGATGAGATCACAGATTAAAATACTACTGCTAGATGCTGTAGTGTGACTGTCAAGTAAAATTCTGAGTGCAGCACAGCAGTATATAGTTTGGTTCACGTTTTATTTGGTAGATATTCCTGTAGTCATGTGAAAGGGTGATGTTTTTACTCACAGAACAGGGAGTGTCCACAAATTCCTCTTAAGTTTCATTAAGAAAATATTAGATTTTGCAACACTGTGGCGCTCGAACATATTTATGTGGCAATCACAGTTGTGCATCATGATCTAGTCATAGTGTCTGACACAGTTGATTTAAAATTATAATAAATGATCTTATTTCCAAATATGTGCCGTTTACAGGATTATCTCTAGACATTTTCAAACATTCAACAACAGCTTAAATCAGAGAAGTAGTTTTTCTATGAATGAGAAATGGAAAACAGTGTGTTATTGAAATGCAGTTTCACAGGAGAAGTTTGAATTTCAGGCTTAAATGTCAGAAGACTCTAAAACTGTCAACAGCCATTTTTATCACCTCTGTTAACAAAAATGACCGACTCCAGAGTTTTTTTTTTTTTGTTTTTGTTTTTAATGAGCTGGAAATAAAATGTGGAGAAGATGCAAAGAACCTTTTTAGCACAACTTGAACTTAAGTGACTTAAAATTTTCCATCATACATTCAGGAGTTTCTGATATTCCTTCTGAGAGCTTGACCAAAAACAAAAGGTTCAGTGGAAAAATGAGTTCTGTCCTGACAGCTGTTCAATCAAGCGAAGCGTTCTTTTGCAACTGTTTTTCTAATTACTGTATGTGTGGAATTTAAAAAAAGAAATCCTCAGTCCAGACATTTCAAACATGATGTATTAGTTCTTCATGTGCATTGTGAAGACAGATTCTTATACAGGACCTCTGGCACATGGGCTTCACCCTCGTTTTCTTGCTGTGCAAAGTATTTCAGGTTAAATCTATCACCTTCTGTCAGCACTAGCAGGATAACAGTAAAGATAGTTTTGCTTTGAACTGCCATAAAGTCACAATAAAACCCTCCTCAGATGCCTTTTGGGCTGATACAGAGATCTGATAACGGGGTCGGACGGAGCTGTGTTTCTGATCAGACCTGTTAGGTTTCTTACATCCTATGACTAATGTACAGATGTCTCCTCTTCTTCAACCGTGCGTGTGCAGTTATTGTTTAAGTCAGGAGAAAATTCTGCTGCCTCACACTGAGCAAGGCTTTGATCAAGATCTGAAGCAGTTATATGACAAGAGACTTCATGCTTTTTTTTTTAACTTAAAAATGTTCATTCTACAGTTATTTCCCCTCTCGTCATAAGATATACGGCCTCCCCATCTTTTTAAAGAAGTGCTTAGAGTTTGCAGATTTGATAAAATATATAATGAATATATATCAGACCTCGTACATTATTGAATATACTTCAATTTTTATGACATTTGTTTTACACCCACTTTACACTCTTGGACACTCTTGCTTCTTTCCACAACTTGCAGATTGTCTTCCCTTGAATTTCCTTGAATTTAATATGTAATAGACGTCAATAATCCTAGAAGCACTTCAGAAAACCGTCAAGCCTCTGCTGCTTTGCTCCATATAACTGCAGGGCAACAGATTCATCTTTTTCTGTGCCCAGTTCTTACTGCCTCTCCTTTCGCTTATCTCAGCTGGGGCTTTGTCAGCCACTGAGGTGGTGATATACAGCAGGAAAAAGCTAGAAGTCACCCAGTGCATGCAGTAATGGAACGGGGAGCTTTCCTGTGTTTGACTTGCAGTCTGGGCCTCCAGTCTCCTCGTTTGATCTGCTGTGAGTCGCTGTGTTTAGGCTGAATTGCAAACTCTTGATTCGTGCCACTTTTTCAGCAGCCATTGGTGTGTGATGATATGTGAACAGGAAAAAATAAAAGTCTTCCATAATTATGGGAACAGCTGTAGGGGTGAGGACTGTTTGGTGCTTTTGACATTGCAGTGATGGTGATTCACCGTCTGCAGGACCCCGGTGTGTTTACTTCTTGTCAGTGGTGACTGTGGTGGGACTGAGTTTAGTTTCTGTAGATGTCTGGGAGAGGACAAAGTGTGAGGCAGGTCATGAAGCTGGCTACGTTTGTGAGAATGTGGAAAAGAGAGAAAGTGAGAAACGAGAGACTATCAGAGTTTACCTCACAGCTGTATTTTAAATGACCGTTCTCAATAATCCTGACTGACTCTTGATTGAGTCAGCCACTCTCCATGTCTTGTATTGACTTTAACAAATCCTTCAGACTCATGCGTCAAGGGAGGGATTATCACTGTCAGGCTCTTGTGGAGAAAGCGATTGAGATGCAGAGAGGAAGAGTCAAGATTTGAAAAGGTTATCCAGTAGAAACTGGTGTGCCGGGTCCATGGGGGGAACCTTGCACATCTCCATGAGAATGCACCCATTTCCATGTGAGTCCATTTCTAAGGTGGGAGTCCATTACCAGCACAGTGGGCTTGCAGATGGCTGTTCCTGCTGCACAAAGCTGTTAGCATTAGAGGATCACAGCAGGCGACCCTGCTCCGAGGGAGGCCAGCAGAGAGTCACAGGTCAGGGCAGGGCAGCCGGGGGTTGTGTGAGATGCTGACTGGATCATACTGGAACTTACCAGATCACAACCAGCATTTACATGCACCGTAATGATGAGATTACAACGAGACTAACTGCCATGTCGCACTTTAACCAGGTACACTTCTTGGAGTAAGCTTAGATCAGTCAGTGTGGTTGGGTTACTTCTCAGACTTTCTAATTACTCTCTGCATTTACACTCTTTGATCTGTTTTTTTTTTTTTTTCTGTGTTTTGATTCTGTGCATGAACCAAAATGATCGCAGAATAAACTTCATTCAAAGCTGCGGGTGTGAAAAAAACTGTGGCGGCTGTGGGACAAAAACATATTTTTTTGAGGGGAACAGCAAAACAGTTTTTGTGTCACAAACAACATGTTAAAAAAATAGATTATTTTAATCGATTTAATCTATTTTCTTCTCATATTCCTATTTCTGACTAACATAGACGATCACCGAACATTCTTGGTTAGTGGAGATGTGAAATTGCTGAGAACCATGCAAATCAAACTATTCTTGGTATTCACAGTAGTGCAGTTATTTCTGTGCGTGTAAAATTACTGAAGTACTGCAGTCACAGAAGAAAAGTCTGTTACTGTTTGTTTCCACTGAATTTCACCCATCTTGTGCCCCCTGCCCCCCTCTCCAAAGCTCATATAGAAACTAGGTTTGTTTCATACTTAATGTTGGGTTGTCTGGGTTGAAGGTGACTGACGCAGTCTTGTAAGAGTTGAAACTCACCTAACAAGGAGGGATTTTTTTAAAAATGTTCTCTATATTACCTCATATGTCTGTGTGAAGCAGATCACACCAATCTGGGGGAAAAAGTTTTCTCAATCAGTGAGTGTTTTTGTGTAAAAAAAAAAAAAAAAAAATACACAGGACAAATGAAGAGAAATGCAGTCCGTGCTAAAAACCTTTTAGCTTACAGTGACATACTGCACCTTAGCGAACTGTAACCTCTGCCTCTCTTTTTGTTGAAGAATAGTAAAGTGATGAAACATCCAAAATGTTACTGTTTTTTATCTTTTTTAACCGTTTGCACCTCAGGCACATCAGTGCTACTATTAATAGCCATCTTTGGCTTATGTGAGCAAAGTCTTCCCGTTAACCCAATCTGCAGGAAGGGAGTATTTTTGATCCTATTAGTCACCGGGTGCTCTGGTCACCTGAGACGCGCCCTAACAAAGATGTCATTGATCAGTCCTTCCACTACCTGCCCTACTCTCCACTGGCCCAAACACAGTCAGACGCCTCACTTAGGGTGACGGGACCAGAGGCAAACAGGGCAAGACAGTGGGGGCGAGGGATGGTGCAGCAGGTCGCAGCCCACTCTCTTTTTATACGGCATCGTTAAGTTTAATGCGAGGCTCTGTGGGGCGTCCATTTTCTCATCTCCCCCACTTACCTTGGCCCTCAAGCTCTGACAGAAATACAGAGGCAGTAACTGTCAGAGAGAGGTTTGACTCTGAGCCAAAAGGTCCTACCACAGCCATTTAGAATAATATTCAATCGCTCAAGAAGACTTATTGTTCAGATCGTGTACTATAGGCCTATTTTTGTGGTTAATAGCACACTGAGTCCCTGTGTGGAGGAGTGCACAAAGATCTGAATGTAATTGTAGCTTTGATGAGTAAGTGTGTGTGTGTGTGTGTGTGTGTGTTTGTATGAAAGAGCGATAGACACAAAGAGAGGGAGAGGTCAGATGTGTGTTCCAGGTCTGGTGTCATATTATGTGCCTCTCAGGCACAGTTTGTATCCCAGGACTTCCTGCTTTATTCATGCCTGATTCATTTGTTTTGGTCCTCAGTCTCACACTCTGCTCGCTCATCAAGTCATTCCTGCACATGCTCAGGCCAAGGCTATGAAATTACTAATGTATTTATTCATCAGGATGGCAGCCGGCTTGTATGTTGTTTTAAGCAACAGTACGCCATTGATTCATTTTTAGAGCAGCTCATTTATCAGGAGAACACAATGTGACTCTGAGCTCTTAATCAGCATCATCCACTGTAGTGCCCTGTTTTGTAAGTCCTATGAACATCGTAATGTGTACTGTAATGTCACCAGTTGTCATGGGTATATGCATCTGTATCTGTGTTCTGGGAGAGGAGTCATCCCAGACAGGCCCTGACTCACTGGCCAGCCGGGCAGCCATCCGGACCACCCTCCCTCCCCCGCCCTGCCCCCGCCACACCTCAGTCAAAACAGACACATTGTCCACCATCAGCCTGATTCACAACAGCGACAAGTTATGAACAGGGGAAGATAGTCCAGAGGGTTGTTTGTGATAATTCCCGGCGTAAATGTGCTCAATCTTGTCCAGTGGAGAATGATCCGTGTTAGACCTCGCCCTGATAACAAGAGCAATCATGAATCTTCATTATTATTAGGAGGCTTTGATTTATTTCTTTCATAGTAGACACATAAATCATTTAGCTTACTATTTTACTTTAAACTTCAAAGATTACCCACTGTGAGAACAATTTATTACTAGACTGCTATGGGATCTTAAATCACATTCACACAACATAACTGCTTTATTGGGTAATAATGTTGGATTATTTTTTTATGCTAGACTGCACTTTTTCTATGTTCCTTCAGTGTTGTTCCAGCACATTGAGACATACTGTAGCATATTGTTGCGCAGATATTGGGAACTTTCACTCGTCCGCCTTCGCTGTCTTCTAACCACAACCTCTAGAGTATGTAAACACACATGCAAACCTATATGTGCAACGGATCAGAAGGTAAATCAGATAACTACCAACACTTTTTTACTATTTTTTTTTTACTTCAGTCATGAGCAGACCAGTTACAAAACACAGATTTAATTGCTCTCAATGCTTCTCTTTATGCTGAGTTCCTCTTTGTTGATTTGTTAAACAGTCACTTATACAGCAGCCAGAGCAGAACATACAGTTTTAAAGCGGAAGATATACTGCAGGTTGTGGCTTTTGATAGGTACGTAGTAACCTATGCGGTTGTCTGAACAGCATGTCAGAATGCATATGAACCACATAGGCTCCATACAGCCCCACAGTGTATTGTATACTGAATAGGGTCCCACACATACACTTTTGTGCTCACTGGCTGACCTGCTGTGTTGGATTAGTGACATACATCACGTTTATGGGACAGTCGAGCTTCAAACGGCATCAAGTTCTCATTTATTCCACGTGCCATTAATTTTCCACCCCATGACCATGTGTCCATGGTGTGTTTCTGCCCCCGGCATTTATTTAAAATGCCGTAATGTGTTCATTTAACCTTTCTTTTATGTTTCACTTTTCTGACACACTGCAAATTTTCTCCATTTGGGCCAAAAAAAAAAAAGGTAAAATTAAACAGTAATACAGTAGGTGTGGTTATCACCAGGTCATGAGGTGTTCATTTGAAAAGAGGGCTAGACATGGTCCCACAGGAAACAGTGTCACCACAGATCCCATACAGCGGCCATTCCTCCAAACATGACATCACAGGATGGATGGAGACTCTGTGCGTAGCCTACAGTGCCCTACGCCTCCTCATCTTCTCCTCTCCCTCCTCCTCCTCCTCCTCTGTTTCCAGCCTGTCGCTGCCACTCTACAAGTAGCAGTATAACTTGTCTGGATGTGTCTCCACTCACGTCTGACTCATTGACCAACTCTTTCTCACCATTGTAAGGGTCCAGGCCTGGTTACCCAGTGACCCAGCAACTCGACACACCTCCACACTCAGACCAAGAGGGTCTGTGTGGGCCTGCCGACCTGAACCTGGGGGGTCGTAGGGGTTGGAGGGCTGTTTTATGTGGCTGTCTGGGAAGTGAGAGGAATAATAGACTGCTATAATTGGTGCCCCCTGATTTCCTGGCAGCACTGCGGGCACCCGAGAGGATAGCATGTGTCCGAGCCTGTGTACATGTGTGTGTATATGTGTATGTGTATTTTCATGTGTATGTGTGTGTGTGTGTGTGCTGGCTGACACAGATGGCTGTGGAGCAGGGATGTGATAAACACCCTGGGCAGGGGGATCTCCGTCGAGGAGTGGGCTCCATGTTTTAGTGGTGAAGTCACTGGGAAAAAGCCCAGTTGAACTGGAGGAGGAACACACACACACACACACACAGGCAGACACACACACGCAGATTACCTTACAACATTTACACGTGAATCAAAATTTTCCTTACAATAAAGGGAAACACACTCCTCCTCCCATAATTCTATTATTCCATCATTCCAACACAAAATAAAATAAACATAATAAATTAGTGCAGTAGTATTTTATCAAGCTTATTTAAAAAAAAAAAAAAAAAAAGAGTCAGATCGTCGGTGTTTTGCACAGAGTTGGTGTAGAGGTCAGAGTTTCAGTACCTCAGGTCAGAGGGCTGCCTAATGCACAGTGTGCGTGTGCATCTTGCAGTGACTCTGCTGTTATGTTAGGTGTGAACTGTGGCCCTGTGGAGCATTGGGTAACACTAGCGATTGCCTAAGCCAGTTGTTGTGATGATGTCGTAACCAGTTGGACCTGGCGAGGATTTGGCTGTCATGTGAGCCCTTGTTCTCTATCATCCCCTGCCTGGAACGTCAGGGCACGTGTGTGTGTGTGTTTGTGTGTGTGCCTGCGTGTGTGATCTTGTGTGTGTGTGCTTTCATTATCATGAGCAACAACGAATTGTGAATTTTATGAGTGTGTACATTTGTGTGTTCAAGTGCCACTGGAGGTGGCAGTCGTCAGTAAGGACAGACAGGTCAAAGGTCGCCTCTGACTCATGGCCTGTGGAATTTAGTTTTCACAAAACGAACACAGGACGCCTAAACATGCTCCACACTCCATGAACAGCAGCAGGAAATGATAGTTCATTAAAAAATGAGAGGCTGAGATTATGCTCACAAATTAACCCTTCACAGAAATGACCAGGCTGTAAGGAGCTGAGAGATCTGGGGTTTTCCCTCCATATCTCCTTGTTTTGCCAGAGCTTATCTCCTCCTCCATTTTTTTTTCGTGATTACTGATCAAGTTAGTCTCTTTTCCAGGTTAACAGACAGGGCACAGTTTCAAACATTGGCTGTGGCAGTTTTATTGGAGGTGAAAGTTATATGATAAGAGGAGTATAGTTTTCTACTCAAGGTTGGAATGATCACAGATTTACCACCTCAATCCGGCCCTCAGAAATATTTGGTATCTAGTTTTATTTTTAAAGTTCTAACTTTGAAGCAGAGGATGCTGTTTTTCACCTATAATCTGCAGCTCAGCTACAAGCACTGTACTCCAAAAAATGCACACAACACACAATGTGCTACATTTTCTTTATTAGAAAAATGTGAGGTTGCAATACCCAGAATAGCTGGTAACATGATGAAATTAGTGCCTCTTTGGTTTTATGTACTTATCTAAAATGTATTTAATTCTAAAGTTCACTTATGGGCACCATTGTTGAATTTCACTTCACACACTGTTACAAATTGTTCATATATTTACATAGCACAGATTTGCTGAATGACCACACTGGGAATGATCTGGAAAAATGGAAAAAGTGATCGGTTGGATTGCATTGTGGGACAGTGCTGTAGCTGTGGTTTCTCCTCTACCTCCTCTACGACAGCTGTTCATGTTCAAAAATATTGATCAAACTAGGTTTGGCCACTTTGAATTTGTTCTTGAATGAAGTGGTGTTCCCTTTGAACAAAGAAAGTGTGTGTGTGGATGGTGCATGTCACATTTCTGTGTGTTCTCTGCTGTGTTTGAACTCGTATTCAAAAGTGTCAGAAATGGTTTTCTACCTGCTTCAACAAAAAACTAATCTCAGCAGTTTGACCTGCTGAGCTCTTTTCCCCTCATGTCACATATAGTCACGTTAGTCAGTCATGTCCAATATTTTTTACATGTTGATTTTCTTTAAATGTCTTTGCTACAACTTTGCATTTTATGTGTATCGCCTTTGCTTCTACTGTTCTTTACATATGACAAATGAAGAAATCAAAGTGTCCTTGTTGCATCTAATAACTCTATTTACTTCTGATTTCTATATTTCTTTTTTTTACTTCACTTATTGATTCAGTTTAGTGACTAACTGGAAATCATTTGATGAAGCTACGATCATTTGCTCTCAGTATTTAGAAGCCTACCTGTTAGCTATTTGATGTTGATTAATAAAGTAAATATCACCCACACTGCTTACGTTTACCAATACGTGCAGCTACATAAAAAATCCTTACAGTGTGGATAATTAGTCACATATATATACTGGGAATCATTTTTATTACCCAAGTAAGTCAAGCCCCTTATGCTTTTTGCACAACTTCTGGAAGCAATTTAATCAATTGGAGAACAACTGTTATAAAGTTGTAAAGTAGGATCCACACATGCAGAGTTTATGGTTGTAAAACCACCTAAATTTTAAGACTTTTCATTACTGTTATTATTATCCATTTTAACTGTCCTATTTTTTTTTCTCTTTAGAAGAAGAAAGTGAGAAGAGTCACATTTTACAGATCTGTTCGGATTAACTGCAGTGTGTGTTTTTTATACTTGACCATACATCTATTATGTCCATTTATATTTTTGGATGCAAAGCCACAAAAAAAGAAGATTATCATACAAAAATACAAAAGAATTAATATATTTTAATTAATATACAACATTAATTCATGCAAAAAAATTATGGTTGGTGTTTCTCCTTTGCTGCCACATTAAATGAAAAGAAAAACTGAAAGTATAAATTGAAACTTTTTTAGGCACATTTGTGAACATCTGTTTAGCATGAATTAAAATTTGAAAATTAAAAATTAGAGACATTAGTGCATCAGCTTTATTTTCATCATAAGTAGTAGTTGCATTTCTTGCATTTAATTAACTATTAGACCTAACATGGATGCTGTTCTACGAGACTACTCCAGTGATTTTTACCAAAACCATGCTCGCCATAAATCGAGGCATGATCAGTCCTTGTCATAAATGAGCATTTGTAGTTTATATAGAAATTTGGCAAGAGGTTTTAGAGTGTAAAAATCTGACTTTGTGCTGTGAAGAGTTTCTTTCAAACTGATTTATTTCCCTTTTTCTCAAGGCCACAGTGTTTCAAAGCCTCACGTAGGAAAAAAGGCACAAGTGAGGAGTTTTCTTTCACTCCCTCTGAAAGCACAGGATTTTAACAAACAGCTAGTCAAAGTTTGTTCAGTAGCTGCTGAGTGAATAGTTCAGGCTTATTGTTATAAATTTCAGCTTCTAGCTGTTCCCGTCCTTGTAAGCTCAACTCAGAAAGAACTCAGGAAATGCTGTTTTAAATTTCCAAACTTTGACTGAAATTTTCAAATCAACTTTCACAAGTTTCTATACTTGTCATTTATTACATAGATTTAATGCATGCACAAGTTACACACATTTCTCATTTAATTCCAGTGAACAGGAACTTAATTTTATCTCAGCTAATCATCTTAACTTCTCACACACACAAAAAGATGCTCAGCACCAGTACTCACGGTTAAGTTATAAACACACTTACAGAAGAAAATTTCAAATCCATCAGTTTGACAACATGTTCTGCAGAAAGCGAAAATATATTCCCAAAAAGCACAAAATCATCAGATTTTTAATGGAAAGACCAAAGCACAGTCCTGACTCTGAGGTACTAAAACCGGGTTTTAGACTGCTAGCTTTGAGCCTCTTTGTTGGTGGATTTGCCCAGGCTCATGACTCAGTATTGCTCATCGTGTAGGAGATGATTTGCCCGCCATTTCTGAAAACAGTTTCTCTCACTCTTTGTTCTTGTGTGTTTACTTTTATCTGCTGAACGAGCGTGTTTCTCAGGTGTTTTCTAATATTTCTCTTTCATGTGCAAGCACATGTTTGACTTTTCACCCAGGTTTTGTGTTTTTAAATTAGTTTGGTAAGTTTCTGAGGTGTGGAGATGAGAGGAATTTTGTGAAGTGGGGGATGGGAATAGAAGAGGCTTTGGTTCCCTCCAAAAAAAAAAAAAAAAAAAAAAAACCGTCCTAGCTTGATTTTTGATACAGTGTGTCCTAACCATTTTCTATTGTGTAATTTAAAGCGTGATCTATCTGTTAGACTTCCTCTCTGCTTTATGTCCGTTCACATGAAAGATATCATTGCCTGGTATAAAGTTAATCATTGCTCAAAGGCTTCCTTGTTGTAAACTCAATCATTTAACACAATCTGTTTTTTTTTTCTCACCGCAACATAGGTGTGTGTGTGTGTGTGTGTGTGTGTGTGTGTGTGTGTGTGTGTGTGTGTGTGTGTGTGTGTGTGTGTGTGTGAAGGTGGGGAGGGACGGAAATGACTTGCCTCCTTCAGAGAAAGTTATCTCTAAACTCAACCGTATGTGACATGAGTGCCCACACAAACCTGCCTTAAAATCTCTGATGTGTCTCTGAGCTTTGATGATGCCTCCCCAACATGAACAAAAGACGTTAAAGTGGAGCATAAAGAATGCTTTGAAACAATAGCTCAGGGGATGTAATTGGCTGTGTATAGCCACAAAAGAGAATAAGTGAAGGTCTTTAGTTTGTATTTGTTTAGTGATTAATCACTAACTCCAGCCCAGGGATGGGCCACTGATTCGCTATTCTAGGGCATTCTCTGCAGTCTCTCGCTTCTTTTTTTCTTTTAGTGTGTGTGTGTGTGTGTGTGTAAGAGGGGAAAGGAGGGAGGGAGGAGGGGGGGTTCAGTAGTGTGCTTGTAGTTGGTGGCTAAATCTTGTTAAGGGTTTCCTAATATGGGCCGTCTTACAGGAGCGCCCTCCCCCTGTGGGCCATCCCCCCCAGGTCTCAGCCAGTGATGACACAGCTTGGGTACGACTCACTTCCTCATTAATTGGCTGAAACCAGTTCTTACAGGAACCGCCTGTGATAAATGTGAGAGTTCTGAGAAGTCATTCATTTCTCCTCGCTGCAGCGGCAGAGGAGGCACTGCAGGGGAGTTGAACGAGTTCACCGATGTGTGTGTGTGTGTGAGAGAGAGACGGAGAGGAAGCCGAGTTTGTGTGTGTGAGAGGAGAGGAGAGGAGAGCAGAGCCGGAGAATGTGGGTGACTACTGATGCCGCGGCTGCCGTATGAGGACCAGCCAACTTTATTTCTGCCTTTCTTCTTTTTGTTTATAATTTAATTTTTCTTTTTACTTTTTGGTTTTGTTTTTGAGCAACACTATTTTCTGTGGCTGTGGTACAGTCTGTACTTTTTTTTTCTCTTGTGTGCGTATGTTTATGTGTGTGTGTGTGTGTGTGTGTGTGTGTGTGTTTGTGGGGATGAACAGTGAAGGGATTGCACTCGTTGCTCTCTCCGTCTTTCTCTCTTCTCGGAGAGAGGAAGCAGGGGAGACCGACACAGTACAGGAGATAGGACAGCATGCCTCCCTTTGTTGCTGCCCTTGGGCTGGTGAGTAACAATGATGTGACGTGATTTGTGCCCCCCCACCACCCTCCCCCCTCCCCCCTCCCTCTCCTGTTCTTCCTCCATGCCCCCCCTCCCCCCTTCTCTCTTCTTCCTTCCCTCCCTCTTTCCCTCCTTTTCCTCCCCCCTCATCCCCCCCACCCTCTCTCTCTCTCTCTGTGTTGGTGGAGGCAGAGCTGTTCCACTGCTGGGTGCGGCACTGCAGAAGCCCTTCAGGGAGTACTTGGAGGCCCAGAAGGCCAAGCTGCACCATCACGCCGGACAGGGGATCCCAACTGTAAGTACAGGGGCCTCAGCCCCCAGCTCACAGCCTCTATTCATTCACGTGCACGCGCCAAGAAAAGAATGCGGCCCCCTTACTTCTGCCTCTTTCACTCCTTCTCCCTCCACTTTTTTTGTGTCCCTTTCTTCTCTTTATCTAAGCCTGCCTTTATGTCTCTGACCTATTTTCTCTCACGAGCACAATTAATTCTTTTTCCACCTTCTTTACCTGTACCTTTTGCTTACTATTGTAAATTTGAATTAGTTTCTTATATACATATATATATAGAGAGAGATTTTTTTTTTTATCCTATTTTAATGTTTATAAGACATGTGTGAACATTTCAGATTTTACTATAACCTGTAGTGATACAGTAGATTACAGAGGCTTGTTTAGGGCCAGGGTGACAGTGTAGGTTAGCGCTGCACTGGGCGGACTGGAGGGGAGGGAGGAGAGAGAGGGGCCAGTGTGGGGTCTGGCTCCGCTCGCTGTATTGAACTGTACTACTGTAGCGCGGGGCGTGCTGACTCATGCTCCATCTTACCAATTGGGAGTGTGTGTGTGAATGTGGTCACTCCCCTATGTGTCACACACACACACTTGCACTCAGTGCTCCGCCTGAACCCAGCACTGACTGTAGACCGGGGCGGGGGCCCCCCTCCACCAGTGACAATCCATCAAAACCCCCCTGTCTAGAACAAAAAGAGCCAGTTGTAGCTGTAGACTATTCCTCTTTCAAAGCTTTTTTCGCTCCTCTCTATTACTCTTTCCCTCTGTCTCTCCCTTGCTCTAAGTGATTCATTGAGAACGATTTTTCTTTTTTTATGCGCTTACTAGAAGGGAGAAGGAAAAAAAGGATAGACTTTGAGTTGCACAAGGACAGATTAAGGCATTTCTAGAACAATGTTCCTTTTTTCTTGTAACTTGAGCCTCCTGCAGTTACAGGAGAGAAGCAAGCCAATTTAACTTGGTGGAGGCAGGCTGCAGGCTGGGGTCAGTGGGGGCGTTAGGAGGGAGGACGGTGGGGGCTGCCGCGTGTTTTATTACCCCTGATCTCTATCTGTCCAGCACATGGAGCTGGATCCCCACCTAGCCTACAGCATCAGGAGCAGAGGGGAGAGCAGGGTGTGGGGTGAAAGGGGGGATGGGGGAGGCGAGGGGGGGGTGGCCCTCAGTTTACTGACCAAGCTCTTCTCCTCTCTCTCTCTGTTCTCTCTGTGGTTCCTGGCAGGAGGAGAACTGGCTGTCGTGGCTCTTTGAGAAGGTTGTGGTCATCATGGTATGCTTCTTTGTCTGCTCCATTGTCAACTCCATGGCCCAGAGCTACGCCAAGCGCAAGCAGCAGGAGAAGTACTCGGAGGACAAGACAGAGTGAAGGCCAGCTATCGATCACGGCAAAACCCTCAACTTCAGAAGCTCCCAGCGCTCCTTTGCTCATTTCTGCTCTCCCTCCTGGCTGATACCCCACCATTATCTGAGGCAAAATATCATCTGGTTTCTCTCTTGTTATTGTAGCAACATGTTGATGTTGGACTTCCATTTACTTGCTTTTTAAGGCTTTGCATTTGGTAGTGATTTCCGCGATTGTTCTCTGTAAGGTAGGTGCTTGTTGGGTTACGTATGAGTGTGTGTAAGCTGTTGTGTTGTTAAAGTGTCCCAGTTGGTGCTTTTAGCAGCTCCTGAGCACGTGAGAAGAAGCTGCTGGCAATAATTCTCCTCAGTGAGGCCTTAAGCTGCACTGCTCGTTCCACTGGAAGAATCTTAAAAGTATTTTATCTCCATAGAGTCACTTGAATTCACTTTATTTGAATAAGCCAGGATTGTTACCTTTGATTATCTGGTGAGTGTCCTGTAAAACCAGTGCGTTATTTGCTCAGTAACTTATTTATTCATGATTGATATTTGCAAGTTTATTGATAAGATGTTCTGTATTTATTACTGTTAAGAGTTGTTGTGCAGTGTTGGTTGTGGTTAGATAAGACAAGTAAATAATTGTGTCCTCTTCAGAGCCATCACACAATTTCTAGACATTGTAGAGAGCTAAGTCAGTTGTAGAAGAGATGTTGTTAATGAATGTCTCAGACTGTCCGTGGTGCTTTAGATGACCATTTCTTTTGTGTGTGCAGTAAAGCTCATTTTGGTAGTTTTGGATGAGAAATGATAAATCGGCCATGAATCACCCTGCTGGTCCCTTTGTCTGCCCTTATTGTTCTGCTTCCAGGAAGAGAGCACATGAGTCAGCCTGGGGCTACTTTACCAGATGCAGCCATATATTGAATCAGATCTACGGCTGTGTGTGCGTGCGTGTGCGTGCCTGTGTGTGAGACAGAGAGCGAGACAGAGATAGTAGGTTGCGTTTGCGTGGCTGCCACATTTGTTGCTCTCTCTTTTATCTTTTATGGATTAGAGCAGATTGTGCTCCACTAATAGACCAGGAGTCTGCCTGGAAGTCTTAGTATGGCAGATCGTAGCTGTTCGCTTTAACTTAGAGGCAGTCTGTGTCATGGTAAGTGTCTTTCTTTGTCTTCACTTGTCCACGGAGTTTTTTTTTTTTTTTTTTTTAATCTTTTTTTATCCGTGATGAGGACCGAAAGCTCATGTTTGACATTACATGAGCATCTCCTGAAACAAATCTCAGCATTGTATATGATCCGTGTTGGTTTTTTGCCTTTTTTTTTTTTAATTCATTGGATAACGTCAGCTGGCTCTCGATATATGCAGTACCTTCTTTTTTTTCCATAATTGCCAGTGAAATGTGCTATTTTCTTCTCCCTCTCTGTACCGCTGCTGTGCTACGCTGGACTGAGCGCAGTGGGCGCTAGAGCAGGCACAAGCAGGAGAGGGAAAAAAAAAAAAAAACCCCTCAAGCGCACTGTGAAAAGCGTCTGTGCCGTTACCTCAGCTGAACCTTCGAATGAACTCGTTGCACTGCCCCAGTCACGGAGCCAGGAGACGAATCACTCAAGTAGATTCAAAACAGAGGGGTACTGTTGAGCGGGCTGAAGCCTGCGCTCTGCACCAGCTCTAGTCAGAACATTTACATCTCCTCTTTTCTCCTGTCATGGTAAGTAGGATTAGGATTCTTATTTTATTTTTATTTTTTTCATTGTTGTCGTTTCTGTACATGCGTGCGTCTCAGGCATGTCCGTCACTCTCTCGGCCTGTCAGATAGCTTATCAGACTGGTGTTGGCTGTTAAGATTGCAAGGCGACAACAGTCTGTAGGCTGTCTGACATTTCGGGCTCTTTCATCTGACCAGCATCCTGTTTTGTCCTCCTTCTGTTACTGTCATTGTCTCAGTTAGCATCAGTTCCCATTTAGAGGTGTGTGCTGCGATGTCACTTCCCTTTATCCCAACCGCTTGTGAAACGTCGGAGACATGGGTCTATTGTTTATTTCCTCCATGCTGACGTCTGTGAGGGTTTATGTGTGGTTTTATGTGGAGAACTGTGTTTTCACGTGTTTGCAGATGTAGATGTAGTGATGTGAATAGTGTACTTCTGTATATGTGTACGTGTGTGTGTGCGTGTGTAAGTTGGCTCTGTCCTCTTGAATTTCCAGAGAATCCAGACAGCACACACCTTATTGCAACACATCACATTGTGACACCCAGTTCTAGGTATGGTACACACAGTGCTCACCCAGCTCTCCCCTTCCCTTTTACACTTCCCTCTTCTCTTTTACTAAGAACTTTCTTCTGTTGCTCAATACGTACTTTTTTTGTAGGAGGCTGCATTTTATTGGAACAACTCTCATGAGGGGGTGTTTTTCTAAGGGCCACAAATTGGTAATTATACAAAGCTGAAAATCATTGCTTGACCAGTGGATACTTTTGCCGCAAAGCCTCAGTTTTATTTTAGATTCTTCTGTCTTTTTTTCGAGAATAGAGCAAAAGTGTAAAACTTTTTCCTGGTCATAAAAGCAAAATCATTGGATAACACTGGAATGGCTCGCTGGCATAGAGAGTGTTTTTCTTGGCAGTTTCAGGATGTCCTGTTCCATAAGGGAGCCCCCTTTTGGCATGCCTGTCTGAATGTGTGTGTGTGTGTGTTTGTCTAGAAATTCTGTTTATATTTCTATGTGTAAGTGCCTGTATTTCTTGTCTAATAGATGTCTGTAACTGGGTTATTTTAAATGTGTATGCACTGTTTTTTTTCTGCTTTCACTATAAATAAAGTCTGTTAAAAAGAGGATTGGTGTTCTGTTCATTATGTGATAAGTCTTGACCACACTGGACCAGTGTTGACCCACAGGCCTCCAAAGAATCTCACATGTCAGCCGAGAAAGAGGGACAAGGAGGATACTGAGTCCATCACAACTCCGATTTCCCGGTCTAGTGTTTCACATCCATACGGTTATCACATTACTGATTTGCTCTCTCCATACTTAAATCAGCTCCATTTCAGATTCCACGCTAAGCCTTTGCTGTGAGTTGTGAATTATAGCTACACTTATGTTCTTGTAGCTAGTTGAAGCTGTATTTAAATACAGCACCTCCTTATACCTTAAATAGCTACTTGTGCTAGTGTTAGTAAATCAATAATAATATATTCTCTTGTAAAATTATTGTAACAGTTTTCTTAAAAAAAAAAAAAGCTTGCTTCTTATACAATATCTTTTCTGTGATCTAAATTTGGGTAACCTGCTCTGAAATCAATCATTTTAAAATTCTAAGATAATTTAAATCATGTTTTGTTGGTTTTGTTCTACACACATTTGCAAAAACCCATACCTGAGAAATCAGTAAAATTCATGCATCATGCATAGTTTTACAGATTTAGCGTGATGCAGGTATGTTTGACCTCAGATCAGGTCTTCAAAGTCAAAGTCTGCTTTATTGTCAATACTGCCATATGTATAGCACATACAGAGGGTTGAAATTTGTGCTTATGTAGGGAATAAAAACGGAACCTGACATCGGTGTGTGTGAACACAGCGTGAGCTTGTGTCCTGAGGTCAGACGTGTGACCTGTGCTGTGAGACCCCTGTTGAGAGAAGTCCTGTTCCCAGAGCAGCCACACCCAGAACGCCATGAAGATGACTATTTCCACCCCACTCTACACCACCCTGCCCCGGGGCTCCGGCTGAAAACCCAACATGCAAATCCTGCCTGTCCAAACAGGCTGGGGGACTGATATTCAGATAATGACACTGCTTTTGTCCTTCCTCTCTTTCTCTCTCTGATCTCTCCATATGCTCTACATATACTACAGTTGAATCCGGTGGAGCTGGTTTAATTTCTGGCACAGCGACCCTCCCACCCACTCACCCCCACACACATCACCACCCTCACTGTCTCTCACTCTCCAGTTTTTTTCCCCTCCCTGTCAGCAGGCTAACCACCAAGGGATGCTGAAATATCACTGACTTCATCCACCACCCACCCACAAGCCCACTCTGCATTTGGTTATCCACTTAGTTCCTTTCACACTCTGTCTCATTAAATTATGCTGACCACGTGGATTTTTTTTTTCTTTGCGTTTTTTTTTTTCATTCAAAATCACATTAAGGTCCTTTGTTTTTGTAAGTAGCAGTCAGGGGGTCATATCAGTCCACAGTGGAGTGAGCAGCCAGACCGAATGATACAGAGAGAAGTGCCTTCGTACCAAAGGAAAGTTACAATTTATGGGTATGTCACCCAGGATTACCCACTGTTTAATTAGCAGAACGTACCAATTTTAGAATGATGGATGGTACAGTACATACAGTACATGTAAGGACAGCTGTGGTTTGGTTTTTAGAAGGAATTGAAAACTGTCTTGGTTCAAAATGGCCGTAGTTTGTCATAATTAAAATACTAAAATTAGCATCAAAGATTTGAATTGAAAAAAATATTTTAAAAAATACATATTTACATTTTAGCTTGAAAAAATATTCAAAGTTCTTCTCTTTAAATCTGAGCTCATGATGTGGACGTACCAGCAGGATCTGGAAACTACACTGTTGCTTAAAGTTGGAATAATTTTGTTTTCAGACACATTCCTCTCTTTATTCCTATTTATACACATCAGTATACAGATATACACTTTATCTATTAAGAATAAATCACATGATCACAGCCATTTCATGAGAAGTGGTCAAATATATTTTATTCCAACTTTATGGGCAACAGTGTACTTATGGTCCAATATGCAGCTCACATCAGTGTTGATGTGATGTGAAACTCAAACACTGAGAGTGGACTTTTCAATGAAGTAGGACACGCCTTCAGTCTGACTGTTAAACTTTCGAGATGAAAAATATTTGTGTAGTTTATCATTTCTGTATTTTTCAGTGAGGTGATACTTTCAATAATTTTTTCCAAGTAATTGATTTTTTTTCTTTTTAGTTGCAAAACCATTTAGCGTACAAATTATTATTCAAATCAGAGTTGTTGCTTTTTTTTTTTATGTCTTATATTTACACATATCTGACATTAGATAAATAATCCCCATTTCCTGGTACTTGTTTGCTGTGATGAAGAAGTGACACACTTTCAGTACTTTTAAAATGACTAGACTTATAATGATATATACTAAGATATGCAATAATAATAATAATAAGAACACTTTTAAAAATGCTAAAATAATCCAATCAAGAAGAATTTAAAAGTCTAACAGAATAAAACAAAGAGGAATGTCTGAACACTTTGCATGTGCAGTGTATCTTTTGAAATATGTTTTGCTGCATCAAATGTGAGTATAAGCCTCAGTGCAAGTCTGAGCTACACACATGTCACATTTGTGTCACATGCAGAACTGACCAGTGCAGCTGTGTGTGTGTGTGTGTGTGTGTGTGTGTGTGTGTGTGTGTGTGTGTGTGTATCTTTCTCTGTCATACACACATGTTTATGTGCACACACACAAATCATAACTGTGGTTACTGCAAAGCCCCAGCTCCAAAAGCCTTTGTTTCCTTTATTGTGGCTTTGGCATGCCAAGATCAAACAAGCTTATCAGCGGCTTCAGACTCTTCATAATTCACTCCATCTGAGAGGAGAGATATTATTGGCCTCATTTGAATGAGATCACGAGGTCAGTTCAGAATGATTGAGTGTCTAACTAAACTTATCAACAGGCACTTGGCTGGCCTCTGTTGTTGTATGATTTACAATTATTTAAATACACCATTCAAACCATTACAATCTATTGATGCACTGTTCCTCAGATTAAATTTGACACAACAAAACACATCTCCCTGCCCTGTGTTAAACTAAATTATGTGTGGGTATTTTAACAGAGCGTAGTTAGGCAGGAACATCTGCTGGTCCTGCCCACACATTGCCAACATGGCAGACAGCCTAATGCTTGCTGCCAGGTGGCAATGACGGGGCACTGTCCCTGAAACACACACATCCGTAGCTCTTCCGCCTGCCTTTTTCTCAAGGCGTTAACACTCCAGCCCAATTTCTGCTGTACTTTCAAATATGTCACAGTCATATGACATGAGACACTTTATTCAACGAAATTATGTTTGGTAACTCTCAGAGACCAGCAGCAATAGAAAACAAGACAAATAACCATGATTAGATGAATAGCAAGACAGTACTTTCAGTCCGCTTTTGTTAGTTTGAGAGGAGGAAGCTTTCAGAAAAAAATAAACGTGACTCAACTTTTTGTTCACCTCTTTAACAAACAAATCACAATTCGATTCTTCTTCGCTACATTCGCAGAAGGACAGTGTGAGTTATTTCGTGGGTCATATTTTTCTCTTTATGTGGCTATGTGTCATAAGAAGACAGAGAAGAGTCGTTGTAGACCTGCATAATGGCTCGTCATGCTTCTTTAGTTTTCCTACCTTTTGTGTCCCAGGAGCTTTGCCAAGGAAACTGCGTCATTCAGGTGTGTCATAAATACACAGGGGACATGACTGCTGTAGTTAGATTAAAAAAAAAAAACACACACACATGTACACACAATAAAGCAGCAGCATGCCTAAGAGTAAAGTGGGTGTAAATTTGTAGAAATTTACCTAATACTCCTACACACACACACACACACAAAGAGGCAGAAACAACACATCCCTCTGATGTGAGAAGACTCCACTGAGTCAGCCTTTGGAATGCCTGAAATCTGACAGTATGGACTCTCCTCTGCAGCAGATTTTAACCTCAGGCGCTGAGAGCAGCTTAAGCACAGCTTTACATGTCAATGCAGGTTTCTGTGTCATGACATGATGCCACCTCAGAAATATTACTCAGGAATTTCTCACAGTGCCTTCCAAACATACCAAGGCTGAGAACGCGTGGTCTTCCCTTTCAGCTGTAGATTCAAATTAGGCAACACTAGAACGAACCAGAAAAACTGCCCAAAGATGCGTCAGCGGACAAAGGTTAAAGCTGCGTAGGTGATCTAAAAACACGTGGAATACCTTCATTTATTGATAAGTGGTGAAAACTCTAATGGAAATAGTCACTTTCCAGCTTCAGTTAAATAGAACCACCAATGTCATCCTGCTGGTGGTGCTAGAGGGAGACAGGAGTTCATCTAAGTCAGTAGGATTCTCTCTCTGGAGACCACAGAGATTACTTCAGCAGTGGTTGAGACAGTTCACTAAAAAACAAAAATGTCAAACTCATGGTGACACCTCAGAGGAAATCACCCTGGGGACCGTGGATGTTTGTACAAAGTTTCAGGCCAGGTAGCTTGGCACAAAAAAACAAGATTAGAATCTGATAGCCATGCGCTAGCAGGCCTCTGATGCCTGTTACACACCAGAAGTACCCAATCAACTTCCTAAGGTGAGTATCAACAATAATACTGATCTTTACTGGATCTTTGCATAACTGGTTGTGTCAAAGAAAAAGAGCTTCTTTCAAGATTACCACAGACAGAAATCCACCAGTCACAGCACAGTATGTCTGCGTCTATATACTGGCATCAAATATATATGACATTACCATTGCAATCAGGGCTAATTTTAGTCTCGTCCACATACTCTGCATGAGGCCTGTTTACCGCATGCAGTGTGGTTGTATGCAGCGTGCCCATCAACGTGCTGCAAAGAACCACAAAGAGCAAACAAAACCAGACACGTTCATGCCAGGCTACACAACAAACACACTGTGCTCCCACCTCATCTGAGCTGGCTTTTCTGCTGTGATATTCCACCAAAAGACTTTTACTGCTTTAACAAGCTCACCTGAGCTCCCAGATTACTTCATGCTCCCGCTTTTTATGTTATATCTGTGATTGCTGCCAACTGATGAGCAGCATCTACCACAATCATCACATCTGTCCTTCACCTCTACATCCACTGCAGTGGTCCACAGAGCCTCTGCTTCTACGTCAGTTCAAAACACCAACAGGATTTTATAAAAATAAAAATAAAAAATAATGAGAGGTAAGGAAGTAAATGTTTGTTCGTTTTACTTTATAACAACTCCTCTTTTTAATTGTAGAAATAGGTTTCCTTTGAAAGACCTGTGATTCCCTGTGATTTTACATCAAAATATATAAAACTGTATATACCTGTGAGCGTTTTTCTTCACCTCTCCTACTCAGAGCACAACCTTCAGGAGGCATAGTGTTGGTTTAGACATTTCAAACATGGTTTAGCGTTTAATTGTTCCGACACACATCTGAGCCAAAACCCAGCGGAGCTGACCTGACGTATATATTATGGCTGACCCCACGAGACCAGCGGCCCTGTGCACAAAATAAACATATTATGCAGGGGTTACAGGGATTGCTTTACCAGATGCTTAGCTATTTGGCTTTGAAAACTCACTGTGAGGCCCATACTCTCTTTTGGAAAATAAACTCCCCCACCTGCTCCTGTGCGTTACAGTAAATTTTGTTGTCACCCTTTCACTGCGTGTTGCTGTTGGGACTCAGCTCTGATCAGACAGCTTATTCATATTGTGAAAATGTGTGTCAGTTTCAGGCTGCCGTACAGTTAAAGGGGAACACCTGCCATTTAAAAAGTTTAGTTGCGTTTACAGGCTGATTGAACATTGTGAAACCTGTTTTCTCACGTTATTGGTATTTATTGTTCACATAAAAAGTTCACATTGCAATAGAACGCTCCACAAATCTTTGTTTTGCATTAAACACCAAGCAAAGCAAAAAAAAAAGAGAAAGAAAAAAGAAAAATGAATATGCTGACAGCTTTCACCCTCCATTTTTAATGAATGACTTTCCATATTGACAAGGTCCAAACACGAGAACACAACACAGTCAGTTGATATGCAAAGTGATTTTGAATGAACACAATGCCAACCTCAAGTCAGCACTCAGACCCACAACAGAGCTCTGTGACTTTCTACCAGTGTCTCGTCTGTTCTTTTGTAAACATAAACAAAGCTAAACAAAACAGGGAACACACACAGAAAACATATTTTGTTACCCAGTGCAGCTGCTTCTGATCACCGGGCAATCAAGTAAAACAAACTATCAGATGGAATTGAGGCTACGCTCAAAGTAACGCTGCCCTGCAGGGGGCCAAGCCTGAGATTTCAGGCAAACCTCCCACAATAAAACAAGCCGTGGCAAAGACTGACCCTCCGGCTCCAAGACAGAAGATTTATGGCGAATTTAATCAGAAATCACTTTTACCTAAGTATAGAGGAAGTCAATGCAGTTTAATTGCTCAAATTCACCTTCTGTTGAAAAAAAAAAAAAAAAATTCTCATCCATACTTGTGTGGCAGCTGGGACACCCTGCTGACTGTGTTCATATCTGCTGTTGTGAAGGAAGGCAGCGGGAAGGAATTGCTGAAAATTCAATTTATTTAATATGCACTTCCAACAGGCTTTCCTGTTTACCCCATCATCATTATGAGTAATCATGCCATACCCTCAGATTCTGAAAACAACCTGTTTGCTGACCTAAACCAAGAAACTGTTTCCTCTGTATCACCGAAAAAAAATCCAACAAATAACTTGTTTCGGGACATTTGGAGCTTGATGCTTGTGCTGCCACAGCAGATTACGTGCTGTTGTTTGATATGAGTGTTTCCTGTCTGTGCTGAATTAACTTTTTCATGCCCCCCCCACACACACACAAACACAAAAATGTCTTTGCTTACTGTTTGTTCTGTTCGATGTTTAATTGTGCAGGATGATGATGAGTCTGACACATTCACATTCATCTGCTGGAGGGGCAAAGCTCATCTTAAATCTTAGTCTAACACGTACGTACGAGTGCGATTGCTGATGTCACAGCTAGTTTGAAAGCCAATCACGGCCCAGCACGCAACTTACACAAGTGTGATGAGGAAACTTATAAAAACCACTGAGAACAGACTTTTCAGTGAAGTAGGAGACATCTTGTGTCCAACAGTTTAACTTTCAGAATCTGGATTTGGTGGATGTGGAGTGCATGTGGTTTTAAGTACTTCATTAAATATATGTTTTTAGTAGAAAAAAAAAACACATTGACCAAAAATTGTTTTATTCATTTATTTTTATATGTTATAAAACGAATATTTGTGGAGGGGATGTTTAAAAATGTTCAAATCCATTTTTATTGTGCTTGTTCTACAGAAAATGATCAAAATGTTTTTCATATTAAGAGATTAAGCTGAGATTCAGCTGGAATGGGCTTAGTTGGATAAACTGTTTTTTTATGAAATGCATTTCAAACATTTTTCCTTAAAAAAGAAATGTTTTGACTTTGTGTTTTATATTTGAAAATTGTCTTCTTTCCTTGATTAGTAACCCTTTAATATTTTTTCTGTGCTTTAAACTCATGGATAAATTGAGATTTCTCAAACAAAACAGAATCATGCTGTTAATGTCTTTCTCCAATTTTACCTCTTTTTTTTCTCTCAAGAAATATTGGCAATAAAGAACATCACAATCATCTTTGTATTTAAACAGTCTTTGAACCATGAAAACATGATCTAACCTGATCTCAGACCCTTTTTGCCATTTTGACAGATACAACTTGACATTTCCCAACAAAGGGACAAAATTCAGAACAGACGGTTTGACGAGGAAGAAAGAAGAATGTGTAAATACAGTGTGAGGAAATAGCTACAAGCTCTCACTCTGCTTCTTTTTACTGGCACCACAAACATCAGTATGAAGTGTGAAGACTACTCAATATGGTGTCAACAGATTTGTCACTGTGTGGCACTTAAAACTAAAAAACAAGTTAAATCAGTTACATGGCAGAAACATCTGCTGTCTCTGTGTGAGGCAAAACAAACCAGGTTTACCTTCCTGTAAACTAACAACAATAACCTGCACTCAAAAATCCCAAATCTACCTTTTTCTTTTCTCTTTGTTGCTGCATTTGATGCTTTGACATTAGATTAAGAAAAAAAAATCTACCTCTTGATGAAGCTCTGAACCACCAGAGGGAGCAGCAAGCCTTGACTCGCAACAGTAAAATGCACACAAGTTTAATAATATATTGGCCTTTTTTCAGGATCTTGAATTGGACTGAAATTATTGACCACAGTGTAACTATACACACAGATTTGAAGATGAATGAAAAATGGCTTTCACTCCCTTTTTCATGCTGCCACCTATTGGTGAGAAAAGGGGACTGTGGACCGATCCTGCAGTGAATTACAGGGATGATCTGATTATGACTGGGTGGAACTCACTACAGCCGGAGACTTAACCCCTTATAGTGTCCAGCGTCAAACAGGCCCTTTTCACAGCACACATTTTGACTTGTGATAGAAGGAGAAGCATAGGTTTTATCCTCCTAACAGTAATGATGGCTCTGTTGTGTTCATGTGTCCCAGTAAACCGTGACAGCGTGAGAGTGAGTCAGCAAGAACAATACCAAGACCCTGGAACTGAAGCAGCTAAATGATGCCAAATTTAGTCACCAGTAGCTTTGTTATTTGCACCTGTGCTTTTTCCTACAGTGACATGTCAAAATGTCTTCTGTGAAAAAGACCTATTATGCATCCTCCTAGCAGTCCATCAACTCAGCAGGTTGTCCAGCATCTCAAGTAGATTCAAAAATATGATTAATGTGTTTTAATATATTTGATTCTTTAAAAAAAAAAACTTACTAGTTACAGTACATTGTTGTTCTTGCTTTTCTGTGTAAGAAATACTAAAAAAAAAAAAAAGAAAAGGAAAAACTGATGAGGGAAGATTTATATTCCAGATATTGTGCCATACAGTTTTTGCAGAGTATTTACCCACATTGTTGACAGTCATGCTCTGTGTCAAACACGTTAGATTTAAAGTTCCTTGCACTGAACAGGAGAAGATTGGCTGCAGCTAGGTCTGGATCTAACAATTATTTTCTAAAGCAATTAATCTAATAATTATTTTCTCAGTTGTTTGGTCCATATAAAATGTAGAAAACAGAGAGAAAAATGTCCATTTCTAAAGACCAAGGTGATGTCTCCAAATTGCATGTTTGATTCAGTCAGATTTTTCCCAAAGAATAAAAGATTAACTGATGATCAAAATAGCTGGAGATCAATTTTCTGTTAGTTTCTGAGCTACATACACGTAATTTCCAATTTGTGTAATTCTTGTATATGAAGATTATTCTGTGTGACTGAATCATTTTGCCTGTGTTGTTAATGTAACAAAAAAAAAAAAAAAAAAAACAGGTGAACAGGTCTTAACAAAAAGTCTGAGGAGAAAGTGACTGTCATGACTGTGTGTGTTCCTGGTGCTCTGTTTGTCCCTTTTCCTCTCCTGTCTCCTCTGTAGCTCTGCCCAGGTGCTACCTGATCAGTCATAATGAGGTGCACCTGTCCTGGGGATGAAGTGCTTAAAATCTCCTGTGCCAGCATCAGTAGAGAGAGGCTTCTGGGATGGCGACTGTTGGTCTTGCTGCCTCTTTTTGTCTTTTGTTGTCTTGATTTAGTGTCCTTATCATTGGATGTCAAATGTTTCCAAGGAAAGTGCCTCAAAACACTATCATCTTAGACCACCTGACCCATTACCACAAATAATACTGTTTAGGTTATCAAATCATGATTTGAACCAGAGGAAGCAACTGAGACCTGTGGTTACAGGAGGCACACTCACACAGTCTCACACCCTGCTGTCTGTGAGTAAAAATAATTAGGACATTGAATGATACTTCTGATCTCTGGGAAGTGTTGGAACTGTGTCAAGAGCTGCTTTTTTGTGAATGGAAGATTCAAGCCAAATGGCCTCTTGATTCAGTGCTGCTGCCGCTTATCACCGAGCTCATCTGGAGGTGTGTAAAACTAAAACAACTTAAATATTTTCTCATGTGATCTTTATTGTCAGCCATTACAGAGCAATGACAAAAGACGGCTACATGTATGGTGATGCTTTATCCTTGTAAGAATTTCTTTTTTTGAAAATATAACAATAAGTCTACAGCTGTCTATTATAGTGAAAACCAAAGGATTTTTCAATCTAAAATATAAGATAACCATCAGAAAAATAAATATGTTCTACTGTAAACCGACATTGCCAGTCATCAAAACTCAGTAGTTAATCGGGTTTAAATTAAATATATAATCTTGCAAACACATTTTTAAAAATACATTTAATATCAACTTTATGTTTTACTTGCTCTGATATAATATAATATATGACAAGTGTATTTATTTATTTTTTACGGGACAGGTGACTAAATCCCATCGCATCCTGGTTAAAGTTAAAAGTATAAGTTGTGTGTGAGCCAACTTGAGCCGGGTAGTGCCGGCGGCCGACACTAGATGCTTTTTTTCCTGTTGCCCTGCGCTTGTGTTGTTTTGGTTAGCTGGATGTTAGCCCACGCTTTCTGCTCTGCTGTAGCCGGCTGTAACGGTGATGGCTCTCCCATGAGGCGGGGGAGCGGCTCTGGGCTTTGTGGTTAAACGCCGAGTGAAGCGCCGTGGCCATGGCCGGGGTTTTCGACATCGATTTGGATCAACCGGATGAGAATGTCTCTGACGACGAACCTGAGGACGGGGTGAGTTCACGTTAACGTTGCGGCTAATACCGCCTCTGTTAGCCTGTTAGTTAGCACTTAGCAGCTCCGAGGCCTGCGTTGCTAGCATCAGTGGCCGTGTATCCATTATCGGACGTAGCCTCGCACAACCCTTTCCCGCGAAATCTGGCAGTTCTCCATGAAACACTCACTGTACCGTATTTAAACAAATTCCCTTTTCATTTTTTCTTATTTTAAGTTATGATCTAGCACACACTGTTTCTTCGCTTACACCGGCCAAATACATTCGCATCGAAAGTGTTGGCGGCGGACAGGTTGTTGTTTCCCCTGCACAAGTTAACCCGACCACCGCTCAGGCGCAAGTTAAGGGGAACTTGTCTAATTATGAGTGAACATACAGTGAAGTCAAACACTATCATGTTAGAAAACGTGTTAAAATAGAGAAACGAATCCGCGATAACGAAAGAGAAATATAAACGAATATAGCACGGGTTTTTGCTGGACCGGGCGTATGTGCCTGTCCGATAATTGAGTCACAGATTAGGCGGTCTCATTCTCTGCATCGGTATTCGTCTGTTGTAGGGATGTATGCTACTGAGCAACTAATTACTGGAATGTCACATGCAGTTATGGGTATTTAGCTAGCGTTTTCGACACTGTTAATAAGTGGGACATAAATGAACTCTTAGTAAAGTTGTAATTCTAGCAACAGCACCGGGACTGTGGCTGAAGGACCACTGTCTGCTAGCTGTCTCTCTGCTCACCTAACATTTAGTTAGTAGTTGGTAGTTTTGGTTAGCGTTAGGGATTAGGTAGAACTTTGGTCACTGCTTTATTAGTTATTGGTAACAGACATGTAGAAGAGAAAGTGTGTGGTTATTTAACTAGTTAGGTGATAAGTTAGTTAGCCGTACTGTTAACTTAAAGCTACCAGACAAAAATATTTGGCTAAATGAACAAACACATACAGTTGAACAATGAAACGACCATAATATATCTACAAATAAAGTTAGGTTAGGTTGCTGGTAAATAACATTCCTCCCTTTCAATCCTCGGTGCTGAGTTTTGCTGTCCTGTTGTCCTTTTGCTTTCAGGGCCAGCTCAGTGAATACATGGAGCAGTGCAGTGGCTTTGAATTGTGAGTATAAACAGCACTGAACATCTCTGGGTACCAAAAGAGGGAACAATGACCAACGTTTTTGTTAGGATGACTGGAAATTTTATCACTGAGGACCTGTAAATAACTTAGTCTTTTGATGGTTGAGCTAAAATGAACGGCAGATTAATCAGTTAGTTGATCAATGTGAAATGAATCAGCTATTTTGGTCCTTGATTAATCGGAGTGTTTTAAAATGCAAAAATGTCCCCCCAAATAATAATAATAATAATTGCTGCCTCTCTAATATAATATTTTCTGATCTTCTCTGATTTATATGATTGCAAACTAAATATTTTGGGGTTGTGTACTGTTAATGAGTCTAAAAAAAATACATCTGAAGACTTCACCTTGGGATCTAGGAGACTGTGATGGGCTATTTTCTGACATCGCAAGCATCAAACAAGGAATGGGTTAGCTGAGAAAACTCTTGGCAGATTAATTGATAATGAACATGATTGTTAGTTTCTGCCCTGTTTGATAGCATTTGTGGTACTGTTTTGTTTTTATATTCATCTAGTTACAACATTAGCTCTGAGCAAACTTAATCCAACTTAACCATACTGTCAGACCACACAGATTTAGAGGTGGGTGACAACTTAAAGGGAAAACCCCCATGTTGGATCATCACAAGCCTCCAGAACAGCTTCAGTGCTTTCGGCGTAGTCTGTAGAGCTGTACTGTACAAGTGAACACTGTTCTTTAAAAAGCTATTCCCTCAAGTAGTAGTAGTGGTGTGATGATGGTGGTGGAGAGCACTGTCTAACACTGAGATATAAGGTCACCCATAGGTGTTCAGTTGTGTTGAAATCTCCGGACGGTGAAAATCATAGCATATGATTCAAATCATTCTTATACTTCATTCACACCATTCAGTGGCCTCTTCTTCTCTGTAATGAAGCATCTACATATGTTATTTTTCTCCACTCCTTTATTCAGCTTTGTCCATTAATTTGTCACCCATCCATGTGTACCCAGTAGTGACTGATATTATCTTAAATTAAATTGCCTGACTCTAATCTGGGTCTGTTTGAGGGGCCTTTGTATCAAAAACATTTAGGAACCACTTCAGCACCCATCTCAGTCAGTCTGTTTTTATTCTTAACAACAATACTGTTGTACCTCTGTGAACCTCAGTTTAACCATTACCCATGTTTAGGTTTAGGCCCAAATGCTTGTAACATTGAGTAATACTGTGTGTGTGTGTGTGTGTCTTGGGAATTGTAAACACAGTGTTGAGTGAATGTTTTTGAACATGCTTTTTCCCTTTTTTTTGTTTTGTTCTTTGTCTTGCCAGTAACATGGATGACTGTGAGAAGTTTGAAATTTCAGAGAACAGCGTGAACAAGGGAACAGAGCAGATCAGGCCTGAATGCTTTGAGCTGCTGAAAGTTTTGGGGAAAGGAGGCTATGGAAAGGTGAGACATGTGAAATGTAAATATACATTTGATATGACTGGAAACTGATTCAGCAGAGACTAACAGCTGTGTGGAGCTGTAAAGCTGGGACTGTAATTGTCAGTGAGCACTGTACATCACCCTTTCAAAATCATTTTTTGATGTGGGAAATAAGACTTGTCTTTTTTTGGCTTGCAGCTACAATCAAATTGCCAGTATGTGGGCGAGGACATTGCTGTTGTCTTGAAATTCCAATGGGTGGGAAATTTCTTTAGCCAGACATATCAGTATTTTTGTTCGTTGTCAATGACCTGTTCAACCCCCAGGGTTATAATACTTCTTAGCTGTTAACTCCAAAAAACCCAAAAACAAATCCCTCTTCAGTTTTATCTGTAAGACCTGACATCCTGGAACCATCTCCTGCTTTACCCACATGAAACATAACCATGTTCACCTGGACCCCTTTGTATCTGATGTTGAGACCAATCAATATTTTAAAGATACATATTCTCTAAAGGTCCGAAGGTTTTAGTTTTTCCAGTTGTTACTGAAATGTACAAAGTGTAATGTCTCAGTGTATTGTGAAATTTAAACTGAATTTTTGACTCATCCAGAAGCCAAACACAAACACACTCGTGACCTTCTTTCTACAATGGAAATGAAATACTGTTCAGAAAGTTCACCCCAACACTGCAGCAGAAGTTCCCACAAACGTGTTGCACTTGTAGTTTGCTTTGCTTTCACCTTCTGTCCAGTTCATCCCAAACCAGCTCCACAGGGTTTAGGTCTGGAGACTGTGCTGGTCTTCATCATGTGAAGCCTCCATCTGGTTCTGTTCTTCTAATGTTCCGGGTCATTATCCTGCTATAGGATGAATCTCTGACCAACCAGCTCTGTCCTCCTGTGTTACTGTTACCTGTGTTACTACTTCCTGCAGTGCAGCGTTGTCCTTATAAAGCATCAGAGGGTGTAGTAACACAGTTTGTTCCAACACTGCCTTTGCACACACAGAGGGTTTGGAAGTCATCAACAAACACTGAGTCACCTGAGTGAATTGTTTACATTAACTTTTAAGGCTTCATTTATTTCCACTGCTGCAGAAAAGCAGCATTACATGATTTTTCAGTTCTTGGTGATCGAAAGCTTTTTTCCCTTCTTCTTTGTGGACAGTTTACCATTTAAGGTGATTCACTTCCTGCTCACCTTTCATTAAAACCTGTTAAAATGGTGCTGTTCTAAAACGTTTGACTGGTAGTATACCTTTAGGGAATCTGTCTTGTTCTGGTGCCTTCTATTTGGATGTCAGCGTGTTATTTTTTTTACCAAGTGTTCTGGAAATTTCCTGATGTTCTGTTTTTCTAAACCTAACAATGAAAGTGCACATCACAGTTATTTTGGAAGCATTTTTCACTTAACAAGCAGAAGCGTGACTTATTCTTTTCTTGAAGTGGTTTTGTGCATGACTAAGACGTCATTTTCTGCAACTTGGGAATTTCTCAGCATTACAAAGTAATTACAATTTTTGAAAGACGCTGTCATTTGTTTTGATATTCTTGTGCAGTTACAGAATATATATTGGCACACGTTTGAAGTGCTTTGGTCTTAAAACTGAGAGCAAAGAGTCTTTTAACATTTATGCTGGTACACTGATACTCAAAACACAGACAGTATCGGACCAGTGCCTGGCCTCACTGTAGTCAGAATAATAGCAAATAACAGTCAGTTTGACAAATGGAGACAGTGACCTTTGTTAATTCATTGCTTTGCCGAATAAATACACATAATGCAGCTTCCAAAATTTCTCTGAATGTGTTAAATGGGCTCAAAAGAGAATTTCATTTTTGATTGGCTGCATTTATCCATTGTCTGCCACTTACCCAGAACCAGGTGACAGTAATTAAATCAATTATATTGCTATATAATGCTGGGAAGTGCTAAAAAATGATGAAAAGTATAATTACTCCATATCATTATCATTGTTTTTCCATCATACTTTGGCCGGTTTCACTGTGAAACAGGTCTTTAATTCTTTATCTGCAGTATTTAAAAGGTCTTAAAAGTCTTGAATTTAACTTGGCCAGCCCTGCAGAAAGCCTCTTTAGATGTGTATGGATTTTGTTTGATATGTCAATTTTTTTTTTTCTTTTTCTTTTTTCTTTTTAACAGGTATTTCAAGTTCGGAAGGTCTCAGGTGCTACCTCTGGGAAGATATTTGCTATGAAAGTTTTGAAGAAGGTGAGTGAAAATGCCTTTCATAGGTTTGGCTGAGATTATATTAATATGTAGTGTAATGTAGTTAAACGGAGGGTAGTGCAGTTATTCTCATTAAAGGTAAACCTAACTGCCCCCTAGTGTACATACAAAGTAGTGTAGTGTTATAGAAATAGCATCTGAATGATCTAATTCATATGTACAGAGACACAAGCAGCCTTCATCTATGGGGAATTAGGTCCTTAAATACCCAGCTGACTCATAAGCCTTACACAGCTTTACTGTGTGTACTGTTTCCTATATGCTGTATGTCACTCTGTGTCTTTTATGGTGACGTATTGATGATTTCAGCTCTCTAGCCAAAAGCTAAGCTCAGACCACCCAAAATAATGGCAGCAGGCTTTTTCCCATGAAACCTCAGAGCTGCTGCTTCTGTTCAGCTTGGCCTCCTCTCTGCCGCTAACACAGAGCTAATGTCTGACTTTGCTTGAAAAGCCAGCTCATATTCCCCGAAGCTTGAGGTTTTGGGTTTTTACTGTAGCTACCATCCTGGCGTCCCGATTCCTGCCCTTTGTCTGTAGTTTGTGATGTTGTCACCAGCGAATAGGGTTCAACCCTGACCTCCTGTGCTTTTCTGTCCCCTGCTAAGGCCATGATTGTGCGTAACGCAAAGGACACAGCGCACACCAAAGCTGAGAGGAACATTCTGGAGGAGGTGAAGCATCCTTTTATTGTGGACCTCATCTACGCCTTCCAGACAGGGGGAAAGTTGTACCTCATCCTTGAGTATCTGAGCGGTGAGTATAGTGATGTCCAGTCAAACACGCAGTACAGATCTCTCATGAGCATTGGACAGTGTGCGCACACTGGAAATCAGATTGGCATTTGTTTTTGCTTTGGGTTTTTTTTTTTTTTCTGTGTGTTTTCAGTACAGTGAAATGTGGGTCTATATTTCAACTGTGAATACAATTGACTGACATATTTTGCATGTGGTTTCCTGCAGGAGGAGAGTTGTTTATGCAACTGGAAAGAGAGGGTATCTTCATGGAAGACACAGCATGGTAAGTTAATCACAGTGTCGGTGGTTTGATTCCCTGATCCTCCTGTCCAAACGTCCATTAAGAGACACTGAAGCCAAACTGATCTTGATGGTTAGAGGATAACTTTTCATAGCTGGATAATACCGTTGGCGTGTACTCGGGTTGAACTCTCTGTATTCTGTGCAGTCCATCTTAAATGTTTAAGATGGCTGGAGATAAAATTTGACTTCGGGTTTACTCTGACTCACTTACAGCGTCTTTTCTGAGAAATAATGTCCTAAGAGTGTTTTAAAGCTTTTCTGGTTGCAGGATGTTTGGCTTGAACAGTTTTAAATTTATTTGAATTTTGCATCAGCTTTTCCACTCACAGCTTTATCACACTAACATTAAACTGTTTCCAACTGACTACATTATGAGAATCTTAACAAACACTAGTGTTGCAAATTTTCTCTTCAAGGTCCTTTTTTTCTTGGTTGCTGCTGACTCATGATGCACAGCAGGATCAGAAATGCCTGATGATTGTCACTGTGAACTGTTGTCTCTGGCATATTAATGCTAACAATTACACCTAAAGGGAGAAACAGCAATTACTTTGATTCTGAGCTCAGCACACGGATATATTTTTAAATGTAGCCTTCCTAAGGACACAGATATTCAGTAAGGAAATTAGAACGTTTAATTTTGTGAAAACAGGCAGTCACAGGTGTCAGGCAGTATGGGTGACTGGGAACAGGCAGAAACCTTTCCAGTACACATTGTTCTGTTTTATAAACAGCCTGTGGATGAAAATGGTGATTACATGAACCAAGCTGCTGAATAAATAAGGGTGTGAAATATTCCTTGAATAACCTGAATGACATTTAGAATAACACTATGGCTGTAGATCACTGGGCACTGGTGAACGTTATAATGATGGAGGATTTATAGATGTACTAAATCAGTGAAAGGGTAACTGGGAGAAAACATGATGACCTGACTTCCTCGTTTCCTCTTGACAGTTTCTACCTGGCTGAGATCTCGATGGCTTTGGGTCACCTGCACCAGAAGGGCATCATCTATAGAGACCTGAAGCCTGAGAACATCATGCTCAACAACAATGGTACATAAACTTGAAATGTTCCTCACAAAAGGCAGGCTGGCAAGACCTGCACTTAGCCACACGTCCTTCCCACGTTTTGTTCCCAGAATGAATTCTCTCTCTGTGTAATGTGATACTCTGTCTGTTGTGTGTTTGTAGTTACTCTCATGTTCTTGCTTTGGTTCTGTTTCTTTCTAGGGCATGTGAAGTTGACAGACTTTGGTCTATGCAAAGAGTCCATTCATGACGGAACAGTTACCCACACCTTCTGTGGTACAATTGAATACATGTACGTCATGCAATTATCATGCAGACTTCGTAGATTCAGTTTTTAATAAATCTGAACGTTCATACTCGACACAGTGTGTAGTTCACCTGCTGTACTGGTTTGTCCTTCCCTGTCCTTCCTCAGGGCTCCAGAGATCCTGATGAGGAGTGGACATAACCGGGCAGTAGACTGGTGGAGTCTGGGAGCTCTCATGTATGACATGCTAACAGGCGCAGTAAGTGCACACCACCCGATCCCGTAGCAGCATTGTTAACATAACAAAGTTATCTGATTGAGATAAGAAGCATTTGCTGAACTGTTGTTTCTGACAATCCCGTTCGTAGCCGCCATTCACTGGCGAAAACCGAAAGAAGACGATTGACAAAATCTTGAAATGCAAACTCAGCCTTCCACCTTACCTCACACAAGAAGCCAGGGACCTTCTAAAAAAGGTGAGTTGTAAAATCCATCCTTCTGCACCGCACTCCACTGGCTGGTGTTGTCTCTGCTGAAAGGTTTGGAGAGGCAGAAAAATGGAGTCTTCAAACTTTTCTCTTTCAGCTGCTGAAACGAAATCCCTCATCGCGACTCGGGGCTGGACCAGGAGATGCTGCTGAGGTTCAGGTACATTCACTAACACAAGAGTCACAAGTGTTTGCCTGCAGTGTGTTAACATCCCGGTACTTAATATATTACCTCAAATGAGAATCCTTCTTGGGAAAACCTGATGGTGGTGATGTATGAAGCATGAAGACCTTGCTGCTGTTGTTGTCTTTTCCTAGGCTCACCCATTCTTCCGGCATATAAACTGGGATGACCTCCTTGCTCGCAAAGTAGAGCCTCCATTTAAACCTTTCCTGGTGAGTTTGTCTCTTTATACCCCAGCGTCCTCTGTGACCTGTCCCTGTAAGATAAGTAACTGACCCGCTTCCTTTGGCAGCAATCGGCCGATGACGTCAGCCAGTTTGACTCCAAGTTCACCAGCCAGACTCCGGTGGATAGCCCGGACGACTCCACGCTCAGCGAAAGTGCCAACCAAGTCTTCCTGGTGGGTAACCTGTTCTGTATTGTTCTGTATTGCTACCTCTACTTCTGGCTTTCCAACTTTCCAGAGATTTTCAATCCCTGACAAACCACACAGCTGTTCAGACATAATGCATGATGCAGAGGACAATTATAGATGATTTTGTCTGACAACAAACAGAATTTGTTGTCAGACTCTGTTAGCATCTGTATTTAAAAACTCACTTTGAGTAAGTAATTCAAAGATTGAAGTAAATAAAGGTCTGGTGCAGCATTAACAGCAGTGATGGCGATGATGTGGATTTTTGGATTGGGTGTGTAAAGGAAAGATGGAGGGTTTTTAATAGAACAACGTGGCATTTACTCCTGCCCTTTACATTTTCCGTGTTGTCTGCAAACAAACATACAAGCAGAGGCGAGCTCTTGACATGATGGGGTTTTTTAAAATTTCCTTTTCAACAAGTAGGTCTTACGAGAACCGGTTAATGCATCCCATCTGGTTTAGTCCTGTTGGTTTTCCTGGAAGCTCCACTCACTGTTCCACCACATTGCATGATATGGTTTACTCAGCTTTTCATTGCTCATCATCAGCTGTGGGTTGTTTTTGGAAAGATGGGCTTTGAAGAGGTGGACTCAGATCTCTGTGTTTTTGTCCCCCCCCCACCTCCCCCCTTCCCTTCCCCAGGGTTTTACATATGTAGCCCCATCTGTGCTTGAAAACGTCAAAGAGAAATTCTCCTTCGAACCAAAAGTGCGCTCACCGCGGAAGTTCCCAGGAAGCCCGAGAACACCTGTGAGGTAACAGCAAGTTGTTTTTGTCTCTGGCTCCACTGAATTTCCCTCAGTCATTTACAGATTTCTCCCACAGCGAGTCCTCCCCACATCGATGACTCACTTGCTGACCTTGTAAACGTAGCCTGCTTGGCCCAAATAAATCCGTCGTTTGAAGTGTAAATAAAGGTTTCTTTCAAATGTCACAACAGGAATCCTCCAAAGGCTTGAAACAATAAATCATAACATTCATTATGGGTCAGATAAAGTGGGGATCAGCTGTGGAAACTGGGTTGAGTTGAATTTGAAATAAGAGAACACTTACTCATCAGGCAGATACAGGAAATTCTGAGGTTTTAGAGTGACTGGCCTTTAGTATTTTTCCAGGTATGTTTTTCTCTCTGAATAATTTGGTCCAGTGATAGCCGTGCGACGCACATAACTGCCTCGGTGACCTTTCAAAAAAAAAAAAAAAAAAAAAAAAAAAGAGCCGGTGTGTCACGGACAATAGCTCAGAGGAATAATGGGAATAAAAGTTTCTCACATCTTACTCTTCAACAGTCCGGTGAAGTTTGCAGGAGGGGACTGTTGGCCCCGGGGACCCACAGTGACAGGCAGCCCATGCATGCTGTCCCCTGGCAGCTCAGGAGAGCAACCCATGGATGTGTCAACAGTGGAGCAAATGGACACAAGCAGCAGCGGCACCTCCGAGGCCTCGGCGCCACTTCCCATCAGGCACCCTTCGGGCATCAATGCGGGGCCCTACAAAAAGCAGGCCTACCCCATGAACTCCAAGCGGCCCGAACATCTTCGAATGAATCTATGACGCTCGGCTTGCCTGCGAACATTAGGACTCTTCCAATTCCTCCTCTCCTTCCCTTTTATCATTTTCTTTCAAAGAGACTTGTAGAATTTTTTTTTTTAAAAATTGACTGACACTGTCAACACCGATCACCAGCTCTTCCAGCAGCGCCTTCCCCTCTTTGGCCTCCAAAAAACCCTCCTGACTCAGCCTGGCCTCCTCAGCCTGCCACAGATAATCAGCCGTTAACTGCAGAACAGTGGATATAAAAAGTCTGCACACCCCTGTTAAAATGACAGGTTGCTGTGATGTAAGAAAATGAAACTAAGATAAATCATTTCTGAACTTTTTCCACGTTTGATGTGACCTATAACCTACAAAAACAAAGTGAAACACTCTCTTATAACCTCTTTTAACCAATCACATTCAAACTCATTTTACTAGTAGTTAGTATACACCTGCCAGCGATTAAAGTGACTGGTTAAGCCCAGATAATGTTCAGCTGTTCCTGGAGGACTTGTTCCTCTTCTTGGTTGCATCCATGGTCCACAAAGAGCTTCCTAAGCATGAAGGGGATCTCACCGATGAAAAGGTACCAATCAGGAGAGGGGCACAGATGAATTTTTAAGGCACTAGCTATACCATGGAGCTCAGTGAAGACAGTCATCAACAACTGGAGAAAATATGGCACAACAGTGACATAGCCAAGACCAGGAAGTCCGTCCAAAAATGGATGAAAAGACGAGGAGAAAACTGGTCAGAGCGGCTGCTAAGAGGCCAATGGCAAAATGAAAGGAGCTGCAGGAATTTCCTGCAAGCTGTTTGCTCCATGTGCTACATGTGACACAGCAGTCTCCAGTATTCTTCATATGTCTGGGCTTTGGAGTAGGGTGGCAACATGGAAGCCTTTTCTCACAAAAACTAAACATCCAAGCCTGGCCCCAACTTTGGCTTTTGTCAGGGTGGAATGAATTATGATTAACTTCAGATACCAGTGGGTTTTAGTACAAACCCCTCAGGCGTCTGCTAGAAAGCTGAAGGTAAAGAGGAATTTCACCTTTCAGCATGACAGCAACCCAAAGCACACATCCAGATCAACAAAGGAGTGGCTTCAAAAGAAGATTAAAGGTTTTGGAACAGCCCAGCAAGAGCCCAGACCTGAATCCAATAGAAAATCTGTGGGGTTACAGGAGGCCTGTGCGCAGGAGATGCTCTTACTGTCAGAAAATCAGAAGTCGCCTCATCAGAAGTCAGAAGTACTAGTTTGTGGGTGTTTACAATTATGCAACCAGATTATACGTTTTTAAATGTTTTTCAACAGTTTCGGTTTGTTTTTCAGTTTAATCTTATAGGTTATAGGCCACACTAAAGGGTGGAAACATTTCTGAAATGATATATCTTGGTTTTGTTTTTTATGTTACAAAAGCCTTCCATTTTAACAGGGGTGTGTGGGCTTTTTGTATCCACGGTGGGTGTGCTGTCAGTCTGAAGAGTGGTGTGAGAGAGGGGTGCTTCTCAATGAAAGTTTGATTTGCGTGTTTGGCTGGGTAATGCCAGCTGATGAGTGGGCTGAGGTGGTTTCGGTGTACTCAACTGGCATTATCGTATGATTTTACTGGTGCTCTTTTATCCTCAAGTCTGGACAATGTTACTTTTAATGTTTATGACTAGTTGCCTCCATTTACAGCGAACAGAAATTGTTTTTGTTTTTTTTTTATTTCTCCCTGAACATGCCAGGCTTGTGTAGTTTGTTTGATGATCACTTTGTGATAAGAACCTGCAGGTTACACTGTCCGTAGGTAGAGTTACTGCATAACAATTCCACGATGAACACAGCATTCCTTTATGTTTGAGGAAGTGAATCACTTTGCCTTTGTCACTGGAGCGCGTGGTCAGGGGCAGGTGGGGCACGACTTTCGGAGAAAAGCAGCTGTAAAAAAAAAAAAAAAAATATTCAGATGAAGGCATCTCTTCCACTGCAATCAATTGTAAATGCTGGCGCTGCTTTCTTGGCCCGACTGGAATGCTTTCTGTAGGAGACCTGTCCAGAAGCACTGTTCACTTTCTTTGTGTTGAATGTAAACAGACTTTAAAAGCCTTTTTGTGTGTCGCTAAATTATCCTGCGCTTCGCACCGCTGACCCCCTGCAGCATTTTTTTTTTTTTTTTTTTTACCTCTTCTACTCACGCAGTTACCACGGTCATGGTAGGAGACCAACAAACATGTCGACCCAAAATACGCTCAGCCAAACTGATATCACTGCCTTCTACTGATTCATGTCTTGTGTGCTTTGCGTATGCTTTGTGTGCATTGACAGTGATAGGGCTCTCAGTGTTAGAGGGGGATAAACCCACACTTATGAGTGAACCATTTATTAAAAGGTGTTTTAACGGAGATGTTTGACCTGTGTGGGTGTGATGTGAAGCTGTGGTATGAGCCTCTGGAGTAAAGCCATTCGACGCGCTGTCAGATGCAGATTCCCGTGACACTAATTGAAAATTGAATGCGTGAAAACGAGCTTGTGTTTGAATGGCTCCCTAATGATTCTTCTTATCCAAATACTTGGTGTTTTGAATTGACCAAAAGCTGTTTCAGTGAACCAAATGATTTTTTTTTTTGCAGGTAAACAAAACCCTGAACAACTACTGTAGAAGTGTCACTCTGTTTTTTGTAAGGACTACAAGGTTCAGAGGTCAAGCGTGTTTTTCCTCATGCATCATTTTTACTCATATCTATCTCGGGACATTTTAACGTGTTTCTTTGCAGATTTTTTTTTTTTTTTTCTTCTACATTGGTGAAGCTTGTGTAAAGGATGCAGAGATCAAAGTTTGAATATGGATCAGTGTGTCACTCAGCTGTTTCACTCCACTTGTTACTCGACTTAGTTCATATTTCTTCTTAGTTTATATTTATTTAAAGCGCCATTGTGTTTCCACTGCGATGTCCACACTATGCAAACAAGGTATTTATTATGTCGTATTATTTAGATGAGGCAGCAGAATGTGTGATTATTATGTTATTTTGTCCTAATGATAATAACCATATAGGGAATGACACTCTTTCCACTGAACATGTCTTTTGGCAACCTCAGATGCAGCTTTGTTTTCTTGGTTTTTAATTCTAAAATGACCATTGACCTAAATGTCTTACAGTATTTATTGTGAAGCAGAGTATTCAAGGTTTTTTCAGAAAATATTTTGATACCTTAAGACTTTCCTTGCTGAAAACTTGAACTTCAGTTTGTCTTTTTGCAGTGCTTAAAGGAAGGACAGTTATTGTTCCGATGGGAATGGCTTTGTGCCTTTGCTGACAGAGAACTGTGTATGTACAGTATGCTGTATATTGTAAATGTGTGTGGAAATGGCTGGTGTCAATCCTGAAGGGTCACTGTCTTTTAAATCTCTCAAAGATTTCTTTGCTTCATCAATATGATCTGACTCCGTCAAGTCAGGCTTGGGAAACTAAAAAATTACACACATTGCCTCTGTTCAGGTATGTTTGAGAAACATCCTTCACACTTAAATGCTTGACGTCAACTGTGTTATCAAGCTTATTTCAGGTGGGAAACACCATCTCTGAGTAGAAGAGGTGTTTTAATCAGTGGTGAGCGTTGGATGATATCATTTCTCAGCCCTAGATCTGCCCCTTCACATGGGAAATGCTAATATGTATCATGTACATAATAAAGTCAAAACACAAAATGAATGCATCTTGTTTCTGAGCAGTGTAGGACAAAGAAAATTGGCAATCTGTTTATTTAAACTGTACACCATAGTCACATTATTTAAATGTCCGTCTAAGACAACCGCTTTAAGGCTTAGCTGTTCACTGAGTAACTGATTCTCATTGGTCTTCATGAAACAGGTCACAGACGTCATTCAAATGTATCTTTATTCAGATAGTTTATGGATCTAAATGGATAAAAATAACACAGTGAAATGATTTTCGTACATAATAAAATAGATGTTTATCCCGGTCTTTGGTTTTTACAAAAAACGAGGCTACGTCACCTCTATAGAAAAATAATTTATGTGTAAATCAGTCTTACAAGCTTAGTTGCATCCTTTTTTACCAGTTGTGGACAAAAAAACCCCCAAAAAACTAGTCACCAAAAGTTGAAAGCAAAAAGCAAACTGTTCAATCATCACATCAATAGATTCTTCATCCTGGTCACTACTGGACCATGTGACGTTACTGTGTGCTTGGCTTCCTAAAAGCCTCTGCACTGTGCTAGTTGTCAGCCCTCCAGTCTCACATTTACTTTAACCTGTTGAAGCTGAACGATGCATCTGAAGCGGTCCTGAGCAGAGGTACGCAGCTGCTTGCCTCTGCACATATTTAGTTACAAATCGGGAAAGTCGCGACCACAATTTAGAAAACACTGGATAAGACAAGGTTCATGTGTCGCATGTTTGTTCAAACGTATGATGGAGGAAAAAATGTGTTTAAAATACTTGATTTTAATATACTTCTCTGATGTTCCCATATTTACAAGTAGAAGATACAGTGGAAGTAGAACAATTTGCTGCCCCATGAGGAAAGTTTAGATTAACATTAAAGGGAAATAAAAGAGGAAACAACTTAAAACAGAAAAATCAAAAACCACTTAGGGGCATGAAAATAATTGACTTTCAGTTGTCTGTCAGAGTGACTGTAGGGTAGGGATGCACTGGTAAATAAGCCAGAAACATGCCTACTGTAGGTGCAAGTTGTGTGCCCTTAACTGACCTCGGCCCGCAGCAGGCACAGCCCTTAAACTGATGAAAGAAACAGTGTGTACAACATTACTCGTCAGTGGGGTTCCACAGCCGCAGAAAATCACAGATTAAATACAAGCTAATACCAATGTCCCACACTCGAAAGCTCCCCTCCCGTGCCCCCGTCGATCAGTAAATCTGCAGGTGTGGAGATGTGGCTCCGTCCCTCCATTTATAGACTTTTTCTGTGATCACGGTGCGGCAGAGAGGGCAGCTCTTCTCCCGGTTAAACCACAGAGCGATGCATTCGTCACAGAATATGTGCTGCACAACAGAGAGAAGGAGAGACGTCTCTGACAGATGACTGAAAGATTTATATCTGCCTCTTGATGCCTACATGGCCCATTAGAGAAAAGTACTACAGTACCAATTACAATGGTATGACAGGTCCTGTAATGTGCTTTTACCTGACAGAGAAGAGCCCGAGGCTCCCTGTACTCTCCCTGACAGATGGGGCAGACGCCTCCAGCCTCACTGCACTGACTCCTAGTGGCTGCTGTGCCTGTGTGCTGAGGAACAAAAAAAAACAAAACAGCCTTAACACAGCTGGTTACTGATTCTGACCGCTGACTATTTAATGAAGAAGTTGTTTAACACTGACCTCGCCCTTCAGGAAAATCCTCACAGTTTTCAGTAAAGATGTCCACTGTCCGTACAATCCTAAAAGCTGAAAGGGAGAGGAAAAGTTAAAAAAGTAAAGAAACAACTTTACCACAAAGATCCACTGCTGTTAGGTTTCAGTGATCACACCTTCAGTATGAGGTAGAGCAAAGCCAGCAGGACCCCTAGTGTGAGTCCAGGGGTGCCGTCAGCCTCCTGGTAGGTGACCAGGTAGCGGAACCACAGTGAAACTGGAGCCATGGCCTGGTGCACCTGACCCAGCTCCTCAGTCAGCATCAGCCACCTCCCCTGGAGACATAAAAACACAAAAGAGAACTACTGAGCCAACGCTGCCAAGACACAGCATGTCAGTGACATCTCTTCCTCTTAATGAGCAATCCCAAGAACAAATCCGCTGGTCTTACCTGGGTTCTGTAGGTCACCAAAGAAGATGGCAGCAGCAGAATAAGGCACTTAATCCCCATAAAGAGGAACTTTATTATGAAGTTGGTAATGCCGACTGCCCATAGAACCTCCCAGAAACCCAGTGGCTCAATGGTTGGGCTGAGGAAGATGAGGCTGGAAGGAGGGTGACAGTTATGTTAGGTGGCACAATCCTCTTTACCACATTTCACAGGTTAAAATAAACTGCAGTACACATGGGCAGCATATACTGCCATGTGTACTGTACAATCCACAGTGGTCAATATGGCACAGTATAGATTTCTCTGTACTGTTTGTACCAGTAAAGAAAGAAGTTTGATGTTTAAGTCGTGAGCTATTCTGGACATTTAAATTAGCACTGTGTGTGTGTGTGTGTGTGTGTGTGTGTGTGTGTGTGACAGCTTACTCATGCTTATTCACTGTACTGTTCAGACCAATGTAACCAAACCTCATCCTTCTTACAATGTTCTTTGACTTCCTCAATCCAGCTTAAAGCAAGTAAAACTGCAAACAGTTATATATATATATATATATATATATATATATATATATACATATATATATATATATATATATACATATATATATATATATATATATATATATATATATATAAAACTAACCCTTTTGTTTGACATTACATTTAATGCTGAAATGATAAATGCTATAATGTTTTAGATGAACCTGTATGTACATATTGTGAATGACTCCCTCTGATGTATTTACTGACTTCATTTTTGTCTGTATCTTTGCCTTTTTTTTAACAGGTTTATATCGACCCTTATTCTTCTACAGTCCAGGTAGGACAACAGAGAAACACACAGTGGGGCTTAAACATTTTTTCAGCTGTTCCTATCTCACTGACCTTATTCTCTCTGTCTGTCCATTTTCCTTCTCTTGACATGGTTTTAATGTACTGTCATGTGAAGTGTAGCATGTCGTGTACTGTTTATACCAGTAATGAAAGAGATTTGATGGTTTAAGATATGAGTTCTACTGGATTTCAGAGCTGTAGTGAAGTCACCCCAAGGACAGATAAATTAGTACTGTGTTCTTACTCAGACAAACTGAATTATATAGTCCAAAAACAGGCTGGTCACGGGAAACATTCACACAGTCTTGTTCAGGATAACTAATGTGAGATCATGATTTGAGCCTTACCAGTTGTAAAGTGTCTCAGTGAGAAAAGTGTAGTAAAGCAGAAGGGTGGAAGAGATCAGGAAGAGCAGCAGCCATACACACTGCAGCTTTGAGTGATGATCCTGAGGGCGCACACAGGCAAGAAAAAAACATTCAGAAATCTAACTGCAAAGATCATTTGCATCATGAGTCAGTGGCTTTTTCTGTCTGTGACCTACCTGAAGAAAAACTTGAGTTTGAATGCTTTTATTCACATATAAAAAAGTTGTGAAGAGGCCGACCCCAACTGCTAGACCTGGTAAATGAAGAGAAAGATTATGATAGACTGTGTTCACTGCTTCAAAGAAAGTGCTTTTCATAACTCATACTCACCAAGAGCATGCTGGATGACCAGTTTAGCACACAGTATGACAAGGAAAGGAAGACTCTTTTGGAGCCAGCGGAAGAGACAGCGAAGCTCAGACAAGGAGGCGCTGGGTTCTCCTGAGTCCAGATCAGAGTCAGATGGGTCAAGCTCAGGCTCCGAACTGGAGTGATGCTGTCCCCGATTATGTCCGTGTGAATGTGAATGGGAGTGGCTGTGGGAGCCGATTCTGGACCTCCTGGATGATGTGCCTCCACTAGACTCCCCAGACCCGCTTGTCATGGGTATCCGCACCTCACTGCTGTCAGGGTTGGCAGCAGCTGCACCAGGGACTGGTGTCCTTGTGAGAAGCTCTGGTTGCAGAGTTAGGGATAAACCATTTCCTGCATGAGCGTCCCGCTCACTTGAGTTAGGCTGCATTACAGTAGGAGACTCCCTCAGCTTCAGTACTCTTCTGGAATCACTCCTTTAACACAAAAGACAAATCTTTGAAGCCTCAGGCACAATGTGTCCAGTATTAGCAGTTATTACAGCTGTACTGACAAGTTATATCACTTCTAGTTAACTGATGACTGTAGACTGTAGATTTGAAGATTGTTGGTTATTTGTAGATACACGAACTATATAGCTGTGTTTTGTTTAAAGTCTCTGCAGTTATCTTTGGGCAGTAGGTTCCCAAACAAACAAACTAGTCACTGATGCCTTTATTTGACAGACAAAGTTTAAGTGTTTAGATTAATCATGAACTCGCTGGCAAATAAAGACGACAGTATTGTGTGGCATAGTTTCCACAGAGATCATTGTTGGGTTAGCTGGAGTTTTGTTTGCTAACTGAAACTGAATAGATAAGTAGGCAAAACTGAAAGTGTTAAAACGTTACCTCGACTCATCCTGATCGCCTCAACCTTTATACAAGGGTTTTTGAAAGCTAATTACCGTTAGCTCAACTAAACCTCATCATCAGTTATATCAGTCATTTTCAGGCAATAACCACAAAAGTGGTGGCAGAGACAGATAAGACAGCTGGCCGTTTCCTGCACAGTAGCTGGGCTGTCGTTAGCATTAGCGGCTAACAGATGTTTTCTATCAGGTCACACGGCCGTAAAAGCTTCAGCTCACCTGTCATTCTGCACCCGGAGTTTCATGGTAAGCTCTCAGTCCCCATCTAATACAATGTCAAAGTCGCCAAACGAAACAAAAGCAAAAGTAAACTAAAAAGAAAAGCAAGTTGTTTGCTTTCAGGCTTAGCTATGAACTGCTCATTCAGACATCTTGACGTTGTTTACGACAGCAGACGTCGCGAACTTCTTCTTCTTCTATTATGGTTCGATGACGCTCGGCAAACAGCTTTGAAGTGCATTGCCGCCACCTTCTGGCTTGGAGTGCTGTTACAGAACGGTTATTTTACTAATACATTCAAATCTCCTCACAATTCGAGTGTTTCCTAAAAATTTGAGCGTTGCCCTACATCACCTGAACTCCTCTGCAACATTTATCTACTGTCATGTGATTCCTTTGGCATGAAGATTTATAGTGAGGCCAGCATAAATACAGGCTATAAGCTCCACTGTTTCCACTGTTTTATGTACTGTTCAGTGACCAAACTTCATCCGTTATAATATTCTTTGAGTTCCTCTGTCCAGCTTAAAGCAAGTAGAACTGCTAATAGTTCCCTGTATCTATACTGCCGGATTATCTCTAACCCTTTTATTTGACATTACTTTTAACTAAGGAACGATAATGAATGCTATCTCTCCTCTATTGTCCAGTGTTTTAGATGCAGCCACAATGACAAGGGGATTGCCCCCAGTCTGTATTTTCTCCCACTTGTTTTCCTATCCCTTTGTCTCTCAGGGATTTCAGTTGTTTCTTTCAGAGCCAGTAGCACTTTTCTTGCTGTGTGTATAATTAGCTCAGTGTTGTCTTTCACCTGTATTCTGTACTGTTTAACTAAGCAGCCGACACCCTGGAACACATCCTTGTACTGTCTCACTATCACAGCATGGGGTCCTGCACCTCTGTCCATGTGTTTTTCAGAGGTGCCCCCAGGGGTCACCAGAGCACTGTCAGTGACATGGACTCTCTTTATAAGCTGTAGCCCTTTGCTCTTACAGCAAGGATAGAATGTCTGTCCTCCTCTAGGACAAACAGTGAGCCAAAGGTGCATCCTTCCCCTGAAAGAGTGGCTCTGAACACATCCTGAGGATGGGGCTGGTTGGCTGTTTACACTCTAAAGTTGTCTGTCTTAGGTTCTGGGCTTTATGCTCAGTTTTTAAAAAGTATTTCTTTAGCAGAACATTTACCTCTGCACCAGTTTAGACAGTGGAATGTGCTATCCATTAATCCTCAATGCCTGAACTTTCAGGTTTTTGTGGACATTACCCACTAATTTCAACTCCTCAGGTGGACATAAATGATTTGGATTTGGCGTAAAATAAATATTCAGTTCACACACTGAAACATTCCAACAGTGGAGAGCATTAATATTTAATATGCATACAGTAGATTCCCTGAAATGTTTAACTAAAGTTTAAGAGTTTGTTAGTGTGATTGCATTAGTTATATGAACTGGAGTTGGGCGAATATGAATTGATGAGGCTATTTGATTCTCTTCCTGCTGTCAGGCTGTGGGAGCCAACAAACTTACAGTTTGAACATGTTGTTAGTCTTCCTCCATAGCCTGGTGTGTCTGGGCCCCCGACCAGCCATCTGTTTTTTTCATCCAGCAGCTTGGGCTGCCTGCCTGCTCATGCTGACCTGCAGCTAAAGGCAGCTGATACGATCTCCCACAGTTTAATAAATTGGGAGAATCAAAGCAGGAGAGGGGAAAACTGCTTTTGAACTTCCTATAATCTCCTCGGTGACAGACTGTGTTTGGTAAATTATAGTCCCTTCATTTCCTCCACTGGGGTTTAACTCGGGGTAACAAAGGCAACTCTAAAAGTTACAGAGCATGATGACTTTTCATTATGTCATCTGGAGGAAATCGAAACATTTATTCATTATCATTTTGCAGGTCTTTTGCTGTGTTACTAATCTGTTTAATTAGCTTTCAGCGAAGCAGCTGTCTTGATTGGGCAGCGGTAGAGGAACTACTCAGACACCTGAGCAATAGTACCAATACCACAGTGTTAAAATACTCCATTAGCAGTAAAAGTCTTGCATTCAGAATTATACTTGACTGGAAAATGAAATATTTAGATTGAATGTCAGTGCGACTCGTATGCTTTCAAACCTCAAGACATTTCAATTTAAAATGTCTTACGATGCCAGCAAAGAAAAATCACCTATAAATTATACAGAACTGCCAGTATGTTTTCCACAGAACAGGATCTGAGCCTCTTTGAAGGTTTTTAACAGGAGTCCTTTGACCCGTTTCTGCTAAAGAGGTTTTGTTTTCTTCAGTGTCTGTCTTGGGATTGCTTAGAAACTGTACGAGCATGAAGTCAGCGAGTGTGGTGAAAGGAGGTTAATGTAGTACGCCTGTCAGAGCTGTTCCCCAGCTCTATCCCGTGCCCTGTAATTGTGTTATTGCACTATAGAATTGTCAGTAGAGTTGTACTCCCCCCAGTCAGGACACTGGAGTAAAGTCTGTGGATGGAGGTTAACTTGACGTATAAATTGCTATCTGCCAAGATGAATGGAGCTCGCCAGAGAGCAGATGAGGAGAGCAGTGACCTGACATCACTTCTGACAGACTCCGTATATCCCCTGTCATCTCTCTCCCTTTCTTTCTCTGTACACGATGCCAGCTGCTGCTCCCTCTCATGTCTTACTGGATCTACCAAAGACTCAATGGTAACACTGTCCTGTCTTTCGTCTGTACATTTGTTTTGTGTGCGTGTCCATGCACATCAGAGTGATTCACTATTTTCAGCTGCCTGTTCACTTGTATTATTATTTAGGACATTTGTAGCAAATAGCATTTCACAATCTGAGTGCGTGCTGAGTTGCTTTCTGGACTGATTTCCAGAAGATTTGCAGTAACACAAGGAGCTTACTTGTGCTATAAGCACTTCTTGCATTAGCAGGGTTTATAACTGCAGCCTGTTGAACACCTGTTACTTTTCTGCATCAGTGATTCAATAATATGTCGACAGTTGAGACGAAGGATTTGATGACTCGCTGTGTAATGTTTGGGTTTTAAGCTGCAGTGTGTGCACACATGCCGTCACATGTCATCTAGCAGGTCAGTGTTGAAGTGGGAAGAAGAGGAGGACTGGCTGGCCTTTTAGACCACATTCATAGCAACTGGAGACCCTCCAGTTTGCTGAGTCAGAATCCGAGGACGCACTTTGGTTATTAATGTCTGGAACTGGCAAGGTAACTGACATTAAACCACTGAAGATTAAATAATAAATAGTCTCTAATGTGTCTGAAAATGTGATTTGACACGATACATCTGACGAAAATAGCAGATGGAAGTTCCAAAGGTGCTTTGACATTATTTGTCCATAAACATGTGCTTTAATGAGACCCATATTACACAGCCACAGGCCTGTCCATGTTATGCCAATGGGAAGGACACATTTCCTAATTTGCAGCCGTGATTTATGTCTTTATGTTCCCAAAGGAGTCTGCAGTCACTCTGGTGTGTGTGTGTGTGTGTGTGTGTGCCCTGAGTACAGGCCCAGGTATGACTGTGTGTAAACTAATCATACCTGACCATTTGACATTTCACTTGTCAAAGCTAAATAATTCTTAATCATGCTAACAACATCCACATGTGTAAAATAAACCAGCAGACGTGTTGACACATATGAGCCAGCAGGGTGAGATGACTGTTTGAATGGTTACTGTTCGCTCATTTCATTATTCTGTTTTTTTCTGTAAGAGAAAATGTTTTTTTTTTATAGTCCTTAGATGATTCTTTACTAACATCCTGTCAGACTGCTGTTATCAGTTGCCAGTTGTTTCCCAGTTGCTAGCAGTTTGTTTCGTGTCTTCTCTGAACAGTTCACCTCTTAACCCATTTAAAACAGGCTTTTATTAATTTTTTTGGCATTACTGCTTACACCATAACTAATTAATTAAAGGGACTGATTAGGATTGTATACTGACTGTATAATCCATTCTGTGAAAATGTCCCCCAGAATTACAGCTGTGGGTGTTCAGCATTACATGGTAGGCCTTAACCAACATAATCGCTGACAGGATTTTTATAGCATTTCATACAGACATAAAAGGCAGTTTCCCTGTGTGCAGCAGCACCAAATATTACCCCAGGCCTTCCACTTATAAGACATGCATCATAAAGACAGACCTGCAGAGCATCAAAGACACTGAAGGACAGAGTCTTTCTCTGATGCTCAACACCAGCCTCTTGTTGGTCAGTGTTTTTCCTTAACATCCAGCAGGGGGCGCTGTATGATAAGTGATGAAAGGAGGTGCTGCCGTGCACAGATGCATCATTCTTTCAGTAGCGCACAGTAACACTACACAACTGCTGCTACAAAATAAAGAGTGTAAACAATTAATATAATTTTAAGACTGCTAATTTGAAACTCAACAATAGCTGGACACTACTGTAGGCTGACGCTGTGATATACTGTTTATGTGAGATAGAGATACGTCTTCTTATAATTAGCTGTCTTTAATCAGCCATCACCAACCATCAAAATGTGCTGAAGAGCTGAAGAGCATAAACCCATAATACCAGCTGTAGAGAGAGGTGAAGAGCAGATTAATGTTCTCTGTGCTCTTTGCACATCCTCACAGCATAAGGTGAAAAGAATCGTCTTACGGTGACCTCTGGGTGCCACTGCTTATTTAAAATATGCACCACCTCCCCCCTGTCCTCCTCTTCCTCCTTCTCCCCCTCTTCAGGCCTGGTAACCATTCACACCAGTTTGCTACAATGCCAATGGCATGGCTGCACGGCCGTCGTCCTTTTCTCTTTCATCTTAAGAGATGGGCCTCTCTCCAGCCGCTGTAGAAAAAAAAAAAAACCCCACAGCCTTATCGGCCACGACACGGCCTCTCAATTGTCAATCTGATAGATGTGCGCAGCCTGGATCTAGGCCACTGAATTGGTTGTGGAGGCTCCTAGTTACTCACCATGGATCCACATCGCTGCTCACATCTTGTTGTTGTTGCTGTGCCGTAATTGTTTTGTTATTGCGGCTCAGAATGGGTGTAACACTGTGTCCATTTAAGTGTTCACATAGCACCCGTCAGCTTAATGTTCCCGACCTGGTACATTTGTTCAGTGTCACCATGACCAGAGACACGGCAGAGTATTCACCTCCAAACAATTCTCCTTTATGAAACAGAGTGTATTCATCTTTAGTATGCATGATGCAGAGCAGCTCAAATTGGTTTTTGTTATCTATTGGTAGCTGGTTGTGATTATCTTAAATTGAAATGTTTTACCAACACTTTTTATTTTTTTTCACCTGAAACCCTCCCTCCCTAACTTTAACCGCTTTTCACTCAGTATCAGAATGAGCTCAAACACGGGCTAAAAAGCTGCTGCTGTCCTTTAAGAGGCACCATGATGTTTTCAATTGATGGCATGTAATATCTCAGCGGAGGTCCTCCTCTTACACGGCTCTCTCCTCCTCTCTCCCCTGCGAGCTGGATGCCAAAAGCCCGGGCCTCCATGCCAGTCCTAATAAATCCTCAGCTGAGAGTGGCGGCGGCAGCAGCAGCAGGCCTGCATTCTTCAGGAGCCAGCACTTCCCCTAATCTGCCCTGGAGATGGAGCAACAGTTGGCCTGGCTGGTGGGCAGGGGAGGAGGGGAGAGGAGAGAAGAGGAGAGGAGAGGAGAGGAGGGGGGGCTCCCTAGTGACAGGAGCATGATGTGTTTGTAAAAACACAGGGAATGTTGGAATTGGATACGCTCACACTCTCGCTCTCCCTTAAGCAGGCCTGTGTAGAGATGCAGAGGCTGATTTTGGCAGATGTGTTCATTTTCTCCAGTGTCCTGTGCTAAACACAGAGACGAACACAGAGCATTACCCTACCTGCCACACTTTTTTGGGGTTTTTTTTTTTTTTATTCCATGATGTTGGACACTTTGATCCCCTCTGCTGTGTGTATTTATGTTGGAGAGCAAAGGCAAGAAAAGAGAGAGGACGAAACTCAGAGAGGTGCTGGACTCGTAAATGCCTTGCAGATGTGTGCAGCGATGTGGCCACTTGTGTCAGCCAAGAGATTTTTGTTGGCGCATAGAAGAACACAATTCTACATCACAAATAGGTTTCATGTAAAATAGAATAAGTGAGATGTATTTGCATCTCTTTATAAGTGCATCCCATTAGCTGACTGTGAAGGTGATTAACAGGCTGATTGTGTGACAGACCCGGGTCAATAGGAGAGGTTTTGTGTAGTTATATAGCTGACACAGCCTGTGCGGTCTTTATCGAGGAGATCAGGCCTCCATGAATGAATTCCTCTCTGCTGGTCTCTAGTTTCAATTGATTGCTTTAATTTGGCCTATAATGATTAGGATGCCTCCTGCCTGCAATTAGTGCATGTGTGTATGTGTGTTCGAATGTGTGTACTTGTGGGCTGTGTTTAATTACTGCAGTAGATGGATGCTGTGTGCCCCAGCAGGAGCCTGCAGGAATAGGAGGATCCACAACTGTGCTTGGCACCCACTGACACCTCTACCCACAGTGAGTCAGGGCCAGGACTTGACTTAATTCCTTCCTGTCGAAGGGAAGTAGCCAGATTCTTTTTTTTTTTTACCATAATACCACAAATCCCAGTGTTTGACCTTGTGAACGGAGCACTGATAGGCCAGGATCTGAAGTTTTTGAGAGCAAATGAGGATAAAGTGTGTGTTAGTAAAAATTCCACATAACATTAAGGTACTGATTCAAGCAATTTGATCTGAGTTTCCAAATATCTGGGATATGTCTATTAAAGTAAGAAGGAATGACAGGAACTGGACTGAACAGTAGGAGGTGTGTGAGGATGGTTCAGTTCATGGATTCAAATCCAGCACGGGACATTCACGCAAGCACTGAACTTCAGTACAGTTTTGAGATACTTGCCCCTCATTTGTGAATTTCTGTTTTATGCTACTTTATACATCTATTCTACTACATTTATGTGACAGCTATAGTTCTTGGTTACCTTTCAGATTAAGATTTTGCATAGACTGGCTTATGACCCTCTTACGAGAAGGAAGTGAGTTGTTAGCAATGAGCTCTCTAATAATCTAAATGTCATATATAAATGATTTACAACAAGTTAGCTACTTTGGTTACTTTATACATTTAGCTAATAAAATACTGGACTTTTACTTGTAATAGAGTATTTTAGACATCATGATACTGGTCCTCTTCATTAAGTAAAAGATCTGGGTACTTTTTCTATGACTGCCACTGGGGCACGTGTTATCACCTTGTCCATTTCCTTATTTGTTCTTACCCATACCCCCCCCCACTTTTCTCCTACCCTGATAAAACCAGTTAATAAAATGCTCACAATCTCTGAAAAATTTCTTTTGTAGGAAAGCAGTTGTTCTCCAGATTATATGCTGAAAAAACATTAAATACCTCTCTGTCAGTAGAAAGCGCATTTTTAGAAATGCAGGTGTAAAAATACATTTTAGGATTGTACTATGTATAGTTCTCAATTTTGAGTGCATGTATCAACAGGCTGATGGAATTACAGACACCAACAATAACACTAGTGTGCAAACTGTACACAGAAATTCCAGATGGTACGCTACCAAAGGAGTTCATGTCCTCAGCATAGTGAAAACAAAATTCACCCCCAGACACCCTCCCCCTGTCTCTCATTTGTCTCCCTATCTCTCTGTTTTTGTTTAATAAAATCATGCTTGCTCATCAGCAGAGGAGGTCGGGCGTCTGCAGCAGTAGCAGCAGCAGCAGCTCCCTTGGGGGCACGGTGGTGATGGGCTTGGCTCGGTCTGTGCCGCCGCTGTCGGTCTGTAGTGAATGCAAATGAGGCTGTGCTCTCTCTGAAATACTCTGTGTATAAACCCAGGCACTAACTCTATCTCTCAATATCACACTGTCTCCCTTACTGTCTCTTGTCCCATCTATCTCAAGGTCCTGAGGGTACACACGCCACCCTCCACCTTTGTTTAAATCATGATAACACGGTGCACTTAGCGCTCAGATGTCACACACACACACACACACCCACACAGCTGCAATGGTGGCTTTATTACACCATAGGCATGTACATTAAAGATACCAGACTGTGCTCATGCACGTCATGAATAGTTTCTGACACAGTGCTGCACTGGACTGCACTGAAGGTTGCTCCCCAAACCAGGCCTCCCAGTGTATCATATTGTATGTAAAATGTGCTCATAATTGATGAGACCTTCTTGTGTTTTCATCACTGAATCCCAGACAGCAGAGTGCTTTGTCCCATGCCGTATTTCATCAGGTTCAAGGACTGAAACGTCCACTTAAGACAGCGAAAATGGGGCCGTTACCTCCACACCACGCCTCTTTACCTTCAATTGAGTCCTTGATTGGATTTGAATGCTCGCATTAGCTGAAAGCAAGTAGACCTCTCAAGCATGAATAGCTCGTCTTGGTATGGAGAAAATATATTAAACTTTGGATGATTGTTTATGGCTCATTAATAAGCGAGTGCGATTATTTGTTCACAAATCTCCTATCTCCAGTAGGCCTAACCTCCACCTTAGTTTAATTATCTTGTTTATCGGCTGTTCCATGCTAATTTGAAGTGTAAAGCAGGCTTCCTAATGATGTTGTGAGCTGGATCGCTCTGAAGCTCCTCTACCAGTAGGATGGATACCATTTGTTTTTCTCAGTCATTAAACAGATAATCTTATGTTGATTGCCAAAAGCTAATTACAGTAGCCACTGCTGGAGGTTTTTTTTTTCTGTGCCGTATAGAATAAAACGGCCATATAGGTAGAGCTGAAGAGCTTTTTTTTTTTTTTTTGGGGCGGTGCAGGCCTGCTGTTCCCCTTTCCATATTTTCTCCTTAATCCTCATAAATTATTGTTTCCAGAAGAAAAGGAAAGCATACAGTGTTCTTATTCACTGCTGCTTATCAACACTGCAGACTTGACTGACCTTGCATCCCGGAGATTTTTTTTTTTTTTTTTTTTTTTTTAAAGCTGAACCCACAGGACCTTTGTGCTCAGGAAGACTAAAACAAGAATCAACTATTTATGGCTGTGCAGATTCTGTAATACAACATGACACAAGGAAAGCATATTGCAGATGAAAAACCTTGTTTCGTCTCCCAGCTGCTGGATATTGAGAGTATAAATTACAGGTTGGAGCCACAATATTTTTCTATGTAGAGTTTTTGTAATGTAAAAGTTTAAAGAGGACATTTTTTTCTGCATCACTCTAAAGGTCTATTTGCCTTTGTTGCTTAAAACCTTGTGATATGAGCCTTCCAGTTGAGGCAAAAGATCCTTTATGGTTCAAGAAGTTGTGTGAGCTCTAAAATATGATCTTGTCCTTGTACAGAGTATGTTCGTCCACACCAGTCTTGATGATGGGACTGATGACATTAGGAGTGACCTCCAGCCGCACTTGGAAAAACATCGCCGCTGAAAATGAAACTGAGAGAGACAGAATAAGCGGAGGGAGATGATGCAGCTATGGCCTTTGACTATGACTTCTACTTCTATCTATTCTTTATGCGTCCAAGTCAAACTGTAAAGTCGCTGATAGAAACTGTAAAGAACCAGTGAGTGTATGAGTGTAGCACAGCTGAGCAGTACTGAACAGAATCAAAGAAATGTGCTGTGACACTGATTTGTTAAAAATCCTCAGTGCTGAAATTTCACAAATAAAAGAGTCGGTTCCTCCAAGGTGTCAAGATCGTGATGCACCCTCACAGAGCACTTTATTAGGAACACCATGTTAACACGTGGTAGTTTCCTCCCTTTGCTCTCACACGGTCCCAGTTCTTTGTGGCAAGATGTTGGAAACCTTCCTCTGAGATTCTGGTTCATGTTGACTTGATTGCATCACATCATTCCTGCAGGTCTGTCAGCTGCACATTCAAGCTGCCAATCTCCTGTTCCATCACATCCCGAAGGTGGTCTACTAGATTCAGGTCTGGAGACTGTGGAGGTCACTGAAGTTCACTGAACTCACTGTCATGTTCATGAAACCAGTTAGAGACGACTTTAGCTCTGTGACATGAAGGGATGAACATGGTCAGCAACAATACTCAGACACACTGTGACATTCAGACCATGGTTGATTGGTATTAAGGCCCAAAGAGAAGCAAGAAAACATTCCCCACACCATCACACCACCACTGTTAAAGCTCATTCAAATACAGTTTCCCCCTTTTTTCCCCCTGACCCAGCTTCAGATTGGGGAAATGATATTATTTCACACTATTCTCCACTGCTACACACACATACATATATACTTCTGGATCAGCTTGTCTCAGCTCTTCATTGAAGCTTCAGGATGTTTATACTGAGTGAAATACTCGTGGAAATATTCTAGATCTTTTCTGCATCATTTCATAACATTTTCAACAAACTTCATCCTGACACACTTGATCTCTGACATGCCTCGTTGGAAACTTCAGCTCTGTATTTCCAGGTTAGGTTCTGTGGGTTTGAGAAGTGTTTGACTGCACAGGGTGTGCAATGACTGGCACACCAGCAGGTCACTGAGATTTATAGAGTTTACGTGACGACAGCTAAAATCATGTGCTTGAAACATGAATTCAACACATTATCTCATAAGTGTCAGACTTTTATAAATTAAATGTTTAATTGCTCAGTGACTTTCCTTTTAATCCATTTTCAAGTGTATATATTTTTATGTGTTTGACAGAAAAAAATTGTGTGACTGGACCATTTGCTCTAATAGAAGGTTATCCTACTAATGAGAAATAGATATTATTTTGCTTAGTCAGGACTTTAAACAAAGATTAAGGGCTACAAATTTTTTTTAATGGACTTCTGAAACACATGCAGACTGTGTATTGTGAAGTACACTGTGTTGTAACATCTGTACTTTTTCCAAAACAAAATCCAGAGAGCGCGCATCCTGTGTAGACACGGTTATTGAATCTCTCCTCTTAGTCATCAGCATCTGTTTCCTGCGGTCCTCCTTGAATGTCTGCGGTTACTTCAGGACATCCACTGACAGCCATTCATCCTGGGAGAAGTCTTTCTTAACTGTACACACTGAAGACATTTTTTCCATGTCTCTGTATCCCTTTCTTTTCCATTCTGTTTGTATTTCATCCATTCATCCCCCCGCTTCAACCCATCTCTGCCTATACCATTTTTTTTTTATCATAGTTGTTGTTATTGCTTTTGGCCTCAGCTGTGGTGGTAGATATCTCTGAGATAACAGTTTACCCTATCTCTCCTCCTCCATCCTCAGGGACAAACACAGACTGATGCTCCAAGCCCTGGAAAACACTGGCTAACAGGATTGTAAGCATTCCTGTTAGTGTAGCTTACCTCTGTTACAGATGAAGACTACTTAGTGCATTTACATTGTAAGATGAATCACACGAACCAGGATGGATTTGGAATGCATCCCAGTAATTGAAGAGGGAGGATAAAGCTTCCTTGTGGGTTAACTGGTTGTGTAGAGGAATGCAGTTATATACTGTACAGGAGTGCTGCACTGCTGTATAAATAGTCAGAGGTTGCGTGTGTGTTTGCAAATGAGCCCACACAGCAAAAATTGAGCGAATTAGGTGTGTGCATGTGTACTTCTGTGAACTTGCACTTGCATTTGTCTTTGCACCTGTGTGTGTGTGTGTGTGTGTGCGTGTGCGTGCGTGCGTGTGTGCGTGCGTGTGTGCGCGCATGAGACTGACTTCTCTCGCCTGGCTGTGTTTGTGTAAGCTGAATGTTGTTGCCTCTGAGACCTGGCCCATCCAGCGCCTCCAGCTGTGGGCTTTAACCCAGGATGCTGTGGGCTCTGAGACCCACCACATCAAATACACACACACACACACACACACTCACACACACAAATACACGTGCATGCATCTCTAAACACACATCTTAAGCTCTAATTTATGCAATCACTGGTCTCAATTTACATATATTACCATAGATCATACATGTTGAAGCTGCTTGCAAGGTCACTGCTGAAACGTTGCCTGTTATTTAAACTGGAGGATAACATGTATGATGGCTTCAGTAGTGTAGCCTTGATTTATTTCAGGCACTAGTGCTATAGAGTGTTAGATTTTCTGAAACTCTTTATCACTGTATCCTATATTCCTGCGTATTCGCTGGTACCTGCTCTAACCGCTCACGCAGACTTGTGAAATGCATGGACCTCATTCTGTGACATAATTGCAGGGTGCACCAGCAAAGATGTCTCTCTTAGCATAAGAGCCCTAAATGCTAAACAATAGATCTACTGTTTTCTCTGTGGAGGTATGTAGTGGCATGTGAGCTGGTGAAAATGGGAGTGGGCTGGAGCCAGTGATGTCTCCCTTTTTCCTCTTTTCCTGTCCCTGCCTCCCTCCCTCTCAGCTGGTTGATATGCATTTCATTAGACGGCCTGATATTGGAGAACCATGCTCTTTTGGCTCATCTTCTCCCTTCGCAGCAGAGCGACTCCCTCCAGGATCGGATGTAATGATTCTCAGAGATGGCAGCAGGTCCAAGCCCACTTCCTACTTTGCAATCCAGCCACAAAGAAAGCTGTAGATAATTCACCTCTCCTCACTCCCCTGTCTCTAACTGAGATGGATGCAGACAAGCTTTTCTGTACTTTTCATTGTGTATGTGTGTGTGTGTGTGTGTGTGTGTGTGTGTGTGTGTACGAGTTCTGTGTAGGAGGAGTGCCTTAAGCAAGAAATGGATTGGACTGTGTCTTTAGACTGGGCCCGGTGAGGCAGGCAGAGAGTATAATCTGATTTAAAGCATGTCAAGGATTGTGAATAATTTCCTCATTACCCCCACCCCTCCCGTCATTTTCAGGGCATATTTAATTTAACAAGAAGAGGGAGAGGGCTTGCGTGCATATGTATGTGTGTGTGTAGATATGCGTGTATGTGTGTGTGTATTTGTGCATGTGTCTTTGTGTGTATGTCACGTCTACGCTGAAGACTGTCTCCTATCTTGCCGCTCGAGGAGGAAAGAATTACTCCTTGCATACTCTCTCTCTCTCTCCGTCTCTCACTTTGCTTCTCTCTCTCCGACCCCCTGAGAGCTACAGCTGTCACAGTGTCACTTTTCCCATCCATAATTGAGGAGTGCGCACTGCACAAAGCCCATGAAACCATGTCAACCACTTCCAGTTGCTCCTGTTAAATAATCAGGCAGAACCAACAGTGCCAGGGGGGAATCTGCCTGTGCAGCTGCCTGTATCACTGGCTTGAGCAATCAGTCCTCAACTCACCAGCTCCTCTGTCTTCTCCACCAGCTCCTACCTCCACCCCCAGCACCCCTCCCACACACACACACACACACACACTTTTATTCTCCTCCCCAAAAACACATACGCACACACTCCAGCTGCCCAGCTGCTAAACTTGTCCAGTCAGACCTGGGTCACAGTGTCATGACAAGGATGAACGCCGGCTTTGATTTGCTGTCAGGTAACAGAGGTGGAAGTGGGAGTGGCCAATCCAGGTTGACCTGAGCAAGACTAACAGTCCACAGCCATGCTAGCAGCTTTGTGAGGCTGCACAGTCTGTTCCTGTTTATCAAGTACAGTGTTTACCATCCTACATTTGTAACATTTGCTAATTAGCACTAAGCACAAAGTATAGCTGAGACTCATGGGAATGCATTGAACAAAGTATTAAGAATTATAAGGAGAGTTTTTGCAAATCACCCTCTGGGAACCATGAATGTACCAAATTTCATGTCAATTTATTCGATAGTTACCCAGATGTTTTGCTTCAAACCAGAAATGCCAATATATCAGATGTCTTCACTGCTGCTCTAACAAAGATAAGTGTAAGTGGAATTAAGTTGCTCTTTGTATCTTCAGACAGCGCGATCTGCAGAGGTGTTTGTCATTTTTGTCAAATGGAATTTGTGACAATTAGATCACTATTAGCACCTTGGTTAGGGAGCCACAGAGTACTAGGAGGTGTTTTTTCTTTTTTTTTCACCTCTCATTTATCCGCTGCCTATCTTCCTTCCCCCTACCTGCATCTCTTTCCCTTTCTCTCTCTCTCTCTCTCTCTCTCTCTCTCTCTCTCTCTCTCTCTCTGTTCCCATTTCCTTCACCCCCGCCCCTCTTCTCTCCCGACCCCTCCTCTCTTTCTCTCTCCTGATGGCAGATTCTGGCTGGCATCTCACAGTGTCAGGAATCAAAGAAGGCGGACAGCTCCCAGGAAGGCATACAGCGTGCTGTGTAACAGGCGCCAAGCTCTCACCCTCACCCCCACACCCTTTCCTGGGTCTCTGTATAATTAAACATCACCACCTTCACCACTGAACTGCAATGACTCACACTGTTCGCAGATACAGCATCCGTTACAATAATGCTTCCTACCCTGATGATTATTAGACACACGCTTCACTCTCACAGTGAGCTGGCATACAGGAGTGATTGTGAAGACAGGAAAAAAAAAAAAAAAAAGTTGGTTAAGATGCCGTGCAGTTTAGCTGAACATAAAAGCAGACCTTCAAAACTACAGAGAACAGCTTACATTTAGAAAATAAGCGGTGCTGCCAGAATTGAAATGATACAGTAGCTTACATACAGAAATTGTTCTGTGTGTGTGTCTGTGCTGTGTGATCAAAAGAGCTGTCTGGAAATGTACACCCTCTAAAGAAAGGTAGAGTATAGTGAGGCTTAGTAATGAAAGATCTGTAATTACTGTGTGGTGAACAGTAATGGTAACCTCCCACTCTACAGGCGTTTGACAGCCATACTGCTCTCCAGGGAGCGTGGATTTCTTTATATAAAATGGCTCTCCTCTCTAATCCAAGTCCTATAGGAGCTGAGATATACTGTGCCAGGCCCAGTTGTGAATTTTCAGTGGACACAAACTGGGTAGGACACTGGGGAAGTCTGGTGTTGAGATAGCCGCCCCTCCATCCTCGGTACAAATCCTGTAAGGCATCACACAGTTGGCCTCAGAGAAAGCAGTAAGGGTGAGATTCCTGGTACGTGATCAAGAGTGCCTTATCAGACTTGTATTACTTACCGGACTGCTTACTAAACATTGTTTTTATTAATGGTTATAACTTTATTTTATCAAACTGTAATTGGTTAGTAATGAGTTATAATAAAAACAATATGGGTTGTGAAAAAACCCTTTAGTTTGTATTTATCTTCCTCTATTAGTTTTATTCATCACACAGGACGACAACTCAAATACACAATCCAACTATTGCACAGTGTCCACACCAACATTCTTTCACTTGATTGACAGTTATGTACAACTCACTGAAGGATAGGTTCATATTATTTTCAAGTCTGTCTATCTTAATACAGTACCCACTTACCCATATGTACATTGAGAGGTTTTGAGTGCTGTATTCATTCCTCCTGTCTATGCTGCCTATGAAAGAAATCCTTCATAATGTGATTCAACAGAAAGAGGTGAGAGACAAATTCCACAGTTGTGCAAACCTCGGCAATGTAAGACAAATCAAGTGACTTTCTTATTAACTGGTGTGCGTCCAATCAAGACTGCAGTGAAGCATGTAGTGAGTTATTAATCCTGGCCATTATTACCAATTAATAAAATTACCTGTTACACTTCATAGTGTAACAGGTAAAAAAAGTAGATCTTAGTCTTGGGCTTTTTAGGATATGAACAAAGATAATTCAAAGTGAAGTGAAATTCTGATTTGCTTTGTGCCAGTAGCGTACTTGGCCTTAATTTTAAAAGGTCATTATTTTGTGTCTCTGGCACAGTGACAAAAAATAGTACCATTATACAGTATTGTTTACAAGCTCAGTATATGTCAGGAGCATTGTGGTGTTATTTTGTTTATTCTCAGTACAAACCCACCCGGACGCTCATACTACAACCACAGTCCTCTGCTGCTGGTGAATGAGCACAGGTGTGAATGACACAGGTGTGTCAGTATTTAGAGCCCTGCTTAAAATGCACATTGCACATATTTTCTGAGAGAGTGAGGAACATTATTCGTTCACTTTTCCAAACCATCTTTTTCCAGCTGGTCCTCAGAATTGAACCAGCAACCTGTCAGCTATGAACCCACTTCAGTCACACACAGAGGCTACTGTGTTTGGTCCGAGTGTTGGCTCACACACAGACATCTGAGTGATCTTTGATGTCGCTGTAATAATACCTTTGACTCCACTGTTTTCATATTCCTAACAGTACTGCAAGGGTGCTACTGTCCGTGGGCAATGAATTCCTCTGTGATCCACTCCTGTACGTAACCTGAATGATGATGTCTGGGCCACAGTGCCTCTCTGCCGAGCCACTGCTTTGTTGTTATTTGCAGTGACACATGCAGGCACTGGTAAAGGTCAATGGCTTCTCCCATAGAGGAAAATAAGAGAACCTCTGGATCATAACATCTGCATATCTATGAGCCAGGACGAGTGGCTGTGACTCGCTGCCGTGGATTTATTGACTAGTGTACGAGTCTAAATGGGGAGTCATAATTGTGTGGAGACGAAGGAATCCAAGCAGACTACATTATGTTAATGTGGCGTCTGCTGGAAGAGAAGAAAGGACTATGTATTTGCGTTTTCCTGCCACTCAGAGGCTGCATCTCATGAAAGCAGTCAGTTTCAAGGTTTTCACTCTCTGTATGTACTAACCAGAGCTATTCATAGCTTTGATTGCCCCCGAGCAGAGCTTTGTATGTGTGACTGACTTACCAAACTGTGCAAGATGCAATATGTCTGAGCAATTTTTTTTTTTTTTACCTGAGTGTGTGAGAGAGAGTTTTAAATAATTAGTTAATTTTTAGCTGTTCTCTTCAGGAGTTAAGAGTAATATTAACTCAGTCCTGCTGAAGACTGTGTGTGTTCTACTAGCTGGAGCGACTCTGTACAAAGCAGAGCCCTGTTGAAGCAGCCAGCACCTATGAGTCGACCTCTGGCTTGCTGAATGTTACTCTGCGTTTCCCACACAGACCCTGGGAGTTTTGTTTCTTCAGCAATGACTGGAAGGCCGCTGCTGTCTCCAAGCCTGTCAGTCCTCATTACTGGGTGAAATGGAGTAAACTGATTGGAAAGAATTTGTTATTTTCTCAGAATGAAAGAGCTAACTCCCCGGGAACGGATCTCACAGTATACAGTGTTCATCTGTTCAGTTGTTTGTGTGAGGCCTGTACTGTGTAATGGTGTGTACATGTGGACAACATAAAAAGACCATATGAGAAAATAATGTCAAACGTGTACAAAAGAGCAAACTTAAAGCTCTCACATGATGAGGAGCAGGAGTGAAGTGGAGTTTGATAAAAAGCCTTTCATGAAACAATATTAAAAAAACAAAAACAAAACAGAAACAGCCAGTATGACAAATAACAAAATATTTTAAAGACACACGCACACACTCCTCCAAAGAGAGATTTTATCTTTTAAACTTGATGAGGAAAATGATTTCAGACCCTTTTTGAAACAAAATATTCATATTGCATCACAGGATGTTTTTCATTCACATCACTTCTTGTTCTTTTTTTCATTTCTTTGTGAGTTTTAGGGAAGTACTCCTTGCATGGTGCTCATTATCTCCCACCTGTTGTCCCAATTATCCACTCAAGACACACCTCTGAATGACTGCAGACAAAGGTCAGGCTCAGATAGTCTCCTGATTTTAACTGTCCAACACCACCCTTTGTTTTTAGATTTTTTTTTTCTCAAGCACAGCAGTTTGTTGCATGCATCCTAGGATTTTCTCACTGTGTACACCACTGTCTTTTTGGACTTGGTACATTGTCATTTTTGAGGCTGTTATTGGATTTCACCCTGTTATTTTCCACCCACTGCTGAGGAGGTGGATGGAATTTAGCAGGAACGTCTTGTTTTGGTGATCCCTTGTAGATGGACGTCGTAGCTGCTGTATAAAAAGACTCTGAAGCTCCAACTGCTGATTCTTATGCTCAAACCTTTAAACTTGGCCATCAGTTTCAAAAGTCTTAAAGTTTTCACCTGACACTGATTTCACATGTGCTGATACACAGGTGTATCATCTACATTTCCTCTGAGGATTAGTTGAAGTGTGGTCTGCTCAATAAAAGGCAGATTGGGATTAACATTTTATTGTGCGATTAAGAGAAAAAGATTGTGTTGGTATGTCACATGCCGAACAGAGCACAAATGTACATGCACAGTGCACGAACAAATATTCTGCAGTTTATGGGAAAGCCTCTTTACACGCTGTTTCACTGCCAAGCAGTAGACAAGCTACTTCTGTATGCCATGTGTGGGATTAGAAGTGACATGGCGGTGGATGGAGGGGATGTCATGCTCCGATGTTGTTTGTGTGTCTGTGGATGATCACTCTGTAGATCAGGAGGCTGAGCTTATATCTAAGTGTTATTTAGAGGTCAAGCTGTATATCATGAGGACTGCCGCAGGGGCCTTGCAAAACACGATGATAATCTGAGTCTGAAGTGTTTATTCAGACCGTGGGGATAATATCTGAATATCACATAACGTCCAGAGCTTTCTCTTTACAGCTTCTTCTCTCCTCGTGTATTTCTCTCAGGCATACATTTCTCATCCTAACAAGGCAGTTTATGGGCATTATTTTGCTCCACACAGTGATGCTTTCTTGTTGTTGTGTGTTCTTAATGATTTTCTTGTGTTTTCATTGGCCCACTAGTCAGTGTGTCCTTGACTCTGTCAGCTGCTTAGCTGCCTGGAGAACATAATGTAATCCTTTGCATGTGTGTGTGTGTGTGTGTGTGCGTGCGTGCGTGCGTGTGTGTGTGATGTGTTTTCGAGAGAAAGCTATCTATCTATATGGAGTTTGTATGCATGTATTATATGTTAATCTTTTGTTTCTGTGTTTGTGTGTCTGTACTGTGTGTGCAGGCAGTGCAGCAACCCCGTCCTCTACCACTACAGCACAGGCGGCCCAGGCCCCGCTCCTCAGACATCTTGTGCGTCTCTGGTGAGTAATCAGGTAATTGATCATGGAGACAGGTAATTATTCCTGTGCCAAGCTCACTGGCAAATGAAAAGTCCGGCAAAAAGCATCCGTCTCATCCAACACAGCCTGGAGTAAGGGGACAAGAGAAGAGTAAAAATGGGACTCTGGGACGATAGATGGCCAAACGAACAGGTCTTAAATCACAAGCGAGGTTTTTTAGCCTGTTTAGTCTTGGCGCATTAGAGAGGTGTGGGTTCCAGATGTTCATAACTACAGCCCTAGATGCAGGAACAAACATGGTGATTAAAAGGAGAAATGCTTTGTTAATTTAGAAGAGATTTTTGTTTAGTAACTAGAAAATCCCCCACTAAATCCCATGGTCACACTTTGGAAGTTTGAATAGGAGTCTGAGATTGTATCTGCAGCAAACCAGTGATTCAAACATTTCACTGGTAATATAGCATGTTTTACTTGGGCCTGCACTCTGTAGGCTGTAAAAGGTGAGCTACTGTCGGCGTGACAAAGTGCTTACAGGCAGAATTTTTACCTCCCCCTGCCTACATCTGTGATCTAGATTGCTTGCTTCATTGGTGTCATTTAGGTTTGTTCTGGAGCAGTGAGTAAACCAATCTTCTTACATACACCCCTGTCTGCAGTTTGCTTTGATTTATGAACAGGGAATAACCCAGCCGAACTTGAGGCTCATTTGTCACCTGTCATTAAGATGTACTGGTAAGGTGTTTTCCTGTTACAAATAGGCCCCCTCAGCCCCCTCTGTAGTTGTGCTGTTGCTGCTACTTCTGGGCCTGTGCTGTGGAGAGCAGCGGAGGAAGAAGAAGAAGAAGAAGAAGAAAAGAGAGGAGCCTCGCTGCCTCTCCAGATGTGTGCAGCTCACACAGAGGGAAAGGGTATTATGTGTTGTCCAGTTTGTCTGGCGTAATTGCATCGCCGTCTACACCAGAAGATCTCGTTCCCCTCACGGCGATCACTCATTGTCATTTTTCATCTTTGCGAGTGAGCGTGCAGTGCCTTTTCTCCTCTCTTCACCCTCCCCCTCCCTCCTTCCTCACGCACCCCTCCACTGCTCGCAGAAGTGGTTGCGCTCTTGTGGGCTGAAACTCCCACTGGAGACAGACACTTATTTGGCTCCAGGATAAAGCTAGATGTGTGCTGAATTGAAATGCTAAGTCTAGCATGAAACTCTGGGGCCATGGGAGACTAATCAGTTGTTGAAAGGCAAATAAATAAATAAATGCGAACTGCAAATCTAATTTAGCCCGGACGTATGCTTCTGCATTTTGTGAGCCTGACTGCTGCTGAAACCTTAGTTGTAAAACACAAGCAAGTGCATGAGGTTTTTGCTCCCCTTTTTTTCTGTGTGGAGGTATGGAGGCATGGGGAGAGGGATAGGAAGGGACATTGGAGGTGCCATGGAGGTGAAGGAGGGGGGAGGACGGGTGACACTGGCTGAATGAGTGAGGCTGAGAGAGGCATAGTTGCAGATTTGTCCTTAAATATGTATTTACTTCAGCGGAGATCCCTCTAAACACGCCATAAACTGACATTCAGTTGGTGTCCTCCAAACTGTATGGGGGGGTTGAAAAAGAGAGACACACAAAGGGAGAGACACATGCAGACAGAGAAAGAGTGTAAGAGAGAATGTGTTTGACAGGAATAAGAAAAAGGCAGGAGAAGTTGTCTGAGGGGGGAACTGAGCCGACAAACCAGTTAATGTAGCTTTAATCAAACGTGCAAGTGTTAAATATTCAGGAAGTAAAGAATGACAGAGAACCTGAAATATGATTGCGAGCATTGTTAACCAAATGTAGCTTCTGATCTTTCAGATTTTTCTTTCTTGTGACAGCAAAATTGAAGCTACTGTTCCAGGAGTGAAATAACTGGAGCATGTTTGACAGCTAAGATTACACATAGCTACACAGCTAACACTCATTAATATCTGAGCCTAATTATAGCATTCTGAATTGAACTTGTAAGCTTAACAGTCAGTCTATTTCCAGAGGGTCTGTCAGTGTGTGTTCATTTACCTGTTCACACAGCGAAGAGGTGTTACGATGACTAGTAACAGACTTACATAAGGGCACAACTTGTCGAAGTGGCTTTTAAAGAAATAGTGCAGAGATTCCTAATACTACAATAGGAATGTTAATGTGTTTAGCTCTAATCACAAAGCACAGCTGAGGCTCATGGGAATCCCAGTGTCACCAAAGTGACCAAAGAGTCATCCTCTGGTGACCATGAATGTCTGTATAAACTGTCATGGTGGTGGTGGTTGACCAATCTACCAACCAGCAGACTGACGTTGCCATCCCCCTGCAAAAAAAACTCTTGTAATGCACTGAAAACCACAGTGCATGGTATAAAAGGAGGATTAGAGCGAGAGTATCCCATGTTTAAACGCGATATTAACACATAAATATCAGTAGCCTGTTGTCTCTGCAGGGTAGGTTGACTACCAGCCATTGCATCAATCATTTCTGTCAATTTTGTGGGTGTAGACGTGTCTTGTTGACAAAGGCTGTGGCTTGTCAAGCAGAGGGGTGAGCAGAATGTTTGCACATTGTGGATAATCCTGAGATCACACAAGCTACAGACAAGTGTGCTTGTGCCCTTGAGTCGGCTTCCACTGTTCTGAGATCAGTTATCATATTGCACACATTACTATGTTTGTGCAGACGTGTGTGGCAACTGTACTTGCAAATTGAAAAATTACAGAATAACAGTCTTTTCTTCCTAAGGCTTAAGAGGTAGCAGCAGCAGCAAGTAAACGAGCAAATTACTCTTTGATTTCTCATCTCAAAAAGCTATAGGCTGTCTTACTGATCACCTTTGTCAATATGTGTTTAACAACAAGGAGCTAGGGTGTATTATGGAGCAGCTTTTGATAACTCCTTTTACAAGGAAAGCTTTCACAAAAAAGATGGTAAATATTTTAAAGCTTACCATAGAAGTTTTTTTTTTTTTTTTTTTAAAGATTTTCCTTCTATACTGCACCTTTGATATGTTTACTGTGAGTTTAAAAGAATACTCCAAATACTTCTTCACCCAGGAAGGAGTGCAGAAAGGTGAAGATGTCCAAGCAGAGAGCAGCAAGATTCAGGAGAGACTTTGAGCACATGAAAGACAGGCAGCACAAAATCATGAGACAGGACAGGCCATGAATTTAAGTAGCGGAGGGGTGTAGTTGGTTTTACAGCTCTGCTTGCCTATCTGTAACAGTCACTGCACGCCACTGATTTATATTTGTGTGGCACAGGAGACGTCTCATAAGATGCTCATAAGCAAATAAAGCTCATAAGCTTTATTTGTTTTCAAGAAATTGCTTCCCCCACTCAATATACAGTACCTTAATTATTCCATTGCATCACAATGCTGCAAAGAAATAAAGTTTTTTCCATTTATAGAGAAATCAATGGGGGGAATACAACCTGGAAAAAAAACAACAACCAAGCATCAGAATGTTATCAAATATCTATTTTTATCACCTGCAATTTTAAGGTTCTGTTGTCACAATTTGGAGCAGTGTTTCTGGTGTTCATTTATTTCCAGGTGTTAGTTTTCTTATTTCCAGTATCACTCCAAAAGGTATCAAGTCAAGTTGAAGTTCATTTTATTCCTGCATTGTGCATTGATTTGACTGCATCCTGACTCACAGGTAGTTCTAAAAGTAATTGCATGCAAGATTGTCAGAAAATGTCCACGTCCTAAAAAAAAAAAAGGTGTGAAAAACATTTCACCTAAATGATTTAGCTCTTACTCTGCTCCTCTAAGGTTTCTTCATCTGTTTCTACAGGAACATAGTCAGTGTTGAATATCTACAGTCACCATTGTGACTACAGACCTGCAATTTGTAATTTAAGCAGTAAAATTTGTCAGTTTGGCTCATTTAAAGCTTTAAAATCAATACAGTCTTGACTTATAATCCCTTCTGTTAATATCTATCTTCCTGCCCCCTCATGTTTTTTTTTGTTCTTTTTTTTTGTTTTTTTGCTTTAGGATGTTTACCTCCTCTTACTTTGAAAATTCTTAAGAAGACAGATCAAGGAATGCTGTGCCTTTTTTTTTTTGTTTGTTTGTTTAAAAAAGTCTCTGTCAGTCGAAGTCACAAAGTCACAGTGAGAAGCACTGTCACTCTTTCCCTCAGTACTGGTCTGATTTAACACTAATACTGGGCTTTTCACTGAAAATATTAGAAGTCCAGTGAGTGAGAGTTTTTAATGTCAGTTTCACAAGGTCAGTTCCTGTTCTGTGAAGGGTTAATCGTGAGCCCAGTGCAGGACGACCTCTCTGACGCTCAGCAGGAGCTCACCCTGATGAACACAGGTAGTGGGTGTTCAGTATGCTCTCTTCTGTGACTGATGGTTAGAAAAACATGGAAATTGCATTCACACACTTGCTGAGAGCTACTTTCCTCCTCCAAGTTGGTTTGATCCCACAAGGTCTACACTAAAAGCTACTGTGGAGTCTCAAAGTACAGTAACAGTAAACGGTGCCCAAACAGCGGTTTTGTTGCTTTCATTCCTCACCAGATGTGGTACCTAACACATTTGATGAGCCCAAAAAGCTTTTCGTTTACTTTTTATTCGTCTGCGTTAGCGACAGCTGTGACCGGGGGCATTATATTTTCTGGTTTTCCGTCCATTCATTTGTCCCATTCTTGTGAACTCGATATTTCAGGAACGCTTTGAGGGAATTTCTTCATATTTGGCACAAACGCTCACTTGGATGTAAATGTTCACTTGAATTTAAACTGCAACTTAACTGGTTGGTGAATTCATTCAACTGTGAGGCGGAAATTCTGGTTTGATGTGTGCAGAAAAATATGGGACTAAATTCTTGTGGTTGAGGCCTGGTTTACATTTAGTCTTCTAAAGTCTTCTAAAGCTGTGCAATTACTGCCACATTTTGACAGCACACATAAAGTCTGTCCACTCTGAGTGATCCTGCAAAAGTGGATGGTATTTCACCCACAGGCGGCGCTGCAGCAACATGATAAAGCTAATAACTGGGACTTTATGAAAGTACAAGCAAAGTTGTTTCCAAAATATATAAGTTACATGCTATTTTTGCAATAACCTCCATTCTTGGCTTTATTTGCAGGGAGGCTGAGGTGCTGTGTTGTTGTTGTTGTTGTTGTTGTTGGTGTTGTTGGTCAGGGTTAAAAGACCACAGAGTGACAGAGAAGTTAACCAGCTCCCACCCCTCATTCATGCTCTACTGAGGCCAGCTCTGACTCATCAGGTCACACACTGCTATGAATCAGAGAGAAAAGGCCAGAGTGAATGACGTGTGCACTGTTTATGTGTACAGTGTGTGTGTGTGTGTGTGTGTAGGTGTGTGTGTGTGTGTCTGTGTGTGGGCAGTGGGTGGGGGTGCCAGGAGGACAATAAAAGGGTTTAATATGTCCTCAAGACCACATCGGCAAGGAGCATCTGTGGCTGATACCACTAGGCAGATGTTTATCTCTAATCAATATGAACACAAAGAGATTACAGCAAAGTCTTACTATCTGTCATCTATTACAGCGTGGCTCCAGTAAATATACTGTAGTTGTCTGCGCTACCTGTTGTTCAACTGACCAGGCAGCTCTGAGATTCAGTGGCAGTGGTCCAGTCAAAGCTGCGGTGATGATAATGAGGCTAAAGCTCAGTCGGCTTTGTAAGTGGTATCATGAAAGCATTCAAACTTGTAAGAGCATATCTGATTTGCAAACCGAATACCCTCAGCCGAAACTCAGTCTTTCAACTGTATATATGTGTAAAGTATATTAAGCAGCGAATGATCACTTACAGTGTGTAAACAGGCCTTTTTGCATCTGTCACAAGCTGTAGATAAACTGACAGAACGATAACTTATTCCTTATTTTCATTCAGTCTGCAGTCATCTTCAGATCAGGGTGATACAAGCTTTAAAAAAATCTTACTGCTGTAAACGTGCTGAGCTTTTCACACTCCTTTTTTTTTCATGAATAAGGAGAAAGTTCACGTGATCAAGAGTGGCAATTTGAAAACTTGCATTCTTAAAATGAACTTGTCTTTTTTTTTTTTTTTTAGATACTGGACACCGTGGTTGTTAAAACAGTGACATAAGATAACACATCCAATCTGAGAGTCTGAACATCTGTCTGATAAATCCCATTCAGCGAGCTGATCATACACATCGTGCCAACCATATTGCCCCTCTGAACAAGACACTCTACACAGTAAATGTAAGACACAGATGCAGACATGCATAATGCATTAGTCTTGAGCAAGTGTTCACATTGCCATGTGAGTGTGCTATACTGAGAGTATTTATGGCATATTGTACAGTGAATGGTGAATCCAAATACACATATGCACACATGCACACGTTGGATGTAAACCGACGCACACACGCCTGCAGACACACACCGAACAGTCTTCTCTTCTTGGCAGCGTGTAACGTGTACCTCACTACCAGCTTGGCTTGCTTTGAGCAGGTAATGACATGTACAGAGTGTTATTGGATGCACTAATAGAAACGAAGACTACAGTCGCTCACAAGATTGTGTCAGTTTTATTCAGCGTTAATAATGAGTAGTCATTGCTGTGCTGTTCTTTACATCCGGATTTACAACAGTAATGCATTTATTGATCACAGAGCAGGGGAGGACACTGTATCTGTTGGTATTCTCTATTGGGAAGAGCCTGTTTACAGAGACCTTGGTTGCTGCACTTGGTAAACTTATTGACCAGTAACTGGCATGTTCAAATAAACCCTACTCATGAATATTGACCGACGTCCCATAAAATATTGACGAGTGTGCTGTGCTGGATCCTTGGTTGTGTGTTGTTTGCTTGTTTCCCTGCGGGTGCATGCAAGGATAGAACTCTTTTAAAATGTATTTACATGAATGTTACAGTCTTCTGTAAATAGTCTAAAAGCCATTCCTTACCTAAACTAAAAGATAAAGACTAATTCATCATTCATTTTATTTAGCCATGGTATGGCTAGAACCTGGTGACAACCTGTAAAACCTCCAACGAATCATCAATTTGTCAAATTTTTCTTTGTGTTATTGTAAAGTTTAGAGAACGTTCCAGACCATGGATATAAATGGATATAGACATAAATATAGTTTGTGACAGAAGCAAAAGCCACGTGATATAGACTCTGATCAGATGAGGGCTTTGAATGTTTTATGATACATACTGTATTTATAATAGACAATTTTGTGATGTGTATATCCTAAATGTATGCAGTACATTACATAATGACCATATTTCAATGACTTGTTTCACAACCTACTTGTGAGTTGCCTTGACTTGGGGCGTTGCACTGGAGCTTAGACCTTGACATTTATGAGCTGGAAATTGAATTGAGACTCAGACCTCACAAGTTAAGCGACTCAGACAAGGGTCATTGTGTCTCACATCTGTTGTTTGTTTGAAATAGAGGTTGGCGATATCCATCAATCACAGCGCTACTTTAATTTACACATTTCTGCAAGTGTTGCATTTTTTACAGCATGATCAACTAATGTAATGAGCTCAGTGCAGGAAGCGAGGGGGTGAGGTTGGGAGGGCGGGAGTGCTGATTTGCGTTGGTGGCGGTGCTGATGGGGCAATCAAATCCTATCATGGGGAGTGGAGGCCTACTGGGTGGGAAAGAGGCATCTATATCAATCACCTGAGGAGGAGAGGAGAGCACACGCGCTCTGGAGCCTCCTCCATCCCACACACAGCCTCCAATTAAACAATTAGGGGCAAGGGCGCTCTAATTGGAAACATGGTTGGTCCTGCTGCACAAGGGCCTCCACTACATCAACAGCCCTTCAGCCACCATTCTCCATGCCCTTGAGCTGAACTCTAGCATTCCCATTGCTCTGTGTCTCACTGCCCCCCTCCTGCTCCTTCTCCCTCTCTCTCTCTCTCTCTCTCTCTCTCTCTCTCTCTGTCTGCATGTCTCTCTCTCTCTGCTTCTGTTTCTGATCTAATTGCAGCAGTCCATATGGATGGTGGGAAAACTGCAGTGTCTGCAAACCTGGATGTATTTCCTGTGGCTGCTGTGTCCTTTATTATGGCAAAGCTGCCGTGATCCAAGAGTAAGATTGAGGATTGCACTGTACCAATATCTTTGTGTGCATATGTACACCCTGCAGGACCCTGGGTGTAGCCTCGTCCATGTGTCCATTTAATTTCCCTATTTTCAAAGATAGCCACTATCATGATAAATATTCATGCATGCTTTAGGAAAATAACTCAGGCACTGTAAACCTGAATAACTCCACCACCCTGTAACACACAGAGTGAGCGCTGCTTCCTTGGATGTGACCCAGCCCACAGTGTCACCGTGAAGAAAATGACAAAGCACCATGTCACAGAGGAACGCCAGGCATGTTGTAGCCAGTCACCCAGGTCAAACTCCTGACAGCAGGCCAGTTTTATGGTTTTGCTGACTGCTGCTTTTGATAGTGTAATTGTGACAATGATCTCATTCTCTGCCTGGTCTCAAGGAGCTCTGTGCTCAGCCTTATTCCCGGTGGCTGGCAGTCTGGAGGGAGAGGTGGGGGTGCACTTTTCATTAGCTTTCAATTCATATTGAATTTATTAATCCCATGCTGGTTCTGCAGGGTGGAAGGCTGCTTAAGAAGGGGGAAAATATCTTCAATATAGACACCTTTTCCTCCATCTGCTTGCAATGTGTGTGTGAAAGTGTATAAAAGAAGGGAGGGAGGGAGCGGGGAGGGAGGAGGGAGCAAAGGAACCAAGAAGGCGGGAAGGGAGAGGGAGAATAACAACGACAGCCTAACAACAAGGGCTTGTGAAAAGACTGCAGCAGGAAAAAGTGTGTCAGATCATTTACCAGCGGGGATGCGCGACTTCGTCTTTTTAAAGGCAGCAGCCCTGCAGAAAGGCTCTTGTCTAGTCAGCACTGCAACAAAGGCACAGCTATGGCTTTATTTGAGTGCCTGGAATGTTCCTGTGTGCACAGGGGCAGCACCCGAACAACTAACCCTCAGCTCCATCAAGGGAGGGAACACGGGGCTAACCTCAGCCAGACCTCACCCCAGATAGAGAAGCAAAGCAGTGTGGCAACAACTGAGCTGACAAGCACTTCACACTATTTAACCACAGAAGTGATTCAACAAAGAGCAGCTCTCTGCCTAACTGCCTCTGAATAACACTGTTTGACGTCGTTCTGAAGAGACTCATGTTGTAGCGCACTGGTCCTGTTACAAAGCAGGTTGTAGAGCTGGGTTTGAGCAGGTGTCAGCTGACAAAGCACTGAAGTTTATCTATTCCTCGTGAAGACAGGGTACAAGCAGACAGCTGGGTTTTTTTCATGCTGTAATGCCTTGTTGACCTGCAAAGCAAACAGGGCATTAGAATTTTGTGGTTGGAGCACTTGTGGTCTGGTTTGGATGACCCCCTCACTCAGCGAGCCTTCACACGCTCCAGCCCGGCTGCTCAGATGGAAGCTGAGGGCACAGAGCCAGCCTCTCTGCATCCTCAGCCATCTCAGGCTAATGACAAGGGGGCTGTTCCCACTTTGTCACATGAAGAACTCTGAGTCTGTACATATGTGGGAGGGACAGGGAGGTTCCCCTTCAAGTTCAGGCCATGTCAATGCTTTTTACACAGGCAGGAGAATGGTTTACAATGTTGGAGCGAAGCAGAAATTGAAACACTTTAGATGACATTTTCTGCCTATTGAAACATTATTCTGTTCTCTCTCATTATAAACCTGATAAAATACCCTTTTTTTATTGAGCCCCTGACAATCAGCCCACATACTTTATCTGACAGAGATCAGACAATCACAGCAACACTTATACTGAGCCTACCTTTCATTCATTAATTCATAATCAGGTTCCTTGATAGGATCCCCCACTTCATGGCCATTCAAACGAAGCACAGCTTACTCTGCAGTGATCATCAAAAAGAGATGACTGCATCGTTCAGTCATTTAAAATCAGGTAACATTTCCCTAATGTGGCTTGTATGAGTAGAGTGTTTCATGCTTCGTGTTTTACTGGGTTAAAATGAAAACTGTATATTCATGGTGAACATACACAGCAATGCAATGCCAAAACACATTATAGCAATAGTGTCCCAGTGATACAATGATAATTTCACAAATTATCACTGCTCAGTTCCTGGTGACAGGAAACTAGGTCTCCACTGAAATTCAAAGAATAAAATTTTGAATATGTCTGAACTCGAGCCAAACAAGAGCCATTTAAATGCTGTGCATGATGTTCTCTGTTTCCTTCAGGTCAAGTTTTATTTTCATCGCTTGGCTTACTGGCCAACTGCATCATTATGTTTTATGTTGCAGTACAAGGTAGATTTACTTTGCTCTTTCCAAGATGCAACTCCATCAGCAGATTCTAGCACTGGTGTGCTTTTATTTTCATGTTTTACTTTTCAGGTTCCTCCTTTTAAACTCGGTTCAGTAAGATGTAGTGGTGAGTTCACAGAACAAATGCACTGACCAGTATACTCGTTTATTTACTTTGAACTTTTGCTCAGTGTTAATTACATTACTGCTAATTGCCATCAAAATAATATGAACCAAATATAGTAAGTATTTGAATCTCGTGTGCTTTTTCAGATCAGCCCTGTGGCTCTTCAGCATTGTATTATTGTCATTCAAGCACAACCTTGGCTCACAAAATGTTTTTATTCCACATTTTAATAACTTTGCAGTCAGGTCCAAGAGCCATTATGTGAGTAAATGAATGGAATAAGTGCTTGTTCTCATTACCTTCAAAAGCTCTGCTCAATCTATCTTTGCAGACAAGGTTTGTGGGTCTTTAGAAAAAAAAAACTCAATAAGCATGTTTGTTTGTGTGTGTAAGAGAGAGGCAAGGAAGGAGGGAGGGAAAGCAAAGAGCAGAATCTCTGTGTGCTTCAACATGGGGGCTGGGAGGACGGCTACTTTATTTGAACATGGCACGCTCGTTGACCTCTTTAGAGCTATTCCTGCTCTGCAGAGGCCAAGAATGGGATATTACCACTTAGCCTCTGTAAACACAAGTTACGCTGTTGAACTGTGGACCTCCGAGTCCCTCTCTTAACTGCTGGATGCCTCAGCTTTCTCTGCCAGCGAGGGCAAAACCTTTTCTGCCTGGGTGGTCAATTTTATAGATTTATAGAAAGCTTTTCAAATGTGTCACATGATTCTTTTGCTCTTCCAGTAGCAGTGCTGTTCATCCTGTTTCTTGTCCTGTGTCTGAGGTCATAGGACATGTCCAAGCCTGAACCCACACTATATTCTCACCTTGAATGTTTCATGCTCTACTATTTGAGCAGGATAAATGATAACCGAGTCTAATTTTCAGCCCAACACACTGTTTTTTCTGTCTTATCTGACCACGGGCCCTCATTAAATTCAAACCATGTTCTCTTTCTGGCTAAATCTCTGATTTATTATTCACTTTCTCAGTCAGGATTTAGTCATACAACAGTGAGACAGGGCGAATGCTCCTATAGCAGACCGGCAGGGACCAAAGAGCATGTCAAATCAAATGTCAAAAGAGCAGTTGGCCAGCTCCAAACTATTTTACACTTTCATTTCCCCAACATTTCTGTGTGCTGCTGAGATAGAAATATACATGACAGAATGTCTCTGTGGGGTTAGATAAGAGGGAGCTTGAGATAAGTGAGAGAAAACCATCACCAGATATGATAACAATCTGGTATCCACATTAGTTACTCTACTATGACAACTGTGCTCATCGGCTGCGCTATTAGATGCTTTTTTCTGTTAAACAATCTTATACAGATGGTATCATGCCACAATTGTTTTTTTTGTATCAGGGGGAGTGATGATAAAGCGTGGGAAGCACTGAATGTGAGATTATCATTCATTCCTATGGGGAGATTTGAGGTTGAAAAAGCTGCTCAGTCCTTTAGGATCAGATGGAAGAAACAAAGCTGATTGTGTAGGCCCTTGGAGACTGCACAAAACAAGCACAAAACTCTTGTTAAACACTGTGCTGGTATTGAGTTTAAAGTGCTCGCATAATTAACATATCTACTCCAGATCATATCATTTAGATCTGGAATATTTCTGATCTTGTGTCATGTGAGGGACAGATGCTTCTTTGGCTTGGGAGCAGTTTACACAGCAAGCAAAACTTTTGGTTCAAACCAGACACAATCAGGAGCAATGCTAAGACATCTGAGAGGACCAGTGGTTTTTGTCTAGTGTCAAATGGATGTCCTCTATGCACAAACTCTGTGTGTTGACAATGGAAGAAATAGCTGAAGTGAATGTTACCTTTTTCAAGTGTTCACACAGCTTTTTATCTTGTGCAGGTCGTGCTAGTCATGTAAATCATTGGAATTAACTGATCTCCTCACGGTGCTGTTTGGTTCAGTGTTTTCACTCTTCAGGCTGCCACACCTTCACAGCTCCATCAGAATTTCACGAGCAGCGAGCTGTTTTCTGGCCTCTGGACCTGCTGTCATCACCACCTTTATGGCCAGGTTTTCCCAGCCCTCACTTTAAATATCGCAAACAAAACTGTCACTGATTATTGGATGGTTCTGATTTATGGGCACACACCTAGACAGTTTCAGTGTGTTTACAAAAACTACCAGGCAGCAATATCTTCATAAAAGCAACAGTTTAGCATAACAGAGATATGCTGTAAAGCTGGGATTAAATAGCTAAGACAGTGGTATTACAAGAAGAAACTGCTAAATAAAAGTTGCATTTTAAGGAAAGTAATTACTCATTAGTGAATGACAGGATAACAGAAGAAATTATGAGCTAGCTGGCCAATTGCCATTAATTTCTAAAAAGAAACTACCATGACTAAAGACATCTTAAACTGTATTATAATTACTAGGCATAGCACAATAATGGAAAAGGGACCTACTAAAAACTCATTATTAATATTCCACAAACCTACGGTGCTCGCTTTTGGAAATAGAGGAAGTAATATTCTAGCTGGGAGTGTGCCTTGGGGTAAAAATAAAAATCCTGGGTTACTTGAAGCATTGATGGTACAAAACAGAATATTTGATTCAAAAAAAAAAAAAAAAAAAAGAGATCAGGTGGTGATGGTAGAATTTATTAAACTATTTTACTTCACAGTGGCTGGTAATGCTTCATTACAATGTTGAATGTACAGTATCATTCTTAATAGTCTTTTATTCACACTTTAAGGTTTAATTCATTGTTGAAATGATCTGTAACAGAATTGACTGGAACAACTGCAGTACTTGCGTGCACAGCCTGTACAGAGGAAAACTCCTATATTCAGTGGTAATGCAAATTCAACTGGACACAGATGCCCAATGAAATCAGTTAGCCGTAAGCTTAATGCACATACAAACCAAAAGAACGGGGGAGGAAAACTGACAGAGGCATTCTGCAGCTATAATTGAAGCCCTTTTGGTTTGGCCAAACACCAGCTTGGATGCTAGTTGTATAAGATCAGAGGTGGAGTTCTTACTTGTGCAATTTTTCTGCAACATTTTGGAAAAATGATATACACGGCGATGCTCATTTAACGGCAAAAACCATGTAGTTTAATCATTTACAACTGTCTGGTTTGAATCAGGGATTTCTCAGAAGGAAATTCAGGCTGCAGCCAAAACCTGCAACAAACAAAAAAATGCACTATTTTGATTACAGTCCTGGTAGTAATGTTAAAGACTTCTCCTGCAGAACAAGTATATTGTGTAAAAAGCATCAAGGCTTGAGTTATGGTATTTGACCAAATATGTTTGACTCATTAGTGTCGTTCATTATAGTTGCAGTAAAAATAAATAAATCAATAAAATAAAATTGTATATATATATATGGATAAGTAGTAACACAAATGAACAAAATGACTGTGATATGATATATGAGTGATGATACTATGATGATACTCTAAATTGTGATTATTTATGTGCTCCTAAAACAATCTGTAAATAAAGAGGTGGTTTCAGGTTCACGCTGAAGCTTTGTCACAAAGTAATAACTGATACTGACTCAGTCTAACTGTGCTTGAGCTTTGTTTGGACAAGATTAAAATTGGTTTGGCTTGTGGGTTTAGTATTAATAAACTATTGCCTGTTGTTGGCACTGGGCATTTTTAATTTGTTCTCTCTTTGACTGTGAGGTTGTACAATTCATTTACATCAGTCTTATTTCTTATTTGCCTTTGACTGTATTTTGATCTCCTAAACAAGAACCATCCTCATGAACCCGGATTGGATGCACACTGGTACATCCTCTGCTATCCTAGCTGTATCAGCAAATACATTTTTTATTTATTTATCTTACTCTTCTCAGTATGTCCACTTGATATAACTGCTTCCTATATTTTCCTCAGTAACATGCATTTGCTTTATTCCTGCAGTTCTGCACCTGATAAATATTTGATTTTACTGCTCTTTATCTCACTAAAGCCACACTCTGTTAAACTGAGGAGAACTGAGTGAAGCCAACGTATTTGATTGAAACAAAACAAAACAAAGGACGCATCAGTGAATTTTGGATGCACATTTCAATTTCAAATGCAACATCATATGCGCTAGGTGGTGCACTGTGTAAGTGAGCAAGTTTATAGGGTTTGATCATTAGTAACAAAATCTGTTGCTCAGTAGCGCCACTTGCGCTTGGCCTAGCGGCAATACCTATCAGTCTTGTGTTATTACAGCCCTCATGACCACGACACTGTCAAGTTAGCCGTACTAGAAGACGGAAGTTCTTGTCAGTACCATCAAAATAAAACGCTTTACAATATTAACATGTTGCAACATATTTTCGTGACACGTGATATCAAAAGGAAAGCAAATAAATCATTCAGTTATTAAATACAAATGAAAAATTTTGTTTTTCCTAAAGCTGTATTCATAGCATTAATCATAATATTAAAGAAAGTAATTCGGTACTTTTATTTTGCCGGAAGCGTTGCCCTCTGTCTGATGTGTGCCTGTCTATCTTCGGCTAGCTTGACAAAGCTTTGACCACGAATGAGCCAATAGGCTGTGGAAAGCAGAGTTGTCCCTGTGGCCGCCATTAAAGAAAGGAATCCATGAATTCAAATGGAAACCAACAGGAACCGAGGCTGAAAAAATGATCGAAATAATCGTTAAAATATAGGCCGATGCCAGATTTCGAGGGTTTTTTCCAGGATGTATTTCGTTTTTAGACTGAATTTTGCGATGGAGGAGTGAGGCAGGACGTTTTTATTTTTTTAAGCAGACCGTTTTAGGGCTAAGGGGGAGGGGGAGAGTTGCTTCTTTGCTCTCCTTTTCTTTTTGTTTTATGAACATTTGTCGCTTCCTTCAATTTGTCTTTACTGTGTGCTTTTGAGATGTCGACATAAAGACCACACAGTCTCTTTTATCCGCTTTTAGCTCCGGCGGGTGAACTGCAGTCGGAAGGTTGTTGAATTAACTATCCTCCAGCCAAATGTTACAAAAAATATTTCTCGTTGATTAAGCCTGCACATCTTAGAAAACACAAATCCGCAAATTGTTCTTTATTTCCCGGGAAGTGAAATGATGGAGAGTTGGATCTCACAGTGAGGAAGGATGAGTTCTTGTTTTGTACCAAACGGGGCCAGCTTGGAGGATTGCCATTCCAATCTATTCTGTCTGGTAAGAGATTTAAAACTAAAGGAAAGCAGCCATTTTTAACTAGCTGAACAGGGGCTAAGCTAACGTTAGCCACACAGGCATCAGTTGATAGTAGCTTAGCTAGGCTTACGGCCCAGTCGAGCTGACATCTTTTCAGGACAAGGTATCCTAGTTCGCTAATGTTAACATGCACTCCCACTTATAGCACTTTGTCACTTACTTGCAATGGCCTGTCTATTAAAATCTTATTTCCATTAATTTTCCATTTTTTCTTTTCGCACTCGTGGTTAACGCCACTCGCTTGTTAAGCTTCACTTACTACATATCTCAGGACAGACACAGCAACATATCGCCTGTTAGCACGGAAATAAATTCTGTGCATTTTACTGCCAAAAGCTCGACTGTGTCTCCCAGTAAGTTAGTTGTTGTAGCACTTTCTCCCCGTCGCCTCGACACCTTGTTTATTATTAACTTGCTATCTCGTTCTCATTACATTTCCACTATGTTTTATCAGGTGGTGACTTGTAAACCAAACACTTCTTCATGCACGTTACTTTGCAGCCTTAAGTTGTATCTTTGAGACTGGGAACCTACGGTGCATTTGCTGCTGAGTATTACTATAATTATTATTATTTATATAACACTGACAACTCTTGGGTGAACGAATATCAGTTCCCAACTTGCACAGCTTGTGGATAAAACCAGCCTCCCCCAGGTCTTGCCTGGAAAGCTCTTTTTAGCAATCAGCTTGTAACAAGATTGTTTGGGGTAACAGTATTTATTTACAAACGTCAATGTCATCATCTTGTTTGTCAGTGGCTTAATCTCCTTGGACTTCATTTTCTAGTATTCACACCAACTAGGGCACAGGCCCCAGGGTGATTTATGTAATCTCTGGCATGCATTCCTGGACATTACAAACATTTAGGTAGCCACACATATCTCCGCTGCACTTTCTGCTAATATAAGCAACAGTGCATATTGGAAGGAAGCGTGTAAGGTGTTTCCCTGTTTGTCTGTCTCGGAATATCTTTTTCATCATACCATGTTGTTAGTTGTGGGTAGTTGGCATTAGCTTAAATAGTTGTGCTTGTTCACCCTCCCACTTGCAGTTCACAGGTATTCTTTAAACCCCTTGTGAGAAAAACAATGAGTATCTGCTGTGTAGTCCACAGTTCTTTGCCACTACAGCAAATGTAAAGGTGGTGTTTGAGTCTACAGTCCCTCCCCCTGGCCAGATAATCAAGAACATGGTCTGGATGTGTTTGTTGTTGCATTTAATTGGCTTGTCAGCAGGCTTAACTACAGTTTCACTTGTATGTTAGCTGAGGAGTGTAATGCTGCCTTCATGTGCTCATTTTAACATCTTGCTTCCACAGTTGGAAGCTGTTAATATGATTTGACAAATGCTGAAAGGTAACCCAGAGAAAAAGTGGATGTTTCTATAGGTTAAATGACACAGAATCACAAAGAGCCTAGACTGTAGATTGATTGTTAATACATCTATGTGAAAAAGTTGAAAGAGAAGTGAGTAGAAATGCGTCAATAATGATATTGACAATAACAAGATAGTGAAATACTACACTGCTTTGCATCACAAATTGACACAGCTTCCACGCTGTCCTCCTCCTAAAGGTAACATTTCATTGCAGAAAATCCCCACTCTCTCAGTACTACTCTTTTGAGTTGATTGTGTGTGCTGAACTCGTAATTACAATGTTTACGACAGCCCTTGAAGGCAGTGTTGGCTACAGTGGACAGGCGAGGTAGAGGCTGGTAGTTGTGGTGCTGTGCTTGTCTGGCTGACATTTTCCTGCACAGTGAGACTAAGCATAACACCATTGCTGTTATGACTCACTCACTGAACAGACTCCACTTTGTGGTTTTATGGTGAAAGAATGTGAACACATTGTGGCACTTTTCCCCCCTTCGTTTTTCAACGGATAGTCTTCTCCAGACTCTAATACTACTTGTTGCTTTTTTTTAAATGTATTTAAAAGTGGGCTTGTTGGAATTAACTTTGAGTGTAAGTTTAGTTTATCTGTTGCTGTATTATTATGTACTTGTTGTTATGAAATCTGTAGTTTAGGCTGCCAAGCACTTGTTCAAACCTCTATAAAAGCACTTGGCAAAAATCTTCTGTGGAGTGATTGTATTGAGTGTGGCATACGGTAAATAAGCAGGAACTATGTATAATCTAGCTCAAGTTATTGAATTTGCATTCTCCTGAACCAAAAATACAAAAACACACTTGTTAGTTTCATGTTTGCTCCATGACAGGGTTAACTGAAGGAGAGAGGTGACAGACAGGAAAAGAGACAGAGACTCAGTAGAAGAGAAGCATCTGCAACATGATTTGAGCAGCTTCACCTGTTGCTTGTCTCATGTCTTGAAAGGCAGGAAGGCAGCTGTTTGAACACAGTGTTCCCTACTGAGACCCAGAACCCAAAGTGGCCAGAGGGAAGGTGAGCAGCTGGCAAAATTAGGGGTCGTAACCCCTCAAGTACGCGTCACCTCAGGAAAACTTACTAGTGTCTTTGGCCCTAGATTCCCTCCCACAGCAGCAGTGTGATTTTTGGCTTTGGCATATGAAAGATAAAACTTCTAATGACCCACATTGCGCATCCTGCCAGGACATTTTATAAGCAGTTGTTCACATACCTGAGCATTTACTGAGACATAGAAAAGGGGAAGACTGTGCAGATTCATAGCAGTGCACAGAGTGTTTGAGGCACATTCATGCACACAGCCTGCATGTGTAACACGAGTTGGAAGGAAATACACAGATATCCTTGGCACCCTCTGTTTTTTGCACACAGGCTGCCTCTAATTTATTTCGAAAGGACAGACAGAACAACTGCAGAAGGCACATTTATCCTTGATAGAGCAGTCTGTCTCTTGGATATTGTTGATGAGGAGTGGAGTACTGATGTGTCTAGTCTTTGACAGAGGGGCTATTCAGTTCTGCCTCCTCAAGCTCAGAGTATTTAAGGACAGACGTAAATATTCTTTTGTGCAGCAGGGATAAGATTCAGCCCACAGTTTGTTTTATTACACAATCACATGTATTCTGAGCAAAATCTGATTAAAGGCAATCATGACAGCAAAAGCAAAACAGAGATTCAAACATGAACAGGATGATTTAAGTACGTACTACTTCATAACTTGTAGCTAACGTTTTAGTTCTGTTGCACATATAATTCAACACAAGTTTGGTTCCTGAATAATATAGCCTAATGCACATCTATTCAACTATAGACATTGCTTATTTAGATAGTAGTCCCTTTAAAAGCCTTTAAAATCATGCTTAAAGGTTATGCAGCAGTCAACTACATATTATTGAGTGTAGTTTTCTATTATGATGAAGTTGTATAAGGTGCATTGTGTTGCTCGTCACCTTTAAATACTTCTTTAAATACTTCCAATCGGTCTTTGTCATTATGTTTTGAAGTCAGAGTGTTGCCACTCAGCAGCAAAGTATAAACTGTTTCAAACCTCATATCATCCGTTTGTTAAATTAAACTTTTAGGATTTCTAAAGGGACATTTCGTTTTAGCATATTGTATGTAGAATCATGTATTATAAATTTTCAGTCTTTGTTAGTTACATCTATCATGAATCAGCAGTGCAAATGCTTGGCTCACTTCCTATGTAAACAAAACAGATTCTGGTTGAAGTGTGGCGGGAAGAGACTGGCTCCACTGAAAATGACTCCAAACATTTTTATCTAATTCTCCAAAATAAACTCACCAGGTTTAAAACAAACTCATTCAGGTGTAGACCTGATTCAGGTCCTCACTTAAAACTTTTTTTCCCGGCCTATGTTTGTTATCAATATGGGATAAGACCAACCCCTCCCCAGATGTCAGTACACTCTCTTAAACTTTATGAAGTTTCAGTGTGAGTCCAGTTTAAATCCACCTCCTCCCTGCATCCACTCAGTATTGAGCTTAGCTACTCACTGGAAGTGTTTTTGTTCACGTGCTCTTTAATGTCCAAGCAATGCAAAAGAGAAAAGACAGCTCTAAATGTCAGTAAACTCTTTGTAACTCCACACTGCAGATGGTCAACATTATGTATTGCATGTATTGTCATTATACTGTAATAAACTCTTTTAGTGCTCTTCTCTTCAGGATAATCCAACTACATCTGGAAAACACTTTATATCCGTATGTTCATTACTGCAGCTCTTTCTCCTTGCGTAGTATACATGTCTCTATAGACAATATACAAATTACTGTGTCCATCTTGATTTTGTTGGAGGGCAAATGCTGCTTGCTCCATTTCTGATAAGTCTGTGTATTCTCTGAGCCGGTTATCTATATTATGATATTATAATATTATAATATCATAGTCCTTTGTCTGTATTTTTCAAGATTATCCAGATGTAATGAGGCACTGCATTCGCTTGTGTAACTGGGCAGTAAGCAATCAGTACACTTAGCATTAATGACAGTTAATTCGTATACAACCAATATCTTTTTACGCCAGGACAAAGCTATAACATGTTCATGAGTGTACCAACCTCAGCCAGCGATGCACCTTTTTGATACAGCCTGATTCGTTTTCTTTAATCTACACAGTTAGGTGTTCACCCATGTCACTTTCCCAACACATTTTAAGTGGGCCAGTGGCAGTGGAGGAGGTGCGTCCTCGAAACGTGTTCGGAGGAGAGACGAAGTTCATGATTGGAATTGTTTCTAGATGATATTTTAGCACTTTGACAGCATATTATTTAAGAGTAGGTTTAAGTTGTAAATATTGTAAAAAAAATTGTGCATCTATCCACTCAGACTTTTTTTGTTGTTCATCTAATGTCTGTTAAGTATTGTGATGCATCTGCTGTGATTATTTATTGCAGAGTGATAAGAATGAATTGAGGTGGCTGTTGATGATGAAGTTTGATACTGAGGATGAAGATGTCAGATATATTGCTTGTTGACACTAACACACAGTGTTTGTTATACTTCTCCCTGTATGCCACAGTCGTTGTATTGAAGCCTTTTTTTGTAGCATATATTCTAAAGGAGAGATTCATAATATATTTTGTTGCCTACCTGGCACAGAAACTGCATCATAGATGAAAACGTCCTGATAGTAACAGAAACGGCTGCAAAAAAAGGTGATGAACTGGAATGTAAAATGAAGACTCAAGCCTTCTGCTCTTGTAGGCTGTTGTATTTCATTCATGCATTAACAGCACAGCAGCAGCATTAATCAGTATTTTAGCTGTGGGTGCTACTACAGAGGCTAAACTTCAGAAATGAACCAGGTCAAAGTTTCAGTGCCCACAGGATGTAGTGAGTTTTCCCTGTGTGTACAGATGTACTGCACCAACTATAGATAATAACAAGAAGCATGTCAGTGTTTTCTCTGTGTGCCATTTCAGAAGTCAGCTGATTCCAGGCTGACTGTTAATTAAACCATTTAACCCTGTCATGACTACACACGACTGTGTTTTCTGTTTTTTTAATGATCTGTGCAGCAAAATACACCAGTTGAACTTGCATTTGTCAGGCGAGAAAGTCTATAACCAGAAATTTTTTATTGTTACTTATTAAATAATTTACATTGAACTGATAATCCATCTTATTTCTTATTTGATTGACTAATCAATCGAAGGTGGAATTTTTCAGCACAGCTTGCACCTGTTTCATTTCATTTTATTTGGATTGAGGTAGGATAGAGAGCTGTTTGCATTTCCCTATATTTAATTGTTCTTCTGTTTAACTTCTATATAGATGAAGATACAGTATGAGATGTTTAAGAATAAAAGCCTTGTACACTCTGTTTATGCATATATTACATTCATTAGGTTGTATTAAAAACCTTTTCACATGTGAATGCAAGGCAGTGCACTCTACCTCAACAAAAACAAAATGTCAAGGAATTATGCTGTAACAGTCTTCCTTTTTGTTCACTGCTGTATTAGATTTGACTTGTAAGCAATGGTTATGTATATCTTCCTTGTATTAAGTCGTTCCTTGGTTACAGTTAGGTTGTTATATAAAACTTAAGAGTTAAACATGAATTCATGAGGGATTTTTCAGACAGTGCAGGCACATTCTGAGTATCTCCAGAAAATGAAAAAATACTTAGAAATAGTTACCGAAACACTAATTTGACTAAGAGTTATGTAATTCAAACCGAAGTGTCAGTGCCCTGTGACCAGCTTGATTCCTGGCTGTGTGTGTGTGTGTGTGTGTGCAGCACTGTGCTGTGAAACCAATATCTATGAGGAGGAGAGACCTATAATAAAATCTGTAGGGCACTTAGGAACAAAACCTTTCATACAGTGAAATGCACAATACCGCTAGGGACTGGCCGTGGTCAGTAAGATGATGGGGGTGTTCCTTTGCTAATTGCCTATCTTTACTGCTTATGATCTGGTTTCACAGTTAACCGTTGTCCCCACCCTCCCTTTGCTTTGTGTGCACAGATGTTTCCGAGCAAGACGCAGGTGTAATGTTAGTGCTTCTCACACTCCAGCAGGAAGGAGAAGCCTCACGACTGCAGCTCTGTCGTTACACACCGACAACAAGCTCTGCTGCTCTTACCTTGGAACTTGTCCTCAGCTTGTGCAGCAGCTTTTGAGCTCTTTACGAGCCAGATTGCTCATCAAAGATCATGATGTTTTGATCATGCATGCTGACAACTTCTGTGTTAAGTTATATTGACACTACAACCTTGGGCTTTTGTGTGCTTGCCAGGCACGTTTTACCTCGAGTTAGTGTTGGAGAACAAACTAAGCACATGCTTTGTGTTTATTGATGAAGCATTCAGTGTATACTTAATCGTGGAATAACAGTCTAGCCTGTATAGTGTATTATCTGAACATGTGCAGGAGCCTTAAATGTAGTCATTTTTAACTAACTGGTTTTTTTTTTTAACAATTTGTTAACCTGTGTGAGGTCACTACATCTTATGGCTCGCTGACTTGTTGTTGTGATCCAGCTCTGCTCCAGCTGACGACACACAATGCTCTGTTTTGACAGTCCCCAGCCTACCCCCAACCCTCACCACCACCATCACAAATAACACAAATAACACCACAAATCTCCCAGCTTATCCCTAGCCAGGCGAAAGACCACTGCTTCGCCACAACCACGGGTAATCACTTGTTCAGCCTCAGCGCATCTGCACTTGAGTGAAGATATCCCCTGAATTGTAATGGATTAATTGGTTGAATATACAGCTTGCCAACTCAGCCTGAATGGAATAGGACTAAACGGCATGAAAATGAGCAGTCCGTGTTCGCACAGATTACTTGAAATGTCTACAAGGATAGATAGAGGACCAAGATTGGCAGCGGAAATGGGAATGTACACCTTAACACGTTGTGTGTGTGTGTGTGTGTGTGTTTTGTGCTAGTTTGTGTTTGTATGCGTGCATGTGTTTAGGTAGACATGGGTAGTCTGTCAGTGCTTAGCTGATAAGCAGCAATGGTAGCTAGCAGTGGAGTGTAATGCTCCTGCTTTAACACTTAATAACCCCGCCAGTGATTTACTGCCTGTGAGGCTTTTTCCTGTGTGTTTTGTTCTCTCTATAAAAGCCAGACAGTGTTTATAGAAAGGCAAAGCACACACCCCCCCCTCAGCACTCACCAATAATGAGGATTAAGGTGGTTGAGACCACATTTACCAGCATTACTTTTTCCCTTTTTGTGTTTCGAACATGTTGTTCATGGTGATATTGAAAGCACCTGAAGCATAAGTACATGGTTCTTTGCAGAAACAAACAGTTGTCCCATTTTTTTTAGGGACAGAGTGTAAAGAGAGGTTTAATACCTACTCTTTACACTCTGCTCAGCACATGTTTACTCCAAGATGCTGAGTGGATCCTGAAGCAGCAACTCTGCACACTAACACTCTGTCTTCCCCCCCCCCTTGTCTTGCAGGCTGACTTGACAGGGATCAAATGGAAGAGGTTTGTGTGGCAGGGTCCCACCTCTGCACCCATCCTCTTCCCGGTGACGGAGGAGGATCCCATCCTATGCAGCTTCAGCCGCTGCCTGAAGGCCGACGTGCTAAGTGTATGGCGGCGGAGTCAGCGGCAGGGCCGGAGGGAGCTTTGGCTCTTCTGGTGGGGGGACGACCCTAACTTCGCAGATCTCATCCACCATGAGCTTGCAGGTGGGGAACCCTTGGCATACACCTAAGGGCATTTAATTTGCAAAAGAAGAGTATGTTTTACTAAGCTGTGCAGGTACATCCTTGTTATGCTGCTTCCTCAGTGTGTGAAGGTCAGAGGTCAGGGTCAACTACTGAACAACATCCAAGGTGCTTGTAGAGATGAAGTGATTGAGTTCAAGGGAACAGCTCTTCAACTTCAAGAGCTGTTCATTTATCCTGCTGCAGCAGCATAGTTTGGCAGATAGTTAGCCAAGTTCATTTTTCTAGTTTGGGTTTGAGAAAATGAAATGATTAAAGAGAAAGAAAGGTTTGCTATTCTATTTCTCTGAGTGACTATTCAGAGAATATGATCTCCACCTCCCCTACCAATGCACCTTTTGTTGGATTCACTCAAGGTTATATATCTAAAAGAATGATGACTGAAAAAGATAATGGGAAGAGTAGAGGGCTCATAGCTTTTGTAACAAAGGCACTTGAACATAGATCACTTTGTCAAGATATGTCATTAGTTGTATAATGAAAAATGATACGGATTTCAGTGCTTGATTGTCAGGCACAGGCAGGAAACTCTGTAAGTGAGAAGTCTTAAAAATCGGTGTAATCTGACACCTCCCTAATGCTCCCCCCTCACCCTCCTCTCACTGATCAGCTTGCCAGCAAGGCTGGTCGTGCCAACACCTGTAGGGAAACTCCCTTTCCCCGGAGACACTGGGCATCACACTGTCTTATTATTGGGTGTGCATCTGAAGCAGGGTTATCACATCTAAGTGAGTGCTGCCCTACAGCAGATGAATCAGCACCTCGCATTTTATTTTGGCTAAGCAGAACCAGTAGGCTACAGTCACATGTCTCCGTTCTGCAGAGGATGAAGGAGAAAAGAAGAAGGTATAAGGAACTGAGTTCAGTTCAATCATAACTTGAGCGAGAAACACAGCGTGCAGGAGCAGCCATGCAGAAATGAGGCAAATGCATCCACCCCCCACTTTCTTCTTTTCCCTCTTCAGTAACAGTGACATTAGTGATGGAAGATGGGAAAAGGCCATCTTTATTCATGCTCTCTGCCATGTAGATTGAACTTTGGAGTCTGAGCCAAGCACAGCCCGTCTGTGACCCTCCTTCATTATGGGACATTGTGCCTGAAGGGGACTCAAAATGGGAGCTGAAGGCTACGACGGGCAGCTCATTCAGACCTAACGGGTCCTGGTAATAACCTGAAGCGTCTGGCTCAGGCCCTCTAATGGAGTCTGCTACATTTCAAGTAGGTGGGGGTGGTAAGGAGAATCTATATTTGGAAATTGTTGTAGTCACTGCTGTGTTCTTACACAGGCTTTGGGGAGATTAAACATGTGTTTCAGGAGATAGAAATGAGATAATTGAATATTGACCAATACATCTGCGCCACATTTTCCTTCCAGGTGTTCTAACACAAAATGATGAATCATGTTTTTGCAGGACTCCTGGCAGGTCTTGTTTTTAGATGTTGTGTTCCCTGAATTTTTAATAAAACACACCGTGGTGCAGTGTACCTCTCCCTCCCTGTCCCCATGGACAGGTACGGAGACTTGCATCCTGAGCACCTGATGAGAAGTTTCATATTCCCCACTCCCCATGTTCCTCAAGTGTTTTGCACCCTAACTCAGCTGTGTCTCAGTGTGAATGGTTCCCAGATGGGCGGTGTCATAATCCGTGTTTCCTGTTTTGGAAGCTGCTGCTCCCTTCTCTCAAGTGGAAGACGCCCTCTCCTTCTTGAGCCTGTCCCCCTTCTGTAGCTGCTGTGGGGCTCTGCCAGTGAAATGAAGCAGGGCAGCCTCTCTAGATGGATCTAAACTCAGCCGAAGGGCTCCTTCCTCTCCTCCTACTTCCCCCAGTCTCTGATCTGCAGCTGCCGATCAGTCTGTTCAGGATGGTGTGTCCTGAGACCTGATAACACAGCTGAGACAGGGACGGAAGAATGTCAGGATCTCTGTCCAGATGGCTTTACCTGTATCTGTGGACCTGTGTATCTGGCCTCTCCTAGAGACATTTAGTGCATTGGACCTCTTAGTCCTCCTTCTAAGTGCCCCAGATTCCAGCTGGTTTTCACTCTGACCGTCTAATTGGGAACAAGCGGGATGTCAGGTAAATGCTGATAGAATAGAAACGTGATAAGTTTTCTGGGTCCTGAGCACCAGGAGTGAAGACCGCAGCTCTGGCAGAATGCTTGTGTGTATATATCCTAAGAAGTGGGATGATGATTGACAAGTGGCTGCAGTTATGGACTGTCCTGGGTGCTCTGCCTGTGCTGGTAGGAATCGACAAATGACAGGTAGCATTGACGGAGCAGGCCATGGCCTGCGTGACCAGCCTAACCCGTGCACTCAACTGGAATGTCACAACTGTTGTCGCCCTTTCACCGCCACTCTCTTTTTGCCACTAGTTCGATATAATTTTTTTTGCCTTTGCTCCTAGCCTGTCTTGGGAATTTTAAAAAGCTTTCTTTTCTTTTTGGTTTTCAGCTTCTTTTTTAGTCCTTAGTGCAATGTTGGCGGTAAACACGAAAATCCGCTCTTTTCCTTTTATTTCGGCAGCTGAAATAGCGCTCGCTCATTCCCCTCCCCTCCACCCTCTTCCATCCTCATTAGATTAGCGGCCTGTGAAAGTCTTTTAATTTTGAGCAAGTGCCATTTCTGTATACCAGTGTGCCAGTAATCCCTCCTCTTCAGGGAGATGAGGGGAGAAGGAGTGAGCTAGAGAGATGAGAGTAGTGAAGGGCGGAAAACTTGAGGGATCTTTTAACGTCTGACACTTAATCACCATTGAAGAAATGTAAGGGTAACAAACCACCAAGCCCCTTTCCTACGCTGTTGGACAACCAGCCTTGCTCGTAACACAACGAGAAAACCAATTCTAATCTTCCCCTAGCCATGCACAGAAATTATTCCCAACAAGAGAATGCCATTGCTGAATTAAATGGCTTGCCTCCCCCCCTCCCAATGGTTGACTATAGGCACGTATTCTTATGCAAATCCTATACTCTCTCCATCGTCCTCTCCCCTCAAAAGCTGGTGGAGTCTCCTGACCAGGGGCATCCAGAGTGAAAGATAAATGGCTGCCTTTTCCTCCTCTCAAAGACCCACTGATCTTTTTTTTTTTTTTTTTTTTCCATAGAAATTAGGAATGGGTGTCTGTGTGTGAGGGTAATTGCTCTGTGGAGCATTTCTCCTAAGTTCTTACTAGTTTGCCCTGGTCCCTTTCCCCTGCTCTGCAAGTCCCACTGGGGCTTTAGCTGCACCGTGTTCCCCTCGTAGTACTCTCCAAGCTCACTGTTCCCTCAGCTGCATGTGACTCTAGACTAATGGGCTACACATTTCAATCATCATTTACAATAAAGGGGAGAATCTCAAGAAGACAAATGTAGGAGATTTTTGGAACCGCCTGATTGGATGAAAATGTTTAACATTAGTGTTAGTATCTAGTAAGTATGTGGAACAGCTATCCCTGTATATTCCTGTCTTTGAGTAGCAAGGCTGGGATTATTAGTTGTTAATTGGACGGTTAAAAGGGAGAGCTGGTCGTCTTCTGCTGTCCAGAACAGGTTATCAGCTAGCCGTCTCCACTGTGGTCCCTGGAGCTCACACGTCTATTCTTTACTGGATGTTGGGTCAGATCTCTCGTTAATGACAGAGAGAAATGGTGGGGGATGGAAGAAAGGAAGGAAGGAAGAGGCTTGCATGTAAAATGTCCATGTTCTCCACTTGTTGAGGATGAACACATTTGGGATCCATCCAGTGACTGAGTGAAGAAAAGCTTGATTTAGCAGCGTTCTTGTTTTCACACTGATCTTCAGACAATTGTTTTTGTTTTTGCTGGTATGCAGTAATCCTTGGAATTTTTCTAGCTTTGCCAGGTTCATAGGATTTATTTTTTTGATTCTTGTTTGACCACTCTCCTCCATGCCGATTTGAATCAAAGGTGAAATAAAAACAACCCTTCTTTACACCGCAGGGCAGAATATCCAGTTCCAAAGGGCATATTTCAGTAGTCTGTGCGCGTTGTGTTGGCTCAGAGTTTCACTTTCTTACAAGTCAGCCTATTTTTTTTCCTGTCTACAGTGAAAAAAAATCTCAACTTCAAAGTTACTGAACTGTCCTCACATCTGTGAGAGATGCTCTGTTTGAAGTGCTACCTGCAGAATACAGGTTTTAATAAGTTTGTTGACAACAAATATCCACAAGCAGAGAAGGATGTTATTGGTGGTCAGATGGTGGGAAAAAAAACGGCTCAGGCAAAACCAGCTTATTGGCATCTGGGGACTCTTACACATTTTTGTGGCACAAACTTGCATTGATCATCAGCAAGCCTGTAGTGAGAGGGGACAGATCTGTTTTCTTGTTCTCCGTAAACTCAGAAGACTCTTCCTGCCTTCGTATATCCAGTACAGGAAACAGTTTTTGAATCTAAATTAAAACTCTTACAGATAAAACTGCTTCAAATGAGCCAGATTCTTTTAGAAATGCTAAGTGATCTGGTTTAAAGCACTGCACAGTCATTGACAACATGCCTTTTAAAATGGCTCAGTAAGTTGATTCAGTGGTTGTGTGGCATGCCAATGCGATGCACATGGTAGACTTCAAACTCACTTTTTGGTAATCTGAGTTAGACAGCTGTGATTTCAAAACATCGATTGTATTAAGTTCAGTAAATCAAGTTTATTTGATTGGTGCTGCAGCCATGCAGATCTCTTTTCTCTTTTTTCCTGGTGCTTGTTTCCATCAGCCTGAAGCACATCAGTACTACAACCTGTTTTTTTTTCCAAGTTGCCTATTTTGACAAAAATAAAACATAGGATCATATTTGCCTATAACAGAACCGTATTCCTTAAGCTAAATGTCAAACCATCTGTTATGTGGATGTCTGACTCTGCAATTGCAATCCTATTTTAAAGATTGTAATGGCGTATTTGCTCTCTTGGATTGTGACAGGAGCGATGACACGCAAAAATGACTGTGATACAAATTCAGTCTCACAGTGATGTAAGGCCCATTGTAAGCGCTGTAGCCCAGTGAATGCCCCAGGCAAGGATTCAGAAAGGAGAAATGCCACTCACTCTTTAGAATTTCCAAATGTTATTGACTTGGACGGCCTGTGAAAGTCGAACTGAATTTTGAAATCTCCACACTTGAGCTAAAAACATGGACAAAGGTTGTTCAGAAGCTTTAAAGTGGAGAATGAAAAGTTCAGTTCGCAAAGTTCTGGCAGTGGCTTTGATGATTAAGGAACTGGCTTGCAATACGTAATTAGGACAGGAAACTGTATTTTGTCTTTAATTGATCTCAGCCAATCGCATGATCTCATTTTAATATAATTTGATCGCAAACAGCCCTGGACATGCCCACTTTTGGTGAGCGTTTGTTAGGAATACACACTGGATTCACAAGGCTGTGGGTGTGCATCAGAGATAATTAGTCAGCGATCCACTTGGCTAAGCTTGGCTTTGGATTTGTGGCGCTTTCTCTTTTTTTTTTCTCCTTCAAAAATGGTTCTAAACTTCAGTGTGCAACTAAGAGATTGATGAATAGATAAACCTCGACCAGCTCTTAGGAGGAAAAAGTAGAGGAGGCCAATGGCTTTTGTGCTTGGGGATCAATTTTCCAGGGCTAATCTCCTGCCTGTGAACCACCCTCTGCTTTCCTCTTTTCCTCCTGCTCCATCTCCCTCTCTCGCGCTCTCTGATGGATCTCCGTTGGCTGGCACGGTGCAGGAACTCGGCCATGCATGCAGCTCTGGCCCATGGGTGCAGTCTCCCTCTCTTCTCTTCTTCTCTCTCTTTTCCCTCTCTGCTCAAGAAATATTCATTAATTAGTAATGGAGACTTTACATAGCACTGCTGGTTCTCTCTCTCTTTCCTTGCAGATAAGGAGGAAGTGGAGGAGAGGAGAAAACCTTCTGGCCAGGCGTGGTAGAATCCCCTTGAGCACAGTCAATCACAAGGCATTAATCCTGCTGTTTAATGACCGACTGCTGCTCTAATTGCTTACACACAGAAGAGCAAGGGAGGGGTTCGGTGGCAGTGGAGCTGTGGGGCGGGTTTCCAAATATTATATGGACCCCAGAAATACCCTTGTGCCATTTTGTGACTTTGGGTGTTCAGATCCTTTTTGGGGGTTAGCAGAGGACCGATGCTGCACTCCATCTCGATGTTATTGGAAAGATGCTTTTGTGCGCTCGTGTGTGCATTCGTGTCTAAAGGTGTTTCCTTGCTAGCGGTAGATGTGAGTGTTCTTAATAGAGCTGCTGTGCACCCAGCTAAGAGCTCTTATAAAGGTCAGCTCATCTGGGCCTGCTGCACATAAGGCAGAGACATGACAGTGTCCTAACCATCAGCTGAGCTCATAAATCTTTGTCTAAATAAGGCCACTCATCTTTCGCCCCATGCGCTGACCGTCGCACACCATGGCCCACCCTCCTAACACATATTGCATGCACGCATTTTTGGGGTCATTTTGTACTAGAAACTTCACCTTTTAAACAACCCGTGAAACGTGTTCATTATAATTATCTGCTACACTTTTAAAACTGCATGTGTCCACAGAAACATGAAGGACAGCAGGTTAAAACTGAAACAGGACGTAGCCCAACAATATGAACATTTATTACACAGTTTAACATTAATAAGTACACTTTCAGTTCAGCCGAACACAGTTAGTCGAATGACAGAAAATTAATCAGCAACTATATTGCTAATCGATCGTTTCTCAGTCCGAATTGCCAAACATCCAGTACTACAGGTTGTGAGGGTGTGAGAATTTGATTCTTTTCTTTGTCATATATGACAGTAAACTGATTATATTTGGTGTTTGGACAGTTTGTGGAATAACAAGCTACAAGAAATTGTAATGGGCATTTTTCATTATTTACACAACATGTTACAGACACAATGATCAGTATATTAATCAAGAAAATAACAGGCAGATGTAACTAATAAAAATAGTATTGGGCAGTAAGAATGTTAAAGCAAAGGTCAGTTCTGTTTGGTTTGTTGAATAGTTAAATATTTTTGCTGTTTTGCAGCTTTACCATGACCCCTGACCTCTCTGTTTCTCTGCACAGCTCAAGGGTCCCATAGTGTGACTTACTTTTCAGTGGACTGTTTATGCAGAATGTCTTTAACTTTCACTAAAGAAAACCTGGAATGACAAGTGCAACAAGAAAAACATACATGTTCTGGGATTCGATTAAATTTTTCTCTTTTTTGGTTAAATATTTTTATTTCTTTTTTTTTTTTCTCCCTGTGAACTTGTTACTTGGGAGTTGTTACCCTGTCGCTGCAGCAGGTAGAGTCCATAGACATTCATCATGGAGATTCCTCAACTAAAAGTTGCAAAGCCAAGTCACATCTGGCTCAGAATCACTCCTGTCCTGCTGCTTTTCTTGTGAAAATTAGTTTTAAAATGTTGCATTGCTGTTTCTAGTGAGTGAGTGAGTGTCATGTTGTTTATATCATAACTGACATTAGATTTGGACTTAGTGTTGCTGTGTTTGTCGGTCTGAAGCGGGGAGTGTTGCAGCGGGCGTTGTATGATGAACATGAGGTCGTTAGGAACTCTTGATGTAAACCAGACGCCTGTTTTAGAGTTGCTTGGCGCTAGAGGGAGAGACTGAGGAGGGACATGCAGCAGAGGGGAGGAGGTACGGGGCAGATGGGATCGCCGTGGTGGTGGTTGATATAAAAGTAGGTGGAGGGAGATTTCTGCCAGTCTTACCGTCATTAACAGAGGGCTAAATCAGGACTGCATGTTTAACTGCAAAATGCATGCTGGTTTGATGTCTCTCTTACATTAAATTTGAGCTTTGCGGCTCTCCCCATATTCCCCAGTCTTTCACGTTATCAGCTACACTGGCCTGTCTCTTCAGCGTTAGTGTTTGGCCTAAATCCTATTTTGTTTTTTCCCCGTGCTTTCTGTTAATGTGCTGTCAGTGGGTCAGTGGGAAGGGTTTCTTTTCGTCTTGACTTTTTGCCCCCCTCGCCTGCCATGTCTCTCAGGATGGCCACACCAGCTGCTAAATCACTCAAAGCAGACTTAGTGGAAAAACCTACTGGATCCCATGCATACTCTATCACACCCACATTTTCTAGAAAGTTGAATGGCTTTTTACTGTTGATTTTTTTTTTTTCTGTTCTGCAGTTGCGGTTAATTTTTAATCGGAAATTGCAGTTTTCCTTCCTTTTTCCTGCCTTTGCCCTGTTTTTCTGTGTTCCTGATCTTATCCCCCAAGATGTGCGTGCACCTGATGAATTAGTCTGTTGCTCTCAAAATCATCGGGCACGTAGCCCCCTTTACTTGGCAGCTAGCCTGAAGTTGCTTTCCTTTGGCTGAATGCAGTGGTTTAGAGGCTAGCCAAACTTGGTGCGTCTAGTCGAGCTGTGACATTTGAAAGTGAATTTGATGGAGTTGGGATATCTTTGTTCCATTCTAAATTAAAATTGACACCCCTGCTTTTATGTTTTTCCAGCAGATGTTTAGCGACATAGCTGGCTGTTTGCTTAAATTCAGGAAAAGCATTAAAGCGCTCAGCATCTCCTTAAAAAAACCTTTCAAACCTGCCGAGCTGGCACACGGTCTCTCTTGTTCAAGGAAGCAAATCGATGTCATTTCTTATTTTGATAGCCTTGGAATCCTCTAAATTAAAAATATCTTTACATACCTTTGCATTACAAGAGCAAGCCAGGGGTTCATTTAATAATTCAATAAAATTTGATTAACTTGCCTCTGGGCTTGTGCCTAGCTGGCGCACGTCAAGCTGACACGAAGGGTGGGTCACACCCGGTATTTATTTCGTCTGCTCTCAGGCAGAGACAGCACACTTGGGGAGATGTTTGCTGTAGACTTGACTGAAAGGAGCTTAAGTGCTGTAAGATGTGAGCAGTGGCTGTTAATGAGATTAGACCAGCATTCAGGCCAGCGCAGAATGTGATTCAGAAAGCAACCCTGATATGGGTACAGCGGTACGTAGCTTTATCCTGGCCAGCTTGGTACAGTTTGGTATGTGAGTTGTTTCAGTTCGGTACGCCATATGCACCAAATAATTATAGTGCTGTGAGTGTAACTCTGTCTAATTACAGTCTAACTCTTTGCACGTGTGGAACAGAAACTCAGAAGTGCAAGTTCTACCTGAGAGCTTTGGCAGTGTATCAGTTGCTGTCTGTTAGCTAAACCGTGCTAGTTTTGTTAGCCCAGTGTGTGTAATGCAGAAGAGACGCCAGAGAAAAGCATCCCCAGTCACTCCTTATATCTGCAAGCACCTTTGTTTCCCAGTAAATTATAGCTTCAGTGGACGTCGAGTAGTACATGGGACAGGAATTGAGTGTCACCACTGGTTTCTGGAAATCGCCACATCAAACATGTTATCTCATTTGCAACAGTGTCACCCAGGTGTATCTATTACTGGAGGGAGGCTTGCACAGATAGAGCTACAAGTCCTTTTCCCCCTAGTGTTGAAGCAGCCACTCACTGAAACTGTGACTGTGGAAGGGACTTCACACACAGGCTTGCTGTGGCAGATACATTAACAGAATCAAATATGTAGAAGACACGGTATTTACACGCTGTGTGCCACAATACAATGTTTGCACATGGGCACGTTTTTGTTTTATGCCATGTCACATGCTGACATTTTGCAAACGTTGGAGTGCCTTTACCTTTTATAGCTAAACGACAAGAACTCAAATCTTGGTTTTCCCCACTGTACCGAAAACAAAACTGGGGCTGTGAATTTGTGTACCACTGTCCTCCTAAACCCTGGTATTAAAACTCAATGTGTGCAGGAGCAGAAAGCACCTGAAACCTCCACAGCCTAACAGCAGGTTTCTGCTTCACCTCTCTCTCTCTGCCACAGTGAGCACACTCATGTTTGCATTTCCATGTTCTTTATGTTTGCCATCTTTATGTGATAGGATTTTCAGATGTCACTTTAGATATGACTTACTGTTTTGCATTCCAGGAAATGTGAAATTTCTCTATCAGGGTGTTGAGTGTTCACTGGCAGGTCCTTGGAAATGGCTCGTCGTGCTCATTAGATTGCACGAGAGTAACCTTGTCGCAGTTTTCCTTCACTGATTATGCACAGGATAGCATCTTGTGCACAGTGAATGCACAAAATGCTCCTCTGAGTTACCTGTGTGTTTGATTAGTTGATGCAGTTGCTCACAGCTACATACATGTTTATTAGAAAGTCTGTCAGACTTGGAGATGATTCATAATGTCGTCTATATGGCTACATTTACTGAGTGTGCAGTCATTGGCATTGTCATTGTGAAGGTGTGCTCAGAGTTGTTGTAATCCACACAGTGTGTACATATTCATGCATCAGTCTCAGTTCGTCTATGTTAGACGTTACCTGTGTGTTCTGGCTGGTTTAAAGTGTCTTCTTCAAAACAAAAAAGATTCTGTCATTTTGCTGTTTTAAAAAAATACATGAACACTTTAATCAGTAATTGTTTTTGTAAATAGCAAAATCACAGAATCTGTTTTTGTTTTGGAGAAGGCTCATAAAATCTTTTTAACTTCAAAGCTTGAGATTGGTGACGCAGTATATTGTGACAATATTTTTATTGTGGCAGTGGCACACTTAATCTTGCAAACTCTGATGATTAGCAATTGTACCATCTGATCTGATTAAGTGTAAGGCTGCTTTGTGGTTTATTTCTACCAGCCACAGCTGCGACATGCACCACTCCTGCTGTAATTGTAAATGGAGTTTTTTGTACTGTCTAGATTGATATTGTTTTGCCTCGGAGAGTTCTTACTGGTTTGTAAAAATGGCAGGAAAACTCTCAAAGCCTTCCACCGCACTCACCTTTCTCTGTCTCTCTCCTCTCCTTTTTCCAGCCGAGGATGACGGGCTGTGGGAGAACGGCCTTTCATATGAGTGTCGCACGCTGCTGTTCAAAGCCATCCACAACTTGCTGGAGCGCTGCCTCATGAATCGCAGCTTCGTTCGCATCGGCAAGTGGTTTGTCAAACCCTACGAGAAGGATGAGAAGCCCATCAACAAGAGGTATGGTGGCACCACTTGTTCTGTCAAGTTCTTGTCCAGGTTGTCTCTCCGTAATGGCACTGCTCTGTGCGTGTACCTGCACCGCAGAAATGGATATTTTCTTGACTTTACTGTTATGTCTGTTGCTGCCGTCTGTGATGTGGTCTGGTGCAGCTCAGTGGGCTGAGCACTGCTCCAACAGACACAGGGTTACAGTTTTTATGTGTTGTTCAGTGTGCAGGCTATTAAACCAACACTTCCACAGTTAGAGCTTCTATTCCCACTAGGCCATACTTGATAGTAGTACTCGTATTCATATGGCTGCTTTGGATGTGGCATGTATTGTACCAGGGATCTCCGGAAAGTACAACAACAGTACTTTCATTTAACCATAAATGAAACAGGTAGCTGTTAATCACAGGTGGATGACCTATCAGTTATATCCAGCTCAAAACATGTTTGCATTCATGAGTCGTATTTAGCAAAATGAGGATTCATATAAGCTGCTGCAATTCTGTCAATGGAAAAATGACATCTGACCTTGGAGGCAACAAAATTTTAAAAATAAATAAATAAAGACAACATATACAACCGTGTTTCCACCGTGCTTGCAAAACTATGGTCAAGTGCATTTTCTTTCTCATAAAACAAAAAAAAAAATTCCAGCATTGTTTACATCCATGTTTACTAGCATATTCCCTATATTTGTTGAGGTATTGGAGCATATCTTGGCACATTGGATGGTGGTAATGTGATCAGCAGACGGACTGTGTACTGTCACATGTGTATTCACATGTGCATATCTGTCCTTATACACATACACGAGATAAACAAAATGGAGACCCGCTGATAGAAAAACATCTCCATAGCGGTACGAGAGGTCTGAAACTCCACAGGGAACCTTTAGAAAAATATAGACTGTGCAGCTTTTAATCTGTGGTTGCCATAACATAGTGCTCTGCTGTGATTCTTTATCTCCAACATCAAGAAAATACTGATGTTCAAATGCAGCTTTCAACCAACAGCGGCAGTGTGGTTCACCTGAGACTTGTGGGTCATTGGCTTGCAGATTGCTTTGTTTAGTTCACTTTGTTAGTTTTTTAATGGAGAACATTTGGGCACTTTTGACATCTGCTGTACCAAAGACAAACAAACCAAGGTTTGTAAATAGATCAGGCTTTTCATAACCTATATACCTTATTATAATTTGTGTTTCAGAAAAATGCATGTGGATCAGCTGGGGACACCCTGCATTGTACACTACTTTACTGTTATGATATGAGAGTTTAAAAGAAAACTCAAAGAGGTACTGTCGTGCCAACTGTGCCAGCACTGTCTCCTATCTCTCCTCTCGCTCTTAGTGTATTTTCTGTATGACTGAGACATCCTCCACCTCCTCTTTGCTATCTGCCGAGCTGGATTTCTTGCCGTCGGTGTCTGGCTTTATTGATAAGAGATGGAGAGGCGGGCAGTGAGGAGAAAATGACCGTGGCAGTTTTTGCCATACATCCCCACCAACTCCCTGACTCTTACTACCTCACCCTGTCTCCACACATCACAGGCTGTGAGTGTTTGACAGCTCAGATAGAGGTCTTTTTAAATGTAGTTTTTTGTAAATTACTATTGTAATGTGAGGTGTGGCAGATGTAATACTTGTATATGTGTAACAGCTGCAGGGCAGTGTTAAACCAGACAGCAGACAACAGCCTCTAAACTGTGAAAAAAGAAGCTCTAGAATCAAAGAGGCTGTTATTTTGTTCTCTTAACAGTTAGCAAACTCCCCACTCTGTGGTGTGTGTTTGTGTGTGTGTGTGTGTGTCTCAGTGTGTTATTGTTTTTGAAGTTGTTTTGGTGTTGTTGTCTGGTGTGTGTACAGACACGTGTGTGTTTGTTTGCAGGCCAGTGGTGCTGTCCAGGTTAGAAATGGCCAGAACTCTGATATCTGCTGTCAGCTCGTCTTTATCATTACCACAGTGTGAGGTGGCAGATCGGAGTCACCAGCTTTAATACAGTCTCTTTCAGGGCCTTGAATCTGTCAACAGAGACTCATGTCTCAGTACAAGTACAATAGATTTTCACTTAAGTGGCAGATTAATAAACAAAATAATAAGAATCAGCCACTTCTCTTTTAAGCCATATTCATGCCTTGTTTTTAGCTTTATTGCCTCTTTACCCAGTACGCTAATCACAGAGGGCCTCAGTCATTGGGGGGGGGGCGGGGGGGGGGGCGGGGGGGGGGGGGGGGGGCGGCGACAATGGTCTTTTCCTCTGCTCTGGAATTAACAGGCCACCCGCTGTCTGTGTGTCTGGTTTTCTCACTCCTTTCTCTCACTTTCTCTCTCTCTCCCCTTCCCTCCATCCCCCTCCGCTGTCACGGAGCAGACTGGGAAGGTTATAAATAGTGGTGCAACCACCCTGAATCGAAGTTGTCGTCAAGGATGTTTTTCCCTCTCCCTTTGGTGTGTTCCGCTGTGCCCCGGCCACGCTGGGATTCTGACAAACAAAGCGCCACCGACCTTTGATAGAAATTCACAGGACCACTTTTGTGTCTTTTTATTTATGTCTCTACTGTCCCAGACCAGCTGGTCTGATTGTGAAACATTTTTGAGCTCTTTCTGATGTAGAGGTGTGGTGTTTGTAATTTATTAAATGAGTCAAGTAGTGTTGTTTTTTTTTTTTTTTTCATTTCTGCGGGACAAAGAAATGCTGAATACGCAGTGTTAGGTCCCACTCTCTCATGCTTGTGTGTGATCCTCCTCTACATTCTTTGTGTCGTGCTCTGGTTTGTCCTACCAGTAATGCCACAGAGAACTGTCCACCCCCCAGGGAGACTTCATCCTCATGGGTGGCATGACGATGGCTTTTATGTCAGTGCTGACATCTTACATCATTCGCTCAGTGACTAGCGGATTCCATAGGGAGTGGGATTGAAAAGTTCCAGGGAATTCCCCACTCTTATTGTCCTGTGAAAACTGTATCCGACTAGGGCTGGGTGGTGTGTTGAAATATTTTCCAACGAGATATAGGATGATTTATATCAATATGGCTTGATGTTGTGTTACTTAGCCTGCTTCTTTGTAAAGCTGTGCCAGTGTTTGCATCTCGCAAAACCCCATTCGCTCACAAGTTCTCCTGCAACATGGAGGGAGGCTCAGCACTGGTCCTCACTACATTTTTTCATTTATATGTTGATATATTCTGTAGATGTATATTTTCGATCATGGTAGGTCTGTGGTTATTTTCATTCTCTTGTTGTTCTGAGAGGAAAAACTGTAATTGTACTCTGTTTTAATCCGTGTGTTATTGTTGTTGAAAACAACTGAAGGAGCATTCACAGAGCTATTTTTTTTATTTAATACAGGCTATTTATTTATATACAGAGGAGGAAACCGTGTCTTTGCATTTGACTCTGATCAATCTGTTTTCATAAAAGTGCTCGTGACATCTGACATGTGGCTTTGACTTACAACTGAACATTTAGCCCACCGTGTAGAAATACTGAGATATATATTGTGTATCATTATTTAGTCTAAATTCATTTTTGGTCACCCCCCCCCTTATAACTAACTGTACTCTGTTACATACCATTCATTCTCAGATACATTTCCTTCCATCTCTAAATCCAGAAACACACTAAACTGATTACTTAACAGTGTTTGCTAACACCTCTGTCATCTGGCTCCTCTAAGCACCTTGTTCACCTTTCATCAACAAGTAGGTCAGGCACTATTTAGTATTGTCTCTTCTTCTAAATCACAGGTGGATTTTCAACAAGGAAAAACAACAATGTCTTTAAAGCCATATCATCTTTCCTATGTGACCATAAAATTCTCAGAAAATCAATCAAAAGTTATTTTTCAACCTTCAGATGTCTTAAGATTGTCACCATTGAATGACCGGTGCAGATAAACCATTCAGTGATCTGCCCATTTTCTAAGCCCTTATCTAAATATTTGGGTTTAAAGGTCTTCACAAATCCAGTGCTTGATAATGATGAGATTAACTTTGGTTTCCGGAAAGCTTGCTGTGTTTGATTCCAGATTTTAAGAGTGATCTTAGTCCAGTCTGCCAATTCTTGCATAGGGGCATCTATAAAAGTAGGATTTGCATGGGTTTTTTTTTTAAATATATATGTGTCAACCCAGCATGTGTATGGTGTATGTGCCACTCTGAATCTACACCTGCAAAGGCTTCATTTGTGCAGCTCAGAAATAATTATTATTTGGTGTAAGAACTCCATCTGCCTTAGATAGCTGCAAAGCTTTATGTCTAATTCAAGGGTGCTATTTTGCCCTATGAATTGTGAAATTACTTAATCAAAATCATCCAAAGTTGAATTTCTATAGGTAGCATCTGAAACAAGTAGTGTGGGCAGAACATTTATACAGAGCCTTTCAGTGCGACCCAGTGGAGAAAGAGGAGAAGGGACCATTGTTCCTAATCACTACTAATGCGTCCTAAGCCTCTTTAAATGCGGTATTGTTGATATAGGTTCTGTCAAATATAATAAGACATCATCCACATAAAACGTTAATTTATTTTCTTCTTTATTTATTCCAATTCCTTTTACATCATTGAGCTAGGCCAGTGGTTTGATACTAATAGCAAACAGCAAAGGTGATAGGGAGCAACCTTGTCTGCATCCACGTTCCAATATGAATCTTCCTGATCTAGCCTGAGGAGCTGAGTAGAGTGTTTAGTGTGTTCATAAGTGTATCCAACTTTTAAAGTTAGCACCAAATCTGAACAGTTTTAATGTTTGGATTAAATATTCCAATGATTACTGATCAAATGCCTTTTTTGCATCTAGGGATATAATAATTGTTTCTGATTCCTTATCTGTTTGATGGGATATTATATTTAGCAGATGTTGCAAATTATCTCCATAGTGTCCTCCAGTGATAAATCCGGTCTGGTCAGGATGAATAATTTGAGAGATTATCTGATTAACTCGTCTAGCCAAGATGGCTGTTATTATACGATCATCCCGGATCAGCATTGATATTGGTCAATAGGACTGGCGTTCAGTGGGGTCTTTACCCTCTTTATGTATTACTACGGTACTTGCCTCTGTCCAGGACGGTGCCATAGTTTTTGATTCTAATGCATGATGACATGCTTTTAATAACAACAAGTCTGTAAAGGTTTTGAAAAATTCATTAATACATTGTTGTTTTTGGCAACTCTAACCCTACTTTAGCTGCCATTCTTCTGCTGGCTCATCCGGCTCCTTAGCTGTCGATTCTGTCAATTCAGCAAGTTTTATGCATTTTAGAAACTCTGCAGTTTTGAATCATCAGAACAAGTGTCCATAATTGTATATAAAGATTTGTAAAACTTTGTAAACAGATTCTGCTGTTATTACTTTTTGTCACAAAGATGTGGATTTAATGAATCCATTGATCAAAAAAATGAATGGCAGGTTAATCAATCATAAAAATAATTGTTGCAGCCCTAATTGGTTAATGAAATAGTTGATGATCAATTTACTTTCCACTGACTGATCGATTAATCGAATAGCCTTTGCATCTCTACATGAATGCGCCATTGCTGTACACTTGTCATTTTCAGTCACCAATCCGATCTTTGAATTACATTTTCACACAGACCTTTCGAGAGCTAGAAATAATTACAAATACTGAAAGATCTTTTTGGGTGGGCCGCTCACATCAAATCTGCTTATGGGAAACACTGGATATCCCTCTGATCATCGGGCGACTCCTGTGCAGCGTCTAGAGTCTCCAGTTGGTGGAGGCTGTTGCTAGCTGACAGTGTTCATAACCTCAGACCTAAGCCTGTGTTGAAATGCTTACATCATCTCTCCCCCCTCCCTCCCTTCTTTCTCATTTTAGCCTGATGTGTGTGGTAAGCAGTAGGCAGCAAACTGAATTTTCAGAATCTTTAATAATGAAAACGTCTTTTGGTGCCTCCAGTTGCTCGTATTTCCTCCTTTTTTTTTTTTTAATCTAGATATTATGAAAGATTGACCGAATTTTTCTCAGAAAATGTAATTCTTATGATTCCACAAGAGAAATAAATTCTCCAAGATTAACATCAAAATCAAACAGTTGAACTGTTTCTAACATATTTCTTTAAATAGATCAGTGTGCAGTGGTTGGCCAGAGCCTTTTGTTTTTAACCTGACCTGCAAATGCAGCAGTATGTGTTGATACAGCTGACAGTAATTCTCTTTGTCTGGAGCACAGGCGGCTCCAAGTTGTGCAGCCTGGTTGTTTCTGAGAACCTTTTGCTGCTAGGTAGACTGGCTTCAGGAAACACAGAGAGAGAGAGAGAGAGAGAGTGAGAGAGAGAGAGAGTGGGAGAGAACACAAGGGATGAAGGGAGGGAGGGAGGGATCGAGCAAGGGAGAGCTCCTCTTGGTTGTCATGGCAGCAGGGAAATGCACCCTGGGATCGTGTGTTTCCAAGGTGAAGCGGGATGCTTGTGCTCTATTGGTCAGCTTAAGGCAGACTAACTCGTTGACTTGCTTCTAATTGGCTGCATTGCCGAAATTCAGAGCAACATTAAATCTTTGATGTTTCAATTTGATCAGGACAAAAGGGATATCATTTCTTTTTATCTGCTTGGTATGCACTCTGTATTTAAAGCAGCGTTTACAAGATCTACAATGTACTCCAACTGTGCTGCAATCAGGACAGTGTTAGATTTCTACTCCACTGTTTTTCCAATATGTGTAGTCTGCTGTGCATTTAGTTGTTGTTGTCTAACTGAAAGCATCATTAACAAATCAAGCTGTTATGAAATGAGGCCAGTGTGCAGCAGCTCGTATTCCAAGAGCGAATAATAATGAATGAATGCAAAACATAGTTATACAGTAACATTTCTGCCCGCATAAACACATGTGACTGTCTGCACTTTTCTGCATGACTGTGTGTTGTGTGGCCGAGCACATTCTTCCTCTATTGTTTTGGCCTGACGTTGGGAGGTGAATGTGAGAGCCCTGGTGCGCTGTGGCAGGCGGAAGCAGAGAGCAGCACTCTGTTAAGTAGGACAGTGCAGGATAAAGGGCCACTGCCTCCAGTCTGGGGCTAAAGCGCTAAATTTATCCCCTCCCTGCTCCCAGCACAACACACACACACAGGGACACGAGCACACAAACATGCTCGTCAACAATCGGCATGCAAGCCAGTCCACACCGAGGGCAGTCAGAGTGTTGGCACACTCGCTTTTCAGTAGAATTATTGATGGAAGGCACAAGAAGTGCAGCCAGACAAAACAGCATATGTAACCTGCAGTGTGCATATAGACAAGTAGCACTGATAAAGACGTACAGGACAACTCCGCACCTCTCCTAAATACCCCACCCCCCAGTACTCGACCCCCTACCCTTTGGTCTTCCCTGTACTTCATCAGTCTCTCTAGCAACAAGAACTCCAGGGAGACTGGTCTGTGGGACCATGTGACCCGGCACTCTGGATATATCATGTTGCTGGAGAGATCCTGTCCAGAAGATAAATATGGCTCTTAAAGGAAAATACCAGTGTTTTTCATTGGTATGGGTCACTTCCTTAATTGCTGCGCAATTATACATTATTAATAGCCCATTTCCCATTGCATCACTTTACTGTTACAATTTAAAGTGAAGTCCTTTGCATCACTGCCCTTGCAGAGACCCTACAATTTGTATCTCTCTACTGATATACACATTCTTAACTACATGCCCACATTTGAACTGTCAAGGCAAGCCGTGTTATTTTTGTTGACTGCACAGGTTAAAACAGTGTTTATCCATAAAGTTATTGGGCTGAGGGAAATAGGTAAACCATTTCTGTATTTGAGTTAGCACCACTCAGTTTACAAGAATTGATTATGACTTTCTAGCATAGTGGTAAACAAGGCATAGCATGTCCAAGTGAATGAAACAACAGAGGCTAAAATGACTGTGATTAACATATCTCATGACACTGTGTGCTCAGTGAACATAATACACAGAATGTTTCAGGCAGTGTGAAGAAACAAGACGTCACCAGAAACTCGCAGCACTTTGTTGTAAAATTATTCCACCAATTTCCGTTCCTCAATGCCTTCCTCATTTCCTCTAAAGCAGCTAGAGACCCTGGGAGAACACAGAATTCTATCATTACTCAAGTAACAGGCATCATCCTCTTTTTCTGAATTGTGGCACTGTGGAAACCCTTATTGGTGTCAGCAGTGGAATACAAGGGCAGCAGCAGGGACAAATTTCACTATTCATGGAGGGAATCCTGTGTCCTTACATTTCCCCTGCTCCCTCTCAGTTCCCCTGCTCTTCTCACCCTCCCACCTCCTCAGCTGCTGTACCCTGCATTCCTCCCATTCCTCCCATCTTCCCATGTGACCAGACTAGAGGCTATGTGAGAGCACGGGGCCAAGCGAACGCCTGAAGAAGTCCTGATAGTTAATCTGTCAGGTGTCACTCCCTCCCTGTCTCCCTCCCCTGCTCTCTGTCCTTTTACAAATAACTGCGATTCCCATGGTGCTGTCTTTAATCCAGAAGTTCAGACAGATGGCCACATTTAAAGCTAATCCCTTATATGGTGTTAGGCATTTCACCTCATCGCTGTAGACTACAAGGTGGTCATACTGTAGCCTGCACTATCCTAAAATGAAAGATGAAAGATTTGCAGGAATCTCACCACGGGCTGAGACAAACTCCAAAGAAACCCTAAAATTTGGTAACTCCATACAGATCCTTGCCAGCCAGATGTAGGTTTCAGTTCAAACTCCCTCTGCAACTAAAAAATATTTAACATGCATTTGAGGGTTACAAAATATGTAATCCTTACGTAGAGCCCAGGATTAGAGGGCTGATCCTGTATTTATGTTTCTTTTTTATCTTTATAGACAACACTCTGCAGCCATCAGCCAAAGCAGTTCATAGTTCATCAAGTTCATGTTGGTGGTTTAACACTTGGTTCATGTTCATCTGTTTGTAAAAGTTAATTGAGATCAATTCCATTATCAGAAATATATATTTTTTGTGTCTAATTTGAAGCAGTATCTAAAGAAAGGAATAACATGAAGTTAAAGGGGAGGCAAGACTTGCTAGCTGTTGTTCTGCTGAATGTGCTTTTTGATCATAAATCTGTTGTGGAGAGAAGACGACACTAAGCTGACACTAAACTTCAGTTTAGTTTGAAACTTTTGTTGTGTCGTCCTGATTACTCGCCTTTCCTGTGTTGTATTGAGGCCAACGCACACAGCTGATTTACTTGGAAAAAGCTTACATAGGTTTATCCAGTTGAGCTAATGTTGCTGGCTAATACCGTTAAAGAATAGGGGATTACACATGTGTCGTATCCTCCCCTTTATTTGACATAAAAACAAATCTGACTGCTGTGATTGGGAGAGTCAAAATAAAGCACATCTAACTGTTGGCCATTTCTGAGATGCTTTGATTATCAATCCCTGTTAAGGTTTACATTCTCCTTGAGCTGTTAACTTGATATTGTAGTCTAATTTCACTGTGCAGAGTCACCAGGCATCTGATATTTATTCTGACATTCTGCAAGTTAATTAATTTGCTCAGTAAAACAAAGAGAAGATCTCCTCCTGTTAACCTTTCCTCATCCCTCTGGAAAACATTTAGGAAAACCCACAAATCTGGCCACGGAAACATTGAGCAACATTTCTGTGTAGAATGTGTCACAGCTGGCAGACAAAATGTTCAACCACAGTAACTATAACATGATTTTCAACAAGCGTTTCTAATTTGAAAGAAAAAGGGCAGAAGTGGGCCTTGCCTTTGTGGGTTAACTGCAGAAGCCCAGCTTTAATCCAGGATGAGGCTGACTAATTGGCCATGGCTCTGGGTAATTAAGCTTTATTATTACAACTGTACAACTTCTATTACTAATGGCATGACCTAATGCCTCAGTGTGAGCTGGGCTTAAAACAGGCTTAAAGTTCCATCCTCATTACATATTTAGTTTTTCACTCACAGGTGTATAGGATGTGTTATGTTGCACAGCTACAGAGTCAGATTGTTTTCTTTGAATACAGTGCATGTTTTCATAATTAAATAGATACGACACTGCAGTGACACACGAGGTGCCTTTTTCTTAAGAAGGAACAGATGTTGCATTACAGTGGGGATGCAGCTGCAAAGTGATTATGTGAACATGGTAACGAGTATAATTACTGAAAATATTTTTTTTCCTGAAGATCAAAGGTACCTGGCTCAGGCTGAGAGTGGCTTTTTTAGCTGACAGCAGGTGTATTAGAGGAACTCTGGTGTGCACATAGGCGAGTGTTTGTGTTTGCATTTGTGAGTGATATAGCCTAAACGGGGAGGGAGCTGGAACCCGACTTGCTGTCAGGGTTATGTCAGTATTATCTTTAGTCGGCTCTGGCTGTATCTGTGTCTGTCTACGACACACTTGGAGAGGATCGGATTTCTCCTCTTTTTATGGACTTGTCGTTCCATCTCTTTCTATTTCTCTCTCCCTTCCACGTTTAATCTGACATATATAAAGAGGCTCATCATCCTTTCCATTTGTGGCAGTGGCAAATCAATTCAAAGTAATAGGGCTGTGTGTGTAAGTGAATGTGCTGGCCTTAAGAGTTTTAGTTTAGTGTTTTCTCTAGTACCTAGTCTCCTGTGTGAACTGAGTGCTAAAGCTGGAGCTGGTGCGTCTCTCTGAGCCTCGCGTGTTTGTGTGCTTGTGTTACTTTGGCAGCAGACAGTGCAGTTGTTTCCCAGTGGTCAGGTGGCTAGACAGTAGGGAAGATTATATCACCTTGGAAATGTGTCCTCTAATTCAATGCTGTCTACCTTCTTTGTTCTTTTTCCTTTCCTCCCTAATTTGTCTTGTTGCCTTTCACTCTTGACCAAAAAGCCACCTGATTCTTTAATGCAGATGTGTTTTATCCTTATGGCACGCTTCTTGTCCCCATGCCAGTTCCTAACGTGGCTTTGATATGAAACTGAAATTTGCACTGCATTTCAATTTGTGTTGGTTATTGTGTAAACAATCACACAAACTTCCGAGTACCACTGCTCCTCCCAAGAAAAAAGATTTATTGACTAACCATGTTTTTTTTGTTTTTTTTTTGGAAAGCCTCTCTTACGTCACTGTCCATAGTCAAAACAATTTACACAAATTTGTTAACATGGTGACTGATTGTTATTGTAAGCATTTATTCCAGAAACATTGTTTATTAATGTTGTGTCAGAAACTGTGCCGATGCCAGCGCGTCCTGTCACTGCAGCGGCACATGACCAGTCAAAACATGTTTACATGCCCCAGATTGCAATAACAAGCTGCTAGAAATGGCAGATATCCATGTGCAAGACAGACCAGAGGTGACAGCTGCATGCCCAGAGATGGAAGGGTGTCTCTTCCCAGTGGAAGGCACACTTGCTGCTGTTGTTGTTGTTGTTGTGCCGAGGAAATGTACATCAGCTAAACGGAAGCTCGGTTCATAGTGCACAGCGAGCCAAGCCCAACAAACATCTGTGGAATGTCACAGCTCTGCAGCCTCCTTCCTTTTTCTCCCCTCTCCGTCTTCATATCTTCCCCTGAACTCTTCCTACCACTTCAGGCTCCATGGCCTCCAATTGACTTTTGATTCACCTCAAATCAAGTTTCATATTACCTTTGTGGCTGTGTGTGAGAGAGTGTCTGTGTGTCTGTGTGTGTGTGTTTTCATCTGATACCTAAAAAGAAAAGCATGTGACCTCTCAGCAAGCATATCTTCAGTAGCTAGTGGTCAGTGACAGAGTTCTGCTCTCTTTTATAGACTTGACACAATTTTCTTGCACGATAAAACTCAGAGAATAACAACAATTAACAACTGTAACAACAGATAAAATAACAATGAAACAATAACAGTAAAGCAGTAACAACAAAACAATGTCTAAAAGGTGTTTTATCCAACAGCTGATTAGTTAAACCCATAAAGGCCTTTTAAAAAACACCTTACCTTAAAGCAAACAAAAGAAATCAACCAAAGAAATCATCTCACACTGGGGGACAGTTTTGTTGGGTAGCAAAGTCTAAAGAACAGAACCAGACAGTGATACACACAGCTAGGAAAATAAAAAGAAAAAGCCTCTAATGTATGAAAATTTGACAAGAACACCATAATCCCACGATGCAAAAAATAATAATAATAATAATAATAATTACAGCGCACATTAAATTATAGCAGCTCGAGCTGTCAGCGAGGGCATGTGGATGCTCCGTCCCTTTAGGTCTGCATCGGCAACTGCTTTTGTTGCCATTTGCTGTTATAACAAGCCACAGATTCATCTGCTGGCAAGCCTGGATGCAGATAACACAGAAGATAATGAGATATTGTTGCTCACGGAGTAATTGTTTTACTCAGAAACAGAAATTATGTTTCATTATTTCATTGTCCACTGTTTTTGTCAGATAGGAAGCAGACAAAGGTTTTGAGGGGATAAGAAAATTATTCTTATAAGAACAAAATTTGGAGAAAAAGATTTTGCTTTAAAGCTTAAAAATGTAATCTGCCAGATTTGTGTTGATTGAATAATTAGTAGTTCAACAGAAAATGATTCAGCAGCTGTTTTAATAATTGATTAATCGTTCTTCCATTGTGCTGATTCGCTGTGTTTACATCATTGTAAACTGAATGCCTTTGGGCTTTAAGTCGCTGGTCAGACAAAACAAGCTATTTGAAGACATCATGTTAGGCTGCAAGAAATTGTGATGGACATTTTATGGACAATTCTGTGACATTTCATACATTAGATTAACTGTCAGTGAGAACAGTAATGTGTTACAGCCTTAGAGAGTATGAGATTTGTGGCAAACAGTGGAAGAATGTTGACTATGGTGTGGAGTGCAATTTAGAAAGAGACATAAAAGCAAGTGTGAATTTAGACATGGAGGGATGCTGTTCCTCTTTGGTGTGTCAGTCTGTACAAGTGAAGTGAATAAGCTCTCAGATTAAGTAAAATGTCAAAAGGCCTGTTCTGTGCACTGCTGAGAAACGAGCCGTAATGCACATGCGTTTTGTAAATAAAGGCCATATCAAAACTTCAGGGTGGTGATCATCTGTTTGTGTGCCACGCAGCAGGCCATCCATGTGACAGTGATAGAGGCTGTCAGTCCTATTCGCCTCCTTCGCTCGCTCCGGTCTCCCCTTGCCACCGCACAGGTTGCCACTGGCCTTTGGCACCTCATTTCCATGGCATGCCAGCTGAAGGCAAATGTGCCCACCTGCCCTCCTTTGTATATGGCCCCACTCCAAATCCTCACTGGATTATCTTATTGTCTCCTTACCGAGCCAAAGGCCACTGGACATTTGCATCTGAGAGGTGGAGCAGGGAGTGCCTCTGTGGACAATCAGAGTGGCGTGTGAGCGAGCGTGCGCTGTGTGTGACGGCGAGGAGAGGGAACGGAGAGAGCATCAGAGCGGCCCAGTCTATTTTCCAGTTAATAGATGAAGAGCAGAGGAGAGGGGAGTGGGAGGAAAGGTGGAGGCAGAGAGAGAAAAGATGATTAAAAGATCTTGTGGCTTTTTGTCAGGCTGCAAACGGCGGCCCTCCCTCCTTCATACTCTCTCAACATGACGGAGAGGAAGAGAGGCAGATAAAAACATGGGAAGTGAGATCCCACAAATCCAGTTAATGAACGTAATATTCTGACAAGTATCTGCTTGTTTTGAAGGCTGTTTTTCTGGATACACTGCAGCATCACATATTTCCCCTCTGTCATTAAAATGATGTATTGAATTCCTCAAATGATAGAGCAAACAAACGAGACGGGAAATATTTAATCGTTTAAAGAGGGATTTCTTTGTCCATTAGTTCATCCACAGAGTGCTGCTGACAGGTGAAGTTTTAATCGCACACGTGCACAGTTTGGTGTTTGGCCTTTTTTGAAGTGCAAGCAGTATCTGGCTGCAGGGCAGATGACATTCTAAAATCCCCGAGAACCTGAGTCTGGAGGCAGGTTCGACATACTTTAACAGACACAATGTGTCATGGAGTAGGGCCCCTCAGGGGCCCCTGAGTTGGCTCCTGGGGACCCTGAGGCAAAGTAAGAAATAGTTTTCAAATGAAAACGTAATTTTATTATAATTGAATTTGGAGGTAATGTAGAAGAGGAATGTTAGAGGATTTTCTGTGTTCATTTAAAGAAATCAGAGTCACTGAACATTTTCTAAAGTCACTGCACCTGGACATGAAGTGGTTCCACACATAATGTCCTCTAAAACTGTTGGACTGGCTGCTGGTTATTGCTTCATATTGACTGTACAGACATGAGAGTGATATTCATTTTCTCATCTTAACTCTTGAAAATATATTTCCCTAAATGTCAAACTGTTTCTGAAAGTCTCCTGCATTTCTTCTTTTCTTTTTTTTTTAAATCTCCACATGGGTGCACACGTTATTTTTTTCTTTATTGGACAGTTAACAGTCTAGAGAGAGAGACAGGAAACAAGGGCAGAGAGAGAGAAAGAAAGAGAGGGGGTATGAAATACAACAAACGTTCGCCAGCCAGGAATTGAACCGTCCACAACCATTAGGCCACGGGATGCCCCTTATTAAGTCTCCTATTTCTTGTGTTTGTGTGTGTCACGTGCAGACGGGGCAGTGAACACTCCTGCACACACACACACACACAGCAGAGCCAATAGGCTTGTGCTGCAGTTTGTCACAGCGTAAGCTCCACTAAATCCTACTTCTTTTGTGTGTGTCAGTGTGAGACGCAGCGCCGAGGAAACGTGTCGTGCACTGTCGTTAATGTTGATGTTTCGTTGCTTGTTTGGCCACGTCCTAACCAAGCACCTGTTGAGCTTAGTAAGGCTTGTCTACAGGATACAGAACACTGTCTGCAGAACACTAAAATCACAGAAGTACAAAGTAAAACTACCACGTTTTCTTGCAGCAACTAGAGATTTGCAGTTTATTCAAATAGACAAAAACGTATTACAGAATCAATTAGATGTTTAGATATATAAAGTCATATTTTCCATACTGCATGAGCCATATTGTAATCACTGTTGGATCGTAATGTGATCATTTAACATGAGACTGTTTTGATGTCAACAGCTGGCGTGTCAGATAATCTTCTTAACCAATAGGCTGATGTTGACGGAGCAATCTGTACAGTCACATTTGTATAAGAATTGATTTCAATCTGGTTTGATACTGTGTGTGTGTGTGTGTGTGTGTGTGTGTGTGTGTTTGTGTGTGTGTCTGTCTGTGTGTGTGTGTGTGTGTGTGTGTGTGTGTGTGTGTGTGTGTGTGTGTGTGTGTGTGTGTGTGTGAGACAGAGAGAGAGAGAGAGTTGGGTTGTACTTCTGCCTGCTGAGCCACAGATGGCAGCCCTCTACCTCAGGCTCACAAGTGCCCTGCAACCACAGATGTGTGTGAATGTGTAGTGTCAGGTTTTCTTTGCGTGTGAAGCGGAGAATGGTACACACTGCAGTTCTGTTGACGTCTGCAGAACACAACAACATGCGTAGTCTCTCTCTGTTGTAGTCTGCCTCTCGCTTGCTTTTCCTTTTCTCCTCTTGTTGCTCTCTAGGCCTTTTCCTCTCTGGTCCTACATGTACATAAATATGTCACAGTATTAGCAGCGTGTACATTCTTGTACATAGAGAATAACATTCACATCGCTTGACAAGCTAATCAGTTCATTCACTTCCCCAAAACGGGAAGAGAGCCTCAAATAATCCCAGCGCCGCTTGCTAGCTTGTCTCAGTCCAAGTTTGCCACTGCTTCCTGCGTGAGAAGGGCCCATGTCTGCCCGTCATTCTATCCCATCTTTATTTCTTTTCTTGCTGTTTCTCACGCAGCCTCCAGGCAGTTTGGCGATACGTCCTGCACAAGGACTAGAAGTTGTTTTACACAACAACACCCCCCCTCCCTCCCAGACGTGCACCAGAGCAGTAATGACACACCTCCCAAACAAAGGCATCTTTGCTCTCTGTGCCAGCATGTGGCCTAATTCCCTAGTTGTCTATTCACAGCCTCACCTTCTTCTGTTTGCATCTATCCCCCTGCTTCTCCTCAGGTGACCACTGGTAGTAACTGTTTTTGTTTTACTTATGCTAGCACCTTTTCTCTCCCACTGGGCAGCTGAGCCTGATACAATACTGTCACACCAACAGTAACGAATGACACATTTTACTGTTCTTCATGTCAGATTGGGGTGTTGCCGCATGTATTAGTATTCCTTTTTTTGTTTTTATAGAACTTTCTGTTCTGGGACCCCCTAAGTATCAGTGTGGTGGCCTCATCTAAATGAATGCAAGAACTGCACTATTTCCTCACAGTGCTAAAGTCACCTGGGCACAGCCTCAGACAAGTCAAGTAGGTGTGTTTCAAAGTTGGACTTTTTAACTACAAAACTCCCTTTTTGTGCGGCTCAGCAAGGAAGCACAGCGGAAACACACAGAGGGAATTTTGCACTAAAAAAGACGATATTGGAAAGATACCCTGCTTGAGTCGCTGCCTGATGACTGCAGAAAGCAGGGCCTCTATCACTTCTATCAGACTGCTGAAGCTTTACATTGTCTTAGATGAACTTTAGAAAGAACTGCTGACTTTGTCCCACCATCACTTACATTGTAGTCACGTTAGGGAGGGATGGTCCCCACTGTTACCGTCGAGAGGAATAAAGATTACAGGTACCAGTAAGTCTGTTAGTATGTATGAGCATGTAAGGACTGTATGAAACTAGTACTCAAATTTAAAAGCAGTTGCAGTCCAATACCTAAACATTAAAACCGAGATATTTTGGTAGAACTGCTGAGAATATCTAAGCCTCTCTCTTGCTTTGACTCACCTTCATTAGCCTACTTGCCTCCAGCTATAGAAAATGAATATCATACATTTATAGCCATTCACTGACGAGCACCACCTCATCTTTACAGAAAAAAAAGAAGTCTAAGATTAATGTCAAGCTCTGGGGGGCTTAGGGCATCTCTCCACTCCGTAGGTGGTATTATCTTATTGAAGTGCACTCTCTCTCTCTCCATCTCTCTATCTGCCTTGCTCTCCCTCTCTGCTCCTGTTCTTTAATCCTCTGCAGAGTAGGTGTGCCAGAGAGAGAGAGAGAGAGGCAGGGAGAGAAGACTGATATTTGCTTAACCAAATCCTCGGAGGACGCAACCCTCTTTGATCCAGTTCCAAATTCACCCCTTCATTTGGTCATCCGTCACTTGCGCTGTTGCCTGCTCTCTCTGCGTTTGTGTGATTTGTGTGTGTGCGCGCGTTTGTGGATGAGACTCGGCTGAAAGAGAGAGGAAAGCCCACAGACAATGGTCTGCATTTTGCTCTGCCCCTCTCTCCTTCCATCTGCTTTGTCCTTCCTTTCCGTTTCTTCTTCAACTTGTCACTTTTGTTGTGTGCTGCTGAGGTCAGACTGGCACAGGCAGGCATTGTTGTAAGCAGAAGAGCTTGTGTGTGTGTGTGTGTGTGTGTGTGTGTGTGTGTGTGTGTGTGTGTGTGTGTGTGTGTGTGTGTGTGTGTGTGTGTGTGTGTGTGTGTGTGTGTGTGTGTGTGTGTGTGTGTGTGTGTGTGAGAGAGAGAAAAGGTACTGTTGTAGCTGAGTATGTTAGCTAGAAAGCCAGGGTTAGTCTGGACTTGCCCCTTTGTTTTACACACGGTGCTATACCCGCACACACAAACCACCTGTGAGCACTGCTGTGTTGACTTTCTTCCATCCTGAGCTCTGCACACGCTGTTCAAGTCCATAAACTCAAATTTCCCGCACGTGGTATTTATTTGAGGGACTATTTGTGTATGTAATATTATAGTGGACGGATGCAGCAGACGTGATTATCGTCAGTGGTGATATGAGAGTAAAGAGCTGTCCAGCTGTCAGAGCAATTTAATACAAGCGTATGAGGCATCTTTGTGTGACCAGAAAGTTCGCAAATTAGTAGCTTCTTTATTTTTAACCCCTCTGTATCTTTCTCTGGTTTCATCCTTCCTATCAAGTCTGTCATGTTGAAGCAGAATGTGAGTGAGAGAAGAGATTTCGTTGTAGCCTTTGACAAAAAGGACACAGGTTTTTATAATCATATTTTCTCTCTCTAACTTTCCTCTCCCTGCCAACTCGTTTTTTCTTTCTGTGTGAGCAGGAACATGAACTAGACTCTCTGATATCCTTCCTTTTTTCCACAGCAATCACTTCTCCACCTCACACTCTATTGGAGTTATTCATTGCGAGCTGTACTTCTTTTCAAAGGTGCATATTAAAGTAGTGTGATCCCAAATGACTCCCCTCGCTCTTTCTTTCTCTCTTCTTCCACACAGTGAGCACCTATCCTGCGCCTTTACCTTCTTCTTGCACGGTGAGAGCAACGTGTGCACCAGTGTGGAGATCAACCAGCACCAGCCCGTCTACCATCTGACGGAGGAGCACCTCACTCTGGCTCAGCAGGCGTCCAGCCCCTTCCAAGGTGGGTCCCCAAAAACACTTGGCATCTTTGAACTCGTACCGGTGAATTCTGAGCTGCTCACAAAGCTGCTGCTTTAGCAAACACCAGTAAAACCAGCATGTTACATGACATCCGTAAACACCGGATCCATTGTGAATTATGCAGTCCAGTTTGGGCCAGTTAGAAACACATGCTGTGTGTAACATAGTCCTGCTCTGTTCAGTGCTGGCCAACCTGTACCCATGTTTCCTGATGAGTGGCTCAGTAGCTGGATAAACAAATGAACAGTGTCATCCTTTATCGTGTCGTTTTGATTTGGCCCTCGAGTGGAGTACCACACACAGTTACGGTGAGGACACATCATTACCCTCAAGTTTGGTTCAAATCTGATGGGAGGCGTCTGAAATATTACATGTGACAGATGAACAAACAGAGCCCATTAGACTGGGCCTTAATTTGTGGGAAGAAATAAATACTGTACAAAATAGAAAAGTCTCAAACAAAGTTGTGGGAACGGTTTTATTGGTGGCAGTTTGAAATTTTAAAACTTTAATTACAAAGCAAATGTGCATTGTCTGGCTTTGTAATTAAAGGGTCATTTTTGTTTTTAAATTATTGCAATAGTTCCATGTTGTTGAGGCTGAGAAAGCTATTTCACACTTACTATTAAAAATGTAAAAGTTATCCTTTAATTATTACGTGGTCATATCTCTGCTGTCAAGGGTGAACGAAAAAAAGTGATGAAAAACTTGCCAGCCAACAACTGCGGCATGTATCACTGGGTTCACAAAAGGAGTCAAAGTTTTGTTTTTTTTTTGTTCTATTTATGAACCAAAAGCCAAAGAACCATATTAATCAGATATTCAAAGATCAGTTTCTCAGTTTCCAGCAGATGTGCTGTAGCCTCTGCCACAGACGCCATTTTGCTCAAAGTAACTTTAGGTTGTTGAGCAAATGCACACAGCCTGTCGGCCCTAAGAAACAAGGTGGTGCATACTGGAGTAAATAAGGGAAATATGCTTTCAAATGTGTATTTTTTTTTTTAATATCTTTTTTTAAGAGGAAATGATAAAATCTCAGTGTGAAGTGAAAGAGTGTAATTTTCTGGATGAAATGTATTAGTAAGCTCTGTGTGTGCTGCGTTAGGTGCCGTTGTCCTGCTTTGTCAGTTATCTAGGAAGCACTTGTTGAAGCTCTAGGAAGCTAGAAAGCTCTATTGGGAAACACAAGGCCTTTAAAATGTACGTTCTTTCTTAAGCCAGGTGCAGGTGGTATGTTGTTGTTAAGTTAAGCAAAAGATCCATTTATATGACGATATAAATGGAGAGGGAAGGCTCACGGGAGGTCAGTGCTTAGTGCAGCTATCCATGCATCACTTTTGATACAAAAATAAATGTGTGATACTTGTGTGAAATCATGTTAATCTAATAATGTTATTCAGAGAGCAAACTATTTCCTTCCTCACACAAAATGAGACAAAATGTATATTACAGTCATTACATTAACATCTCTGTGTGAGAGGAGATGCAAGCTAACAATGGGTTTGGGATTACGCAGTGTTTTGTTTGGGGTGGGGTAATGAATTTAGAGCCAGTGATGGAATATCATTAGGGCCGCAGATTTTTATAACTGCGCTACGCTGTAATTTAAAGTGACTACAGAGGCTTTTCTTTTAAACTGGCTGCAAGCCAGTGTGTAATGAAAGACAGCCTGACAGAAGGATCGTATATGCATTATCTTGGCACCCGCACCCAAGACAGCACACACAAAGCTTACACTGATGTATTTCATTCAAAAAAATTACACTCCTACACTTGCGCTGAGCTTTTAGCATTTAATATTACAAGATATTTTTTAAAATTTTCCTTTTAAAAGCTCATTATCTTTATTTACTCTAGCATGCCCCACCTTATCTCCGTGATAAGAGCTGGACAATGATTTTACTGAAGAAAATCTGAAAAATTCCTTTATTTGCCCTTTTCCTAAAAAAAAAAATAAAAGAAATCAAGTGACATTTGAGCCGTGAGGAAAAGTTTTCCTCCTTTAAGCTTCTCCTCTATAGTTAGATGAGATTCAACCCTCCCCTCTCCATACGCCCCCTCCAGAGTAATAACAGTGATCACTCCCTCCATTCACCTCAATAATTCCTATATAGCCAACCCCTTTTTCTGTCTCTAGTGCTCTCCTGAAGAGAGGTGATAACGGGCCGTCTAGTTAAAGACTAGTGCCTTTTGATATAAATAAAGGTTATTGGAACTGTATGTGTATGAATTCTTGTAGGGACGTTGATGGGTTTTGCATTTAGGATGATCATACTGCTCCCCTGTCACCTACTGGTAGATAGTTACTTATGACTCATTTTATTGGTCTGTGAATCCCTGCCTTTACTCAAATGATCTTTGTTTCTCTTTTCCCAGTCATGTTATTATCATTAATTTTCATGTTGACTTGGGGGCTGAAAACACCATCAGTTGCCCCTGAGGCTACCAGCGAGAACATTGTTTTATAAGTAACCAAATGAATTGTATATGTATTTTATGATCTGCACATAGGTATGGTGTGTTTTGTGTCGTTCACCCCCCCCCCCCTCGCCAAGCTTGGTTTACTGTGCGGTAGAGCGCTCCGGCAGGCAGACCTCTCTAGGATGTGACCTCATAAAAGGGCGCAGAGTGAATGTAATGAACTCTCAGCCCATTACACTGATCTGAGCACATTTGACATGTCTTCAGGGAGCCAGAGATACAGTAGACTCACAGGCAGAGAGAGAGAGAGAGAGAGGCAGTAGGGATGGAGGGAAGGGAGGGAATGGTGCGGTGGGGGTGGTGATGGGGATAACAGTAAACCATTTCCATAATTGTGCTGAATTTGATCTCTCTCTTCCACAACTGGCCTCAGGTCTTTGGAGAGTGTATGCAGCAAGAAATGCAGAAATGAAAGGGAAAAGGAGTGGGGTTAAATTTAATTAAGGTTAATATGATTGGCCATAGCTGGATATCGCTGTGTTCTGCAACATAAATAACCTTTTGTTCTTCCCTCCGTTGGGTTGTTTTGCTGAGTTGGCATGTTCTGTAGGTTAAGGTGAAACGTTATGCTGAGGGGCATTCAGGACTCATTGTGTCTAGACAACATGTTTCATGCTTTAGCTTTAAAGATGCCTGAGTATTAAAGTGTTTTGAATGCCACCCAGGCTCCTTTGACAGTAAAAGAAAAACACTCTCTCTCTCTAGGTGCCAAACTTTGCCTGGTAATGCTCAGCAGTGCTGCTACTTCCCTACCGTGTTACTTATCTTTCACCACCACCTGCCAGCCACATCCTTAAAATCCAGAAGTGTTGGATCTGTATATTAGATTTTTCTTTCAAAGAAATTTCCAGTCATTTCCAAACCTTCCAGTTTAAAGGTGTAATTCTTAAGATTTCAATCCCGGTTGATTTGGTGACATCCAAGGTTATCGTGGTAACAGCAAGCGCCGTTTAATCCAACAGAAAACCCTTCTTGAGCTGCTACTTTGTCAAACATACAATACCAGTTCACAGTAAATTTGGTTACCTTGCAGAGAAGTTGGAGGTGTGCAGCCTGTCACCTGCAGCTCTTCCTTTAACACTTCACTTTGCCTGATCCTGTCTGTCTCACTACTCGCTCACAAAAATTTAAAAACCATCCACGCTTCCCCTCTGGGAATGATGAGCTCCACTACCAATAAAAACTCCTATGTAGAGGCTATTGCAGATAAAATGCAAATCATAAATAATATCAAAAAACAGGCTTTGATTTCATTAAAATCTTAACAAATATAACTTAAAGTTTTGTCAGAATGTTCCTCAGTCCCTGAGCCCTCTCCACTGAAACACTGCTAATGCACCTCGTCTTTTTTTCCCCTTCCCTTTTCTTTACGTTGTCTCCCTCCATTTTCCCATCCCGGAAGCTGTTCTATGGTCCAGCCCTGGGATCAATACCTTGAGACAGAGGCCATCCAGTCTAGTAATGACATACTAGAAAAGCAGAGCGGAGTGGGACATTAACAGATGCTCTCTCACCCACCCACCCAGCCAGTCTGCCTGTAGAGCCATTTATACCCTCTCTTCACGTTCAGATGTTTGACGGATGTGGAGAGAGAGAGAATGGAAGCATAACACGCCGACAGGCTGTATGTTTATATATATATGTGTCAGTTTGATATGCATATGGTTTCTGTGCTCATATGTATGCATTATGCCTGTTGGTTTATGGTAGTATTTGCATTCCCTGATGGATGTAGGTCTGTTCTATAAGCAGACTGATTGGCTCATTCTGTGACTCCCATATGTCTGTGCAGTCAAATGTGTTTGCCGAGGAGTGGCCCTTTTTATAAGCCTCTGTTTATGGGCTCTGAGAGGCCACCGCTTGCCAATAATTGGCGTCTGGATTGCTCTGTAAGTATTTGGTGAGTCAGCCGGGACCAGCTGAGTCCAGCGGTGCTCTGGAAAGGTCAGAGCGCTGCTGATGCGGCCAAAGATGGCAGAATGACAGGGAAAGGACAGCATAGGGAAGAAGTAGGAAAGGAAAGATGATCAAGATGAAGGAAAGACAGAAGGAATAAGGGCAAGATTGGAGGAGGAGTTGTAAAGATAGTATGGAGGAAGGAAGGAAAGGGATAAGAAAGGGTAAGAATGGGGGAGAAGAAAGAGGACAGAAGGAACGGGAGAAGAAAGAATGAAAATGATGGAATAAAAGGTTAAAACATTGAGAGAATACTAAGGAAAGAATGGGAATTGAGTAGAATTGTGGAACCAATATTAGAGGATTTTAAAAGCGTGAAGTGTAACGATGTAGAAAATGGATGGAACTGGAAACAGAAACAATAAAATTCGAAAAGAAAGAAGCAATAAACTAAATCAGGCAAAACATGGATTTAGAGGTGAAGGAAAAGCGATGGGTGAAGGATTTGTGTTGTCAGAATGATGCGACTTGATCTTGTTGCTGCTTCTCCGTTCAGACTAGAAGACGTACTGAGGCTGACTGACATTGTTACATTTTTCTCTGCTCTCCTCTCCATGCTGTCCCTCTCACCAGTGATCCTGAGTCCTTTCGGCCTGAATGGGACGCTGACTGGCCAGTCGTTCAAGATGTCAGACCCACCCACTCAGAAGCTGATTGAGGAGTGGAACCAGTTCTATCCCATCGGCCCCAGTGCCAAGGAGGGTGTGTCAGAGGACAAGGCGGAGGACATGGATTGGGAAGACGACTCTCTGGCCTCCGTGGAGGTCCTTGTCGGTCAGTGTTTAAAAAATATATATCATTAAGCTTCATCTCCATGAGATTATCTGTATAAACTGTGAAGTGCTTTGGTTTAACCTGTTTGGTTCCTGTATGCCCTGCCTGTGGGTGTACAGGTGGTGTGCGGATGGTGTACCCAGCCTGCCTGGTGCTGGTGCCCCAGTCAGACATCCCTGTTGTGGCCCCTGTGGGGTCCTCCCACTGCACTGCCGTCTACTCGGGTGGCCACCAAGTGCCTGCTTCCCAGCGAGAGCCAGCCATTTCTTTGGTGACCCTCACTCCTCCCACATCCCCTGAGGAGGCGCAGACAGGTAGTGATAAACACCGTGTAGATTAATAACAGCTCAAGGCTTACTCTTGAAATGATCCATCTCATGAAGTTTGTCTTTTTTTCCCCAAATGCTCTGTAAACCATGTTCTTTCCCTCTGCAGTGGACTCTCACTCGGCCCAGAAGTGGGTTAAGATGCCTTCATCAAATGATGTGTTCAGCGTGGACAGAACAAGTCACCATGGAGGCAAGATTCCTCGCCGGCTAGCCAGTCAGGTGGTGGAGCGCGTCTGGCAAGAGTGCAATATCAACCGAGCCCAGAACAAGTAAGTCTGTTATTGTGTCTAGAAAGCAGCACAGATTGATTAACCATGCTGTAAATGAAAATTGGCAGAACACAAACATCTTTGTGTATTGGTTGGGGTAGAAGCAATTTAAAGAAGCTTTGCGATTTCTCTCCTCTGTCAGCCTGGGAAAACTTCAAAAAGGGTTCCCCCTCCAACAGTCTATCAGTTATTTACCATATCCTCTATCTAGTATTCTAGTCTTCTTGCTCCAAGGTGGAATTTTAGTTAAAGTTAAATCTTCTATAATTAGCATGTGGATTATTGAGTTAAAAGATGTTTTGTGAGGTCACAGTGACCGTTGACCTTTGACCACCAAATTCTAATCGGTTCATCCTTGAGTCCAAGAAATTGCCTCAAAGTGTTCCTGAGATCACGTTCATGAGACCAGGACGACCGCATCAGCTGCCAGCATGGAGGCCGAAAAATAAAGGCAGATCTGGATGAATGGAAATTGATGAACTTCACTTTATGGGAAAAAAAATTAATCCTATTAAGTTGATTGTTGCTCCATAATTGAATTGCATGTCTACGATGATATCAATAATGTGTGGAACAGAAAAAAGTTGAGAATCAGTCTGAAAAAACTGTTGGCCTCAAGAAATAATGGAGGACTTGCTCTCCCAAACATGAAATTAGAAAACATAACATTTGAAAGGAATAAACTGGTCAGAAATTATGCTTCTAATCCTGGGAGGATAAAGGTGGAAATATCACATCATAAACAGAGGTACTCTGCCACATGGATTAAACCCTCAGAGATCCTTTCTAAGGGATCAATGGTTGGCAAAATGCATGCAAATATCAGTGATCTCTACTGATAATGTGGATTCTGGAAGTGTTTTCAGGTGAGGAGCAGTGTGGGCTCTGACTTTGGGCTAAAGAGGGAAGAGGAAGAGGAGAATCTGGTTCAAGACAGTTTAAATTGTACCAGAATATTAAATTCTTGGACTAGAATTTGCGAGAGCCTGAGTTTAAAATATCAAAGGGATCTTGATGTTGAGAATATGGAAGATTTATGGCAGAATGTGATCTCAAATGTAAGCTAGGATACAGGTAGTCCATCCATTATAAAATTGTACATAAATATTATATTACACCCCTGAAATTGTTTAAAATAGGCTTAACACAAGATAATGAATGTTGGAAATGCAACAAGGAAGTGGGCAAATTCCTGCATGTTGTGTTTCCTCGGTACTGCCTTTTTGGAAAGTGGTACTTAAACAAACTTGAAGAGTGGCTCAAACAACCTCTACCAGAATCCCCACAGCTGTGTCTGCGAGGTGATAAATCTTTCATGTCACCGGGGCTTACTAAAGCAGAGTTTGGACTTGCATTAACAAGCTTTATTGTAGCATTCAGGCTTATTTTATGTAACTGGAAGAGCCTGCATAGGCCAGAGTGTACAGAGCAGATTAAACTCTTTTGAAAAACTGATTTTCAGGGTAGATAATGTCTCAAGTAAAACTGGGTAAATCCGGCATAATGCTCAGACATACATTAGAGATGCAACATCTTAGAGAATGTGAAGGAATGTTGGGATGCAGAGGTTTTGTTTTAAGTTTTGTGATTGTCTGCATTTCGGTGTAATGTCCATAATATTAAAACAAATAAAAACATTAAATGACAAAAAAAAACAAAACAAAACAATGTGTTCAACCCATTTGAACCACTTGCGGGCTCTTTCCTCTCAGTCAGGAGAGGCTGACTGAATAGGCTGTTTTCTCCCCTAACACTCTGGTACTTTTTTCTTGTATTTTTATGAGCACTCATGAGCTGTAAGCGTAACAAGCAGAGTAAAGAAGAGCACAGTTGTGCAGCAGTGTTCAAGTACTTGAGTACTTGAAAAGTTGAGACTCTCATTTTCAGTTTAAAACAGCACAGATAACCTGACTACTTCATGTGGCTCTAGGTTCTGCATTGGTCAGATGCAGTTATTTTTTAACATTAAGCTTTGACTAATGTTTGACAGCAGGTTTCTGTGTTCAGACCCGTACAGACCCTCCTCTCTGACTGGTGCGTCCAGAAGCACTTTTTGCCTTTCAGTGTTTTTTTCCCAGCATCCTCTGACTGAACATCTGTCAGATACAGTTTACACTGCAATTATGTCTTAAGTGTCAAACCATTTCTCATTATGTTTTATTATTCATCACTAAACCAGAAAAAAAAACCTAAATGGAAATAATGATCACAAGTAATTAAAGGAAGAGTTAGCTTGCAGTGTTGTCCCTTGGTCTTTTGTTTTATTCAGCATCAGTGAATCTGACACACTGGGAGCACCCCGGGATCTGTTGCCCCTTGACCAAGCACAGAATGCCGGCTGGAGTTAGCAGTTGCCTTGTCAGCCAAAATATTATTGCTCCAAGCAAGGCTATGAAATCAGCCTCAGAACAAGGCTTTTACTAATGGCCACTGTGTACCAGAGAAACATGAGACAAGGCAGTTGTGGCACTTTTGAGGATTTGCGTTTCAAAGTTTATATGAAAAATAGAGGATGGGTCTCTTCACATGAGTAACACCGCATGAACACAAAGCTAAATTCAAGTTAAAATAAAAAGAATTGTGCTTCATGGTATTGTTTTCCTCCCCAGGCGGAAGTTCTCAGCTGCAACCAATGGTACCTGTGAGGAGGATCTGACTGAGAAGGTGGGGTCCTGGGACTTTGTGGAGCCATCGCAGAGGTCGTACTGCAGCTGTTCGAGGTCAGTCGCTTTCCGTGTGCTTGTACTGTACGTTCACGTATTGCTCACGTATGTGCGCTCAAAGACATTTCAAAGAGGTTATACAGAGTCCGTGGGGCTTTGAATACAGGCACAGAGGGCTGTAGTCAGCGAAATATCTGCAAGTTAGACTTTGACAAGCGTATTATTCTTCATATTTTTCAATTCATCACTGTTTTGTGGAAGTGACAGCTGTGCTGGGGCTGAGCCCTCTGCTGGACTCTGTGTGTTTCTGGAAGTCAGACTAACCTCTGATGGAGCGCTTAAGGGAGCCTGTGGTGGTAGGAGGAGCATGTGTGTTTCACGCTCCTAATGCTGACAAATGAGCTCAAACCACATTGAATGAGTTAATATGAGTGAGCTTAAATGTCACCGTCTTTTTATGTCCCACAACAATGGTCCATGGTATGCTGGGAATTATTATGTTGTCATGCTGGCGTCTGTAGACACACTCTGCACATGTTAATTCAAAACCAGCACATAGTAAAAACTATACCGGTTTCCCATAGGTAGGAGGTGATCTGATTACATTTTAGTGTGCTGCATAAATGTGCAGAGTAATGAGGTGAAAGGGATCTTTTTTTTTTTTTTTTTTTTTTAAACTTCTGTTGCCATTCTTGACAAACTACTGGTACTGTGAGCATATGTGTTCTTTTGTCATGGAGATCATGGTGGGACATGAGACAGTTCAAGCGCCTCTTGTTTTATCTGCTTGGACAGATAGGCGCAATTACAGTTGATGCATACTGTCAGTAGGGACAGAGACGGGGAAAGGCTACAATGAGCACAAGCCCTCTCTGAATTGTAATGCAAGCACCCACACAGAATACACTAATACATCAGGCATATCATTTGTTGTCTGACACCTTAATGTTAATAATATTCTGTGTTTTGCTGTGTGTGCTTATACATTCACCACTTGATAGTGTAGTATGTAATAGTGTATGGCTGCTTTCTTTATTCAGTCTCATGAAAAATATGATTTTTGTTGCACGTTTATTTTCTCTGTCTTTGGAGCCTCATTCTTTAACTGAACAGCAAATCAGCCGTCCCCTCTGTCCTTCAGTCTTCACCATGTCTCGACCAACAACAGTTACAACCAGCTGCTTTACTCACAACAGTGTCTTGTGCCATTCACTGCAGTCGGCAAAGTCCAGTCAGAGAGCTCGATGTCTGGATGGTTCATATGACCTCCTCAATGGGAGCCTGAACCACTAAAATTGATTGATCGACTGGAAAAGAAATTCAGATTCATGGTTAGTGAGCAAGTACTGCTGAAAGTGAACATTGTGTGTGGGCTGAATGGAAGAATCCATGTAAGTTGGGGCATATCCCATTAGGGGAATCCTTTGCACCAGGATTTTTATCCACCTAGGGAGAGGGGAGCCGACTTGGACCGCAGAAGAGAGCAAAGTGGATTGGGCCAGTCACTTGGAGCATGTTAATGTGTTGGAAGCCACCCAGCACTTTAGTGACACAGAAATGGGAAGCTCTGTGCATTGCCAGTTTTGATGGCCATTAGCTTTGTTTAGTAGATGGAAGCCTTCCATGTGTCTGCCTATCTTTACATCTAATAGTCAGGACACGCGTGTAGCCCAGCCATTAAAAAAGGGACAGCTTCCTTGACAACACCCTAATTTGTAACCACCGCAGTAGAGCGAGCGGTGACCCGGCCATGGTGAGGTTCAAGAAACACTGACGCTGACCTGAGCGACTGTGACGCATGTCCACATGGGTGTAGGAGATCTTCACAGTGTAATGAGAGAAGGCAAACGTGGATGGTTTGGTATTTTTTTAATTACCATAGTCACAAATTTGCTTGATGTAATGGTGAACGCTTTTTTCTCTTTTTCACATCTTCATCACATTTAAAAGGTAAAAGAAAACATAATGGTCATGTTTTGTTCATGTCATGATTTTAAGAGACTAAGAAAATTTTAAATGTGCTAAGACTTTTGTTGATTGGGTGCTGCAGTCGTGCACGCGTGTCACTTAATTGTTGCGTGAAGTAAGTGTTTCTGGCTTATTGATTTGAGATGAATTAGTGGAGCTGCCATGTTTCAGATGAGAGTAATTGAGGTAATTGATGTTTGCTAGAAGAAGCAGATGAGAGGGTTTAGTGGGAGATTTTACATAAGCTGCACAAGATCTCTGCACATCATGAAATGAAAAATCCTCAATGTGCATCTTCATGGCTTGACAGATTATCTCTGTCTCTGCTGCCATTTTGCTGAGTGTCGGCGGTGTCACTGTATTTCTCACTGTTTGTCTTCTCCCCTGCAGATACAAATCAGTGAAGCAGCGAACAGGCAGCACCCCAGGCCAGGCTCAGTCAGCGGGCCAGCCCTCCCAGCCTCCTACCAAACACAAAGCTGGAGGAGAGAAGCCAGAGAAAGGTGACAAGCAGCAGAAAAGACCCCAGACACCCTTCCATCATCGCAGCCTGATCAGCGATGAGGCCTCGATAGAGACAGAGACAACCGCGGGTCAAAGGTTGGCCATGAGGGGTCAGGATGGTGGAAGATTCCCTAGTATTCGCTCTGCGGATGTGTCCGCCATCCAAAAGGCCCCCCAGCTCCACACTGGGGGGGTCAGCGCTGGGCCATCAGAACAGGCCAACTCCCCCCAACCCCCACCACTTAGCCCCCACCCCTGCGAGCGGGGCGAGGAGTCAGGGGAGGGCATGAAGAACCCTTCAACACCCAACAGCCAACACTTTTACCAGCCGCCCCCAGAGCCCTGTCTGGTTGGGGTGAAGGGCGGCGGCGAGGAGCTCGGAGGGCCAGAGGGTCTGAATCAGCACTTCCACCCCCATCACCCGCACCCCCATCATGGAGTCTCAGTCTACTCCGAGTCCCCTGAGCCCACTGTGTATGTGGGCGCAGCAGTCAACCTGGAGGAGGACAGCTCCCACGCTCCATGGCGGTTATTTAACCTACCCCGCAGGAAAGAAGCGGAGCTGCCCACGCCACTGCTGCCGGGAGACAAGCTGAGGGATGAAGCCTCTGCGTCGCAGGACAACCTGGTGTCGGTCACAGAGTGAGTGACACTTGTCAATTAATAAATCACTGTTCAACGCTTTCTCTCTCTCTCTCTCTCACACACACACACACACACACACACACATACACACAGGACTATAAAGGCTTTAACCATTCGGAATTCAGTAGTCCAGAAAAACTGTTTTGAAAGAGCAGTGATTCAAAAGCCACCTTCTCAGACCCCCCACCCACCTCACTCCACCTCTCTCATCCCTCAGCTTCAGAATGTTTGGTATAGTGCTTAGCTGCACACAGCATGTTAATCTCTTGCTATGTGCCCTTTTGACATCATACATCTCCAATGTGCAGGGCCAGCACTACTCATTGATTCCTACACACAAACGCATGCACATACACACCGGAGCTAGGAGAGACGAAGAGTAATGGTAGGGTTAGATAAAGATAAACCTCAGCTATTGTAGTAGAATTGAAGCTGATAGAAATACTGTCTGCTGGCTATCAGTTTGACAGGCGCTGGAGAGAGACTTGCACCAAGAGGGAGCTGGTAGCAAGGAAGAGGATCACAGATGGACAGAGTAACGGGGCCTGTCCAGTGTGAAGGCAGACAGGGTGACCAGCAGGCCGTAGGGTGGCCGTAGTGGGAATTATCAGCGAGGTTATGCAATCCCAAGGGGCCTGCCACTTGTATGGACTATTCTTGTGAGCTGTAATCCTCCCAGCCACAGCTCTGAATGGTGGCTAATCTCTGGCCCAGGCCACTGCGCACCATCACCTCACATCAGAGCCGGACAGGCATGACGAGAGGACAGAAGTACAGAGAAATGTAGGAGGCAGTGAAGAGTAGGGATAACACATAAGTTGGGTCAGTCCCTCCTCTCCTGCCGCGCAGCCAGCGGTTTTCTTCTTTTCCCTCCCTGTACTTTTACATATGAGGAACAAGTAGGCCACCGTCACAGCCACATAACAGATTTTGATGAGCCGTGTCACACCAACAGGTGATAAATGTGTCTGTAAGTGTTTCGAGCAGTCAGTGCTGCAGTCGCCGTGTTTCCATAAATCTGCCAGAGAGGTGATTGTCTGACAACAAACATGGTGCATCAGTGTGGTTGCGTGACAGCTGTCAGAATTGTTTGCAACCGCTGCCATTTCTGTTAGCGCAGATAACGATGCAGGCAGCGCTGACATATGATATCAGGCAGCATGAGGTCAAAACAGAGCGGCTGAGGAAATGTTCCAATTGCTAAAATTGAATACAGAAAATCATTTTAAGTAGTTGGTTTTCTATTTCTCTATTCTTATTCAACTCCTTACCAACTTATCAGGCCGGAACTGTATAACGGTCCTTAATTGAAATATAGCACTTGGAGTACACTTTAGGAATGAATAGGTGGTATCTGTTGTTCATGACTTGTAAATTTCCTGGTCTCCTCTCAGGGTGATGTCCACATCTAAATGGCCACTAAAGGTGTCCGAAGAGCGCGTTCAGATGTATCGAGCCAGGAGAAACCAGTACTTATCTGCTGCCATAACTGACGGAGATCACGAGCCGGAGGTGGACCCCTACGCCTTCGAGGAAGGTGATGTCAAGTTCACATTCTCCAACAAGAAGGATAAGGCCGGCGGGGAGCGTGAGCCAGGCAAGAAACATAAGGTAAGACAAGCCAAGTCAAGGAGGGGGGAGTGTTTCTGAGCTGGATCACTTACTCAGGCTGTGCAGTGTTTAATACGTGTGTTTTGATCGTTTTTGTTCAAATGGTCTGAACCCGCTTTTTGCTGATTGTTGTGCATCAGATAGACGACAGATAAAAATGTAAGGCCTTTGATACACTTATTACATTTAGTCCTTCACGTGGATTATCAACGGATGGTATGGTAATACAGATAAACAGAAAACAGGTTGTGCAACTGGTTACCATGACAACAAACTGCACTACCTTTCCGTATTGGTAAACATTCATTTAACTTTTAATCATTTAACTGCATCTTCCACAACCAAACTTCTGCACCAACTCTTCACAGTGCTACACCACTATTTGAACATACTGAAATTTTTATTGCAGCCATATACTTTAAATGTTTATACCTTTGTGTGTGATGTTTCACTCTGGTCTTGACCAAATGGTCTTTCATTTTAACTGTCATTTTTACAGTTGAAGTTAAAACTCAAATTAAATTTGAACCTTGATCTAGAAATTGTCACAATGGCTCCTGTAGGGACACATCTTTGTGACTATAACTCAAGAATTCATGCTTAAAGACCACAAATACACCAATCAGACCTCACGATGCAGCTTAGATTAGTCACATAGTAGTGTAGCTCATATTATGTGGGTATGTTTACACAGCGACTTATGCTGGTTGTCTTAAACTGCAGCTTTTCTGTTTACTTTAAAGGATCATTCCCCCATTTGTATCACCACACATCACAAGTAACACTGCTCAGCCTGTGAAAACAGCTGTTCAGTGTCTTCAGTGGCTCTGGAGGGAACTTTACAAAGTTTAAATAAAACAACCCTGGCGATGTCGTCAGGGAAATCTCGTCATGGACTTGAGACCTAAAATTTTTAACAGGAAGCCTGTCTTACAAACTGGAAGTGTGGAGGCATTTAAGAGGAAGAAAGGGTCTAATGATAGTATCCACTTCCATTATGGGCAGTGTGGGATTTAATGTTTTTGGAGCTTAACCCATACTGTGGACTAAATGTGGAGATGTAATATTGTATATTGTATTATAATATTACGTCTCTCACAAGGCCTCTAACTTTATGGAAGTAAAATGCTGAAACACTGCCGTTCATTGGGATTAGTTAACCTGAAAAACAGCCCATGCTGAATTTTTATGGCCTTTGTAAAGTACTTCACTCTGCCTAAAAATGAGCCACACACGCGACCTTTTCCAACTTGTCTGCTTTCAATCCGGTTTGCATTGCATTTTTTATTGCAACATAAAAAAAAAAAAAAAAAAAAAAGCAGTGACAGTCTGAAAAATGCTTAGTGGTGTGACTGCTTTCTAAAAGGCAGCATAGAGTGTAACCACTTAATCCATGCCGTCCTCACTAGTTGACCGGAGTAAAAACAGAACAAGAGGGTTGATTTTAAGATCAGGGAGCAGCAATGTAGAAAATAGGCCATCAGCATCCTCAGCGATGCTGCAGTAAAAATAACGGTGTGGCCGCTTTCTGCATGCATCCGCTTTCACTGCCCAAGTCTAAATGAACACGAAGCCATCCCTGAATCCCCATTGTTAGCTGATCCCAGAGGAGCACAAAATAGTTTGCCTGTCCAATTTCCTTTAGTTGTTATGGTTTTCCTATTTGATCTGCCCCTCTCCCTGCTTCCCCTTCTCTCTGTATTCCTCTGCTCTGCCTCTGGGGTTGTTGGCTCCGGTTCCAGACAAGGGCCACCTGTTAGCTGTGGGTTGCCCCTAGCATGGAAAGGGAGCTTCGGTGTGTGTATGTGTGTGTGTGCGTTTCCTGGTCTGTGTGTTTGCAGCAGGCTTGGCGGAGCCTGGAGTCTAAGCAAAGCAACAAACCTGGCTCACTGAACCATTAAGCTTAAAAAGCGCACTCAAATATTTTCCCTCTCTCCTGGCTGGTGAAGACCCCGCTGCACGCCCCCCGGTCTGTGTTGGAATATAAGGGTGAAGGCAGCTCTCAGTGGAGAGGAGAGTCCCCAAAGAGCAGCCTGTGCAATGGAGCCCTACCACTGTCTGTCTGCTTTACGTGCTGTGTGTGTGTGTGTGTGTGTGTGTGTGTGTGTGTGTGTGTGTGTGTGTGTGTGTGTGTGTGTGTGTGTGTGTGTGTGTGTGTGTGTGTGCACTCACAGACATGTGGGTTCCCCCTTTTCTCTGATTTTTACTTAAGACTAATAATTTCATAGTGTTAGAACCATTTTTCTTGAGAATCTTTGTCATTCATTATGACTGCAGCATACTTAACCTCCTACCTGACTGATGTAGGATATGAAGCTGGAACAACAAGAGAGGTTCCTCTCAATAGATTAATTTTGTCCATCAAGATGAAAGATTGCGATTCCAGTAATTATTCCCAGCCGTTTTTTTCTCTTATTTTAAAAGAATGGATTCGGAGCTTAACAAGCTGTTACGTCTTCCTTATTCGTTACTTGTCAAACCACTAAACCACTTACTGGTTGCTGCTATAGACCTGATATAAACTGAACACGAGTATCTCCAATCATCAGACTGTGAAATCTTCAAACGGGAGAGATATTGACTCTGCTGCAGGCCGTTTGACACGTGTGCCGTAATGGACCATCATCAGATCACCATACCATTGCACAGAAGTGGTGCACCTATATCAGTGCCTGCTGAATTAAGCATAAGATACATGCATGGAAACGGCTTCAGATAGAGGAGGAAAGCATTTGAGATGGAGGCTTCATGCAGGCAGCAGTCGAGCAAGCTTTTGCAATAAGTAAAGACTCCACACATACGCACTTTCCCACCCAAGGCCAGGTTATTGATAAGGGGTTAAGGCATCATTACCACCTATAGATTGTGGCCTTGGTGCGGATGTTGTGCTCTGCTGTAGATTGGTCCTTTAAGGGAGACAGATTAAAGCCTGCGTTACTCAGAGAAAAGCCCTGGAGCGTAATGAAATCAATGGCTAAGACATAACATTCCTGTTCCCCAGCTAGCACTGCTCAGCACACAGTGTACACACAACCCATCATAAGAGCTCAGACACACATACACACACTCACACAGAAGGCCAGCCCTCCCAGATATTGATGTCTGGGTGGGAGCCTAAGAGACCATTCCTTGGATCATGATTTCACTGTGATCCGCACTGGAAATCTCATTTGCCACCGCAGAGGCAAACAGTCCCTTTCCTCTGTTCTTCTGTTCCTGTCCAATTTTCTCTTTTATTGCTATTTCATTATTATAGTATTATTATTATTATTACTTTATTTTAGCTATTTATTTGCACTGATTGGAGAAAGCACCTTCTATTGTAAGTTGAGTCTGCAGTTTGTGTATTCTGTTTTGTGATTATCTGTCTCTGGTCCAGTCATATGTATTTGTATAGTTCTTAATCACAGTTAGAAGCTTAAAGTATTTCACTCTCCCACATTTTAACATAGTAAAGAAACAGACTAACCAGCACATGGGCTCTTATTAAGAACTTGGGAAAGCTTCATCGACATGCGATTGTATTTTTATACAATTAATCTGTCTGGATTGTACATTCTGAGCATTGTTTAATGAAATATTCACATTTGATAGATGTTTCTGGGTATGTGTGACTAGTCGTTCCTTCTTCTGACCCTCTCGTCTTTCTTTTTCCTCACAGGGTGAAGATGGAGGAACAGGTCCATCAGATGGTAAGGAATGGCTTTATTTCCTAATGACCTTCTTACTTTTCTGTCACAAACACACAGAATCGTACCTCCACCTTCAGAAAATCTGGACAGTGAAGCCTAAAGGTACACGCTGCATCTCAGTGGTCATTCAGGTCCGAGGAAGCAGCATATTGAATAAAACCTTTTAACTCAGTCTCTCCAATATGTCAATAGAAACTCCACACATTCACTAAATGAGGATTTGTTTAGTTATTTCAGTTATTTCTTACTTAAATCTCATACACTAGATTCATCATATCACATGCATTCCCATAACTGAATGTAGAAGAAAATGTTTTTTCCTTGATTGAAGAGAGTGTGAAGTGAGGCCTCTCAGCCCATTAGCTTTAACAGTCACAGCTTGAAGCACAGTTTTTGCCTTTCATTGACACCCAGCCATCTACTTGTGGACATTAGCTGTTGGAAGCCTGATATTTTCATATTAACATTAGCAATGTACGTGTGTGTACAGATGCTCAGCGGGCGGCGGCTCACAACCGCATGGCTTCCACCAGCCTGATCCATGAGACAGATCTGGTGGTGTCCATCAATGACCTGGACAACCTGTTCAACTCGGACGAGGATGATCTGGGGGTGAGTAGAGACGTTGGCTCACACTGCAGTCCATATTTCATTACACAGGGTGTGGTCTGGCACTGTGTGTGTGTTTCCATTGACATTCATGTGCCAGAGCAGTGTCTCCACTCTGCCTGTCATTAGCTGACAACTCTCACTACCCACTGCAGTTACTCTAAGAAGATGTCTTGTGTTATACTGACTTTCAGGTTACTGAAATGGTCAGGCGCTAAAATTTCTTTCTTTTTTTTTTTTTTTTTTCTTGTCCGCAGCCTGGTAACCGGAACCGAAACCTTGTCAACGTAACCGATGACAAATTTGGCAACAAGGAACCAAAGCCATCCACTTTAGACCCTGTCTCCTGCATTAGTATGTATCTCTACACCTGTCTCTACTGATGTTTCTCTCTCTTCTCCCTCAACACTGACTCTTTAAGTGTCTCTTAAGCTGTAGGGATGGATTTGCCTCAAGTGTTAAATCTGGAATTCAGATTTGTCGTGCCTGTGAGCCCCATGAAAATTAAGAATGATACACTGAGATTTTGCCAGAAGCCATTTCAGTCTTAAATGTAGCCTTCCCCCAGCTCGCAATTTCATCTAAGTGAAATGGCATCATATCCTTTAATCCACTAAAATTAAGGCTTTTACTACTCCAGCATCACTGATGCTCACACTTGGCTTTGCCACCTAGTGGTGAAGAATATGGCTGTAACGAACTTCAGAGTGCATCTGTGTTTGGCTCATAACTAACAGCTTAGGGCCGTCGTGTAGCTGCTGTCTTGTTGTCTCCTTTGTTGCCACACTGCAGGCTCTCTGTACAAACACAAGAGTCTTACTTTAAAGTTACACCTAATTTGTGGTTTTGACCACAATTACACCAGTATTTTAACTGGTATTTATTGTTAGGTTTGAGCTCAGGGACACTAATGTAGAACTAAAGAGAATTTAAGGACACTTTATATTTTACTGTGCAGCAAATTGGTCTCAGATCAACCATTTTCCTTTAGTTTTATGAACAGATAATTCACATTCCTAAACTCTGCTCTTTTACTATGAATTGTATTTGTAAGCCCCCTTGGATGCATCTTAGAATTATTAAACTGGTAACAGAGTTTGTGACCTCTGGTATTTCAGACATTTAGATGTTTCCTGTGGACCTCTTTACATAGAGTCTTTTCACCAGGAAACCTGACATGCTAGAGTAGAGTTATGTAAACAAGAGCTGATAAAAAAAAATAATAAATTAGAAAGAAATATAAAAAGAAAGTGCTCAGGCTTTTTCCCATCTTTCAGCTGTGCATAATGAGCTCTGCTGGATTGTGTAAATTCTCAGTAATATACAGTGAAAAACTATGGTACTGCATAGGTAATTATGACAAACTATGTAAACATGTCATCAGTCGTGGGTGAGAAGCCCGTTTGACTTCAAACATGTCTAATAAGTGTTCAACGGTTTTGTATTTGCGTGGTAGCTGCCTTCAACAACACCTCCTTGTCATATCTGGTTGCAGAACAAGGAAACGTACATCAGCTAGCTTGTTGACAGAAGCTGTATTAACAAACAACAGACTTCTAACAGCTTAAAATTATACATCTCACCTTGTTGAGTCATCCACATGATGCACATCATTGTTATCCTAAGAAATGAGTCATGTCTCAAAGTGCTAAGATTTAGGGCAATTATAATATTGGAATAAAAAATATAATTAAATTTATCTCATTATCAGCACGTTTAGCCGTGTAAGCTGTGTGATAAGGGCGACCATGTTGAAATAGGTTTTTGACTTTCTTTCTACACTCATTCCTCTTATTAAGACATTAACACATTATAATCCTGACCGCCCACATATTCTGATAACCCCTTGTTTCTCCCGCTCTCACCAGGCTCAGCAGACCTGCATCAGATGTTTCCCACACCTCCCTCACTGGAGCAGCACATCATGGGCTACTCACCCATGAACATGTGCAGCAAAGAGTATGGCAGCATGGAGCCCAACCCAGGCATGACCACACTGGATGGCACTTCCTCTCTGGGGGGCCTCTTCAAGATTGAGGTGGAGGAGAGCTTCTGCAGCCCGAAGCCATCTGAGATCAAGGTGGGTCTAGACTTAGTAAATCTTGTCAGGTGTTATTACAGTGTCCAGTACAAGTGACTGAGCCAACAGGTGGATTTTACTGCCAGAACCAATAGATGTCATAAGTCAAAGTGAGTGATTGCTGGTGGATATGTGTTCTTCACTGTGGTCATTTTCAGTGAGACACTGTCCTTTAGATTAGGAATCCAGGGTTTATTCCCTGTCAACAAGCATATCCAACAGTAGACCTGAAGATAATGTGAGGTCTAGTCTGTACTCTACCACAGAGGTTTTCAACTGGGATACCAATATTTTTAGATTCAGTCTGACTTAAGCTTTTGAGGATATCACTGTCTCTGTTGTCCACCGTAAATAAACATATGTCCACTAAGTAATCACAGAAATAAAGATGCCCTTTATAAAGCCAGAACATTATGTTTTTAAGATTTGTTCAGTCTCACATTAACCCAGTGATAGATGTCAGCAGGAACTGTTCAAACATAATGCGACATATGTTTAAGTGACCATAAATCACCTGCGCTGTGAAGTATCCTAATGAGTAGATGATGCCTCTGCATGCATCATATTTCATTTTCTGCAGCATGTTTAAACTCCAGCTAGGAAATGGAAATTTTCAGTATAGACGAGGTGTGATTATAAGTAATATACTTAGATGAAGTTACTTAGAAGAAGCAGATGCTGTGTTTATAGGATTAGAGGGTAGCAGCGTCTTACTGTTGATTCGTCTCATCCCATTTTTCTATTTTTCTGCCTTACTGACTTATTTTCTGTCCATCATGTAGGACTATTCGTTTGTGTACAAGTCAGAGCTGTGCCAGGCCTTTGTAGGCTGCTCCATGTTTGCTCCTCTGAAGGCATTGCCCAGCCAGTGTCTCCCACCTATCAAAATACCAGAGGACTGCATTTACCGACCAAGCTGGACCATGGGCAGGGACATGACCTTCCTCAACAAGGACAGGTATGTCTGTGCTCCTGTCTGATTTTTATCTCTCTGAACTCTCTGGAATTGGTTCAGATTTTTTAGCTTCTTTCAGAAATTTCTTCAAATTTATCATGATGATCTGAGCAGAAGGTTACTGAGGCATTGTGATTTAGGTTTGCAGAAGACATGCCAAGGCTGTGCTGGCTGGTTTGTGTGTGGTGTGCAAGGAAGCATGTCTTTATTCACTCTGGTCCCTTTCTGTCCACACATACTCTGGTCTCTGCATGGACACCCCCTTAAGGCCAGTTTATACTTCTACGTGGAATCAAATCCATAGGTACCATGTAGTCGTGTACCCTTCACTGCAGCCTGACATAAATAAATACCTCCCTACAGTGGCGACGCAGACCACGACAGCTGTGATTGGTCTGCTTGGTAGTATAAGCATTTCTCTCTGCTCCTTCTTCTCCGCCATTTTCAAACTGAGGTGTACAGGAGTTCCACGTACATGGACCAAATCGAGGACCAAAACATGGACCCCACCACCTACTAGCCTTTTGACAGTGTGATTGCAGAGCGATGCAGACACACCAGTGCACGAGTGTAAGTGCTGACAATGGCGTAGGCCACGGTGTAGGCGCTGCGTCGATCCTACTCAGAAGTATACACCAGCCTTTAGCAGGCAGCTCAGTTTCCCATGCATGGCTGCCTTAGGCAGTGCAGGGAAATGACTAAGTGTAAAATGCCCTCTTGGTTGAAGATGAGGATTATCACTGAAGTGGTGAGATGGGCCCCCACAGCGGCTCCATGCCACCTCAGTGCTCATAGCAGCTTAGAGTCTTTAGTATATCTTTCACTGTTTTTCTTAACCACAATTTCAGTTTATCAGAAGAAAATGAACCTGGATTTTGTTCTATTGATTTTGTGGTTCTCTGTAATTAGGGTAGTAGACCCTTAGTACATCTGTATGGATTTAATTTTGTTATACTCATGTGTTGTGTTCACCTGGGAACATGAAATCTGGCAGGCTCACCAGACTTAAGGGGTTCTCTGATCTATGTCTAATCTTGTGATTCTGAGGATAAACTTTCACCATCAGACACTTCTTCTTCTTCTTTAGGTTTTTAACAGCGTCAACTTCACTTTGTGTCTTTGGCTGAATTTTATTGTGTAAAATTCACCATAAACCGGTCAGTTCTGAAGAAACAACACCAACCCTGTAAACTGGCCTGGAGCAAATGCATGTTTCCTCAGTCGTGGCAGTGATTGGAAAATATTTGTGCTTATGAACTATCAGTGAGTTGGAAATGTTGACTGACTTTTTTTTTTTTTTTTTTTTTTTTTTACAAAAACAAAGGGATCGTTTTTGTTGCAGCTAATTGCAGCTGTGGGGTCATACACTGGCCTGATGATGATGATGATGATTAATAATAATTTGGAACATTTCTCCTCTAGTAAAAATACACAGGAGCATGTCAGGAATGTAGAGCACAACAAGCAACGGGGGTGGTCAAATTTGAAACACTTTTAATTACTGTAATATGAGTAGTGTGTAACTGGACTGCAAAACCTGTTTAAAGTGGACTGTGCAGGGAGGGAGAGGTGTCTGGACTTGGCTAAGCTCGGCCAAAGACCAAATAATCATGGGTAAAGATCTGATAATGTGTCGGTGCTGCCTTCACGCCTGCGTCCCATCTTGAACGTGCCCTGGCTGCAGGGGAGAGAATTGTGCTGGGACTTCCTTCTAATGGGTCTCTGCCAGGAGTTGTTCCCCACATACAGCTAGGGACATGATGTGCTCACCCTCCCTCCCTCCCTCTCTCTCCTGCTTTCTCATACACTCTCTCCCTGCTTCCTCACAGTTGCCTGCCAGCCCAAAAATAAACCTTACCTCAGAGGGGCGCTTGCTGAAATGTTTATTGAATGTCTTTCTCTCTCTCCCTCAGCTTCTTTACGCTTCTCATTCTCTCTCTCCCGCATTCTTGTTCTCTCATGTGTAAACATGTGCAGTCTAAGCCCACTCTGCATTCCTTTTGTAGTTAAATGTGGTCGTGGCCTACTGCCTTATTACTCACACAGTCTTCACTAATGCAGCCCGACAGTCGGATAACGATAGATTGTTATTTGAAACCATGTAAAGGGCATTGTTGATTTGGTTAAAAACCAAACAAACCAAAAAAAAGTTATGTTCTAGTACAGGACGCCTGCTTTATTCTCATGCAACAATTGAATATCAAGTTCATCATGAGGTGTTGAACCTAATTCTCTTCTTTTCTTCTGTGCTGAACATGGGAAGTTAATATTGTTTACATTGGAACCTGTGATTTGAATAAGGATCATTTTGTAATTGTCCACATGACTTTGTCCATGTCGTCGTGTCTTTTCCACTGTCAGACATGCAGTAGTGCCTTCTTTTAGTTGAAGTGCCTTTTCTAATTCATGTCCTTGAATCTTTCTGTCCTCAGTAACATCCCCAGTGTGGGCAGCACCATGGACCAGGACTACACCCAGACTTACACCCCTCAGACCCACACGCCCTTCATGTCCAACAGTGCTCCACCAAGTAACAGTGGCGCTGGCATCCTGCCTTCACCTGCCACCCCGCGTTTCTCTGCCCCCACCCCTCGTACGCCACGCACCCCGCGAACACCTCGGGGTCCTTCCAGCGTCCAGGGCTCACTCAAGTACGAGAATTCCGACCTGTACTCACCAGCGTCCACCCCCTCCACCTGCCGGCCGCTGAACTCAGTGGAGCCGGCCACAGTACCCTCCATCCCCGAAGCCCACAGCCTCTACGTCACTCTCATCCTCTCCGAGTCAGTCATGAACCTCTTCAAGGACTGCAACTTTGACAGCTGCTGCATCTGTGTGTGTAACATGAACATAAAAGGAGCTGATGTGGGCGTGTACCTGAGCGATCCCATCGGCGAGGCCCAGGAACCCTGCAGCTGCGGCTTCAGTGCTGTGGTCAACCGGCGTTACGGCAATGGCTCAGGCCTCTTCCTTGAAGACGAGCTGGATATCATCGGCCGCGGTTCGGATGTCAGCAGAGAGGCAGAGAAGCGCTTTGAGGAGCTGCGGCTATACTCACTGGAGAGAACTGGAGTTGGGAGGGGCGACCGCATCCCAGATGAGCTGATTCTGCTCCTGCAGGACCAGTGCACCAACCCATTTTCACCCATTTCAATTCTGGAGCATGACATAGTGACACGGGGGCCAAGCGGGGTCCCTGTACCGCCCTGTGTGAGAGTGGAAGAGAGGGACTACCACAGCGACTGCTACATGGCTCTGGAGCATGGCAGGCAGTTCATGGACAACATGTCAGGTGGCAAAGTGGATGAGGCGCTGGTCAAAAGCACCTGCCTGCACCACTGGGGCAAACAAAACGGTGAGGAATAAGACATTTTCTAAAATGATCATACATGTCAAAAAATGATGTTTTACATTTTTAGGTTTTGTACATATCCGGCTGTTTTTAGTGCAACATAAAAATTGCTGAAAGAAGTTGAAGAAATAATCATTATTTTATTATTTTCAAAAATCATTTTGAAGAGAAAAATACCTATGACTAAATTTAAGTCTAAAAGACTTGTTGATAAGCAAACTGACATGTCTACTCTTTTTTTTTTTTTTCCTTTGGTGCAGCCAGAGCGTTGGTTTCTCATGTTGTGATTAATCTTTACTTTCCCCTCTTCTGTTCTGTTTTCCAGCGGTGGATGTGAGTGCTCTATGCTCTCAGGACGTGCTGCGGGCACTAATGTCCCTCCAGCCTGTACTTCAGGACGCAATCCAAAAGAAGAGGACGGTGCGGTCGTGGGGGGTTCAGGGTCCTCTCACCTGGCAGCAGTTCCACAAGATGGCTGGACGTGGCTCTTACGGTAAACTGGGGGAAAACTATCTGTTTAATATACAGTCCTGACTAAAGATTTGCTACCATCAGGTGTTATGTTAAAATCAGGTGTCAGTAAGTGTTGTTCACCACATATACCATGAAGGTGTCACATTTTTCTGTAAAGACGAAAAAAAAAAAAGATTCTTGGAAAAATTCCCTGCCATTAAAAGCACAAAATACTCGACTTGTCATCCTGAGCACAAAAATATTTGTTTTTCTAAAAGGATTACCAGTCAAATCCGTGATATCAACTCTGATGGTAGGTGTTAGTGAGCGTGACATTTTGGAATGTGTGTGTCTTGAGGTAGAAAAAAAAAAAACCCCGGATGTTGTCAGATCAATAGGCAGCGTGGTCCCTCTGCTGTGGTCCAGATGTCAGCTCTGTTGGGAGGAGCTGTCAGATTGTTTGGTGACCTCAGATTCTGATGCACAGTGGAGGGCAGGAAGAGGAGGGAGGGGGGCAGACACCTTACCTGTTAACATCACTCGCTCACTGTTCTTTCTTTCTTTGTGTTTCTTTCTACCTCCTTCCACACTTTTTTTTCTCCTCCTCCGCCTTCCACCTCACTCCCACAGGCACTGATGAGTCCCCAGAGCCCCTGCCCATCCCCACCTTCCTGGTGGGTTATGAGTATGACTTTGTGGTACTGTCTCCTTTTGGTCTGCCCTACTGGGAGAAACTCTTGCTGGATCCCTTTGGCTCCCAGCGGGACATTGGGTACCTGGTGGTTTGTCCTGACAACGACGCCCTGCTGAGCGGCGCCAAGAGCTTCTTCCGAGACCTCACAGCTGTCTACGAGGTACAGACTCTGAAGAAGGGTGCAGACCCCTCAGTGTTAGTGCTGTACAAATGTAACACTGCTTTACTCGTCTCCAGCCCATGGGGAAAAAAACATTTTTTCTTGGAAACATGTCAGTATATATGAACATATTTTGATGATGAAATGATGAATGTAAAAAAAGAACTGCAAATCCAAGTGCAGCTCCACTCAAGCCTCCATTCTTTAACTAGTTTCACGTTAAATTACATTTCATATAAACGATGCTCCTCACCACACTGCCTCTATCTGTGTTTTCCTACAGTCATGTCGACTAGGCCAGCACCGGCCCATTTCCAAAGGCTACCCCGACGGCATCGTCCTCGTCGGCGGCAGCGGAGCCAAGAACCTTGTGGATCAGCCAGTGAGCGACTGGTTCCTCAAGGCTGCCAGCAGCAACAGCGACGCCTTCACTAAGCTCAAACTCTATGCACAAGTGTGCCGCCACAACCTCGGTACATGTCACTTACAGCCTGTCACGTAACTGCTGCATTTCACTTGGTCTTTGGTTCAGTCAGCTCTTTTTTTGCTGAGTTTCCACCTTCGACACCGCTTGGTTTCGTTATTGTAAAAAGGCTAGCTAGAGACTTGACTGCTTTAAAGAGAGCAGATCTTTGAAATGGGAAAGAGGAGTGATCAGTGTAGGAGGAGGTCAAGTTAAAATGGAATAAACTGAATGTCTTTTTATTTCCTCCGTGTGTTGCTCTTTCTCCCTTTAGCTCCATACCTCGCATCACAGCCATTGGACAGTTCCCTCCTCACACAGCCCAGTCCCCCGCCCTCGTCCAGCCAGTCATCTTCCGCACAACTGTCTAGCTCCGCCTCCAGCTCAGTGGGCCAGCAGGGCTCAGTGAACGCTGCAGGCTCCTCTGTTCCCAACAGCAACAGCAGCAACACTGGGTCTGGAAATGGCTCTGCATCATCCAACAGCCTGGTGACATCCTCAGGCCAGCCTGGCAGCGGAATGCCGTCTGCCAAGCCCAGCTCATTCCCCCCCTTTGGGAGCATGGGCAGCCAGGGCCAGGGAGGGGGCCCCCAGAGTGGACAGCTGGGACAGCAGGCTGGTACCCAGAATACCGGAACCTCAGGGGACAACTCCAGCAGCCAGGCCCAGGGGCCCACAGAGCCTCCTGAAAGGTGCGGCAGGACATGTAACCCTGCTCTAGGAAAGCTGAAAATTATTCTCTTGTCCAAGATAAGTTTTATAATACTATGTGTGTGATCTTTCCTCAGCACTTTGGAACGAGAGAAGGTGGGCGTGCCCACGGATGGGGAGTCCCATGCCATCACGTATCCACCTGCTATTGTTGTTTACATTGTGGACCCCTTCAGCTACGAGGAGGCCGACGGCAGTGCGGGCCCAGTGCCGGCCCACTCCAGTGTTTGGACGCTGGGCTTGTTACGCTGCTACCTTGAGATGCTTCAGTTCCTTCCCGCCCACATCCGCAATTCTATTTCTGTACAGGCAAGTGAAGTTCTTGAGAGAGCCATATTTTTTTTTATTGCTGGCCATATGTTGTTTCGTTGTCATAACATTAATTCCATGAGTGGAAAGGTGTTAATTGTGTATTCGGTGTCAGTGTGTCAATTACTCTTTAATGGCACAAGGATCACACTTTTGTTGGCATTATTGCCAACATATCCGTCATCATCAGAGGTAGTAAATAGTTTATGATTACAAACAGTGTACTGTGAGTGACCAAAAAAATAGGAACACCTTACCTAAAATGATGAGAAATGTATTATTCACGACTTCTGCACAGTTCAGTGCACCTCCCCATGTTTTGCATGTAAATGCCTCCAGATTAGACTCTGGGGTCTTCTTCACTGATGATTGGGATCCTCAGCTTTTTATATATTGGTCACTTAGTGTTTATGGAGATTATTCGTGTATATTCAGTGACTCTAAAAAGTTTTCATATGCTCATTTGCCACTTTTTTATCTCAGTAGTAGATATTGCAGTAGTGGAGGTATTGTTGGAAAGAGTGCAGAGTTCTTGCTTTATATTTCGGTTGCCCACTTCTAAATACTTTTTTTTTTTTTTTTTTAATTGCAGATTGTCCCCTGCCAGTACCTGCTTCAGCCAGTACGAGGCGAAGACCGTCATATCTACGCCCAGCACCTCAAGTCTCTAGCCTTCTCTGTCTTCGCTCAGTGTAGACGGCCACTGCCCACCTCTACCAACGTCAAGTCGCTAACAGGCTTTGGCCCAGGCTTGGCCATTGACACCGCACTGAAGAGCCCAGAGGTAAATGCCATAAACAGCCATGTTGTGGAAGTTGTACTTCAATTACTTTGACATAATCTATATGTAAAAGCAGCTGCGCTAACATACAGTCGCAGTTCAGCTCTGTAGTAGCAGCACCCTGTTAGCATCAACATGCTCACGTTGTCCTCTGATCGATAGGCAAGCAAACAGAGGCTGACACTGTGGCCCAGGCAGCAGCATTTCAGGAGCTTTCAGCTCCCCAGCCAGACCTGAACCTGACCTGGGATGACCCGGTCTTTTGCCCCGGCTGTGTTCAGTCTGCTACTGAAAATAAAGAAGGCAATGAGATATAGAGTTTTTAGTGCTAACCATCCTCGTAGTTTTTGTTCTGGAACAGGACCAAGGGAACTTGTAACCCTCTCCTACTCCACAGTTTTCTTTCCATTATCTGCTTGGCTAGCTCCCTGAGACCTCCATAATGGGATCTTGACTCCAGGTTTAGACAAAGGGGCGCTTTAGATCAGGACCTAATTCAGTTGACTTCCTTCCATGCAGCCAGTGCTGCCTTTTCCCTTCAACACACTGGCAAATCTTTCGCTGCCTTGCTGGGGGAACTGGGATACGGATGGGACAATGGGAGCGACACAAGAGACAGTTTTTCATGCACAGATTCTTCGAATATGAGCTGAGCAGAAATTAGGATTGAAAGGAAGGATTTCCTGTGGCAGTGAAAATCCAGCAGCCAATCATGTGCTCAAAATGAACTTATCCGGAGCTCGCCCAGTTGTTTATTCCTTGGTTTATAAGGGCTCAACATTTATCACTAAATCCTTTATCCTGACGTCTTCACCTCCCAATCTGCAGAGGCCGGAGTGTCTGCGACTCTATACACCTCCGTTCATTCTGGCACCGGTGAAGGACAAGCAGACGGAGCTCGGGGAGACGTTTGGGGAAGCATCGCAGAAATACAATGTGCTGTTTGTAGGATACTGTCTGTCCCACGACCAACGCTGGCTCCTGGCTACATGCACTGACCTGTATGGGGAACTGCTGGAGACCTGCATCATCAACATTGATGTGCCCAACAGGTAGGACCACCATCAGCACCTCAGTTGTTATTACTGTCACACTGTGGTCTTTTTGTTTATAGTGCAGTTACGGTGCATGTAGTTATTTTTTGTGCACTCACACCAGTATAGTAAATCTTGGAGAGCGACTTGGCATCATTCTCCACACTCTCGACTGGTTTATGTTTCTCTGTGAATATCACACATTCAGTCACAGCTGCACAACATGTATATGACCTTACAAAAGGTGCCTGGCAGCTTTCGCTCATCCTCAAAATGTGTCTGCTTGATATCAAAACTGTGATTTGTGCGTCAGTTATGTCATGCTAGCTGTCAAATGACACTTTTGGCTGAAATATAAATTAGACTTGAGAGGAAAAGGCACATAGCTGCCAGCCAAGCATGGTCTGCACGGACCCACACACTCCTGAGAGGAGGTTCACCTTCATCAGTCTGAAGAGTCCCGACTCATATTTTAAACCACCTCTGATTAATAGCTAAGCACGCTGTAATTACACCAGACGATGGAAAGGGGTTTTGACATGTGTCTGTTCATGTTCCGCAGGGCGAGGAGGAAAAAGGGCTCGGTCCGTCGGCTCGGCCTACAGAAGCTGTGGGATTGGTGCTTGGGACTAGTTCAGATGACATCGGTCCCCTGGAGGGTGGTGATTGGCAGACTGGGCAGGATAGGGCACGGAGAATTAAAAGGTAAAGAGGATTGTCCTGCTAAAAAGCTTTTTCATGACACAAAAAAAAAAAAAAAACAAGACACAAGACACTCAGGTGTTTTTCCACCACTTGCTCGTTCATCCCTGGTGCTCTCCCCTCTTGATGTTCCAGACTGGAGTATTCTGCTGAGCAGGAGAAACCTCCAGTCACTGAGTCGCCGCCTGAAGGAAATGTGTCGAATGTGTGGCATCTCCGCCTCAGATACTCCCAGCATCCTCAGCGTGTGCTTGGTTGCCATGGAACCCCAGGGATCCTTTATCATCATGCCAGGTACATTGCACACTAGGAAAATGTTTGATATACTTACTATCTTTTTTTAATATACATTTCTCATCTGAGTTGCATTATTCTTCAAAGTAAGGCAGCGCTGATGTTTGTGTGTGTGTGTGTGTATGTATGTGCGGCATGATGGATGGCAGCAGCATATCACAATCCATGTCCCCTCCTTGTCCAGAGCAGATTGATGGCAGGGAAGATCATGTACCTTTCGCTCATAAAGCACTATCTGTCAGATGCCCATTGATCTCAATGCAGTGTGATGGAGAGCCAGATCAATGGGTTTATTTTGGGAAACGAGTGGGGGATTGCCAGTGCATCATACCAGGATTGTGTTGAGTGATGCTTGGCCGAGGACATCTCCCTCCTAAAAAGCTCTTCAAGCTGAAAGAGATTAGAAAAGCTGTGTTAGCCTCAGATGTACAAACATGCCAAATGAGGGGGGGGGGGTTACTTCACTGTAACGTTGGACTTTAACTTGAAGACGTGCACAGAACAGAACAGCTGTCCTGATATTTGACATTTTTAAACTTTTTTAAAAATGACCATTTTAAATGAATTCAATCAATATCGTGAAAAGACAACAATATTTCAACAGCCATTTGAGTGATTTTGCACGTGTGTTCTGACAGTGCTGAGCTCAAGGTATTTAGGTGTAAAATAAATAAGTTGTTGTTGTTTGTTTGACTTAGTTAAAGCTCACACACAGTTTATTGTAAAATAGTCATGTTGTTACACATTATGTAGAGAGACTGCATAACATGAAAAAACCATCAAAATGCCATGGAAGCCAGCACAAGTGGTGCTTATTACAGTTGATTAGAAATAAATTGATGTAACTTTATTTGTCAGTGGTTTCCTTTGCAGAATGCTGGAATACTACAAAGTCTGTTCCTTTTTTGAGTTATTTTTGTCCTTGGCTCAAACGTGGAGAATTTGCTCAGTCAGAGACAAGTTAAAGGAGTTTTTCACCCTGCAGAAAAAAAAATGACTGTGACCAGGATTCCTGTTTCGGTTCGTTCTGCTCAGCGACGCTGTCCTTTGACCCTTTTTTTTCTCTCTCTCCTTCCTCTGTGCATCCCATCAGACTCAGTGTCAACGGGCTCGGTGTTTGGCCGCAGCACCACCCTGAACATGCAGACATCCCAGTTGAGCACCCCACAGGACACCTCCTGCACCCACATCCTGGTCTTCCCCACCTCTGCCTTCGTCCAAGTGGCCAGCTCCAATTACACCAACATCGACCCCAACATCGACATCCTCAACGCCACCACTGGTCAGTAGCTCTCCCTCATCTATCTTGCAGTCACTGGGATCCTCTCGTGTTTTTAATCCAGTGTGGCTTATGCTGTTTGCTGGACCTTAAACAAACTCTCGGATTTTAAAGCAAAATGCAGCAATTACTGAAGTTTTCTCCTCTAATCTGGACTGTTTGTTTCTAAATCCTTCCTGTTTACTTTTCTGTTCTATTTAGAGTCTGTGCTGTAGCGGTGTATGCTTACATACTTAGTGCATCTACAGCACCCTCAAGTGTCTTCAGCTTATTTCCTTTGTGCAAATATATGTGTTGCCAGAAGTATGAATCATGGTCACTCACATTCCATACTCTACTAAATAGAAGTATTAACCCCTTAATGGCATGACAGTTAAAGCCGGACACAACATTATATTTTATGAATTGTATTTTGCAAAAGTTTGTGCCACAAAAAAATACAGATGAGCTAATCAGTAAAAAAGAAAACAACTTACCACTTCATTACATTTAATTATTCTCCTTTTCTCCTCAGATGGGTCTGATGCTATCGGGATCTTTGACCTGCTGGACCAGGAGAACGAGTTGGTGGACCCAGACATCATCAACATCTCGCCCACCACCTCACCAGTACACTCCCCTGGCTCTCATTACCACCACGGAGGTGATGGCAGTAAGGTGAGAAATGCACACGCACACATAAATGACTTTAAAGTACAAAGTGTTGTGTGTGACAGAAACAGAGCTAACCTTGAGTTCCCGCCTCATTGCAGGGTCAGAGTACGGACCGTATGGAGTCCCACGAAGAGGTCCCTAACCTCCTACAGCAGCCCTTGGCCCTTGGCTACTTTGTCTCCACGGCTAAAGCCGGCCCGCTACCCGACTGGTTCTGGTCAGCCTGTCCGCAGGCTCAGAACCAGTGTCCACTCTTCCTCAAGGTACCAGGCTCTGCCTTCTTTTTTCAGAGCTGCCTTTTTACACAAAAGCAGAGTGAAATCAAAGTGTTCTTTTCATGGTTTTTATGGAGGAACAGCAACACAGCTTAGTGAAACAGTTAGGGACTAGGTGAGGACACATCCGGGGTTAAAAGAGATACATGTAAAAAAAAAAAAAAAAAAACTGACAAGGCAACTATAGTAAAGAAGTTAGTCCTGTGATACTCTCCTTTGAGCACTAAGCATACATCGCTGTTTCCTTTCAAATGTAAACCACGAGCGAGTCTCTGCTGGAAGTTGAAAGAATTTTCAGACATCTTCGTAAATCAATTGCAAATCTGTTCTGTAGAGTTTTTCTTGCTCCTGTGACCCTACATCAGCAAGTGCTTGTTGGGGTAATTGGACCCTTGTGTGTAAACAAATGGCACATACAAGAAAACTGCTTCGCCACTTTTGATTTGCGGCGATATCCCTCGCTCCTGGAATTAGCTACAGACTCGGCGCTGCTGTCACTCTGCTATGAACGGGGCAATAATTATTTAGATGAGATGTAATAAAAGGTTAATAACTTCATTAAAATGCCACTGACACCACCTCTTTCCCCATGCTCCCGCTCTCAGGCCTCTTTGCACCTCCATGTGTCTTCAGTGCAATCAGATGAACTACTGCACAGCAAACACTCCCACCCCCTCGACTCCAATCAGACCTCAGACGTACTCAGGTAAACAACACCAGCGCACACTCCACCACAAGTGCACAAAATGCTGTTACCACCCTGCTGCCTGTGTTTCCAGGGTGATTGAAATGGTTGTTGGATAGAAAAAATACAGCGGATTAACATGTATTTGAAATACTGCTTTAGCCTAAAATGCTCTGTGTGCACTGTTTCTTATGTGTATTTGTTAATATCAGCCATGAATTGGATAGTTTTGCAAAATCTAATTATTATTTTATTTCTACAAGTCAAAGTCTGCAGAACATATATCATAATATTCAATATTTTGATGTTCAGCTGAGTTACAGACAGTGTATGGACCTGTAAATAACTCTACATGAAAAAAATAACTTGCTTTTCTTTTGTATGCCTGGACAGATTTGTACTGGAGCAGTACAACGCCCTCTCCTGGTTGACATGTGACCCGGCCACACAGGACCGACGATCATGTCTACCCATTCACTTTGTGGTGCTCAACCAGATGTACAACTTCATCATGAACATGTTGTAACCAACAGCCTGTTACAGGAAGGATGTAGGCGAAACATTTCAGAGAAGAGGAAAGCGACAACTCCAAAGGGAGTTTCATCAAGACTGAAGAAAATGGCAAGAACCAGACCAGAGTGTGGAGCTGGATCCTGCACCAAGATGGGATTAGACAGCTGTTTAAAGCTGAGACGGTCCTGTCCCCCCCCGTGGCTCTTACTGGTTGAGAACAACTGTCCTGTCCCTGTGATTTAAAGACATGCACATAGAGACAAGGGAATAAAGAAGAGGGGGAAACCAGAAGTTGAGTTGCAATTACTGAACGTGAGAGAATGACAGATCGGTTGTTATGGTATGTAGCATGGCAGCACAGTCACTGGCCAGTCTGTATCGGAGAGACAAGTCTATCTGTAAAGTTATTGGAAGAAAAGGGACATATTTGATCAACGAAAAAAAACTCAAGAATGGATCTTTGGTTTTAAGACCTGAAATTCCTTTTTATTCCTTTGGATGAAATAGTATCCAAACAAAATGCCTGCATCTATCTTATTTATTGTAAGTTTTTAAATGTATAATTTGTCTTATTTCTTAACCTCTTTTATATATAAAATGGAGAAGGTTTATATTACCTTCCTGCTTTAAAGCAATTGGTCTAAGATATATGTAATCGTCTTAATTAAAAAAAAACAACCAGGAAAAAAAATCCCATAAAAATTAAATAAAGTCCCAGTAGGTTGCTTTTAGAGTATTATTTTTTGTAATGGAGACAGAAATATTTGTATTGTCACAATGTACAGAAGAATTAGAGTGGAGAATTATGTTCCATGCCTTTGAGCATGAAGGACTTACAGCAAAGCTGTAGCTACAGAGGACTTGTACAGCAATGAACTTCACTGTGTTCAAATAAAGAGGTACATTGTTGTATATAGTATTTTATACCACACATTTAGACACAAAAACCAAACGGCAATATATATAAATAATTATATATGAATGCCATGCCAGCAGCTGGTGGTGTGGCTTCTGTTTTAGGAATAAAGTGCGTCAACTTATTTTCCTGTGCTTGTGTTTATTGCTTTGGGGGAAGGGGACTGTGATGTGCAATTGGACAAGGACACCAATAGTGGAGTGGAAGAACTATTGGCATCTCTTGGAAGTAGCTGACCTCAGGTTTGATATATTTTTTTTTTTTCTGTTTTCTTTTTTTTCCTTTTTTTTTTTTTTTTTTTTAGGGGAGAAAGAAAACAAAAGCGAAGAATGTGAGAACAGTCGTCTTAATGGCAGACGTGCAGTGTCCTTTTCAGCACATCCCTTTAGTTTACTGTACCTCTCCTTACTCTGATTGGCTGAGGTCTGGCTATTTTGGCACCACTTCACCACTGTGGATACATTTAGACCGATCCCATTTTACTTCAGTGTGAAAGTAAATGTGTGGTGTAAATGAACTTTAAGCTGCCCATTGGATATGCAGTGTTTGTGCACAGAGGAACATCTACTGTCTGGATTTCTCCTGTTCAGAGGGAAACTGTACTTTGACTATTGAAAATCCATTGATATTGCTCTTTACCTTGCATATTTGCCAAAATTTGTTGGCTTGAAAATTTTGACCACCATAATGTATTTGGTCTTTTTGAGTGTAGATAAATACATTCAATATTTAATAAAAACCCTGAAAATATATTTTCAGTCCAGTGCCATGTTTTCTTTTTGGGAAATCATGGTTGTTTGCAGTAATCATCTGCTTCTGCTGTACAGTAGGTCTGCAAGCTTGTTACCGCACTCACTGTGCAAAATACTTTGAAGTCTGATATATCTTATACTTGGAAACTGCTGGATGGAGTCACGTAGTAGCAGCTGACAATTAAATCATTTGAGAATTCACTGCATTTCTACTGTCAGCAGCCTTTGAAACAGAGGTCCTGCTCTGTAACTTCATCCCTCAGCCACTGCTGTCAGTGTTCCCTTGGAAATATAGTGAAATTTATTCAACATGTCAGTGACAGGGTAGGTACAACTACTACTACTGTATTTAACAACAGGAAAATGACCTAAACAGTTACGGCTCAGTGGGCACTTGTGGTGTTTGTTTGGTTTATAGCTTCGCATAAGTATAAAGCAAAGTGAGCCATGTCAGGTTAAATCTAGAAATGGTGTAATTTAAATAGGCTATTTTTTTTAGACTGCAACACATTCATTCATAATGATTGATATTTATTCTGCAAACAGCTTAAGCACCTGCCACAGAAGCCTGGGTATCCACATGGTCTGATTTACATTCACTATCAATGCTGCAGAAGATTGTCCACAAATGTCACTTAATTAAAACTTGACATTCTGGTGGCCTGTTATTTATCCGAGGTGTGCTCATCAGGTAATCCTATTCTTTTTTTCAGCAATTTCCTCCCATAGATTTATGGAGCCATTATTTGACCTGATCTCCGCGGGCAAACAACTTGAAAAAAAAATGATGCTCAAAGCGCTTCTTTGTTCGGCAAATGAAAAAAGGTTTCCATCATACTTATGTGATTTGTCAGTATCAGCCTCGTCCATGTTTTATCACATCGCTGCCTGCAGTCTGGGCAGGACTGGAGTATCGCACTGTCAGTGCTGTCAGCGCTGCCTCACGGTGCTGACCGGACCAGTCCTCTCACTGTCACACTGACATATCTACACTGTAGATAAAGACGAGATCTTAAATGGACATGCGGAAATGATAATAGACAGGGCGTGAAACATACAGCGCTAAAGACATTTCCATAAACCTACCGGCAAAAGCTAGGACAAGCTTTCTCTCTCTAGGTCATTGGCTTAGGAGTCCCTATAGAACTCGGCGGTACACACCCGAGTCCGAGGTCTCAAGGCCTCGATGGTGAAATTTCTTTTTAAAAGACATCATCCTATTACGTGAGGTAAGATGATTCTTGCTGATTTGTTGTATGTACATTATCTACTAGTGTTTACACGGCAGAGACAGACCAGACAGCATATGCGAATATGATTGTCTGACAAGTTAGCCTAGCCTAGCCTTTGCTGTTAGCTGGCATTTAGTGTACAAAGAGTCGGCATCAGTGGGGATAGTGAATGAGTGTTAGCTAAGTTACTGCAAGCTAGCTAGCGGCTAGCTAGCCTTAATAAGCTGCCTAATTAGAGTTACTTTAGTCGTATCTTGCTTGTTTTTAAATGCATATATTTCTGAGTGCTACTTGTGAATCGAGGTTATTTTGACTTGGTACAGGCAAAGTCCACGTCAGCTAAAGTTGACGGTATTTAATATTTCCAGTGTTGGCTAGCATTAGCACTGACATGCCCGTTAGTTCTCCGCGATACCCAACTATTCAGCTAACAGCTAACGTTACCTTGTTTTGTTAGCCACGTTATTATGATATTAACAGCCGCAACATTATTTTGCCGCGACTAACTGAGAAGACCCCTATAGAATTTAATTACAAACACATTACTTAAAAGCCAAAGAAAACTGTTGTAAATGTAGAAATGAATGCGTTGCTACGCCTCTTCTGTTAGCTGAATTCTACCCGCCGGGTATCATAGTTTTGTGGAGTTTCTACAGTTTTTCTAAACTCTCAGTTAAATCAGTGCATCTGCTTATGACCCACTAGATGCCTAGACGAGAAGACTGTGCACTTTATTTGATTCAGATGGCATCAGATTCTGCCTTTTAAATGGTCTGTGTTGTCTGTTTCTCAAAGGTTTAGTTGCAGAGAGATGGCAGACAGCACAGGGCTGCAGTTTGTCAGCGCCTATGCTTTTGAAGCCATGCAGAAGGTGGATGTGGTGCGTCTGGCTGCCCTGAGTGACCCCGAGCTGAGGCTGCTACTTCCCTGCCTGGTGAGGATGGCTTTATGCGCTCCAGCTGATCAGAGCCAGTCCTGGGCACAGGACAAGAAGCTCATCCTTCGCCTGCTCTCAGGAGTGGAAGCTGTCAACTCCATTGTAGCTCTTCTGTCTGTTGACTTTCATGCCTTGGAGCAGGACGCACGAAAGGAGCAGCAGCTCAGGTACAATTGACTGACACATAGTAACATGATTCATTTTTAGTTAAATTTAGCATTGTATACAATGTTCTGTCACTTCTGCCAGGCACAAGGTTGGTGGCTCTAACGGGGAGAGCATCCTGGTGTCACAGCTACAGCATGGCCTGACCCTGGAGTTTGAGCACAGCGATCCCCTCAGGAGACTCCGCCTGACCCTCAGTGAACTGTTGGCTATCATGAATAAGGTACAGTCCACACGTAATTCAGGAAACCATAGGACATTTGTAACACTAATGAACTTTGAGCTTACTTTCTTAAGTACTAAATAAAAAAACAAGATGCTACGTGACAAAAAAAGACAAGAACACAACAAAGTTTCTAAAAGGTTGTTAACAAATGATTATAAAGACAGTACTGATTATGCCACTCTAAACTACACAGATAACTAGAGTATCTCTGATAGGTCAGAGACTAGAAATTGGGAATTTAAGGTCCTTACTGCCAACCTAAGTCTGAGCTGCTTACTTTTGTGTAATGTATGTAGATGTGAAAGAGACATCTGCATCTGGAAGCTTTGAATACAGAGAGACAGACTGGTCTAAATATAAAGAAATTAAGGCATGACTGACTTTGTACTAATTATTGAATAATTAAAAATATCTTACTTATGGAAATTGGTCTCACATGAAAGAAACGAGATTGCAGAGCTTTCTTCACTTGTTCATCAAAGCTTAAGTTGGCATCAGAAATTACTCCCACATTTCTGGCAGCTGCTCTCATATTGCCTGATAAATTAAATGTTTTGTACCGGAATAGTTCTTAAGTGCTTTTATCTTCACCTAAGAGGATGACTTAGATGATTGATCCATACAGTGTGTTTCTCTTGTTGTTTCTCAGGTGGCAGATTCAAATGGAGAATTTTTCTTAAAGTCTTCTGAACTCTTTGAAAGCCCTGTGTACCTGGAAGAGGTTGCGGATGTCCTCTGCATTTTACAAGCAGGTACCCAACTCCTTTCACCTTCTTAATAGTTATATGTAGACGTACTTTGCAGGTGGGCTCAGGTTGAATACTACAGCTTTTGTACTTAAGTGTGGCCCTTACAAGAATAAGAATAAGAATAATTGGATCCAGAATGCTATACCATGGGTGGCATGTGTAGGATTAGTTCATGTATGGAAGTTTAGCTCATGTATAAAAATCAGCGACATGATACTAAATTGGTGTGGTTTTACATCTCTAGAAATTGGTGAGAATCAAAAAGCTTTTTGTGCATTTCAATTTTGCGATTCATACCTCATTCATTTAAAAATTCATCACGTCATGTGATTGAATTTTTGAAGATAAGATCCACCAAAGTCTGTCAGTTATCAGCACAGTGCTATGTCAAACTCATCAGTGGACTAATACCTTTCTGCAGTTATGACACAAAGGGAGTCATTAGTCCTCTTTATAGGAGAGCAGTCTGAGAAAATACATCATGGAGATATGTTATCCTGATAGTGAGTTGCAAATACTGTTAGTACTGTACATTGTCTAAAATGTGCTCATTATTTTTTGTTTCTCAGAGCTGCCTTCCTTGCTGCCCATTGTGGATGTGGCAGAAGCGTTGCTCCATGTTCGCAATGGTGACTGGTTTCTGTGTCTGTTGGTTGCCAATGTTCCTGACAGCTTCAGTGAAGGTAATTCATCTGTGCCACAGCACTGCACATAATGTCAGCTGATAATGTGAGATAGAGTCTCTGGTAGTAGTTCATATGGTTAATGAGTGTGGCCGCTGTGGCAGAAATAGACCTTTGCTTAATAGTACCTCACGAGCTTTCTGCGATTATAATTATAGGCAGATAGTTATTGAGTTGGCTTCACACGTTTTCATTCTGCGTTTAACTGTTTCCCCCTATAATTCTAGTCATGCCACAGCCCCGAGGATGTCTATTTGTCTTTGATTGATGATGAGCATTATTGTCCTGCTCTGGCTCACAGAGAATGTGCTTTCAGAGATTCATAAGAATATGCTTGCTGTCTCCAGTGCCTTCTTATCACACAGAGGGTCAGAGCTAACTCAATAGCTTATTCGTGTGTGTTACATAGCAGTCAGTGTCAGGGAATCATTTTGGCTTTGTTACTGGAAGAGACCTTGTTCAATTGAATCGAAAGTGAAATGAAGTGATCTGAGGGTGAAGTGTGGGGAAATAGCTCTGTCTAGAAGCATCAAGGTCTGTCACATTGAACACAAGCTGCTAAACAGACCTAACTCCACTGGCTCTTTTATGGCTTATGAAATAAGGCAGAAGTGGCAGAGATGGAAGCTAATATTATTTCAGTGCTTGTCATAGTCTCAGCTAACCATAAACAGTTTGCCTTTTAAACTGTCAGCTGTGGAAATACATAGTGGAGATGAGATAAAACCTTGGAAATTATGTCCTCTGATGCCTGTTAAATCTTATTTACAGGCAAATAAATGAGGCATGGTTCTGTGGAGTGTTTGTGTTAATGGAGGAACATGACTTGGCCGTGACATTGGAGAAATTATACACTGTTACTGTCTGTCAGTGACGTACTGAAAGCCAGGCAACCTTTAGGCAAGAATTACATGATGGTATAGTTTTTGCTTTGTGGGAAAATCAGTGAGCATGTTGCAAATAGATGGCTAATAGATTGCATGTTGCTAATAGATGATCCTGAGTCCAAGGATCAACATGTAACGTTCCAGGAAACTCAGTAGTCCAAATAATGTTTGGTGGGTTGTTATGTGCTGCTTGTTTTCTTAAATGTGCATGTCTGTCTTTGCAGTTTGCAGAGGTTTGATCAAGAATGGAGAACGTCAGGACGAGGAGAGTATGGGTGGTAGGCGAAGGACTGAAGCCCTGAGGCAGCTATGTCAGATGAACCCCTCACAGGCCCTCAACATCAGAGCCATGGTGGTCAGTTACATTATTACTATTATGTAGAAATTTAAGGCAGCATTGCAGCCGTGCCTCATCCATTTATGTGTTCCCGGTGAGGCTTTAACATCAGTGGTGTCAAAAACCTGGTCCTCTAAATGTTAGAATAAAAATATATTTTATAGAAGATGTTAAGAATGATTTGCCTGCAAATAAATTCTGCTGTTATTTTGGAACCTTTTCTCTGACCTTAACATCATTTTAATTTCTGTTAACTCCTCACTGAATCAACTAGTAATAGACTCTATTTTGCCAGAAACATTTTATTCTTTAGTTATTTCACACAAATGCTTCATGGAGGCTAGAATCACTGAAGCTTTTTGTCTCTCTGTTGTGGTATACTTTGCTATAATATCCCTGAAAGGAGCAATTTGAAGGTAACAGCACAAGGTCAGTTATCAAACAAGGGAATAACACAATTAAAAGTGTTAGAGAAAGAACAATGTGAAAGATGTAATCACTAAAAATCGTACATATACAAAAATAATGTGCCTAACATAACGTACTGTGTGTCTGTTAACTCTGTGTGTTCGCAGGTGGAGGAGTGCCACCTGCCTGGCCTAGGTGTGGCTCTGACTCTGGACTATAAACCAGATACAGCAGATGAGGCAGTCAGTCCTCTAGTCTCTTATGTCAGCGGTCTACTGCTGGGTACCAATAGCAAAGTCCGCACCTGGTTCAGCATGTTCATTCGGAATGGACAACAGGTGAGGGGCCAGGATATGAGCAGATACGAGCATTTTGTCTCATCATGTGTAGCAGAGGACACTGAGGCAAAATATCAGTTGAAGTGAATTGGCCCAGGTTTAAGATAATGTTTGAAATAGAACAAAAGATAGAAAGGGAATTGGGTATCTTTCCATCTGCTGACATTTCTGGCAGTTTATAGATGACAGGTACTCTTGACAGTCAGCCCATCACCGAAAATGCCATCTTTTGTTGGTTTCCCCTTTAAAAGTTGTTTTATTTTATTTTTTTTGTCATAGACAATAAAACAATAAATCCTACACCGGTCCCTCAGCAATGTGGAAAAGCCTCTCTGCTGAATCGGGGAATTGTGTTTAAATGTACCTTAAATGTAGGTAGCTCTCAAATGATTAGTCAGTTAATAGATGAACAGAACTTTGTTAATCAGTTAGTTGTTCAGATCATTTTTTCATCAGAAATGCCAAACATTTGCTGGTTGCAGCCCCTGAATGTAAACATCTGAGTGGAAGCACACCAGCTGACTTACATTTCCCCTTCTCTGTCTCTCTCTCTCTGTACTGATAGCGAAAAAGAGAAAGCAGCTCAGTGCTGTGGCAGATGCGTAGACAGCTGCTGCTGGAGCTGGTCGCCATCCTGCCGCGCTCTCGTAGCACCCATGTTCCCAACGATGGCGACATGGAAGAGGAGAGCAGCTCAGGATACTCTGGCCTCAAAGAGGAGCACGTGGTAAAGGCCAGCGCTCTGCTCCGACTGTACTGTGCCCTCATGGGAATTGCAGGTCTCAGGTAATGCAAAGAGGATGCAGCAGCCCTTGATACTTGTATAATCATGATTTTGATGTGTATTTTATTGGTTTTGCCTGTTGTTTCACAACTCATAAAGTTTTATTTAATACAGAACAAAAAATAAAATGTTCCAGAGTCAATGGCTTTGTTTAAAGTATTGGCTTAATCTTTAAAAGCTCATGTCTTTAAAATAATATACTCATTGTGACCCATTTCCAGACCAACAGATGAAGAGGCAGAGCAGCTGCTACAGCTGATGACCAGTCGGCCTCCGGCCACTCCTGCCGGTGTTCGCTTTGTGTCCTTATCCTTCTGCAAGCTGCTGGCCTTCCCTACTCTGGTCAGGTACACAAAGCTAATCTCACTGACTCCTACTCTTAGAAGTCTTTTTTTTTTTCATAGATTGGACTCACAAACCCTATTCAGCTAACAGGTGATCTTGAGTTTTGAGTTAATGCCAATGTAGGCTGCCTGCCAAAAGTCTTGTCTGCATCTTTTAGCATTTAATTGTGTTCTTCTGTTATATGGAGTGTAAACAAACCTCTGTGCGTCTGTGTCCAGCACTCCAGAGCAGGAGCAGCTGATGGTCATGTGGCTCAGCTGGATGATCAAAGAGGAGGAATATTTTGAGAGGTAAGGAAAAGCTCTATATCTGATGATATGATAATGAGAAATTATTGACCAGCCATGATTGAGTGGATAAACAGGAGCACAATCTGTGAGTCGTGACTACACTGTGTAATCATATAAGGTATTATATTGCCAGTCTAACCATTCTACTAACTTTAGAAGCTGTTTTAAAATAATACAACACCATCCCATAATATATCACTGATCAATATTGTAAACCACTAAAATGGTAATGTGAAAACTTTTATGCTGATATGTCATGACTCCATTCATGATGGAATGGCTGCTTTTATTGAATTAGTCATGATTTTATAATGCAGTATTAGCCAGTGTAGGAAAGTATTATTGACATTTCATAAATACATTTAGTATAAGATGTGTAATTTACATTTTGAATTACACATACACACTGCACATTATCATATGATGCAGATAAAGAACACTGCCCTCTCTGTTGTTGTACTTACCATCGACTAGTGTGGTTTGATATTTTGCTTCAAAACAACATGTCAGCTACAGAGTTCACTGAAACTTTATAACAGAGGAGGATGGTGGACAGAAACAGCTACTCATAGTACAAACAAGCAGCAGCACAATATAGAGTGCTTATGAGATTCATTAACTATGTGAGGACGCTGGGATACCGTGTGATTTTTTTTTTTTCTGCAGTCATTGGAATAAAGAGGGAGGTAACAAGTTAAACATGGTAAATCTGATGTCCGTATTCACAACTGAATGTCTGTTTGCTTTGTCTGTGTCCTCTCTTTGGAGGCCTTTGATGTTCCCTATGTAAATGTTTGTAGTTCATGGGAACAGCCCGTGATAAACTACAGTGATAACTGCAGCAGTGCATGTGTCTGCATGCTCATGACTCTAGCCCATAAAAAATAAATCATCAGAGTCTTAAGTGACTGTAGGGGAGACTAAAAAGGGTTATAGGCTGATAGGAGAAGGTGCGGTGAGCGTGTGTGTGGGTTGATGCAACCAGCATAATCAGTTTATTAAAATTCTGTCCTGTAAGATGCAGGATTAATGACAAGTCTGAGTGTCTTTTCTCACTTGCCTCACTTGCATATGTGTGTGTCTTCCTCCTTACAGTGCCGCAGGCGTATCTGCTTCTTTTGGAGAGATGCTATTACTGGTTGCCATGTATTTCCATAGCAACCAGCTCAGCTCCATTATTGAGTTGGTGTGCTCTACTTTAGGGATGAAGGTAAGGTGGTAGGTGGGAGGGAGGCAGTGATCAATATATCAGTCTGGCTGACCAGCTACTGGCCTCGCTCCCTCGCTGCAGCAGTGGCGCATATAAAGACTATATCACTGATGAAACACTTGCAGCATACACTTATCTACCAAGACACTCTATACCCCGTGGCCAATTTTGTGTTTTATTACTTATTAAGTGCACAATTGTTTCCTGCCTGTGTGCTAAGTAGTTTTCCTGTCTCAGTGTATTTTCCACTAAGATGTGTAATATAATTGGATTTAGAGTCTGTTTGTTTCCACCCCTTGGGCAATCCTCTCAGTTCAATGTTGTGATGTTGTGCCTGCCATGTAGAATTTTTTCTTATGAAATATGAAAGGAGAGAATTACAAAATACCACCACTGTTGCCTGCAGGTTGTTTTCACTCAGAGTAAACCTACCTCTGTTGATGTTATTTTATTTTATTTTTTTTCCCCTATGTTCGACTTTCCAGATTGCCATCAAGCCGAGCTCTCTAAGCAAGATGAAGACTATCTTCACACAGGAAATCTTTACAGAACAGGTACATATATTATGCCTCTACCTGTTGGTATATTTTCAACCTGCAGTAAAGACCTAGCCCTCCTACATGGTATAGCATGGTCACTTGTCACGCCCTTTATGAATGAATGGCAGCTTAATTTAATAATGTGATGTTTGAACCTCTATATGGGGAAATATAGAGGGTTGTTAGCAAAGGAGCCACAGAAATTAAATTACACTCAAACAAAGTTGTGTGCATTTTCACAAAAATGTGATGTAAAGCTGTACACAATCAGCAGGTGTTCTTTGCTAATTTTCCATTGTTGCTGTACTGATAAGGCGTTCATTATTTCTGGTGTATAGGTGGTTACGGCCCATGCGGTGAGGGTCGCAGTGACCAATAACTTAAGTGCCAACATCACAGGGTTCCTCCCAATTCACTGCATCTACCAGCTCCTTCGGAGCCGAGCCTTCACCAAGCACAAAGTGTCCATCAAGGTATGTATCTGTGAACTATATGGCTCATAATGGAGACTGGATGACCTGCCACTGAGTGTTACATCTGTTTTAAAAAATAAATTCTTTCCTCCGGTGCACCTTCCAGGATTGGATCTATCGCCAGCTGTGTGAGACAACCACCCCCATCCACACCCAACTAATTCCTCTAATTGATGCCTATATTAACTCCATCCTCACTCCAGCATCCAAGGCCAACCCAGAGGCCACCAACCAGCCTATCACTGAGCAGGAGATCCTCAACGTCTTCCAGAGTTCTGCTGGGGTGAGTCCTAGGGCTTCAGATGAACACCCAAAGCCTTAAACTGCATCTTAAAATGTTAATAGTACTGTACATTGCATTTGTGGTTTAATCTTGTGTTGAGTTATTAATTTTACATTTCATATTTTGCGGATATCCAACAGTATGTGTGGGTATTTGAAGGTAGTGTATTTCTCTGTGTAATGAATTGAGTCAGATCTCTCTTTTTAATGACTCTTTATACAATGTTACCTTAATACACTTCATAGAGCTTCAAACAACTTCACTTTCACTCCTGATTTCCTTTACTTATTGTTATTGCAGTAATTATTGGTGTTCAGTAACATGTTATTTTATATTAACATGTCATGGCTGTATTTTATATTATTCATCCCTACAATTGCTCCTGACCTTAAGATTAAAGGAGTTGTTAATTATCATATTGCATAACAAAAACCGTGTGAGTAATGAGTTACAACACTGTTAAGTCAGATTATAGATGTAGAACTTTGTCTGTAAAACTCTTTTGTACTGAAAATAAGTCTCAAACAAAAATGTTACTCCAAACACATTATCATGGCATAAATGTGTTAATAAAGGCTTGAGTATTTTTTTAAAGTTGGAGGTGGTGCAAATTAGATTGTTGTAATGGAAATTGCCAGCAATTTGTTGCCAACCTCGAACATCCCAGGATTTTATATTGCTGATGAGCCTTTCAAAAGAATCCATCCCAGCATTCACTGATGATTCAGAACCCTATTGTGCTGTCTGTCCCTGGCCTATAGAGGTTATCTGTGCTTCTCTCTCTCTCTATTGGTTAGCAAGGGGAGGGCAGTCGAGGGGGACGACAGCGCTACTCCATCACCACCCAGCTCCTTATCCTCTACTACATCCTGTCTTATGAGGAGAACCTGTTGGCTAGCACCAAACAACTAGGTATGTATAAGACAATAACTGTGTTCCAAGTAGTACTGCAGTGTGCCTGGCTTCCCCCTGTGCTGTTGGCTCACTTCCTTTCTATTTCTTCTTTTCTGTTTTTTTGCCCGTCTAAAGTGCACCCATTGTCATCTCCTCCACTGAAGAAGGCATTGTATGTGTGATGGAGGGAATTTGTCAGACAGTGAGTGGAGAAAGGCAGCTTTTGTCCTCTGTTAAGTTGTGGGAGACACTCTCACTCTGGATGTGCAGTCATTCATCCTCTTCCCTCTCGACACTGACTGTTGGCTGCTTCATACAGAATAAATGGAGGGCTGACAAAGAGCCAAGTACAATGGCTGTGGGAGCTAAGCTAACTAGGACAGCTGTAGGTTAGATTGAGCATTAGCAGTTAGCCTAGTCAGTGTTTATTCTCTCCCAGGACGAGCTCTCCTCATGCCCTTCATTAAGCCAGATTTATGTGAGAGTTTATGCCCATCTCTTTAATTGCTGTGTTTACCCAAGTGCTCCTGCAGCCTTCAAGGAAGGAGTAATGATGCCCATCAGCAGTGGTAATGAACCCACGTCAATGAAAAATCACCTCCGCTCCTCTAGCACATCGGCACAGCGGCTCTGGCGTCCTTACACAGCCAAATAAAACACTCATGCTCTGTCTTGTCCTTCTCTTGCTTTATGTTCTCACCCTATCTGTTTACTCTCTTATAGTTTCTTTGCTTCACTTGCCTTTTTTTTCTCTCTTTTTTAAGCCCTGATGCAGAGGAAGCCAAAGTCCTACTCAGCAGCCTTGATGGACCAAATCCCCATTAAGTACTTGGTTACCCAGGCCCATGGACTGCAGCAGGAGCTAGGGGGTGAGACATGGACTCGGATGTGTGGTTACATATCTACATCCACATTTTATTTTACCAATATAGTATTACAGGCTTGGAAGCACATGAGTTACATACCAAGATTATAGTTGTAACCCCACATTACATAACACTTCACAGTAAATTTTGCTGTTTCAGAAAAGCTTCCAATCTGTTTGTCTTTCCCCTACCATATTTGCTGTTTTTCTTATGAGCAGTGTTAAAACCCCAAGTGAGCAATTATCTGTTGTTGGAAATAAACTAACAACTAAAACTTTTATGCTTGAAAAAAAGAAGTAAAAAAAACATCAAAAACACGAAATTCTTGGGCATAATACACTTTCAAACAACCCTGGTTTCTCTTGCCCTGTTTCCCAGGCCTGCACTCTGCCCTGCTGAGGCTGCTGGCCACCAACTATCCCCACCTATGTCTGGTGGAGGACTGGGTATGTGAGGAGGAGGTGACTGGTACGCTGCCCCTGCTGAGGAGGATGATGCTCCCCAGCAACACGTGCAGATACACTCAGAGCCAGCTCCACCAGGGTGAGTGGGGTTGTCAAAATCCCATGATTTCAGTTGATCTCGAGTGGTTAATCCATCAAGATTATTTCTTATTTGGCTTTTCGCTGATAGACATTCTTAACAAAAGGAAAAAGTGTAACAGATAATAGTTTAACACATCATTATGCGGGTTAATGTACAGTATATATACCTTAAAATGCACCCAGAGTGTGTTTCCAGGCCTCTGGATAGTGGTGAAAAGAATAATAATTAATTGATGATAATTAATAGATTCATTGATGATAAATAGGGAGGTATGATAAGAATAGAAATGTAGTTTTTCTACCTGCCAGGATACGGTGATAGGAGGTGAGTTTCAACTGAGCCATAACAATAGTATAACAGACTGCAGAGGTGTGGTGTGGTAGATGACCTGCTGAGTGCCTTTTTTTTTATCCTGTAGTTTTGACACTTGTTCTGTGATTCACACTTTTCTGAATCAGAAAGCTGAAATACCTTCTTAACAGTGGGCTAAATGCCACATGAAGGTATTTTTTGGATTGAAGTCAAACAATAATACCTCTGTACTTCTTTGTTCTCACCACCGTTCAGTCTAAATAAATGTGTTTGCCAGATGTTGCCACTGTCTTGCTCTGCAGAAGTTTGTGTATTTAGTTAATATCATTCAAAGGAACATGGCAGTGCTCTATAGTTTGAAACTAATTCAACAGTCTTCCTTCTCCCCAGCCTTCCAGAAGTTGCCATCCAGCAGTCCCAGGTTGATGCGGATCCTGGAGCACTTAACGCTGCTTTCGCCTGGGGACCTGATCCCTTATGCAGAAGCCCTCACAGCCAGCATGGCCCTGCTGCTGGAGCCCGCAGTGCCCCGTCGCATACTGCAGACCCTCAACAAGCTCTGGATGGGCCTCAACACTGTGATGCCCCGCAGGTACATACTCTGGACGTGATTGCATGTTGTGGACATAGTAGAGAAAATTCTATTGTGACTGCCTCAATTGAGAATGCCACTGAATGTCACATGGGACTAATGCTTCATTGTAATTGGAATATTCAATTTATTTACATAGTATGAGTCTAGATTTCATGTAAGTACCAGATAATTGATATTCCTAGTGGATGTGGTATATTTATTGCCTTAGAGCGTTATTTGTATGCCTTATATTAATGGCATCACTTCAGTACTGGGGAGAGTCCAAACAAGTATGTTGTCTTCACTAATTAAATTTGGGCTCTTTGGGAGCTCAGCTTAATCAGAGAAAGTTAATAAGTAAATAAAAAAAATCTGAATTAAGGGCTCAAATTAAAATATAAATATGGATCCACAGATTAAGTGATATTCCTTTTTTGGCTGCTGGTTTAATTGTTTGTCTTTTCACTGAAAGGTTAACAGTAGTACTTGACTTGGTGTCATCTCTCCAAAGGCTCTGTAGAGATGCTGTGAGATTCAGTAAAAGGATTAAAGAGGGACATGTGGAACAAGAGGCCACTTGCTCAGTGATTACTGTGTGAATGGATCAGAGGTATTGAACCAGGCAACTCTGTGAGCCTGTGTGAACTCTCTGGACAGAGGAGGGTGACCCTCATTCTGCCCCAGGGCCCACAGGAGCACAGTTACCCAAGCTCTGAGCAGACATCCTATTGATCCAAAAGGGGTCTCTGACACAAAGAGCTCAGGGCAGGAAAAGTGAGGGAGACTCTCCGTGAAGGAGATGTAAGGGATTGTTGCCCCTCCCTCTTCCCTTCCTCACTCCCTGTTGTAGTATTGAATGTTGCAGAGGGCTAGACCAGAGGCTTGATGAATCTAGGAGGAGGGCAGCAGTGTCAGATTTCACACAGATCAACTGATTGATGCTGGTGCGCTAACTGCAGGACTACTTGGAGCTCCAAGACTGCCCTGCTGTGTATAGTATAGCATTGGTCTGATAAGAGAGGCTGAGGGTGAAATGCTTCGGTGAGTAACTGAATCACTGAAGACATTAAACCTCTACTGAAGTGTATCACATATTTGTTGTGGCATTTGGATATTTCTCTTCCAAAATACAATTTATACTGCGCTGTACAAAAGGTTTAGCCTCAACACTCTCAGGTGACTCAACAAGTGTTAAACATCTCATTTTAAAATGAAATTCGTTGAGTTAAACACAGTGTTTCAAGTCAGGTACTGTATTTCCTCTGCTTTATAATACCTGGTGCAGTATCATTTAATATTAAAACTAAATGTCAAATGTGTTTGGGTTGCAGGTTGTGGGTGATGACAGTAAATGCCCTCCAACCCTCGGCTAAGCTGCTCAGGCAGCAGAGGTACACTCAGAACGACCTGATGGTGGATCCTCTCATTGTGCTGCGCTGTGATCAGAGGGTGTACAGGTAATCTCTGGACCATTTACTCATTAAAGTTGGTATGTTTTGGCAGAAGAAATCAATTTAAGGGTTCTGTGGTTCCACTGTGCTGGTACATTTCTGTTCTTGTTGTTTTATTTTCTTTCCAAGTTTTGTGGATGTGAGTGACCGTACTTTTCCAAATTCTACCAGATGACCACAGATGGGTTGAGTTTTACTGAAGTAAACAAACAACAGGTCTAACTTGTTTTTAATATATTTATTTTTGTCCCAGGTGTCCTCCATTGATGGACGTTGTCCTTCACATGCTGAATGGCTACCTGCTGGCCTCAAAAGCCTACCTACACTGCCACCTGAAGGAGACGGCTGACTTTGATCGGCAGAGCCAGACAGTCTCGAGCCTGGGGGTGCCTGGACAGCCAGATACGCCTGAGGTCACCAGGGAGGAGCTGAAGAACGCACTATTAGCTGCACAGGTATTTTAACCACTGACTGACACATTCACACACACACTTTGTTGCTCTTACATACGCAGATCTCACTTTTTTTAGGAATACTCTTACATTTAGTGGCACGTCATGGCTGATTGGTAAAGCCTGAACTCAGAAGTAATGTGGCATGAAATGGTAACCTCCCGTTTCTGTTGAACCCCAGGACAGCGCAGCAGTCCAGATTCTTCTTGAGGTGTGTCTGCCAACCTCTGAAGAACAGCAGCTGGGGGCCAACACAGAGAGCCTGCTGAGGAACATCAGGGGCCCCATGCCAGGGAAACTGAAACAGGGAAGCCTCGGGCAGAGAGCCAGCGGGGGCTTGGAGGACGCTGAGCCCGAGGGAGGCCTGCTCAGTGACTTGAGGGAAGTGCAGTGTCTCATCTGTTGTCTACTACATCAGATGTTCATCGCCGATCCCAACATTGCCAAGTTGGTTCACTTTCAGGTAACACATTAGGAAAAAGGAGGACAGGTTGACAGTCAGAAACACAGATGGGAGAATGTTAAAACAGGACTGAGTTGAAGATGAGCAGGGGTCTGAGTTGCTCTCGAGCCTGTGGTGTTAGTCACCACCTTTGGGTGCTACTTTATAACATTCCTGCAGATTTTGCCATTAGATAGTAATGTTATCATCCAGACACTCTTTGTGAGTGGGCCTTATTGCTGAAAATACATTCAAGTCAGTTTTTCGAGAAGGTGCCAAGTCATGTTGGCCCCATTAGCCATCACATTCTGCCATGGTATTAGTGGTAAGTGAGTGCAGCACTCCCAGAAGGAGCAGGCGACCATATGGTGGACTTCACCAAACCAGTCCTTCCTCTGTCACGCTAATCCACCCTTATCTGCACTGCCAAGTAAAAGCTGCTGTGTGTATTTGCATATACACACATGTTTAAGAGTTAGTTGTGTGTTTAAATGACCACTTGATTAAATCTACTGTGTGTTCCTTATTCCTTCCTTGTCATTCTAGGTTTATGAGAAGTTTTATATTTCCTATTCTCTCCCTTTTTTGTGGCTCTCTCTTTCTGTCAGGGTTACCCTCAAGCTCTGCTGCCTCTAACTGTGGCAGGCATCCCCTCCATGCATATCTGTTTGGACTTCATCCCAGAGCTGCTGGCCCAGCCCCAGCTGGAAAAGCAGGTGAGGCCTCCGAGTCTCCCCTCCCCTCCCCTTTCTTTTTCCTGGCTTTAAATCCTAGAGTTGCCCTGGGTTGTCCTGGGTTGCCTTACACTGTTGTTTTCTTTTTTCTTTTTTTTTATGAAGTAGCTCCATTGGGTGCACTCTGCTGAATATTTGCGTATTTGCTGCATAAATAAGTGGGAAAATGTGTAGCCGTTGTGACTGTGTGTGTGTGTGTCCCCACAGATCTTTGCAATCCAGTTGCTGTCGTACCTGTGTACCCAGTACGCCTTACCCAAGTCCCTCAGTGTGGCCAGGTTGGCCATCAGTGTCATGGGCACCCTCCTCACAGGTCAGTGAGCAGATTTCTCTTGTCTCATCTCATGCACTCATGCTTTGGGCTGTGTCTTTGTTTACTCAGCATACTTCTTTTTATCTCTGTCTTCGTCTCCATCATTGAATTTGCTCCCAGCAGATTCACTTTATGCTGTAAATTGCTATCCATCTTGTATAAATCAGCTACTGTCATACAGTGTGCTTTAATGTTTTTCTCCTTATATTTGGCTGCCACCACCTGGCCTTTGGCTGCTAGTGCAGCGTTCTCTCTCTAGTACAAAAGTCAAAAATGTGTACCAAGCTGTTAGCCACTGTATTCAATGTTTACACAGGTCTTGTGCATACTGTAAGTGTATGTGTGTGTGCTGCTTTTCAGTGCTGACGCATGCCAAGCGTTTCTCCTTCTTCATGCCCACCCTGCCGTGCCTGGTGGCCTTCTGCCAGGCTTTCCCTCCACTCTATGACGAAGTGGCAGCTCTGTTGGTACAAGTGGGCCAGGTTTGTGCCTCCGATGTAGCCTCCAAAGCCAGGGACATCGATCCTCTTATTGCCCGTAAGTATAATACACATGGTTTGTAATATTTCCTTTTTTTTTCATATTAGATGCTAAGAACTCAGCCAACATGAAAACGTTCAAATGTGGACATTGACACAGAAAATATTCTGGCCTGTTTTTGTATCAGTAAGTAATATTGGATGACCTTTTCTAAAATCGCCTGCATCCTGTAGTTGCTGAAGAATCTTTCCAAAGATATGTTCACACCACAAACTGTATAAAAACATCTGTAGTGTGATGAAGATGATGAAGACAGATGATGAAGCGTATAATTGAAAAGATCGACCGGTGTTGAATAAAATGTCTAAGCAGTTTGTTGTTCACCTAAGGCCTGCAGTATCTGAAAGAGAAGCCCCAGGAGGCTCTGGTTCAAGCAGGAGGCTCCTCAAAGCTGACTTTACCCCAGAGGACAGCAGAAGAACTGGGTGGAGCTGACCCTGATGTTCAGCTCTGCTACTGTGTAGAAGCCACTTTCATGGAAATCATCAGCTCCACCCTTCATGGACTTTAGGGCCAGACACACACACACACACACACACACACACACACTGGGCTTCAACCAACAATTCTAAACACTGCCCCTGAAAGACATTCACACTCCTGAGAAGGGCTACTGTCAACACACATTCATTCATCTTCAACACATGGACTTCCGTCACCTTTGTCAAGGGCTTTCAGACAATGTTCGGTTGTGGGTTGCTCTCAGTCTGTGCACATAATGGGGACATGTTGGTCTGTTCTGTCAATCAGTCAAGTAAGGAATTCATTTTTTACCATCAGGCTTTTTTTTTGACACCCTGTAAATAAATAATAATTTCCGCTTTATTTAGAAATTGTGTGTTTATGTGCTCTGTCACAGTTTGTAGAAAGTAAAATACAGAAAATGTTAAATGGGTCCATTTTCTTGACCTCAACAGGCATATTTTTCTAAGCTGTGAGTTACAACCTTTGTTTTAGCAACTGAAAGAAAGAAAAATGTTGCCTTTAAATGATATATAGACTTTTTGTACTGTATTTGTTTGTAATAAAACAAAGAAAACACTTTAATTGATGAGGTGTCTTTGGGACAAATGGAGAACATTTTGGTTATGAACTTGTCTGGATCTGGACATCCAAAGTTAGACCAGAGGTGTCCAAACTGTTCCACAAAGGGCCGTGTGGCTGCAGGTTTTTGTTCCAAACAAGCAGCAGCACACCAGACTTGACTCATTTAATCAACTGATCTCAGTCTTCAGACAGCTGATTGGTCAAACTGTGTGCTCTTGATTGGTTGGAACAAAACCTTGCAGCCACATGGCTCTTTGTGAAACAGTTTGGACACCTCTGCATTAGATGCTAACTTTGCGACGACGCTTGATATTTGACGTGAGACGTGTTTTAACGGAAAAGAAGAAAACCAAAGTGTGAAAACAGGCACCCCCTGAGCCAGAGACCTATAGTCTCTAAAGGTTTTTACATGAATGCTAAGGCTGTGGAAATGTACTGACGAGGACAACGGTACTTTTAAGAAAGACCTGCTTTACAGAGCTGGAGGAGACACAGTGAGAGCTTCAGGTGCCAGTGTCAGGTGAGAGGAGACCAGGATCTGTATTAAGTGAAAAAGTTTTGTTTTTTGTTTTTTTTTTCAGCTTCACTAGACGATAAAGAAACTTAAATTTACAGCGCTTATAAGTGCTTTGTTTGTATTTTTACAGTGAACACAAAACTCTACCAACTCCTGCATATGTTGTATCATGGCAGTAGCAGGAGACGATAGAGGTATTTAAATCAAAATGTAAAACTATTATTAACACTAACAAGCACTAAAAGTTGTGTAACCAAACTACAGCAAAGAGTCTGTCTGATGGTCACAGTCAGCAGGAATCAGGAGTAATATCCACAGGCTGAGCCTGCTGTGGTAGATCCCAGACACTCCCTGGCAGTCTCTTTGACATTCCTCAATGTACAGGCTTCAGTCTGGCATGTTCAGGAAGTGTTGAGGTCAGTGAGTCTGCTGCACCTGAGTTGAGTTGCACAGGCGCCTTTGGAACACTGAATGGTTTCTCTGTCAGAAACTTAAAGAACAGCACAATTTTTTTTTGTTGCAGCATATGGCTATTTCCTGGAGGGTGTATGTACCACTGTAAACTTGATTCTCATCAGTATCAGTAGAAAAGAATAGTTAGTTCATTTTTGGCCAGCTTTATTTCTCTGACAGTCATGCTCACATCATTGCTGTTTATGGCTTTGGTGCTTAGTCCCCAGCAAGAAATACATCATCATGGGAAGTGATCTTGTGAATCAGGTGCTTCCACTTTGAAGGAAACTCCCCCAGAGCCTAGACTCTGGTGGTCCTGATGAGTAAAGGAGCTTGAGGTCAAGATATCTTCATGAGAGGGAAATGTCTGATTGGAGGGTTTGATTGGAGATGGCCAGGCATCCACAGCTGGGGTGGTGAAGTAGTGGAGGTGGGTCACAGAATCTCCACAGTGCTGAATTGACAGCTCAGTAACAGCAGAGAGAAGACATTTAAAGTTTGACATGTTACAGGTAGTTTTTCAGTGCAGAACGTAAACTCCTCAGTCTTCTTTATGGAAGCTATGGCCCTGACTGAGACCGAAGAGAAGATGAGCTGGTATGTGGGGCCTGTCAAGGTGTACTTATTAGTCTGTAGTCTGATGTGACATTATTTTTTTAGCTCTAAGTCCTTGAGCAGATAGTCTGTGAAACTGATGGTGTCTGACGTTCTTACGGGACATGGTAGTTAATTTCAGCGGAGATGGACCGTATGGATAAGGAAACGTAGCCACATGTGCACCAGTCTATAGAGGCCAGTCCATTAGGTCAGGTTATGTTACTCATTTATGATTCTACCAGAGCCTGTGTTGCATGCTCATGATTTCTGGAAGATGATTAGCAGAATTAGTATGGAATAAGAGGCACGTTAACAAATATCAGTTTACAGTCAGCTCCCTTTTTCCAAGTAGGCTACTCCACTATTGACTTTCTGATGCTGCACATTTAAATCCAGTGGACTGTCCTGAGTGATTCTTTTACTCTGTATCACACTGAACTCTTGAGTAGCAAAAATATTGAATCAGTGCTGTTAAAATCCTTGTTCAGACTTGGTCTTGGGAAAGAGCCCAGTTTTGGATCGACTGTGGTTAATCTTGGACTTTTGGGCATCTGTGGCTGTGGCTCAAGAGGTAGAGCGGGTTATCTAGGTTGGTGGTTTGATTCTTATTTGTCTCTTACATGGTGAAAAAGCATCTTATTGCCCACGTCAGTCTATTGCAGTTAAATCCTCACATGTAACAAATAACTCCTGACTAAAGCTCATAAATGTAGACTCTGATCATTAAAGGGCCTGTAGAAGCGAAGCCTCTTATACCTCTCCTCACTGGCATATTTTCTGCAGAAAGAATTGTAGCCTATTTAAAGACATTGTACAGAATTCTGTTGGCTACATAAGACACTATAATATCAGTTTGTTAATCACAAAAACACTTCTAAAGTCTTTTCAGTGCCGTTGTCTTTTTGAGTTTATGCATCAGTGTCAGTGATACAGAGGATTACTGTAGCTGAAATAGACTTTTAACAGATAGTTACAGAGCCTAGTTGAAATGACTGCCTTCTTTTCTTTTATACCACTCACTAACAGTCCATAAATCATATTATAGAAGCTGTACCATCATATCCTAATAGACATATCCTGGTAATTCACCAGAGGGCAGTCTTGCCACGCTAAAAACAACAGATCCACACTGTCAGACTAAACCTGTGGATTCAATAAACCTTCAAGAATCAGGAATGGAAAACCTGAGAACAGTTTCTTAGGTTTGCTGTAATATAAGACTATTACTGCTACAGAAGTTACAGTGTGAAACTACCTATGATTCACAGTGTTTATGAATGATAAGCTGTGAGTGAAAATTATTTTTTTACTTTCACAGTTTAGATATTTCCCTGGCATTAAACAGGTTGATTCACCACTGTATCAGCCACCAGAACAAGACATGCCTTTTTACTGTATTTCTAAAAACATAATGTTATATAAAATGCATACTGCTAGACAATATAGAGTATATTTTGTAGTCTTTCATGTGAAGACGTTCTAGTAACTTGCATCCACAAAGTCAACTACCTTATCTCTCTCTCTCCATGTTGTGGAGGCATCTGTGAAACACTCTGCAGCAGTTTGTTGTGCTGCTGCACATTTCTGATGCTGTGAGAAATGCCTGAAGCAAGTCAGGATGAAATCACAGAGCAGTTGGGTTTTTACCGCCATTGTTGTTGTGCTTCTAACACCCAACACCCAGAATACAAGCTCCTGCACAAAGTGCACAAAGAACGTGCTGAGGAGGAGCCAGAGGGAACTTAACTTATTTACTTTCTGTTTAATATGAAGGCAGGACCAGAGCCAACTCCAGGTGCCATTCATCATTTCTACAGGTTTATTCAGTAAAACAAAACAAGTTGAGCTTGTTGTTGTGATGGCTGTGACATTCATTTGCTACAGACCCAATGATAACATCCACTTTCTAATTAGATTCTAATTAGACTTTCATACTGTAAACTCAATGAACATGTTTGTGGCGTTTACATAGATCAAACAAACAGAGCAGATTGTGAAGGGGAGAACCAGCAACTGCTCCGTCATGAAAGGAGGATGTATTGACTGCATTTACTTATTAGGTGTACCTAATAAAGTGCCAACTGAGTGTGTTTCAGGTTGGGGTGACCTCAGGTTCATGCTGACAAAGGGCTTCCTCTTAGAGAGAATGACAGTTTGCAGGGATGCTTTAAAGCTCCTGTTTGTCATTATAAAATAAGACATCAGGTCAGCACACTGGCAAAGACTCTTTCGTAGCATCCTTCAAAGGAACATTATTAGAATACTTCTCTGCAGCCGTAAACTCTCAGACATTAGATTAATCTCTTTGGAGGAAATGTAAAAGATGAGGACATTGTGCTAATAACCTGATAGTATCGTTCAAAATATTTTTTTAAAATGTAAAGTAAGTGTATTGTAATCAAAAGGTGACGTCATACTTGTTATAAACTGAATTCTGTTGGCGTTGTTCATAATAGAAAACAGAATCGTGTTAGTTTGGGGCCACAGAGGTAACCAGACCTTCGTTTCTTGTCAAGAATTCTGTTTAGACATGGTGGTAGTTGGGATTCGGTGCATTAGGGTGCGCAGTGTGTTGACTTTGAGCTGAATCTCTTACTTGTATGTCTTTTTCTTTCTCGGGCCTTGTGCATTAGGCAAGGATGTGTAAACACCAACTTTATCGAAAAGAGTTTCACAACAATACCTGTAACTCTTTAGAAATCTCCCCAAGAATGCCGGAGGGAAGCACTTAAACGTTGTTCTTAATGCACTTAGCCTACTATACACTACCTCCAGCTTTTTCAATTCACATCACAGGACTATTTGCTTCTGTTTACTTGCGAGTAATAAAAGGCGAGCCCTTAAGAGGCTGCAGAGAATCCCACTTCAGCTTGTTTCAAGAGTCATTGAGGTTAGCGGAGCATTCTTTCCCTGCTGGCCTTGGCGGCTCTTTGAGAGAAAGGCACTTCAGGTATAATGCAGTAAAACACCCACACACTGCTGTGACTACTGCTAAGCCATCCACAAGGACAGCGTTTGTCTCTCTAGTGCTCTTTGAGTATTTGACTCTTCAAACCAGCTGTTTGAATTTGGAAGAAAGATCCCTAATGCAGGACACTATTTTTTACAATGGACAAAAGCACTAGACACAAGTCAGTATCTGTGTTTTTGTTTGGTTTTTTCCCCAAACTGGAATTTTTACTTTATGTCATAGAAGATAATTTAACTCCTCTGCCTCTTTCTGTGTCCATGTTGGACATCAGTTTTTTTTGTTTTTTTTTTTTAATTACACATAAATGCCTTTTATGTCTGTCCTTTAGTCATGCTGTCGTCACGGCTCTGTGGATGTCGGTGTCTGTCGGTCAGTTGGTTGGTTCAAACTGAAATGTCCCCACAACTTCTGGATGGATTACCATTAAATTTTGTACAGACATTCATGTTCCTAAGGGGATGAATTCTGCTGACTTTGGTGATCCTCACACTTTTCCTCTAGAACCAACATGAAGTTGACACTTGTGGTTTTAAGTGAAATTGTGTCTCCACATTTGTCATGGATTGCCCCGAAATACACACACTTATGCCCAACCCTCAGGATTAATTGTAATCACTTGATGATATTTTGGTTAAACACATGCTGAGACAGTGGAGAGATTTCTGCAGCACTGTGTGTGTCTGTGTGATGGTGGATACAGAAATGTAGTTAAAGGTAAAACTACCTTATCCTCATTATGTATCACTGCTTACGGGATTAAAACATGAACAAATGGTATTTGATTTGGTGGAAATGGTGACTGGCTCCACAGTGATCACTCACTGGACGTCAGTGATTACAGACCTTTTAGTTACCAGCTGCATCACCAAACGAGTGAGAATTTGTCCTGCGCAGATAAGGTGGTTTTCTTTGTGTCTACATTTCTTCGATGTAAAAGGAAGCTTGTTTTGCCTGATCAAAGAACAACGGGAGACAAGTGAGATGCTGATTTCTCTCAGATCTTCCCTCCACCCCGTCTTCTTTGGCTGGCAGAAGCTGGGGGAATTGATTACATGGAGCAAGGAGCACTTTGTCAGGCCTGAATGCGTTTTCCACAATGTGTTGCCTGGAACAAAGGGACACTATTAAAGCTTTCGTAACATCCTCTAAAACTTTTGATTTCCCCCTCGGTTGAGCAGAAAGCGTCAGGAAGACGGCGATTGAAAATTAATTGGCAGTGTGTCAGCGGCGTATTTACATTTTGTTCTTTTAAAGATGCAATTAATTACAAGAGATGAAGAAATCTGCAGAGAGATGAGATGCGTTGCGTTGGTTGCCCTCCTCCCTGCAGACCGTCTTCTGCTCAGAGGGAGTGTAGGCAGGCTTGCCAATTAACCACAGACTATAAAAGAACCAAAGCTCCAATGTTTCAGCAGGTAAAAAGGGCCCAAATTTAAATTGCCATGCAGGAGATGTAACAGACAGACAGTAGCATGTGGTTAACATACTTTTGTGCTTCAAGCTACACTAGGAAGATGTAATGAAAATGTTCGCTTTCAAGAGTTTTGTAACTTCAGGAAACTATTGCAAATTAGGTGCCAGGAAGCCATAAACTCTAAGTGCTGTATGCAAGATGTTAAAAGCTCCTGTAGTTTTTGCTTTTATTGCCAAATGAGCTTTGCTTCGATGTATAACTAACAGGACAGAACAAGAAAAACATATCTGTAGTCACCCTCACATGAAGTCTGTCTGGTATTCATTATTGTCATCATCATCATCAAGGGAGCAGTTACACCAACATCCCACAGTCCTCCCTTTCACTGGAATTAATGAAACACCAACATTCAGTGAAAGAAATGAAGCAATGAAACATCATTGTGTGACACACTGTTGTTCACAAGTTTGTTTGAGAGGAATGTTTTTTGTCATATTTTGATTAAACTCTGTAGTCCTAAATTTCTATTGCAAATCCTTTATTTTCCCCCAGCAGCTCTACTTGTGAAGGCTTTGGATAAATGTTCATTAAGTCTCTTTCCTCTGGGATGCCCCTAATAACCCACACACCCAGTCACCCAGCCTCTGGCCTCCCCAGACTCTCACAGAGAGCACATAGGAGTAACAACGCCAATGAGAGACCCGTGTCACAATAAAGCAAGGGTTAGGCTTCCACCTTCCTTCAATGCTAAAACACAAAGCGAAGCTGTCAGAAATGCCCTGAGGCGAAATGAGGAGTATTTTTTTGTTCTTACCTCTCACCCCCCAGTGACTACAAACACGGTGACAGCACCCAGGAGCTGATGTGGAGCTTCTTTAAAGGGAACATATGCTTTTGTACTGGAAATACATTAGTCATAAGGAGAAGAAAAAGGAGGGGGGGGGGCAATTGAAGTTTAGCAATAACATTTCAAATGCTCCACATTTCCACTCTAGCAGTAAGTATGGAAAAGTTTTAGAAGAAAGAGAAAGTTTGATGTAAGCACATAAAAAGGAATAATGCTAGATACCTCGGGAACTTGCTCGCTTCGCGCTTTCCTGTGAAGACCAAAGAGGGCCTTTTAAAAAGCTTGTATAATTGATTCCACCCAGAGGTAACCCAAGGCAATCACCTACCTCACCAAACACGAACACTAAAGCCTTGTGTAAAGAGCGCCTGTTTTTGTGCCATGGTATTGCTTTCCAGTCTCTGCCATTTTTTTTTTATTGGAGCTTTCATCTGCGAGTGTGAATAACTGCAAAGTGAGGCAAAGCTGAATAAACATTGTCTGAATAGGTGATTGATGGATCAATCTGGGTCCCTCGTTTCCCAGCGCTGGTGGCGGCATTCACATTGATTATGTTGCCTGTGGTCGCTGGCCAAAATACAGTCCTTGAAATGACTGTCTTTTGGAAATTGTCCAGCGCTGTCTCAGCCAAACAGATGGCTCCCAATGCTGCAGTCATATCCATATTAATGGCGTGATTACAATGCATTACAATCGAGAGATCTTGTCATTAACGTTGTGATTTAAAAAGCAATTATGGAGTTTGATTATCCTCCGCCACAGCTATAAGGTGTGTGTGTGTGTGTGTGTGTGTGTGTGTGTTGCTTTGCCGGTGGGCCCGTAGAGATGGCAGATTGATTCCTCAGCTAAGGACTGTGTTAAGCCATCTGACTGACTGACGCTTAATGAGCTGAAATGGCTTCTGCATATCAATGGAAGGGAGCAGGGTTAAAGGGTGACAGCAGAGAATATGAAGATGGTCATAAGTGCATTACAGTTGAGAATGGATGTGCAGGAGCGTGTGTGCGTTTGTGTGTGTGCGTGTGTGCTGGTCAGACAAAATGTCAGTTTAGCAGGTTGTGTCTAGGTGTTTTCTTTCCTGTAGGCCGATTGTGGAAAAACTAAACCAAAGAAATATTATCTGTTCACCACACGTATGAGGTTAGAAACCTCCTTGTTTAGTTGCAGTGCTGCAGTGAATTTAAAGGAAAATCTACTGGAGTCTACTGTCTCATCTGTACCTGTTGGTGTGTTGGTGGGGATGTACTTTGCATTTGTGGGTTGATTGTGTTTTACTGTCTTGTCCTCAGAGACTGATGGATATCCAGTGGAAATCACTTTGACAGTGACGTATGGCCAAAAGTCCTCAACTGGTTTTAGTGTCAGTCTTTTAAAAGCAAACATCAAAGGCCTCCCACTAGATCATTTTTGCTACGCTGCCGCCATAGTTCTAGGGATGACAATGTCAGTGAGTCCAAAACTTTGGTCCTGACCTTTATTCTAACACCACTTTAAAGTTGACATTTGGGGTTTTGAGTTTAATATCTGAACTACTGGATGGATTGCCAGTTTAATCAAGACATTCATGTCCCCTCCAGGATGGATTGTAACTAACTTTACAGATCCCCTAACTTTTCATCCAGCTTAATCATCAAGTCAAAATTTTTAATTTCTCCAGTGCTTTGATTTATGACCAGAATCCTGCAATTGATATGTCCGTCAGCCTCAGCTCTATTTTCTGTTTATACTCTTAATAAGCAGTTGTTGAGATAAGCAATTTATGTCATAAAGAGCAGATGAAACCAACTGAGGTTGCTTCACTGGGCGTTAAAGGAAAATGTAGAAAATCACTGAGTAAAGTCCAGGTAGACACTGCAGATTGAAGGAAACTAAAAAAAAAATCACAATACTCCATTATCACATGATAATTTTGAACAAGTTTAAGGTTAATAGATGAATTTCTATGACTACAAAAAGCCAAGAAATCCAAAAACAAATTGTCAGTTTAATTCAGTCATTAGAGAGATAAAAATACTAATAAAAATCTCTCCATTAATCTGACTAGATAAGGACTAAAGGGAGAAAAATGAGCACAAGTGGAGTTAAGTGAATGTAAGACACTGTGTTGCTCTTTTAAAGTACGTGCTAGTTTAAGACCTTGTAAAGGGCAACGCCGTCTTCCCTGATGAAGAGAAACAGACGGGTAGCAGTGTAAAAATTTGATCCCATCTTCTACCTCCGCTCTGTTATTACCTCAGGTGTGAAATCCTTCCCCACTCACGCTGGAGAACCAAGCGGGCGTGCTCAGCTGTGAAATTGCATCTTTTCTGCTCCCTCTGCCCCCTCCCACCGGCTCCATTCCCCGTCCTCTAAAAAGATGGCAAAACGCTTTTTTTCCTTGCCTTAAAAAAAAAAAAAAAAAAAAATGATGTGGTGCTTCCTGCTGTGAGGTGAAGCTGTTCTGCTCCACAGCTGAATAATCAGGTGCCTTCTTCTACGTGGCTCTCTTGCAGCTAATAATGAAAGGCTCAGAAAGCCCAGAAACACCTTGACACGGCAGCAGCACAATGACTGTACGCTGCTGTCACGAGTCGAGGCGACTGACTTCTCACATTACCGGCCGACTGGGCTAATGTCGTCATGAAAGAGCACTCAGGGGAAATGAATCCCACACAGAGCTGCAAAGCTCCATCTGGGGACATTTGAATTGAGATGAAATGAAACCACTGCAAAGAAAGAGCTTTCTGTTCACATTACAAGGTGTGTTGAGCACATTCTTGCACTGTTGAGCGTTGACCTGCTGCATCTAGGCAGCTTGGGGCCCGCTTGCCTAATCCCACACAGGTCCTCTGTGGCTTCTCCCATGGCTTGACAGCGATGCCCTATTTTTTCGATGTCTTCCCCCGTGAGAACAGATTGCTCTTCCACACCTCTCAACACTGCCAGGGGGCAAGAGAGCAGCAGTTTGCCTGGAGCTTTATGGCTCATACAGTGTTGGCCTGAAGGATGACATGTCACAGTGCTGGAATACATAACCCAGGGGGATCCTCCTCACACTGCAGAGACTTCATTTGCTTTTAATCATTGAAGATACAGTGGCTTTAAAACGCATTTGAGCTAATTGCATCAGGAGTTGTAGGAGAATTTGTCACAGGGTCGGCTGAAGTTATTTCAGTCCTGGCTGACTTGGTGACATCCCTGCTTACTAGTGATAACAGCAGGTGTGGTTTAATAGTTCAGGTCCTAGGATTCATGGGGAAGCAACAGCAACAGTTGCTCTTCTGTTGTATCTGTTTACAGTGCAGTTATTTTAATAAAAAGTCAGTCACATTTTGGATGAATAATTGTTGTCAGTGTGAACCTCATTGACCCATTGACACGTGTCTTGGGTGACTGGATCACAAGTGGACAGCTCTAAGTTTGTGTGCATCTTGACTTCTCGAGTGACCAGTTGTGATTGGATCTCACTTTCCTGCTCTATATGCAAATAAACATGTACGACATATCCATTTACAAAGATCAAATGTGTGTTGTTTTTTTAACTGGAGGGAGGCAGTAATCCACTTCCTGTGCTGTGTCTGCCAGAAAGCAAAAGAAGAAGAACTCAATACAACACAGACACAACACACTGGATCTGTTCCTTGGCTTGTTCCAGCCAAACTAAATCACCCAAGATGCTTGATGCACTCATAATATATCTCTGTGGGCTTTTCAGAATTTTCTGATGTTGTGAACAAAGCCAGCTTATGACAGCTGCACAGTAAATACCAGCTTTTCTGCAGTTGAATGTTTTTCATGTGAGGTAGCAGGAGTGGAGTGTTTGGTTTCATTAAATCTGATATCAGTGACATAAACAGTAACGTTTGTCATTGTAACACTGGATCATGTGCTGCATCATATCCTGTGAATCCATTTTGCGTGTCAACGAAATGTGAATCCTGTGCATGATTGGCAGATCCCACCACTAACAATGAAGGCTACTTTTTATTGAGCGATAATTACAGAACACAAATACGTTGAATGATTCACTACCTGGAATGATGATGATGTGTCTCTCTCATGTGTGATTTACGTCCTCTGCGAAATGTTGGCTTATTGCATGCAGTATATCCTTTCCCTATGAAAAAGTGTGTAAGTGAAAAAATACATTCAATCATTTAAAAGGATGGTAATAACACCAGAGGGGGCATTTTCTCATTAGGTATATGTTGAGCACTGCAAGTTGCACAAAGATGCCTACAGACCCAGTAAAAAGAAAAGAGCTGCGTCAGTCAGTGATAATGATAATTGAAAGGTAAAATGTTGCAGACTGTTACTTAGAAAATGGGAAGTATCAGCACATTCTGAATGCACCTATGACCAAATGCATAGCAATGGCTTGAACTGCTCACGGGATAAATTCACATCAACAGGCAACATGAGCTCCATACCCTTTATAACAGAAGAGTGTTTCTCTTCCTGCAGCCCTCAGTGGAGTAAGGCTGACAGTAGGAACGCCTGCAGAATAATTTAACAGGACTATGGGGAGAGCCAGAGAAAAGACAAAGCCCTCCAATATGATCTCTAAGGACCCTGCAGCAATCCACTGTTCTCCTCCCGCCATCGCCATTACTGACACTATTGATTATGGCCCTGGAGTGATGATAGCATTCGGCTCTCCCCCTCCAGCGGAAGCCACAATCATGCCGCCATGTTGCCCAAATGATAGACTGTCTCGGAAATGAAAGAGGAGGTGAGGGCTGGAGAAAGAGAGATAAGGGTGATTGAGAGAGATAGGAGAGGGAGGTGGTGGCAACAGAGGCTGGGGGGGGGGGGGGGGGGGGAAGGGGGCATTAATATGGCTCGGTTAGTTTTTCATAGCAGCTGAGGAATGTAATGTTCCTGTCAGCCGTATTAAAACACGGGGGCACGGTGTCAGAGTTGTCGGAGGCAGCAGGGCCTCGGTGGAAACATGAAAATGGCGTAATTGCCTCTTTGCCTGTTTGAATTGCTAACAAGGGAGCCTGACATTTTCAAATGGTCCTGATTACGGAGAGCTCAGGACACCCAGGCAGCCGAGGCGCTTGTGTTATCGGTTGCTTTTAAATGAGGCAAGGGACAGCCTGCGTGTGCATATGGAGAGAGTTAAAAAAAAAAAAAAAAAAAAATCAACTGGAATATCATCTGGAATGTCTACATAAACCCGGAGTGGGAAGTTTTCATCTCTGCTAGGACACACACACACACTGTATGTCACACGCCAGGTGGCTCTTTGATTTAATTAGCACACTGGAGCTCCAATTAGCTGCAATAGGAAATCAGATGGTGCTTTTCATCATTGCACTGAGCTGATAGGCCCAGTAGGACTGTATTCTCTGCCTCCTCCAGGGAAGACAGTGTTCCACAGTCTGCCTTGAGCAGAGGATTATAGAGAGATTATAAGTAGACTTTACTACTTCAAGCCACTTCTGTATCTGGGTCTTTGTCTTTGACCTGCAGCAAAGAGACTCAGTCCTTGTCAAGAGCTGGAAGCAAATTGTTTGGTTGGATGGTGACACAGAGGTTGTAGTCATTTAAAAAAATGAGTTTTTTAAATCTTCTCTAATTTCACATACAATAAAGCACACCTTTTTTTAGTAAATTCAATAATGTCCCTCTTTTTTCTGTTATTATTTTTCTCTGCTGAGCACCATGGCCTCAGACTTCACTACAACCACTTCCCACTCCTTTGCAAACTGTCCCACTGTGTGCTGGAGGTCACTGCCCAGTGATGCTAGCAGGTACACATCATCAGCAAAGGGACATAATCCTGCGTCCACCAAACTGGACACTCTCCCTTCCTTGGCTGCCTCTTAAGATGCTGCCACTGACACTAGAAGACATTTAAAACTTTCCATACCAGTTTTAACTTTACTGTATCAGTCTTGGGTTTTTCCTTCAACCAAGGTCTGCAGGATTCACTGATGGATCAGAGTGTCTGTGTGAGAGCCCTCATGCACACTGCTAATTGTCTATAAACAAAGACTTCAGGGAGGTTTTTTCCCTGGATTTAAACCGCGGCTCATGTGAATGGAATCCAGCTGTAGGACAGACAGGATAATCTGAGATGGATCTGAGACTGGAGACCTCACAGCATGAGACGTGACTGTCAGTCCAGATGAGGTTTGAGGGATGACTCAGTGTGTGGTCAAGTAGCTTTGGAGACATACTGACAGTATGCCGCACACACACACGCACGCATGCACAGGGGAACTGTCTTTCACCTAAATCAGTGATAGCAAGGTTTCCACACCTGATTGAGCTGCCAGCACCCTGAGAGCTTGTGTATGTGTGTGAGTGTCACTAATTGAATTCAGGGACCTTGGCGCAATGAGACGGTGTTCACGGTCTCTGTAACCCAGCTCCGCGTTTATCGTTATGAATCAGGCCAGAGTGTAATTGCTGTTTTGACACAGATGTCGTGGCATCGACTTTGTCTGATTCCCTTCATCCACACTCATTTTGGTTCATATTTTCATACCTGGACGCCTGCAGTTATGATGAGGAATAAGGATAGGTGTGGAGAAACGCACTGCACTGTGACTAATGTGACCTTAACAAACATCTTTTTGCAGTCAGGCGAGAGGTTTCAGTGACATGTAAATGTCTGTATCTAATTTGTGCTTCAGAGGAACGGCAGGTTCATAAGCAACATGCAGTAAACTGCGTTAACACACACAGAGGTTAGCAAAAATCAATAGGGGCTCATCTTCTTGGCACCAGGAATAACCACAGCAAATTTCATGGAAATGTGGCTATTAGTTTTAGATGATCTGTACATTTTTTTAAAAAGATACCTTTTAATAATTTGGAATCATCTTTTGGTACCAGTGTTCATGGCAATATGAAAATAGCCTTGAAAACTGGATGTAGCTTCACTACATGATGTTACTTGTTACCAAAGAAAATCAGCATTTCCCAACTTAAGTGTTACTATCTAGTGAACTACCCTAAAGAACTGCTGAGCCAAGTACACTGCTGGAAAAGTGGAATCATGTGTTTTAATTTAAAGTTCAGTGACATCCTACAATTAACCTTTCACATATCAACTGCACACATGAACAAGTGTGTGTTTTATCCATCTTTTCATCCACAGCTGCAGAGCCAGTTAGACCCATCAAAGGAGCAGATGAAAGGCTGACCCAGAAAGTTTGATTCAGCGCTCCAGTCCAAACCCTGACATATGCTGCTGTGGCTCCTGGCTGCAGCCACAGAGAAGGCCGAGCAGGTGGAGGACGGCCTGATGAGGTAGGATCATCAATGGTGTGTGTGTGTGTGTGTGTGTGTGTGACGGTGGGCGGGAAGCACAGTCAGGACTTGATCCTGAGGACTTCAGTGTGACTTAAACCTCTCTCTCTCTGTTTTATATGTGCATTTTCATTCACACCTGCCACACTGAGCTGGCTGAACTGCTGTGGGTTTCCAGATGTCCTGCTTTGCATGTGTGCAACACTTTAATGAGGATCGTTACTGTTTTCCACAACATGTCAGTAACAGAGTGAAGAAATGAAGCGGTGGTTATGTTCTGCTACCAGTCACAGCACAATTAAATATCTGACCAAAAGCAGAGGATGTATAAATAAATGAGCTATGTGAGAGGATAAAGCACCAGGAATTTTATTTTCTACATTATGGATAAGAAAAGTATGTTTGAATCACAGTTTGTACAGAGTGTATACTGTGCTGCTTGCTAAGATGTTAGCTGAGGAATGTTGATTGTTTGGTGGACGAGGTCCCTTAACATGTTGGTAAATGGTTGCTGCAGAAAGAAGCGTATAGAAGTGAAAACGTTTTCTTTTGTCTTTGGGAAGTCGGGTCAAGAGACGTTATTCATGTGTGGAAAAGCTTCTGATTGCACGGGGGTTCTCAGAGGGAGCAGCAGATTTATGACGGCACAGCGTGATACCCACTGCACAGCCTTGTGGCTTTTCACCATGTGTATTGTCAGCAGTGCCTTCGAAAAGGGTTCGTTCTTTTTCTGATGTGCCACATTTATGCTCCACTTTTTAAAGATTTAGCCAACTGGAACTGCTTGGTTAAGTTTGTCAGTAGCAGATGTGAACCACAGCAGTGTTGTTTTTATTTAATTTCATTTTTATTCATTTATGAAGGACAACATGCATTAATCAGCCTTTCTGTAAACGTGCCAAGACAAAGAAGACTTCACACTATTTCCAGCTCTGCCCCTTCAAAGGTCATAGTTCAAACAGCCACAGATAAATGCACACATACTGTAGGTCTTTTTGATCATTTCAGGGAAGTTTTTCTGGTGGGGATAGTCTCAGATTCACACAGGTCTGAGCTATAAGTTGAAGAGGTTACCGAACTTTTAATAAAAACTTTTCCAAAACTTGCATGAATTTAAAATTTTAATGACCAGATGAGAGTCAGAGTCAGGTTGTAAAAAGTGATGTGATTTCTCGGATAATACACATTAATATGAATGATGGTTGGTCAGTGCCATTAAATGTCCATCTGACAGGAGAGGGTGGGAGGAAATGGAAGATGTGAGGAGATTAGATGGAGTGAAAAATGGGCTGTTATGAGCAATACTGTTATCATGTAAAGTAGCCGGCTGACAAAGATGGATGTCCCATAGTTCCCTTCTGTCCAATATATCACCAGGGGCTGGCTTTGTCCTTCACTGTAAACCCTAATAAGTACAGTCTACCTCAGAGAGTTGCTAAAAACAGTTCAAGGATGTCGCTCAACTCACACTGTATGTCATGAAAAAATGTCCATTCCCCCTCACCAGTTAATTGAAATAGTTGAACTACATTTCTTGGTCTATTGATGTTTCATATGTTTCTCTAGGTTTGCTTCTTGTCTAATTTGATAAAAGCTGTTTTCTTTGATTCACCCAGTCTCAGCTGAACCTCCTCTACAGGAAGGTCTGTTTTCCATTTGACTCATCGCATCCTAAAAATACATATTTAGACAGATTTGTTCCTCTAAAATCTCTTTTTTCCCCTGTGGTGTGCACAGTGTGTTTTTGTTCTGTTTATTACCTACCTTTTGGCTTTCTCAACTTCCTCAGTCCACTTTCTCCTCAAATTTCAGTTTTTATTGAAAAAAAAGCATTTAAGGTCATTATATATATTTTATATCTTGATTTACAAAGGTACCAGAGATGTTTGTTTTTTTTTTTTTTTTGGTGAGAGTGGCAGCTTCAGAGTTTTCCTTCTATTTCAACATACCCAGTAACATCTTAACTAATCTATTCCCATTAAAACCAGACACAGCAGCTACTGGCTCCCATCCATCTGAGTCTGACTGTGCTTCAGGCATATAAAGATTAAGGATGCAAGATTACAACAGCTGAACACACTGAGGCAAAAAAAAAAAACTTTCAGACAAACAGACAAGGCTGGGATAATTACATCTGTGGCTACTTCTGTGTACATAGCCATCCATCTTTGATAGCAGAAAAGCAGCTTTGTTCTGACCAGAAGGAGTGGAAAAGCTTCTCTATCAAACACAACTGTTGCTCTCTAAACACAACCAATTAGGATGACGGATGACCTGCTCCTCAGCAAGCATCCCACGAGAGACATGAACATACAACTTGAATAACAACACAAACAAAGAAAAACAAAGAACGACGTCAGAGAGCAAAGTGGAATATTTTTCATCCTGGGAATTCTGGCGCTTTGATTCCCTCCCCTTGGTCGATTGTTCCTCATCACGCCTGACACTCTGTTCTGTTCGGGAGATTTGTAGCGCAGGTTTTGATGCATAATGGATGGGGGCTGACTCGGAGCAGTGCCTTGTGGGAAGATGGAGGAGAGCTGAGGAGGGTGTGTACCGCCGTTGCTGATTGCTTCTCATTGAGCTCAGATGCCCTTGGGATTGTTGTTATGAAGCGCTCAGCATGCAGAAGCACTGTAGTGTGTCATGCCTCATGCTATGACCTACATGCGTCACACATAGTATATCAACGCTTACTGTGTCCACAAAAGAGCTCCCTCTCTTGATTTACATTTCAGTAACACACCATTATTGCCTTCAGTTCCTCACTCTGTGTGAGACACTGAAAGTCTCCTTATTGTTTTATTGTTTCTGTATTTATAAATTAATAATCCAGGGGTCAGATGTTCGATGTTATGCAGAATGTGCAACTTTGCAGGCATCACCGTTACTCATCTGCATTAACTTTATTGTAAATTGATAATGTGTGATATGTCCATTCACCCAGGATGCATGCTAAAATGGGTCAGTAGAATAAGGTTTAAAGTCCCAGCATCACATTGCTTTCCCTCCAGCTGTTTCCTTTCTCATTTCTTTATCTTGCTCCTGTCCACCTCCATTGTCCTGAGCAGCGGTATCTGTGCCAGAGCTGCTGTAGCCTACACAAATATGTTTGAGCCCTGGCTCTACTACAAGAGAGAGCCAGGGAGTTATGTTCAGTGATGACAAGAATTGATTTTCAATTTCCTCCACAATGACTGCGTCATTTCCAGCGACTCAGGCAATTTGGCCTATATTACTGAGGCTGCTGGGAGCTGTAGATCAGGGTGACAGCTGTCTTCACCTGAGGCCCCACTCTCTGAGATCAGAGAGTGAGAGAGAGGGAGAGAAATTTATTCTCTTTTTACTCCGGCAACTTGAGTAGAAATTGCCCATATCCTTTAGAAATTCAAGAAATGTGCTTTTGTGTATTAGGCTATAAGTATAGTATATAAGTCTGTCTGTATCTAAGTGATGATGTTTTGTTTTAGGTTTGACTTCATGTCTTCATTTGGCCATTTCAAGTACATTGTGTGCTGTGATTCTGATCTTTTCATTTTAAATTTCACATTTATTTGTAGATGTGACTGGTAGTCAGTTTAAGGTGTTATTGAGTGGAAAGGAGCTGGAAAACTAGTCTGCCAGGGTCTACTGATGGAATAAAGACCTCCAGATACATAAAAACACTCAGTGCAGTTGATAATATTGTTTGAGGACACCTTACTGGGAAATTTTGTCCAATATGGATTTGATCATTTTTCAACAAGTCTCATCCTTTATCCCAGAGAAGAGATTTTGGTTTCATGAACCATACAAACTCATTCTAAATACCATAAAAGTATACTGTGTAGATGGTTAGGACCATCTTGTCTGTATCCTTCAGATAAATCCAAGATAGATAAGAATATTGGAAAACAGTTTTATTTTCACATTGGATCAAATGCATAGGTTAATTCTACATTACTTTATTAATTGGAGATCTTGATCCAGAGGTTATGAGGTGTTTTCTGTGCATGTAGAAGGATCTAAACAGCATAAGAAAAGGATTGTTTTACACATTATTGAATTTCGCGTAAAAGAATACACTATTCTACATTACACTGACAAAGAAATCAACGTCTTAATCAGGTATGTGTTAGACATTGGATACAGGAGATTTAAAACCATTTTAATTAATTCGTTCTCATGTTTTGATGAATTTGTGCGCAGGAGATAAGTGTATATACAGCCAGCACAACCGACCAGCCTCTTTCTCCAAAGCACAGCAGTCAAGCCAGTCGCCCCTAAACGTGGACTGCACCTGTACTCTAACCTTTATGGTTAATGCACTGCACTGAGAGAGCTGACATGCAGGGTTAGTGACTTTATTCTGTCATTTTTCTCACTTTCCAAAGTGCTGCAGTATGAAAGTCTTACCTGAAGAGAGACTCTTATCTGTACCCGAGCATAACACATATCACACACATAACATACATTTTGAGTGCTCAATGTAGTAAAACTTGACCTTGTACTTCTTCTTCTATCTCTGGCCACGCCAGGGCTCAGTGCATCCCTTCTTCACCACTTCACAGAGTTAGAGAAACTAAAGCACATTGATCCTGGATTGGCAATTGACCTGCTCTTGTTGCAGAACCACAGGTGTTACACCAACACACCTTTTCACTTCTCTTTTCACCTGTTTATACAGTTTAAATATAAAAAGGCTGAAATACTTTACCAGGATGTTGTGTTTTTCTGTGTGTATATGTATATTGTGCATCACAGGTCCTTCGATTGAGAATGAGCAGGCTTTGTTGTTTTTGGTGCCTGTGATTGGTAATGTGTTGATTTAGTGTGTTTCTTCAGTGTGCTTCACAGTGAGCAGCTACAGAGGGGCCTATGGCTGGAGCTGGAGTATATGTGTGGGCTTGTTTTACTGTATTCGTGGGGTCAGAAAACTGGGAGCCCACTATAAATATACCAAAATGCTGGACCCCACAAGTTGAAATGGCTGTGTGAGAGTTAAGACGTGGTTTCAGGGTTTAGGTTATGGTTGGCCATTTATTTGTATGGTAAAGGTTAGGGTAAGGGGCAAGGGAATGTTTTGTCAAGTGACGGGTACCCACAAATACAGAAAAACAGGGATTTATGTGTGTGTCTGTATATATGTTTGGAGACTGCGGTGATGGAGGGGTTGAGCGATCAACCTCTCATCAACAATCAGTCTCCAACTGTCAGCTCTCCACCAGCCGCCTCCACTTCTGCTGGCAAATCTGCAAATGTCAAACTGTTATAAGAGGGTCTGTCAGTACACAGAAAACCCCAAAAACACCTGCTGTATGTTTTTTCCTTTTTGTATTTTTGTATCAGTGACACATGGAAAAAATCTGTCCTTGTCTCCAGGTACCCCAAGGTTAGAGTTTTCTGCACCAAACCATTTCCTAAAAGCAAACATATCCTACACCAAAACAGCAAAAGGACACATATGTCAAAGCGAGGTTCACAGAGGCTGGGCTGACTGTTGGCCCATTAGAGAGCCATCATCATTCAATTTACACCACACCATACGTGTTAAATTGGGTCTCTATAAGGTGACAGTGGCTCCTATTAGGGTTGGTGTGAGGATGGAGCTTTATCACAGTGCTGGTGCAGAGGGATAAGTGGGAGGCCATTTGTCAGCTGTAATGCATTGCTCAGAGCAGTTTTAATCAAAGAGCACTTTGTCCTTTTGACAAATGGTCTGGTGGAAGGGGTGCTCTGCATTGAAACGCTTTGTGGCCATGTTAGGTGGTGGGATGGAATTAGGCTTCAGTTACATTATACACACTATATACCTGTGAGGATTTTTCTTTTTTTATTCGTCTTAATGTCTTGAGAACTTGGGAAAGTTCTGCAGTGCATCAGAGGTACAGCTGCATGAGGAAGAAACACTAACTTTAGGTAAAAAGTTGGTTAAAAAAAACAAAACATCCTTAAGAAATGATCACGCATTGTGTTAAAGTTCAGAGTAGATTTTGTTTTGTAGGCCTTCAGTAGAGAAACGCGTCAGTCTTGTTTTATAGTATAACATTAAAATCATCGTTTCAAGCAAAGACTTGAAGATCACCACTGTTGTGAAACTGTAGCTGTGGCATCTGAACGCTCTGTTCAGTATTTTGACCATGACTGTGAGATTGTTGTGTGTGTCTCCACAGATTTTTGTTCTCCTAAATGAATCATTGCAGCAGATCAGTGCTTTTAGTTTTGGTAAATTTAAAGACTTCACACTGAATTATAATGAGATGAGAGAGATTTAGCTCACCCCCCTGATGGATCACAAAGAGAATGAGATATAATTAAACTAATCCTAAAATGGCTGTAGCCGTTTATAGGAAAAAACCATCACCTCTTATTCAGCTGCTTTACATTTTAGTGGAGATTGCAGAGATGCTTTACAGTCTGAAGACAGTTTTCTGTCTTTAAGGAAAGAACACATGGAGTCTGGGTCTGGAGTTCAAAGGTCAGATCCTTAACTTTGTTTGCAGAATTGTTATGGCAGGAGTAAAGACTGAGGCTGAGATGCTCTAAGGAAAGTGAGAGATGAAGAACCTTATCAATCTCCTGTTCCCCTAAAGACACTAGGTTCTCCATTAAGTCCCTACCCGTTCATGTAATATTCCAAATAGCTGAAATTCTCTAATACTGTTGACTAATGAGTTGGCTAATCCAAAGCGTGTGGTGAATCGATGTAGGAACCAGTGTCTGGATGAATGAGAAGTGCTCCTCAGAGTGTCAGAGTGTCTGGGCGCTTTCTGGTGGCCCAGCCTGTGATTAAACTAAGGGAGCCGAGGGGAGAAAAAATCAATAGTTGAATTCATCTCCCAGATCACAGGAATGTATTAGCGTGGTTAAACACATTCCACTTAAGGCAGCAAATGAGCACTTTTCAGACACATAAAATGAGTCATCGTTTAAAACGTCTTTTAAAGTAGTGTGTCTCCACCAGCCATTAAAAGCTGCCAGGCCAGTCATTAAGCTACGACTCATTTCTTGTCAAATGTTTGTGTCGATGGCACAGATTCACAGCCGCACACTGCCTCACTGGCTCTCAGCTGATGGGAAAGCACCAAAGGGTCTCATCAATTTAAAGTTACGCCATGTTGACCTTAACTTCCTCTGCCCCCCCTTCACAATCTGACTCAAAACATAACTGTAGACTAGAGCACAGTAGAATCAGGGATGTGTACGAGCTGCTTACTCCAGATGAAGGCCTACAGAAGGATTTAGGTTATAATCTTGTCTTCTATGTGATTTTAAATAGTAAGATTATTGTTGATTGTTAATACAGGCGTGAAATGCATGAGCACCACTCTCTCTGCTATCATTCACCTACACCTTTGCAGAGCGAAACCTGTCCGTGGCCACAGGGTGGTGATGTTTGCCTGTGAATTATCCCTGTTATTACACATGATCAGTCTGCTCAGGTACATTGTTAACTTTATAGAAAGGCTTTCAAACCTAACGAGCAAAGATGCTTTCATCTGTTACAGCGATCCAGGGCATAAGTTTGTTGTTGCCCCTCGTGGCTCCTCACACCTGCTGCCCTTTGTTCATTGTGAATGTAGCTGCCATGATATAAGATTACTTGCTTAGACGCCCAGAATCCAATCTGTACTTTGATGTTGGTGTAATTCTGTCTGGCTCAAGGTTTTCAGTGTGTCAGTTTGTGGCAAATCACAACATTTCACCATTTCACCAGTGTTCATCATGTGAGCTATAACTCTGGTCAAAATGAGAATCACAGTTTTTTTCCCCACTGAGAGTTTAGATCATATTTTCTCCTGTGACTCTTTAAAATACCTTTTTATAATTTTCAGTTATTTATTTTTGTTATTTAAAAATACAGTCCATATTGTCTTTATGCAGACAGTACAAACTAAATGATCATACACTGCTGTCTTCCCATGTGTTTGAACAACGGTTTAAAAAAAAAAGAAAAAAATTGTAAATGCACAGTTCACCTGTAGCCAGATGTAACCTGTGCCCCACAGCACAGAGGCCTTGTTCTAACTATGAAGGGGGAAACTACTTTCACCGTGTTGTAAAAACTTTTTCCACCTACAGCAGTCAGCAGTTACTAAGAGGCCTGTGTGAAGTCATTACTGATAAAAACAGACAGTCATGTTCCCGTATGATTTCATAGTTCAGCTTCACCATAAATCTGCTGCAGCCTCATAATGATGTATTTTTCACATTTCTGCGTTGTCGGCTACATTAGAGCAGTTAGCACAACAGTCCTATATTGTATTTTTATTACTCCGCTGAACGACAGGGATTTTCCACTGACGTTTTCCAGGTCTTTTTCACTTCAGGTGGTTGGACAGATTTGTGGTGTTACTTCTGCTTGCAGAGTAATGTAGGTTCTTTTTGACTGGCTTTGAATCTGGTTCCACAGCAGACTGGACAGATTTTAATGGAATAAGTATAGTGTTATTGTCTGAACTGGTGGTGGTTAAATCCATTCGTTCTTTTTTTCCCCCCATCACTGAGCTTCCACGTCTGACACATTTTTGTTATTTCTGAAAAGCTTTTTCTATCTGATGCACATCCACGTCCTGCTCCCTCTTCATTCTTATCACATGGAGCAATGTGCACTTGCCATTAACTAATACAGCTTAGGGGGAAATTTGCAGCATTTGTTTGGATGCAGTGGAACTTCCTGCTAAAACAAACACAGCAGAATCAGGCCCCAACAACAGCCAGCCCTGGTTGAAGTTTATTCAAACAAGATGACCATGCCCTCAACAATACTGACAAACAGTATTAATGATAAAATTAAAAAAAAAAGAGTATTTTAACAGCAGTCATATGGGAAATAGGACCATGGACCCTGGAGATCAAAGAATGAAAAGATGCCTTGCCACCCATGGCACTGACAGGACAAAGCAAAGTTGTGGGAAATTCTTTTAGTTCAGTGATGATTCACTGACTGTGGCTGGTCTCTAAGCACTCCTCATTTCTCTCTGGGCTCCCAGTGTTGCTGTCACACTGCGTGCCAAGCCACGCTCAAAAAGCCTCAACTGAGCATGACAGCCCTGCGCCCTGCAGTTTCGAACCCCACCACTCTTGGGGATACGCCTTAATTGGCTCTTTTCGTGTGTCCTGATAGGTGCCCTCTGTTCATAAGTCCTAAGTACAGTGAAGCATTAGCATTTGCTCATGCAAAGAGGGTCTTCCAAAGCTTATCCCACAGAGGTGCCGCTGATCTTTCCCAGGGTTCAGTTCAAAGGGAATGTCAGCATTGGCCAGATGGGTGCAGGAGAAGACTGGGCCTGCAAAAAGAGCTCTATCCTTCTTTCAACCTTCAGTACACACACACACACACACACACTACTGCCCCTGATGCAGTCATTGTAACTGGCTTCATTTGAATAGAATCACTGCTGTCCTAACCTACAGTGTAAGATTTCAGAGTCAGGAAGAGAAAAGAGAGAATGATGCAGAGGGAGAGGAGAGTTCTGATCGTCTGTGAGCTTGTTGAAATCAGAGCTGAAGGAATCTCAAATCAAACTGACTTCATTTCAAGGGAGATAAGATGGATCTGTCTGCCAGGTCATGTCTTTACAAACTCTGCTCAGACTCTGAAGTACCTTTACAGCCAGACAGATCGATACACACGATGCTGCTGTGCTTTTGGCACAAAAAGAAATTCAACAAAACACAATATGGATTAAGATTTTCTGCTCTTTTTTTATTTGGTCACGTTTATTTCAACATTATATATTTCTATTACTCACAATCCTGCAATCTGCAAACCTACTGGAGCATGACTAGAGATTTAGTGTAGAAGAGAGTCAGGAACAAGTGCTTCATTATTACTGAAGGTAGTAATTGGAGTCCATGTTGTTTAGAAACAACACATCCTTAGATGCTGACGTCAGCTTCAGTACATCTGCATCATTATCAGTGGGAGTGGGACACATTCCCCCTGTATGGTCCTACACACACACACCAGGGTTTGTCCTAGGTTTCTGGAGCGGCAGGCAGCATGGTGGACTGTTGACTATTATCATTAGAATATTTATATGATGTATATATTTAAATAAAAAAACAAAATAACAGGGATTATAGTGAATGGATCTGAATTGTGATATTCTCATCCTCCCTCAACTATATGTTTATGTAATAGTATTTAGTTACTTACCAAAATTCCTGTTCAGTCAGGCTTCTGTAGGCAGGTCACTTTCTCAGTGGGTGCAGTCACAAGCCAACTGAATGGGTTACTGTAGCAAGTCAGTTTCACTCTCGCCATCGTCTTCTCTGACAGTTTGCATTTTTCAGACTGTCTGCCTGAGTTCATCATCTGTGACAGCTGTGTTTTCAGTCATCATGAAATCATTTCCTCTGTGGAAGCAAAATGTGTTGCAGCAGCCTTTATAAAGCCCTGCAGTTTAAACTGGCCTAACCAAACACTTGCAGTACTCACTAAAGATTGACTATAAATGGACTTGAAGACACTAACCAGCCCAGCAACATTAAGGCTGAAAACAACCCAGAATTCAAATTCAAATACGGATTCTCAGTCCACTTAAAAACAGTATAGATGTTATGAACCCTTAATTGTTCATTCCCCTAACTCCCACTTTCTCATAGTTAATTTCCAGAACAAAATATTTTATATTCAGACCAAAATGGCATCCTTTCACTCCAGAACTCTAAATATATTTGCATTCATTTGACTGAGGTGTGTAAAAATGCTGAGGTGCTGTGCTGAGCCTAACCCTTGTAATAACTGGGGAACCTCTGCACACAGTTCAAATCCACCTTGTCACTGTTTCATTTAAAAAGCCAAACCAGTCCACACTGGCGTTTCCCCTCCTTTTCTCTGGGCTAGAACCTGATTGTTTCCAGGTGCTAGATTTTTTGTTAACACACACATTTCCTGGTGCTTTCTGCTGCAGAAAGTTGCAGTTGTCTGCCGTGTTTGGCTTTTATCTTAATTTTTTGAACTGCAAACTTTCTAAGGATTTACTTTACTAGAAGCTACATTAGTAGAATTCAGAGAATTATTACTCAACTCTGCAAGTTACAGAGCTTCATGGCTTCTTAACAAATTATTTTGGTTTTGCAGCTGGAAACGTTTTGGTTCATTGTCACTGTTCCTTAGTGTCATTTCCAGATGCGGTATGAAGCTGATTTCAGTGAAACATTTCTAAAAGCCTCCTCTATGCCAGCAGCACCAAACAGCAGACCGACAAAGCTGGCAACTAGCGAGTGAACATAGTGGAACATTTAGCATCTAAAGAGCCAGAAATGACTGAGAAGGAAATGCTGGCTCTTAGAATCTGGACATGTTGCTGTTAGAGGTGTTTCATTAGTAGATTTGATCCTGAAGTGTTGACCCATAAAATTCAAAATAACACGACTGCATCAGAGGTCTGAGTGTGTTGTGAGTCTGTCCTTCTTTGTCTTTACCATGTGTGCAGTCTGCTCCTTATTCCATGCATTTTTAATTTATCTGTTTGATGAGATCTTTTAATTGAGCTCTGTCAAAGACAACTTCCTAACAAGTTGTGATCTGAAGTCAAAATTCACAATGTAGGAGTTTTCCCTTTAAGTCCATCCTAGTAGGTAAAATGATGTAAAGGCTTGGGGAGGCTGCCAGTCTTGTGGGCAGTCCTTTTATTTATTTACACTAACTCCTCTGGTGCCTCGAAATGATTGGGTAATGATTTGTTGATGTTCTAAAATGTTACACACAGCGTGGCAGCACGGCAGGCAGCGAGGCACGAATGGAGGACAGGACGTTTGGAGGGCTCTACAAGCTACAGAGGTTTCAACATCCTAATTAGAATCTACTGTCGGGCCTCTGCTCATTAACGTAGCTTTCCTGCCTTTAAGGGAAAACGCTGCTTCCTATCTCTCCTGGCCTCTTTAATCTCGCTGTCTCTGCCACGCTGCATCGGGAAGGTGTTGCGTAGGAAGATGTAGCAGCTGAGTGAGACATATAGCGCAGGGCAATGATGTTGACACAGTCAACTATCAAAGGAAGTCATGTTGATTAGGCAGGAAACATGCCTCACCTTGTGAGACATTACATTATTTATCTGTGCAGCTGAAGCCTCTCTCTCTCCCCCTCTCTCTCCCCTTCTCTCTCTCTCTCTCAGAGTAAGCAGCACATTGGTGCACCATTTCAGCAATACCTGGGAAAGTCTATTAACATGTCTTTATCTTAAACATGCGTAAAGCTAATTTCTCTCAGTTTTCCATCCAGCAGTGGCAAATAAGTAATTTTGACTGTGTGAGTGTTGGTGTGTGTAGAAATAGCATCAAACAAGCAGGCAGACAGGACCAATGGACAGATAAATGACCCTGCAGCCCTACAGGCGGTGTTCATATTCTCTCCTCTTCAGATTCTGCAGCAGTGCTTTGTGGATATGGGGAGGAGATGTGGGCTGATGTGCTCAGATATCACAGTGTTGTACTGCTGATTGATGAGAACTCAAACCAGCGAGCTCTTCCTGGCGGCCTGTTTCCTGAGCAGGTCAGTACCAGACAGGAGACAGGGGTGATGGATGTTAGGCTTCTGACCGGCTGATGCACTAAAGGCTGACAAACCTCGCCAGTTTTTCCAAAAACAGCTTGGGAGTACAGATATTTGCCCCACTTATCTTTTTGATGGAGGATGAAGCTACAGGATGGTAATAGACTGTTACTAGATTGTTCAAAGTAGTTGAAACTTGATTCTGTGACTTATTTGCAGCACATATCAAGGCCTGTAAAACCTCAGCAAAATTCTCCTCTAATTCCAGATAAATGAAAAATCCGTCACTAGTTATTCAATTCTGTTTTACTTGACTCAGGGTCTAATATCACTTCTGAAGATTCGGTTTTTGTAAGACACACTTTTGTAAAGCACAGATTGTGGTTTCATGTCCAGCACTATTCATCTTTTAGCCTTACAAATTGAACGTTTCTACCTTCCTGCATAGACAGTGAGTGTGTGGTAGGAATGTGTGTGAGACGGAGGGAATAAAGGGTAAGTAGTTGGAAGCAGACGATCAGATTGTCATTCACTGTTCAGCTCAGTGCCTGTCATCATCTTCGGCCTGATCATTTCCCCCTGGAACCTGATTGTTTTTATTACATGCACAACACTAATAATACAGGAGACAGAGAGAGAGAGAGACAAACCTTCATCATAACAACTTAATGCCTGACCCCAACCCTTACCCTGACCCTAACCTAAACCCGATCCAAACCTGAGCCCTAAAACAAAGTCTTAACCCTTTAACTGCCATTTAAAGTTGTGCGGACCGGCCAATTTGTCCTCACAATGATTGTATCAAACCAGAGTTTGTCTGCACACACACACACACACACACACACACACACACACACACACACACACACACACACACACACACACACACACACACACACACACACACACACACACACAGCATATCAAAGAAAGATGTCTGCTGACGTCTGACAGCTGTGTTCGACTCGGGATCACTCCACCATGTTGAGTGTGTGCCAGAGGAAACGGAGAGAAAGCCTTTGATTTTTCATGCAGTGTGGGGAGTGAGGGAGGGAGGGTGGCGCAGGACGGTAGTGAAATTCATTAATTCCAGCGATTTGCCAGTCAAAGCTTTTTTTTTTTTTTTTTTTCTCGACCAGACCGAACATAAACAAACACAATCATGTGCAAATGAGTCCAAATGAGATGTGACAGTTGTATTGGGCTTAATTTATTAGCAGTGATTATGCGGGCCCGCTTTCCACTGGCAGCCAGCAGAGACGACTGAGCGTAAATAAAAGAAATCAGCAGCTTTATGAATAGTGGATATTATTAATAGTGATGGCTAAAGCTGCTGGCATGATGAGATTCATTTAAGCACTGATATGAAAGCTAAGCTTTTATGAAAAGAATTGTATTTTTTTTTTTTTGCTTCTTGAGCACTCAATTCAAACTAGAAATGAGCTTTTCATGTCCCTCTCCAGGCACTATTGTTACAGTAGGGGTTAAACGGACACTATGAATTCTTAATGCAATATTTTGGGTTTCTGTAAAATAGCACACTGTATGAAATAATCTGGACGGCAAGTTGAAAAAAAAAAAAATTTAATGTAAAGATTGTTTGCGCTTGACATGAATGACCTAAAGCTGATTATCTGAAAGCCTCATAGCTCTGCTACCACAGCTTGTTTGCCTAAAGTACAGCACTGAAATATCTTCTTACTGACGGAAACAGGGAAAAAAGTATTTGTGAAATTCTGTGTGAAAATTCAAGTGGTGTTTAAGTCACAATCCTGTTAAACTGAACCACAGCACAGACATGGGGGAAAATAGATAAGTGCAGCACAGATAACTATATTAAAAACTATGAAACAGCTTACATTGTTAGTCATCATCACAGCAGTGGCAGTAAGTACTCAGGGCTATAGGAAACTATAAGGAAACAAGTCTTTCAAAAATACACAGGGGTTTGTCTGGTGAAGGCAGATGTAGGTAATTAGGGTACATAGTGTCATACATTCAGCTTTCTGTCACTGTTGGCAGCTGTTGCGAGTCAACCATGAGTTTCCAGCTGTATATGGTACATGTAGCACCTAATGTGTTATATAAAGCAGTTTAATCTACGTCCGACCTTTGCAGACAGGCCTCTGATTTCAGACTATTAACCTCTCTCTATAATCTAATGTGATACACTTGGGTTTACTGTAGGTTTTAAGTAGAGACACGTAGGTGAAGATAAAGAGGGCTAGGCGTGAGGCATTGATTTCACAGTACATTTACACGGTGCTGACAGCTCGCCGTTAATCATCTCGGGTGGCGTGTAGGAGCTGATGTCATACAGCATTACCATGGAGGGCGCTCACCTGTCACCTAGAAAACCGAATTCACTGATGTCCTTCTGATCGATACTCTAGTCAGACGGGCAGCTGTGACACTGCCCGCCACTGGGACTCATTTAATCAACCTGTTGTCTGAAGCTGTCCAGGCTATTCTGCAGGGAGTCAAGCTGATTTCTCGAAGGAGTCTCTCTGCTGCAGAGGGGGTCAAAGGTCACCAGGCCTGCGGGGGCTTGCAGTGCTATGTAGGCAAACAGAATGGGGGCTGGCTCTAACAAACCAGGAGAACATCTTGAAGAACATTTTCATTTTGTTTGCAGCTCAGTGCTTGGATCAGTAATCATATTACATTTGATCAGCACGTTGCTGTTAACTAATGGGTGGTAATAAATCACACGCCGTGAACCACAGAACAAAAAGCGTCTCCTCACATCATCATCATTATTCCACAGTCATATAGACTTCTAAGAGAATTGTCTTTATCTGTGCAGGTTGTTTGACAAGGTGTTTAATTTGACAGATTAGCATAATTTGCATGTTAGAGATGAAAACAAAAACAATAGACCGAAAAACGGTTGAGGAGCCTTAATTAGGCTTGTAAAGATATTCCATAATTGCTTTAGCTTTGGTGTTACTGTAAACACAGTGTGCTGGTGTGTTTGCGTGTGAGCGCATCTGTTCTGGCTGCACATCTTTCAGATAGATTTTGGGATAATTGTAGAGGTTTAACAAGCTGGGATTAGGAACATGTCTGATCGTTAGCTAAGTCACCTGCATCCAAAACCCAAACGCTTATGCTTATATCGTTAAATTCAATGATGGAGTCAGATTATGAATATGAAATAAATCATTTCAATTCAAATCATCAGATCATAACAGGAGTTATTTCAGGACACTTTTCATACAGAGCAGGTCTAGACCAACAATTTCAATAGTAAAACTAATGATAGGGCTAATAATAATAATTAATGAGACTAAGAATAGTTAGACTATACGGAGTTGTGTTTTCTAAAGTGATGGTGTGTTGTGGTACCTTGCTCTTGATTCTTCTTCCTCGTATCACTCTGAGTATTGGCTGTTAAACAACTGTAACTGACAGACCATCTGTTTTTATTGGTCATTTATGTAAAATAAGATCTTTCTTCTTCCTGCTCCTTTTGGGTCATTGAGTGTCTTAATAGAGATGTAGTTTAAATGTGATTTGCTCTTTCTTCTGTCTGTTCGTTTTTCTGTAGTTGTGGATCACCATGAGTGAAATTTAAAATTTTCATCAATGAGCAGCAGTACATAGAAACTATTCAATACTCCACACAAACCCCAAAGCATTAAACATTCCTAGTATATTTATTTTTACTTTATTTTCTCCTTAACCCCTTTGGCATTGTTTGTTTTTTCAAAGTTTTACAGTACAATTTTAAAACAAGAAAAGAAAGAACTAGAGACTACAAGTCAGGATATCTTGGACTCTGCTGCTTTGATTGTCACTATTTTCTTAAAAATCTCTTGTGAATCCCTTCAACTTTTAATGTTACGTTACCTGTATGTGGCCAGTTAGCTACAAGAACAAGATGCACATGAGAATTTCACACGTAATGTGACAAGCATTTACCTATGTTGGAGAGAACAGAAATTTACATGTGACTTAATCTTGTGACATAAAAATGCACTGCTCAAATTACAGATAAAATGTCCTTTTAGGTGTTTCTGGAGCAGTTGTCATAGTCTAACACACCAGTGACTACAGTTCTCTAGAGCAAACCTGACAAATCGTACAGACCTCCCAGCGTGAGTGTGTGTGTGCGTGTGTGTGTGTGTGTGTGTGAGGCATGGCTCTATGTTACACAGTAGATATAGAACCAGCTTAAGGCTCTTCTCGCTGTAGTGTGAGACCAAAGGAGTGCTCCTCTTTCAGTTAGCTAATAATGACCTTTTTGGAGCCATTGACTGTCATTAAGTGATGAGCCTGTAGCCAGGGCCTTAAAACCTATTACATGTTCTGATTTTGTCAATCTAGTGCGCTAATTGAATGCTATCCCTCAGCTACTTTTCATCAGTGAAGAGCCCACGCTGGTGAACTGATTTGGATATAATTTGCACAGCTAGAGCTTCAATCACAAGAGACAAACATTTTCCCTCTCATTAAAGAGCACATTAAAGATTATCTTCTCTAGTTGCCACAGTGACTCTATCTAATATGATTTGCTGGAAGTGTGCAGAGAACAATTTCCCTGTGTGATCCAGCGAGACTTGTATTTTCTCTCCTCTCTTCTCTCGCCTCCTCTCTCTTCTGCAGTAAGTGAGTCTAAAGAGACCTCTTTGATCTTGTCTCATTGCTCTCAATACTCCAGTCTGAATTTAAATCACAAGGCCGACTATTTTAAGAACAAAGCTGCCGTCGTGCTGAACAAGGGAAAAGAGGAGCTCACTTTTATTTCTCCCGCTATCCTGTCAGAATAACATTTGCTAGACAGTAGAGGAACCTGTGCTTATTAGTGTGTCATTTAAATCCATCTCATGGTCATTTGAAATAGTCAGCTGTGACAAGTGATGAATTTTATGTGTGTGTTTGTAACCAATTGCTAAGACATACCCAGATCCAATGCTTTGGCTTTTAACAATTTCAAACCTGAGAGAATAATTCATGACTGAGCCTTGTTAACTCAGACTATTAGAGACTATTAAGCTAATACTATTAAGTAGACTATTCATGGTTTAAATTATTCTTGTTTGGTGAATTAATCATTATATTTACACAAATGTATTTTTGTTGTAAGTGTCCATGTGGTCAGTGGTTATTTTAAAATATTTTAAATAAAGTGTAAATAAAATAAGTGTAAATGAGGTTTATTTACTCCGTCTACTGTAATGGGGATAGTTTACTTGCCACTATCAGGAAATACTTAATGCTTGAATTAATGTAATTTATGCCCATTTAATTAATCACAGAACATTTAATACACAGTTCACATAGCTGTCACATGGCTGTTCTGATTTAAAGCTTTACTACTGTAGCCTATAATAAATGCATGTATGTTTTACATATGCATGGCCCAGGAAGGATTTAAACTGCTCTGGCAATGATAGAACTGTTCACTACCATCTGAGCTATACAGAGCTTATTACTGCCAGGGGAAAAGCTTATTCTGTGAGAGGTCTGAGTGAGTGTTTTCAAGAGCCCATAAGAGTTTGCAAAATTTCCTCAGACTATTAAAAAAGACATAATCTTTTAGCTCTAGTTTGTATTCTGAAGATTAAAACATTGTGAAAAGGTGGTTGAATATTACAGATAAAACATGGCAACAGCAGTGATACACTTTGTTTTAGTTTTTTTTTTTAGCATCAACTCATGGAAACAGGAGAATAAAGAATATTCCTGGATATCTTCATAGAGGAGTTATTCTGGTTTATGTCTGATACTATGTCTTTAACAGTTCATAGTTGGAGTCTCCAGGCTTAGTCTCTGTTTTCTATCTTTCCATCTCTGCTGCCTGAGATGATCATAGGTCTTTAGGTCTTAAACAGGGGGAAGGTGTCTGCACCCGTAGACTCTGGGTTTGCTTAACCCAGGTTACAGTTTGTGTCCAAAACCTTGTTAACTAACCACTAATCTGTGGAATATAACCTGAAGATTTTTGGACTGTCCAACTGCTACAGTAAGATAACTGATGAAATTCTCTGGCTTGAGCTATAATGGTAGCTAAATTATATTGATATATTTATCCTTATTTATATCCATGTTTGGTCTTAAAATAGATATCTACATTTACTGCATTTAGTTTGAAATTTCCTTTGTACTGATCACTGATAGATCACTTTGTGCTTTTGTTTGTTTCTGTAATGACTCTCTGACCGTGTTGTGTTGCTGAGCAGTCAGTATCAGTGTTGTAATCAGCTCTACATGTTTTACAAACACTGTCAGCATTTCAAAGCTTTCCCTCTCTCTGCTTTCTGCCTGTATGAAAAGACGTGATTCTATTTTTCACGGTTGCCCTTTTCAGAAAAGCCAGCGAACCGACCATGAGAAAGGTCAGCGGGATCTGAATGACATTAATAACAAGATCTTCATAACCTCTTTTCTGCTCATCTCTCCCATCCATCTACTCCTCTTTTCTACAGGTGCCTCTTAAGGTAGAAAAACAGTCTATGGGCCAGCTCTACAGTAAACTGCGAGCACTGTCTCTCCATGCTGACTCGAGCCCTGACAGACTCTTGGCACCTCTGTTGCCTTTATTTTGCTGACTGACATTGAATTTACTGGCAGAGGGATCCTCACTGTAAACAAGGATGGAATGTGTCAAAGGTTGGAGGAATGGGGATTTAAGCTTGACAAGGGGATCTAGGCTGAAAGCCACATAAAGCCGTACTCATAAAAGGGCATGGCTCCCCATAGCAGGTGTCAAACAAGGAAGACGTATGTAATGGCTGTTTGCTGATAGACAGACACGGTGCTGCCAGGAGAGAATGCGAAAGGATGGGTTGCGGCATACAGTACACTCCTAAACATCTCGATCTTCTCACATGGGGGCAGTGTTGCACCACCTGTCACACTTCCTTCCTCTCCTCCCATCATCTTCCTCTTCCTCCTCCTCCTTTTCCACTTGTTGATGTGTTCTTCATCTACCTTTACTGCAGAGGCATGCAGCAGGCATCCTCCCCTCTGGGTCTCCTCATTTCCTCTTCACATGTTGCCACTGATAAAAGACAACCGCAACAGAGACAACCAAAACCCACAGCTGTCAACACTTTGAGCATCAAGGTGAAAGGGGCACTTGGCCTTATTCTTGGTACACAGATTACCAAGAATAGTTTGTCAAAGCTGACTTCAAACTGATCTGGAACTGGTCAGAAAAGCAACAAGTCCTGAAGCTCTTTAAAGACCAGTGGAGCCAGAACATATGCTATCTAATTTAACATTAAAATGGAAATTAGTCATTTGAATATTTAAACTTGTTAAATTATTAACTGCAGGGCTCGCTTTGCTGAAAATTGTTTATGTAATTAAAGTTTGTTTTTTGATGGATTTTTGTTAGATTTCGTTTTCAGTGCAGGCTTAGGATCCCAGTGTTGAACGCTAATAATAACAGTGCACGGACACACATAAATGATATTTATGTCTATGAATCCCCAGTGTATACAGGCAGGGTTCTCAACTACAGCCACATGATCAGCACTCAGCCAGTCATATGAGTGCTGATCATGGTGTCAGTTCTCTCCTCATTTTGCCTTTATTTAAGATAACTTCATCCAGGCTTGACACATTAGCTGGATAAGAATGAGCAGTACATTCCTTTGCCTAATAAGAACATGTTAGCCTGAACTGGTTAGGCCACATTTTAGAAACAGGGCCCTTGTGTCAAAAGCATCCACTAATGGTGAAAAAAAAATGAAAGCAGCTCATGGCGTGTATATGTTGCTCTCATATATATATATTTTTTTAATCTTTAAACGCCCCTTTCATTTCTAAACACGCTTGTGTTCTGTCCAAAGTTTTATTTTCATCAAGGAAACAGGACACTACAGTCAAGATAACACTGTGTCCTCCATTTGACAAATGCAGTATATGCCATGTAATGCAATGCAGCATTCAGATTAGTTCAGTATAAAACGAAGTTTATGGTAAATGTGCAAAATACTAACTAGTCATTTTTAAAAAAATAAAAAGCCCATTTTGGCCAGGTAAAAGCCAGCCACAGGAGAAATTAGTCTTTCTCTGCTTCCTTTGACCTCCCTCTCCTTGTACAGTTTCCCCCGTCTTTTTTCCTCCCCGTCATCCTTCATTGTGAAGTTAGTTATGGCTGTTATGAAGGCCAGATTGTCTGTCTGAAATTCCCCACATGTGAAGCAGAAACACCCCATGCTGTCTCCCCTTACACACGTCTGTTCCACAGGTGGGAGTGAGCGAGTACATTCTGGTTCAGTGTGTATCACAGCGGGCTACTTTTCTCCCTGGTTCACAATACCCATTGATTTGTAAGCTGGTGCTGCGCTGTTCCCTAGGCAGTCTGAGGCATCTCTCCTCGTTCTTCTTTTCTGTGCTTACGTACCCCAGCCTGGCAGCAGTCATCTGAGGACAACTGTGGCGTGACAAGATGGCAACACATCACTGGTGGGTTGGGTGTTGTCTGTTTCATTAAACATGACCCCGGTGCATCGTGGAAGAGGCAGTTCATATGGACAACACGTACATTTATTTTGTTGGTGCTGGAGGGAAAGAGACGCAAACAAATTGATTTTGAAAAAGCTTTAATGGCTGCGTGTCTGGATCCTAATGAGAAATGGGCTGTTTGTTAAATGAGCTCAGCAGGAAATATTTCTTATTAAATATTCCTTGTAGATCCTATCTAGCCTGTGATGAATTTTCTTTACATCATGTAGTCATAATTTACATTTAACTCATGAAATATGTCTGAACTGAACTCTGAGTTCTGGGATTTTTTTTGGTTCATAACTACTGTATGTGATAGTCAAAGGAGACAACATGGGGTTGTGTATAAACTGGTTTGTTCCAGGCAGAGGAGTTAACTTTTGTCTGTCTGGACTGGGATTTTTAACCCTAATCAGAAACGTACCTGGTGAAGAAAAGAACCATTACAGAGCAGGATAATGGAACAGACTGCTTCCAGTCATCTCACATGTAACTACTTATACCCAAATCACAGGTTATATATTCTCACTCGACAGACTTTTGCTGAGCTGTGTGTTTTACACCTGCTGATCGAAAGAGCCTCCCCCTACTTTTTGGTTCATTCTTTCTCTCAGTCTCTCCATCTGTACAGGCTGGATCACGCTGCTGGATCTTTAGAAGGGATGGAGGAATTTAAAGATAGTCCCACTCTAAAGCCAGGATCAGGGAGCCAGGGCTAAAATGAGGGCTTGGTTTAAAGGCTGTATATCTGACAGATATATATCTGACAGAAAAGAAGTGAGACACTGATAAGTATAGCCTCAACCTCTTTTTCCCCTTGCTCTCGTCTCGGTCTTCCTGCCACCAGTTCTTAATTCTTCTTCTCGGGAACCCCAACATTCCTGTGGTGAAGAGTCACTGCTGGATCCTATTTCCTACCATTCTCTGCTTAGAGCACATAGAGACAAACACACATGGAAATTGTTACCCAGTCAAAAGGCTGTGTAATCCAACCAGTTTTCTTGAGGACCTTGCCTTTTTTTCCTCCCTGACCGTAAAACACGGTTTATTTCAGTCAAGGTACATTCTAACCGCTGCAGTGATTTCTGTAAACTAGAATTAGCATATCTGTACTCAGAGCCAGCTGAGAGATCACAGTCAATCCTGAAAGCCCATGACATTATGAGTCCAGTATGGAGGCTTCTGTCATTCGGGAATCAGAGTGGAAGCATGAGAGTTTTCCTCATGGGACGTACTGAACAACAGTGATGGGTAGATGAACTTCTTAGTTTTCCACTGGCTGAGGTTCACATTCCATTAGAGCTCAGAGGACAAAGGAGACGGGACTTACATATCCCATCATCTGTGACCAAGTTACCTTGGCATTATTGACAAATGAAGGTCATGTTTTTCCAGACACTGTCACATTCTCAGACATATGTAGATTTTCTCACAATATTGTGTGTTTCTTGTTGCTTTTATACATAATTCATAAGTCTGTGTACAGATATCTTCAGTTGACTCAGTGACCAAAGTGGGTTACACTACTGTTGTAATGTTTTGCATTAGTTACACATTCAGCAGTATGTGTATGTGCAGAGTTATGAGCTAGTTTACAAAGCGCGTTTTCAAACCAGTTGGAAGGTAAAAGGTTCCATGGTTTTAGACAAAGACATTTCATATATTTCAGTAATCTGGTAGTGTCATAAAAACAGTTTATAACAGGTGAATCGTGAATTGAACAAAGTTCAGTTAGTAACATGGTTATCCCCAAATTCTAGCGCAAATGATCACATACTGCCAAATATTCTGTTGTTTTTCAAACACATTTAAAGACTATGGGTGAATCTGAGTTTCACATAGGTACCACAGTCTGTGAATATAAAGCAGACAGATATCAGAGAGGGAACCACACATGCAGAGGGAAAATCTGAAAGTAGACTGTGTGCTGGTTTGGTCAGAGAGAGGTGGACACAGACAAAGGCTCAGAGGGCCAACAGAGACGACGTGCTGCCATGCTCCTATATGTAGAGAGGGTCATATCATGAACTGTCTTCACTGTACAATGGATTGACAACTTTATTATCATTTGTGCACAAGATGTAGGTGCAAGGTGCACAGTGACGTGAATGTAGACATTTTCTTTATAGGTGTGATGGGAGTTTTGATGGATACTATTGCTGTAGAAGATATTTGACTTTACTGTTGGGTTATTCTATGGCCGTCTGAATGAACCTGCAAAGTATAAATTTTATTTACACTAAGTTTTTATATATGGTAATTTTTCTAACTGTCTTGAGAACTGCACTAGTCTACAGAAGTGCATTAAGATGCACTTACTGTGATCCTTTTCATGCTCTTTTCATTTCTTCTCAAGTATGTTGTGTTAGGGGTTTTGAAAATTATTCTTTTATTCATAATCCTACTTGAGCTTGTAGAAGAATATGTTTTATTTTCTATCTAGCAGTTGACAAGAAGGTGAAGGGCAGCAAACAAAAACCATCTGTCTGTGTTTCAATCATGTGTACACATATGACAGTTATGATTCGTCAGCTTCAATACATTCCCATGCAGGTGTGCTCTATACAAAGTGTGATTTCATACAGTATTATCTGGAGCTCCAGTGGAAAAACCTGCACATTTAGTGCCTTCGTCTGACGAGCGCGACCATTATTATCCCATTCAGTGTTTGATCACCCGCTCGGGTCACTTACTGCCAACTTAATCCTCTCTAATTAAAGTATTAGAGGGTGGAATGAAAACTAACAGGCCTCTCACTCCTTCAGGACAATAGAAGTCCATCTGTTCCATAAAACTCACCCCATATAAAAAGCACAGAAAGTCCTTAGCTCCTCTGCAGCGCTGCAACTCAGAGCCCATTATTATCCTTCTCCTTTCCCCCTGTAATATAAAACAGCTGTTGTTTTGAAATCTCATATCTGGTGTTGGGTTCTGTAATTAGACAAATAACATTGTCGTATTACACTCGGTTGTGCTGTAATACACGCAGTCAGTTGGCTGTGCATGTAGAGGGTGTACGGGTGTGAAATGTTGATGGCAGGTGTGTCTGCACGTGAGGACTGGATGATGGGATGTAAACTGGAAGTTGTGGAGGAGAGTGGGAGACTTCTTTAAGTGTAAACCAGGCCGCTGATTGCACTGCATATTCCTCCGACATTATCATGCACAGCACTCCTCTCTTTTTAAGTCATGAGGCAGGCATCACGAGATGTTTACACTGTGTGAAATGGTCATCTTAACTAGCCATTTATTCTCATATTGGCTCTCTTAAATTCATCTTTTTAAATGAGTGAACCAAAATCTGCCAGTGGAGTGTGATAATTGCACTTATTTCCACTGTAATTTAAGTTGCTCTTGAATTAAGTCTGTTTTCAGATTAATATCACTTGACCCAAGAACATTCTTGAAAAGAGTTGATTTGCTTTGGAATGAACTGGAATAATTTCGCCCTGCTGGCAGTGTCCTACTTGTTTCATGAAAAATAAGATTTTAATACCCGACACTAGAGAAAATAAGTTGTTAAGATGGACGTTTTCTGCAGAGTAAACACATAAAACTGACTGTCTCTGTTTCTCTGCCTTCCTCTCAGGATATTTTTTTCTTGCACTTAATGCTTCCTATCTCTTGCTGCACAGTGTTTTGTCCAGAAAGCCAATTTTCTCCAGGATATAGTGTATTCGGGAGACCAAAGGGAACCTTTCCCAAACCTAATCCCTCACACCTCCAGGGACCCTGAGTTTACATGTTGAAGCACCTCGATCTGATAAACTCCCTGCAGGCTCTTGTTGCATCTCTAAGCCAGCAAAACACACTTACGGCACCCACACATCCACACCTGTATAACCTTCTCTATGCATTTCAAAGTGTTGTGGAATGAGTAGTATTAGCTTTCCTGGTGATATGAGGAGGAGAGATGGAGAATTTTTCCCAAAAAAAAAAAGACTTGTTTGTAATTGAGCTATTAAATCAGTCCAGATGAGGATTTCTGTGCAGAGTCAAAAAGTCTTAGAAGTACTGAGATAAAAAGGGATAAGAAGAGTTCCATATACCAGCACAGTGTCCTGTGTATGTGGAGTTAACATGTGAGGAGTTCATCTGTGTTTTAGTCTTTGCCTCCTCTGTCAGTGAACTCCCTCCTCGTGAATGAGCTCTTGTAAATGTTGTGTGAGATAGCTATCAACGTTTCAAAGCCCACTTTGTCCTTCCCAACAGTTCCCATGGTCCTTTGACTGCAGACACTGGTGCCTCATTGCCTCAGTGTACCTAAAGGTCGCAGGATCCCAAGACAACATCAGAGTTTTGGTGTCACTGTAGAAGCCCTGTAGGCTCTGGCAGGAAAATACCCACAGCAGTGGATTTTACCTGAAACAGCTGTTTTGTTATTGAGACTTTACAGTGTTTTGTTACATCAAATATAACAGTGTGTGAAGATTAAAAAACACAAGAAAGACTGTGTTGTTTATAAACTGAAACCCTAAGATGAATCTTTCATAGATTCAAGGCTTTTTTTATGTAAAGTGTATCAAAGCCTTGCAGCATGAATTGGCTGTTTTTATTTATCGTCTCATTTTCACTGTGGAATCACCACTTTAGACAAATTTAGCATTGCAACTTACTTAGCAAACCTAATCTGGCAGCTCTTCAGTTATGGATTTAGAGCTGGCTCAAGTTCAATTCAGCTACATCTTGGAGGAATACACCACCTCTGATGAAACAGGTTTTGAAATATAAAGTTGAGTTCAAATTTGGGAAATATTTATCACAACCATCTGCAACACTGACCATGATTTTTACTATGAACAACTGCAGCTTGTGTTAATACCACTGTCAGATATTTATACTGTGTATCAACAGCTGAAACTAGTGGTGTTTGAATCTGTGACGTTGTGTGTCAGGATTTGGTTCTCTGGAGGTTCAATATACAATATACAGACTCTGCACGAAGATATAAATTTGACAAGTAGACATGCAGAAGTAAGTAAGGAAGTAAGTTTGTTATTTTGTTGGCAATATTGCATCTTTATAGGATCTTTACTTGCCTTTATTTGCTTAGAAACTCACATTGAGCTGTTACAACAAACAGTACGTACTGTAACGTTTTCTGTGTCTATGAAATGGACTGACCATGTGAACGTATTGATTTTACCTGTTAATCCCTCTTCAGTCTGTCGGAGCTGAAGTTCAGGAGATAGCTTACAGAAGGATTTTTATTTTAGCCTTGAGCCATGGAAACGTGCAGTGGCCAGTACACTCAGTTTCAGAGAAGTGGTTTTAATGCAGCACTACTCGAGACACAACTGGCATTTTCTTTACAAATATAGTAGGCAGCCAGTGTAACACAGCTGGCCCTCCATTTGAACAGTGGGTAGTAAATCATAAGGAAAATTTTCCATGGCAACCATGCTGGGTAATGGTTGTGCTTCAGCTTAATGACATGCCTGGCGAGAGAAAGTGAGCGAGGGAGAGAAATGATAATAGGAAAGTCTTATGAATAATCATTAGATTAATGTCATCCACATCAACCCCATGTCAATATGTGTGAAATTAAACTTGCCGTTTCTTTAAGCAGCCATTAACAGTCAATCCAATTAGCCAATTGGACAGGGAAATGTCTCATTCTTTAATTTGTTCGATTCCAAATCAATCTAATTATAAATCGCTGGATGAAAAATGTGTGCATCAGGCAATACCTGCTGTTGTGTTATCATCACAGCAGTAATGATGTGGTATTACTGTCACTGTGGCCTGGAATATATGAGCCTGGCTGTTATGTGTGAGTGCAGTGGAGACTGTTTCTGAGTAGATACAGACAGCATCTCCAGGTGTAGACTGCAGACAAATCAGCCTCTGCATTCTGATGTACAGATCTCCTCCATGACACAAGCCTGTTGGTGTCAAAGTAATGATCTCCTGGCCCTCATCACTCCCTCTCTCCATCCACTTCTCTCTTTCATATCTACACTTAGGTTTTCCATTTACTGTCTCTCACCTCACCTCTGCTTCACTGACATGTAGCAGAACACCCAGCACTCAACAAGCTGGTTTGACAAGCGCCATATCTAAGCAGTGTCAAAGCTCAAATAAGTGTCATAAATCTAACCTCTTTAGTTCATTAGACGGTGAATGTTTCTTACATAACTACATACTAACCCACAGAATGTTTCAGTTGTTATGGGGTGATGCGTTGATATGCTATACACAGTGAGCAAGCATTTTTAGGCACTTACTGTGGTTATTGAATTGCATATTTATTTGATGAAGGTATTAAATCAGATTTTTGTAGATGTGATGCTTTCTGGAATTGTCTCTGTTCTTCAGTAGTCCTTTGATTTACAACCCTTAAACCTGGATGTGAGGGCCCTCATTAGCATAATGCATTCCCTAGCCCCCTAACCCTAAACCCAACCGAACACAACCATAGAAATGCACACCCACCTTGCTGATGTAAATAAGAGTCTGTGTGAGAGCACTTACAAATGTGACTGGGCCATGCTCACACATGCTGTTCTCCACATTGTTGGGGAAAAAAAAATCAATTACAAACTAAAGCTGAAACAATTTAATCAGTTAGTTAATGACAGAAAATTAATTTGTGACCATTTTAATGATTTCTTAATTTTTCAAATTCAAGAATCAATGCAAAAAAAAAAAAGAGGGTTGGTTCCAGCCTCTCAGAAGTGAATATTAGTATTTGATAGTAAGTGTGATAGTGATTGTAAATTTGGGGGTTTTGTACTGTTGGTCAGATGAGGGGAGTAATCTAAAGATGTCACTATGATGGGAATCACACAATTAAGCAGTTATTAAGAAATTAACCACCAGATTAATCAGTATTGAAGATAATCACTTGTTGCAGCTAACAAGATAAAAGTATTCACAATCACCATACACCTCCCCTGAAGTGCCTTTTCCATAAAAAATATTTCTTCCTTCTCTCTTGGTGCAGTCAACTCATTGATTTCTTTTTTTGCAGATCAGAGATGCACAACACACAGTGATGAGTTCTGACGAGCCCATAGACACGTCTTCTTCATGTTTCATGCGCACAAAGTGCCTGCACGTACTTACTGCAAGCAGAATATATTGTGTTCAAGTTTGCATGTTGAGTTTAACTATTCCACTATATCACTCTCTTCAGTGTGTTTCTGGAAGAGGGGCCAGTCAGCGACCTTCATTTGCGCTCCATCTCTCACTCGCTGAGTGGGGTCAGAGGTCAAACAACTTATATGCTAAGTCAACAAGTGCTGCCATCTGCCTGTTCATTAGCGCTGACCTTTCGTTAGTTAAGTGGGGTCACCGAGGAGCAGAATAAGAGCAGCGTCCGTTCACAGTAAGCAGACACATAAATGGTCTGCCCTCAGTTGTGTGGGCTGGACAAAGCTCATAACAAAGAACAAATAATTCAGCATACAGTCACTGTTTGGCAGTTCAGTCATAACATTTAAAGAGTGAAGACATTTTATGTGATGAATTCAAATTATTCTGATGCCATAATAAACAATCCCATTCAAACCATGAGTGAATGAATAAACATTTGTAAACTGTCCATCTACCTTTGACATAACAGGCACACAATGTTCACTGCTACTGTGTACTGCATACAGCAAGCCCTGCATGGGGCTATGTACAGTTTCTGTGCCCTAATGAGTGTATGGGAGGTTGGTTAGCATATCATTAAGTATTAACATCACATGTGTACCCCTGTACATTCACACACATGCACACAGAGCAACCAGACCTCCCTTGCAGTGATAGTGAATAGTTGTACCTACCTAGTATCAGTCCTCTAATACCCACAAGCCAGACCATACACACAGTAGCAGCAACAACACACAGGATAAAGATGAGGATTTACTGCTGATACAGAGGAAGGGGAGGGGGGGAGGGCAGTTTGAGGAGTTGGCCCAGTGTAATGGCCTTCACCCGACCACCTGGCCTGATTTTACAGAGTCATGCGGAGGTGAGAGAGAAGGCGAGAGAGCGAGCAAGTGATATTTCCCAGCCTGGCCAGACATGAGTGATAGAAGATGAAGATAGCGCTGATAGAGGGTAATGATTGTGATCTCTCTTTCTCTCTGTCTCGCTGAGTCTGTGTCTGGGTTAATGGGAGTCAGGTCATGGGGGTCCGGGGCTTCAGTGTGATGGTCATCTGGTTATCTGGGCTGACTCTGTGTGCAGCGAATGGATGCTGATAGTCTGGTCACCTACATCACTCTCTGAGCTGCAGGTGTCTGGATAGGTGGATGGTAAAAAAAAAGTGGGTAAGAGGAGAGGAGGTCCTGCAACTGCTTTAACATCTATACAATTTACAGCCAGTCATGGAAATAAACAAAGTCAGTGACCCTCATCCCTGGGGGACTTTGAATATCTGTAGAGAGCTTCATGGCAACTTCATGGTTAATATTCTAACAAAGTCAGGTTTGGATTAGGAGACAGAGAAAGCATGATGTCATCACAGTTATTAATTATTATCAATAAATATAATAACTATTATGAAAGTAAACCTTTGGTAATACACTGTAAAGGAGCACCTAAATATGGCCAGCTATCCTGTTAAATAACAACTGAAATGTTGATTTTCATCATGAGCCTGAGATATTACTGGATGACACATTTAGAAACAAGGTCTCACTTCACCATAGAAAAGATGATATTAGCCTGTGAGTTACAGATCAGGTGAAGGATGACGCTCGATAGGAGGCCCTGTGGGAAATGACTTGTTGAGCCTTAGCAGCATGTTGAGCTCTATAGAGAGCAAAGATGAAATACAAACGGTAAGGAAAACAAATTGATTTACCTGTCTTCTGCTATGTGTATAGATTAAGTTAGAGAGCAGATAATATTATACAATATAACAAGTTATCTATCACAGTGAGTTCATACCTATTTCTCTGTAATAGTATTGTCAAGAAATAAAATGTCTTCACAGGCTGTGGGAGCATAGGTGTAAATGCAGTTAGCTCCTGGTTACACTGGTACCCAACCAGAAAATCAGCTCTCGTTCTCACTGTACGACACCAGAGCTCAGAGGTCGTGGTACTCCTACATTTTCTCCACGGCAGCATGTTGAGCATTCCTCTCCTGTCTTATGTCATTAAGAAAACAATTACTCTGCCCTCATACCTCATCTGGGGCCCACCAGCAGCAGTCACAGCCGCCGTATGGTGTCACTGAATACTGTATATCACCAACACATTATTGTTACCCTGCAGGCATGTTATTTTCTACATTCTCCCTATTCATGTACTTTCATCGTTGGACAAGATAGTTGACTGTATATATTTTACAGCCGGCTGCAGAGAGTCAACAATACATGTAGAGAGCACGCAGTGAGTTTCTTATTACATGTTATACTATTGGGAGGCTTATATACTGAACAATATGAAGAATGGCACAGAGATTAAACAAAAAACTGAGGCAGCTGAGATGTTAAAGCATTGCCACTCAGCCTGAGAGTTGCCTGCTGAGAAAAATGTATCTAATAAAGTAGAGAGAACTGTTCTCAATGTTCTACTGAAGGTTTCCCCACTGACAGTGTTCTAGCCAATTAATTCCCCTTGTTTCAAACCACAGATAGTGTGTGAAAGCTATCAGCACTGTAGTGTTGTCAAGGCACAAAATTTCACTTCCATTGCCATAACGTAAAATAGGCCTTAAATCAGTTATATGACTTATATGAGGTGATATGATATTCCTTAGCCCATATGAGTTCATTTATGCAAATCTGAAAATGTTTTGTTGTGAATACTGCCGTCATCTGCTTAGTTATTAATTTTACTCCACCATGTTATTATAGATTAAAAATGGCACAGGACCAGGGATGTGATATCTTGTTATGCAGCTATTTTCATGATGTGAAAACTGAACTGTATCCCATTCAGCAGTTCACACTGTGTCCTTTTCATGGTAACAGTTTTCAGGTGACACACAACTAAACGACACAGTTTTTGGGTAATATTTGTGAGAATACTAAAGAAGCAATTTACATGTATTAGTTGCTCTTTTTTCACCAAGTTGCAAATGGTTTGTAACAGAACTTTAAAAATGACCTCTGACTTTTCCCGGTCAGAGCATCATTCCTTAGGCTTAGTGATGGACCACATTGAATCTGTTGAAGTGACCAGCAACACTGTTGAAACTGTAGCTGGAGAGGTGGGTCAGGTACAATATAGAGAATAAGAGAATTATAGAGGATTTAAGTCCCACACACTAATAGTTCATCCCCAACAGGAAATGATGGGAGAGAGATGAGATACAGCAGAGGTTCCCAGCTGGTACTGGCTTCACAAAAACCTCGACCTAGATTTTATCACGCACAGGACAGGCAATAAAATTCACACTCCACATATTTTATGTTTAGCCAAGCACTAGAGAAACATTCAAACTCAAAGTAATGGGTTTATGTGACAGGTAGTTACTGTTCTTCATATCATGATTGCATCTTAACTGATCTTGTTCTATGGTTAAACTACTCTTAACTCTAAGGTCATATTCATGTTCTGATTATCATTTTGCTGCCAGATAATTTAACGGTAACTAGTGGTTGTCTCTTTCAAGACAGGACCATTCTGTGTCTCATGCTTAAGTCAATAATTATCTGGTGCAGATCGGACTTGTCTTAGCTGAAAGCGCTTCATCAAATCTGAATCCAGTATCCAAAATCAACTGAATCTTTTTGAATTTATTGAATCTCATTACGTTTAGCTCTCATCATCTGAAAGTAAATAAAGTCATAAACAGCAACAACAACTCAAAGGTTCAGCTTAGATCTGTGATCAGCTGCTTTTGAGTTACGTTTTTAATGGGAGCTACTAAATTAATCAGCTTCACGAAAGTTAATCATTAACTTTAATGAAGCTAGCCTAATTAAAAATAACAACCTGTAGCTCCAACCTGGAGAGGAGATGAGCATCAGAGGCTATAAAATTCTGATTACTGATTGATGTTGATTGAGGATGATGTTGAATGAGGATCCCTAGGATCTCCCACACATTGTTTGTGAATCAGTTGTACATCATTGTACATCACACTATACCCAAGGAAGCATAGTACTGATAGTGATATCTTCGAAATATGATGTAGATTGCGAATGGAGTAAAGGAGAAATGTGTTATTGAATGACAGAACTCAGTAACAGTGGACTGTGATCCCACTTCATGTTTGTGGAGGTTATTTGATGCTAAATCTTTTAATTACTCTGAGCTTTTTTCCATTGGGGTAATCAGACCTAATCTGTTTTGACTGAATCTTTAAATACCATTAAGAACGCACAGGAGTGCTATAATCCTTCAGTTTTTTCCAGCATAATTAGTGAGCTTGTTTAAAGAAGATATGAGTCCAAAATAATGTAGACTGAGCGTGAAAAGGAGATATATTAATCAACAAATTAGAGTGATTTTATTTATGCCATGTTCTGCTCAATGTTAGCTCAACACAGCAGGCGTATACACAGGATTCACACAGACCATGACAAGCATTCAAGTCTGGAAAAATTCAGTTTGACCATTGAAGCTTTTCACAACCTTTGAAAATCACATCATTGAAAGTAAATGAGTTTTAAATTGGAATTTCACTCTATAAGATATCATACCACAGATTATTACTCGATGTGGATCTTACTGTGTGGGGATCAGCACTTTCTGTCCTTATGAAACACTAGGATTAGATAAGCATCTTCAAAAGGAATAATACTACCAGGATTTCCTGAAATGGACATACATACCAAAACATACAGCTTTTACCCCAAATATTCAGATTCTGTGTTCAGCAAAGGAAACATTCTTGGAAACTGTCATTACACATGATTTAATATTTCTATTAATGTATCATAATACAGGTGTGGTTTCAGTTATTTGCCATTGCCATCAAACTAGCACCCACAGCTCGACTCACAGCCTCTAGCAATAAGCTACATGTTACTAGACACGTTGAATATGCACTGTACTATGTATAATTTAATTTTACTTGCAAAGTAAGTAAATGAAACTAACACGATGAACATGGTAAACATTAACCTCACCATCTGCCTCTGGCTGCAGATTTGTGGTGCTGTGCGTTCACGTTGTACTGCTCTGCACAACCAGACAAGCATGGTGTCCTGGAGAAACTGATTGTTCACTTGTTGAGCTGTTGTTGTCGTGTGTCACTGTGACTGTCACAGCTGTTTCAGAATCACGAGAGCAGTGATGTGACTTGCTGAAAACATATTTATCAGTCACCACACCTTCCACCTCTATATTCACCTTCACTCAGCCACTGTGCACAGCTGCACCTCCATCAACCAAAACAGCCAGTGCTCTTGGAAATTCATTCACAGTCTGTGCACCCAAGACCTACCACTCCGCATTTGTCATTGCACCTGCACAAGTGTCAGAATGTTTTGCTATCTGTGTTTTATTATGCATTTATAAAAGTATGATATCACAACTATATTGTCTGACTGTAGCTGTTCAAAATGTGAACTGAGACAGTATTGTATTTTATTGTATTTTTATTTGTATTCACATTTAAAAATCAGCCCCAGACCAACAAAGCCAGTGTAAACTGGTTTAGTGGTTGTTTGTGGCTAATATTAATTTATCAATATTAACGTACATCATCGATATCTGGGGTGGATAGTGAGTGAACATTACCTTTAGTGTTGATCCTTCTTATTATTAGTGGTAAAAAAAAAAAAGCGTTAGTGAGCGATGCAACGCTGTAAGACTGGGTGGTGGCATCACTGAGTTTTCCTTTTTGGCGAGAACCCCCAAGGACCATTGGTATGGATCCATCTATGGAGAGCCAAGGGATCAGAGAGCTCCAGTTGGGCTAAGCAGCCAACCAGCTCCCTCGTGACAGGCAGTGTAATAGCAAAGCCAGTTAGCTCTCTTTCCTGGCTGGATCGTCCAGTCCCATTGGGTTTGGTCCACTGGGAAAGGGTGGGAGGGAGAATCAGTGAGAGCAAGGGAATGAAGAATAAGGAGCAGAGTTTTTTTGAGTCACTGTAGACCAGACCTCCTCTCATCTTGGGGTCTGGAGAAATGTTTCTGATTAGCAGGGAATAGAGCCGACTCTCTCTGGGTTGCAGTATTTGCTCGGTATGCAGGGGAGACTGTTGGCCCATTGAACTCGTACTTACAGATGGCTGGCCCTGAGCTCACTGCTGGGTCCTGGAGCTGCCTTTAACTGTGGTAGTTAATGAGCGGTCCTGCTGCCACTGGTAATGCTCTAACCCAAGAGCAAAACTGATGGTAATTGGCTGATTCTGAAGTGCTTGCGTGCAAAATAGGACTTGATTCATAAATTTGCCTTTTGAAATCGACTGAACATTAAGTTTGTTTACAGAGTTGCACAAATTAAACCTAATCAACATTTTCTTGGTTTTGAAACTAACTTTATTTGCAAAATGGGTCCAGATGAGGTGTAGGCATGAAGCAAGTATCATTAGCTGTAATAAAAATGTACCATTCCCACTTAGCTTTTGCTGAGTTCTCAAGAATCCAATTCCCACAGCACAAATGAAATATTCAGTAATGCTTTCAACTCAATTATGGGGAGCGTGCAGCTGTATCCCACAAGATTTTGGTAGCGTGATTCCTTGCAGACTTTAAGCTCTGCCATCAGCTCCACTGAGGAGAGCCATCCCAACGAGTTCTTGCCTCATTTTGACAGTAATGCCTGTCAGAGCCGTACGCCCCTCTGCCTGTCATACGGGGTTGACTCTGACCACCAAACTGAGAGGATCTCTCCCTCTGCCAAGCACTGAGGAGAGAGAGCCTCGCTCTTATCCTCCAAAGGCTCATCAGATAAGAAGTGGGTAAAGCCACCAGAGAGACTCTCCCCAGAGGAGAGGGATCAGTTTCTTTGTGCACTTTGTCTTCTGCCTTCTCTCCCCCTCTTTCTCTTTCTCCTTTTTCTCTCTTCTTCCCCTGTTTGTCTTTCTCCAGCTGGCTGAGGGAGAATCCTATCCTCCCAGGGGCCTATGATGGAAGGTAATCTCAGAAGTTCAGAGTATAAACAGTCGCTGTTAACATTTGAGACTGTGGTGGTTTGGAGGTCAGAGGAGTTTATTATGTACTATATGTAGAGGAAATAGTTCCTAGCTAAACACTGTTCTCACTGTCCACTGATCAGGGTCCAGTGATATTAGCGTGATCATAAATAATGTTGTGTTTCTGTGCATCATTCTGGTTCAGCTAAGAGAGTCCTGTGAGTTACTTTCCATTTGTGCTGAATGCTGGAGGGACTTGCTGATCATGTGTGTTTGTTGGTGTGTTTTACAGCAGAAATGACAGAATATCACACATCCTGTACAACGTTTTATTAAAGTGTTGGCTCCAGCATTTGGAGTTTTGACAGTCCTGCTGATCGCACACCTAACACCATGCTAGCATACCCTGTTCCACATTTTCAGTGTTTTTATGTTTCTCCGCCTTATGCAATAGCTCAGGAGAGAGTTACATCAGATTCCAAATCTGCCGGTAAAAGTATCATCCAAATTTGTCTGGTGATTTTTTTTTTATTTGAAAAGGTTAGTCGACAACTAGGGAGAGACCATCTAACACTTTGGAAAGACGGCAAACGCAGAGAAATTAACCACACTGGGACATCATGGGCTGACAACTCAAGGCAGCAGTATAAAAAGCAGATTTCCTACACCCTCATGGATACAAATACACAGGGAAGAGGAATAGCCTTTGAGGCAGCAACAGCAGTGGGGAAAGATGATTCACAGCGAGAACATGTTGAACCAGACAACAGCGTGGTCATGATAACAAATGGGATGAGCACAGAGCAGGAAGCCAGCAGATAGTGGAAGGAAGAAGCTCAGGCCGTCTTCTGGGGATGAGAGAAAGTATTAACTCTAAAGGGCTAAAAATACACCTGATAAAGAGATGCTTGCCAGGACAAAGATCTTGCATGGAGCTTGCATTAATTGTGTCTTGATTCATGTAATTTCAAGTCTGTTGTATTTATAGAGTAGACTAGAGTAAAACCGCTTTACAGAGAACTGATGTAAAATCATACAAGAAAAAGGGTAAAGCGTGTGAAAGAAGAGGTTTAGAAAGTGTATGAAAAGTTTCTTAAGAGTGCAAAAATTGAAACTGAATTGAAGACTTGTGCTCCTGAAATAAACTTGTGAAAGGAAGCAAAGCAATAAGGTCAAGTACAGCACAGGAGATAACACAATGGTATAGTACAGTATTGTAAGCAAAGGAAAACAAAACTCGCTGTAACTGCAGGTCACAAGCATCTTGATTGCAGTTGTGTCTCCCTATTCCACATAGACACAAAATGCACATTAAGTATAATTTTGGAGGCCTGAACTGGAGAGAGTCTAAACAGATGAGTGGCCAACTAAAGCAGGCTGGGAGACTTGGTGTCAGAACAACCTGGGAGTCTCTCCTCCATCTGTTCAGATCAGTCTCATTAAGTCGAACAAGCGGCCCACTGCTCCTCCACTCAGTGCACTCTCTTTATCTCTCATAGCCTACTGCTGTCCCGGGGCAATGATTACATGAAGCCTAACCTTGTAGAAAATGACATTAGAGAATGCAAAACCATGGTAATGGCTCCCCTCACGGTCCACTGGCTGTCAGTTAACCGTGGCCTGTATGAACGCAAATGCTAACATGTACATTTAATGGTAGTGGTATTTTGCCATTGATGGATTATGCATAAATTGTAAAACTTCATGCATGTCTGTCTTTGTGTGGTTCAAAAGTAAGTGGACAAATATATGACCTCTTTTGTACTACTAATGTCTTTTTGCCAAATAAGCTTTCCTAGTAAAATGTAATTTCTGGCTAGGATACGTTCAGTGCTGTTTTTCTGGAGATGTAAGTGGTGTCCTCTTGTGCCAGGGTTGGTGGGTGGTGTACAGAGCACTAGATCACTTGATCACTTGATAGTCCAGGGCTGGTATTCTGTGTATTACATTGCAAGAGCTGATAATTTAGGGGGAAAAAATGTAAATGTATGCTGGGCAGTTATGCTGTTTATGAACATTCTGGCATGTACATTCATTAAGAACAGTTTGTCAGCATACTGACAAAGTGCCATTATGTTTTCTGCGTTAGCTGCTGCAAATTAGTAGAATATAAACATAATTTCTCGGAGAGAGAGTTGGATGTAGCTGTAGAGCAAAAATAATCTGTGTAAAAGATGGAGCTCTTCACAGAGCAGGAAGGCAGGACAACTGAGAGTAGGAACAGATGTTTGATTAAAGACAGTCAGGCATCAGATCAGGCTGTGTATGATGAAGGGAATGTTTGAAGAGGTCAGCTGCTGGCAGAGATGTGGATGACGTGACTCCTCTGGGAATTCCTCAGTGAACTCTGAATAACAGTAGAGGAGATGTGGAGAATAGGCAATGGCACCATGGTGTTCGTTTTTACATGATGTGGTTTTTTTCAAGGACACTCTAGCAGGGCGGTTGCTTGCTGTCACGGTAGAGGGAACCCTTCGTCTCAACATGTCTCCACCCTGCTGCACTTTTTGGAAAGCTTGGGCTTTGGAGATCATTGAAACTGAATGCAGGGTGTCCAAGGAATCTCAATGAGAAAAGCTGACTTTCTTCACAGCAGAGTCAGCGGAACTGCTCTGAGCTCAGGTGTCTTCTTTATTCAGCGTCTCAGTGGGGGGGGTTGAGAGTAAAGGGTGGACTGTTTCAGAATACTCAATCATAAAGAATAGTCTAAGGTTGGTCACTTATAGATTAGAACTGAGTTCTACTCTGCAAGTTTTTATTGCACTTCACTGAGTCTATTAATATAAAATCTATCAAAATGTTATTGTTATTTATTATTATTTTGTAAAAACAAATTTCGGAACTGGTTTGTCAGAGTTTAGTAGATACCCACCCTATGGAAATACCTGTTTGTGATTTTTATAACCTCTTCAAGGGAATACACAACTTAATAAGTGAAACATTACTTCAAGCATTTAGTGAGAGTGTGATTAATTAATGTGGCTTTGACTGCAGCAGAGAGGTGTATCTGATGAAACAGCTGGAGTGGTGTGTTTGGTTCTAATATGGTTGTAGGCACCTCCTACTTTATCCTGTAACCCTCAGTTTTCTTGATGCCCATGAGAAACCACTAGCAAGGTTCAGGCTCTCGGAGACTTTACACAAAGGGCTTCAATGTCCAAACATGTCCAAATGTCAGCATTCCCTCAGTGTAAATTTTAACATGAAAGCTGTGAATCTCACTTTCTCTCAACTTTAGAGTCAATCAATCAAGAGTCAGTGACTCTCTAAAGCTTTTAGTTACAGTGAGGGGATTGAGCTGACCCTGGGTGGTCACACACAGACATACACCCGAGCACAGACGTATTTGACAAACCTTTTTGATCAGTGAAGCATTTGATATCATTTTATACCTGTTGAGTGTGGATGTGTTTGGAGGTGTGGACGTGGTTGTAGAATTTCCCAGTCTTTGCAAAATGTCATAGCAATCACATGCTATTTTCTCACAGAATAAAAAAAATATTATTGAGGCTGTAGCTTTGACAGTGTGTGAATTTGCAGAGGTTTATACACTACAGTAAACTCGTATTTACTGTACGTGCTGTGAAAGAGCTGGTGTTGATGTTGGACATGGGATGTTGGCTGTTAATTATTTATTGTGTAGTGCTAATGGCTTAATTAAGAAGACATGGATCTTTCCATTTTTGCCCTGGATGAGCAGGCTGACAGTAGAGTGGTTCAGTGCAGCTGTGTTGGTGTGTTTCTGTGGCCAACGCGTATTATGGAAACACCACCTGCACACTCCAGGGTAACTGCAGCCACCCTTCTGTCCCCTGCCTGACACTTTCTTCTTGTGTCGTGTCTGCGGTAGAGCAATTTTCTAATCAAGGTTTAATTAGAGAGGGAAAGCTCAGCATCTCCCCTCTTAATGATCGACAAAACAGCTAAATTGTCGAGCCTGTGGAGTCTCTAATGGGAAAAGTTGAGGGGCCCTGGGAGGCAATGCAGCCAGTGAACCGACAGCACTGAAAGAAGGATCATGAATCTTATCTCTGAAGAACAAAAGCTGCCGAATGGACCATTCGTCCTCATAAAAGCAACACAAGCCACCTAATTGTTATTTAATTTGACTTTGAGTTTCATAGCCATCCACACCTCATCAAAATGTGAAGTGAAAAATTCAGAGAGGAGAGGAACTAGATAGGACAGGACTTGATGATCATTGGCTTTTTGCTCGAGGAGCCACATGAAAACATTGTGACAGATGTGCCTGGAGTGGGGCTAATACCCACTGAATGCCATTGCACTTTGGGTAATGCAAAGTAGCTTGACATTTAAGGAGCAGAGGCTGCGTGTAATTGGAGCTGTGGCCTTTTTGGTGGCTCGTCTCCTCCCACTCTGTCAGGACAAAGCCAACAGGACACCGCTCTGAGAAAAATACTGAGCCCACTAAATGAGAGCAAAGTCACATCCACTACCTATACCATAATGAAAGGAGAAGCAGGAGATCCTACTGGTCAGCAGTGGAGAATGGTTTTCACTGACAGCTCTATTTTAAGAAAGGTACACAATTTAAAGATTTCCTTTGTGATGGGGAATCTTGTGAAGTTTGTGAATTATAGCCAGGGCAGACATGGAGCAACATCTCATTCCTGATAGTTAACCCTGCTAAAGACCTCTCATCTTAAGACTTGACTTAGCTGTGACCTGTTTAATCTGTCACCCCAAAAAGTCAGGAAAAATGTAATTTCAATAGCATCATAAAATGGCCATAAACTGATATTAAATGGCATATTCATATGTGATCCTGCTCATAAAATGGTGTAGATGAATTGCCCCTCTCTCTAAGATGAAAGGGCATGGGGGTAAGAGAGGATTTACTGCCTTAACGACCAAAGTGACATAATGCTGTCTGTCTGCGGGCTACCACTGCCCATATGTCATCCCTGAGGAGACGTACCATAGCCAAGTGAGCAAATCAAGGACAGCGACTGCAATGATAGTGACAGTAATAAATTTATAGATGACATGACACACCAACACAGAGACTTCAGGCTGGGAAAGGCCAGCAGTCCATTAACCATTTCAACCATTTCCTATCAAAGCCATATTCCGAGTGCCTCCACAGACTTTTTTCTTGAATTTCAGAGTCACTTTAAAACCGATAGCCTATAGCTGTTTATGAAATTGTGATCAGAGTAGGTGTAGAAAATACTTTTAACCTGATGATAAGGCAAAGTCTAATGTTTTGACTTTAAGTAAAGACATTCTCATCAATGTGTAGCTGCCAGTGAGCTTTTATCTCAGCATATAAAAACATGACATGATCAAAAAAAAATCCTTTATTTTGCAATACGAAAGGATTCTTGACCAGAAGGTTTGTAGAATGTGTTCAGCACACCTACTTGACCTTTTGGAATTGAAACTTACAGATAAAAAGCTTTACTTTATTGTATGTTTATGTTTTGTGAGCAATGTTGTTTTCATAGCTCAGCCTCTACAGGGGCACAGCGGAGGCCTTGTAGCATATAAATAATTTAAAGTATAATCCATGGCCTGCGTGCTGTTCATCAGAAAGCTTCAGTTCCCGTGGATGCACTGGAGCAGCTCTGCTCACTGATGCTTTATGAAACCACTGTGTAAGATACACAGTCATTTCCTCTGACTGGTTTGAGGGCTGTTAGAGTCCATGACCCCGTAATTCCCCCCTCTCGCTCTTGGAGCAGCCCACCCAAATACACTTTTACAGACTGCTCCAGACTCCCGTTGCTTGGCTCAGTTCTTCTCAATTTCCCCCGTCTGTCAATATGAATTTAGATCTTGTGCAGATGGCCCCATTGTGGCAGTCAAAGTGATATATTCAACGAGTGTCATATCAAATTACCTGCAAGGAAACAGCTCATATAGCACGCCAATAAAATGTAGACTCGTGCCCAAAGGCTGTCGTTGCAGAGAGTCCAAAGGGAAGGTAGGTAGGAGGACAGAAAACCTCTGAGGAACATAATGAGATCTTCTTTGTATAGACTGTGGTGCTTACTGCTCTGTGTAGCCCTCACATTGCTACACCTCCTCACTATCAAATCAAATTGCTGCTGGCTAATAAATTAAAACTACAGGGGGTGTAGCCCCCCCCAAACCTCATGACCAAATCAATAGTGTCCCCTCTTGGCTGACAGCTTAATCGCCTGTACTGCCTGAACCAACAAAATAAAAGCCCATTGTGCTGGCCTAGCACTTTTTCTCCCCCCTCTCCCACTATGACCTTGCTAAAGCCAATAAACTCCACTCCTATTCCTCACTCTCCCCCGGTGGTGTCTCATTCAGAGGACGGAGACCAGATAACACATGTAATAAGTGCGTCCATCCTCTCTATCGATGGGAGTGCTGATCGAAAGTAGGTATTAATAAAGAATGGGTGCTTGACTGAGGCAGGACAATGATTTTGTTTGATACAGATATCGATAAGAAATTCAATAAAGGCCGTTGTCAGTAAAAATCAGGCCCAGTATTGGCCCATTGTCTGCCTAAGATCCTCTGGTGCGCTCTGGCTGATAGCAAGACAGAAGTGGCCCCAGTGCAAAATCGAATGCAGCCGCTGCATTCTGAGAGCAATGCTGTTTTTTCACTTGACTGCCTTTTTGGAAAACACAATCCAATCTGTCTTCACTGGCTTCACAGTAAGTGTTAAGGAGATTGCTGCTGATCTGATCTTTTGGTTAATGGAGCACAAACCTGAGAGTTAAAGCTGAGATCTATAACTTTCTTCCAACTGCAGTAAAAATGACAGTATACAGTAGAGTGCTGCGTTTTTGTGTTGTTGTTTTTTTTTTATTGTTGTTGGTATACAATAAAAATGACACCGACTGATCAGATAAAATAAACATCACCTTTAAGCACCCTGTTCTCCACCACACACTCACCAGGTCTCCACAGCAGTTCACAACCATCTTTCACACAGTTACTACACTGGCAATTCAAACCAATATGGTGTGGGTCACTTGGTTGAGTTTGAATGGGCAACCCCGGATGCACAATATTTTGTTTTGTTTTGGTTTGTTTTCTTATCCCCAGGACGAATTTTATTCGAACATTGACTCTTGTCTGAGAAGGAACTGAGAAAAGATTTTTGAACTCACTAGAGTGCTCCCAGTCAATGAGTGACTCATTGACTGGGAGCACTCAAATAATCCAATGCTCCATCGGGTGAAACTAAGTTTGTTTATTTCAAATTTAACATGAGGATATGAACCCCTTGAGATGCCTCATCTCATTTGCATCATCAAGAAATAAAATAAATGAACACCGCTAAACAAAATTCTGTCAAAGTACTCTGTCTACATGTAAACTAAAAATGAGAAGTCTTGAAGTTATGAAAGGAAGTAGCAGAGCAGAGTGACTTAGGTAAATAATTCCAGTCTGATGTGCTTTAAAGGGCTTTAAAATTGAAAGCATGTCGCTCAGTTTCTTTAGAAATGAACAGCACAAAAAAGAAAGAATGTTGAGTATGTCTAAGTGAATTTAAGAATCTAAATGGAACTAAAAGCTGTTATACAGTTTTCTGAGACTGGCATGTGTTTGTTTACCTATGTATAATAAAATCAATATACAGCATAAAAGAAAAATCCAGAGCCCCAGATTTTACTGTATTAACTTTCATAAGTGGTGACTGATCAGTAACCGTAATAGTCTACTCAGCAGATGAATAATTGAAATTATCTTGTCCCAGACAGCATACCACAGATTTCTGCTTATTTAATATGAGATTGTTTTTTTTTTAAAAAAGGATTTTTAACAGGAGAAAATGTCTGATTGCGAAGAGCTGTTTATCAACTGTTCATCAAAAGAACAGTGTGAAAAGTGTGTGTGTGTGTGTGTGTGTGTGAGAGAGAGAGAGAGAGAGAGAGAGAGAGAGAGAGAGAGAGAGAGAGCGAGCGAGGGATGACAAATTAAAGGACAGAACTGAATAAATGAGGGGAGAAATATAACACATGCAGACGCTTCCACACAGGTGCACTATGGTATAATTAAACAGTTAACATCCAGTCGTGCTCTGTGGTATGTGTAAACCTGCTGAACAGGCCCAGATGATTCAGAATTTGTGAGATGGCAAGAGGAAAAGATCTAAGTGACTTAGAAAGAGGGTTCATTGTTGGAACACAGATGGCAGCTCACCCTTGCTTGTGTTTCAGTAGCAGAGTGTCTAAAGTGACATCTGAATTTAGATCTATGGGAAAGAGGTCAGTAAATAGGGTTGGAGATTGGGGTTGATTGTGCACATTTGATGCATGTGTGGGGTACACAGAGAGAACGGTACAGGCGTGAATGCTTAACCTCTACAGTGAGGAGATCTGCTGGCTCTGTTACGCTGTGGAGAGCATTTTGCTGACATGGTTTGGTTTTTATATTGTCCACCTGTATTGCAAATCATTACAAAGTTGTTCTGGGTGATCACCTTCATCGTTTGATGAAACATTTCTGTATTTTTTTATTTCTGTCTCTCCTGGTTGGGCAAGAATATAACCTGCATTATTTGGCCATAATGTGGAGGAGCCTTTGGATTAAGCCAGACTTTTCAAACCATGTGATGTATTCCTTAGTGAAATCCACACGTAGAAGGAGGCGTCCTCTGAAATGAGACACTGCTAGTAGTTCCCGTCTTGCCGTGCTTGTTTAGAAATCCCACGAGGGACTTTTAAGTGTGATGGATTAACATGCGCTGTGAATGCACTTGGCACTCCTGAGTCCACAGATAAAAGTGCAGTCTGATAATAGATACTCTCTCACATCTGCCCGCCCGCCTCATATTCTTTCGACTTGTTCTGCTCCAATTAATACCCCGCTAATTCTCTAAATATAACAACAGCTTTAATTAGGCCCCCTTGTAATCTTAGCACTGTGAAACAGATTGCCACAGGTAAAGAAACACTCCACAGAAATGACACTACATTCTGCCGGGAGAGGGGGTGGGGGGGGGTGGGGGGTGAAGGTAGGAAATGAAATAGAGCGATAAAATTGAAATGTGATCCCAGCGGAAATTAGCATGCTAAAATGAGTCTGAAAATATTTATGATCCCATCACAGCTGTTTGTTTGTTTGTTCCTCTTTTTTAGCTTTTTAATTACTGCCACTGCCTACAATTTCTCATTCAGAGGAGAATTACATGTGTACTTTGGCGCAGACACACACACACACACACACTCAGATTGACAAATACATAGCAAGGTGCACATCGGCTTTTTAGCAGGGGTGTAACCAGAGATATGGTTTTTTTTATCACATTTAACAGTGTTAATCGTTAGAATTTAAGAACCCAGCAAACTGACTAACAAGCGTTTGGGTCTAATTTAAAGCTGAACAGCAAAGTAATTGATCATCTACTGTGGTTTGACATTTTAACTTAATATTAGGAAAAACACAGATGTTGCTAATGACATTAAGGATGGCTCTGTTCTGTTCAAGTGCTCCAGTAAGTCATGACATTGTGACAGCATGGACAATACCAGGACCCTGAAACCGTAAGAGCTAAATGGAATAAAGCTGTCATTCATTTTGTTGTTATTATTGCAAAAATGAAAAACAGTTTTGTGCTGCCCTGTGGTGTGTGAGTGGTGTGTATTGTCATTTCTGGTTTACTCACTTATGGTTTTACCTAGTGCTGTTTGAATACAGTGAATTACTGCCGGTATTTTCTATATAGAGTTAAAGTAATCTGCAAGTTTGCACTGGGGTCTGTTGTATTGAACAGTGGACCCTAATTTTTAATGAAAACTCATTGCTCCTCTCGGCCTAGGAAACAAAACCCAACAGCTATCAGAAATACTTATGTGCCACAGTTTCACTATGAGTACTTCACAGATTGGAGCACTGAGGCCCTGGGTGTGCATATCTATATTCTGACGTGTTTTAAAGGTTAAAGTTTGCATCATTCCTTTATGGTTTTTGTTAACCAATGGCTTCCTATAAAATAGTTTTATCAGTCATACAGTATTTTTTTTTTTTTACTTTTATTTTATATCTTTAAAATGAATTAGCACAGACACATAATAAATCCCTGCCCAAAGTCTTGCCGAGTTTTAAAAAGTGATTTATACAAAAGAAAAAGTTTGAGCACAGAATGCCGTGGCAGTTGTCTTGTTGGCTACTTAAACATGCATATTCATAGCAGAATGTGTTGCTGGAGCCAAGAGTAGAGCAAAGTAGAGACTTTGGTTCCAGGTTTTGAATGGTTACAGATTGGAAAGCTCTACGATAAAAGGGCACGTGGGTGCTGAGACTGGAAGCTTAGCAGAGAGAGTAGGTGTTGTCCCTTGAATCAGCTGTAGTTATTCCACATGGTCCTTGCAGATGGCCTGTAATAAACTGTAGTGAAACATACTGTACCATGAAAAAACTTTTTATGCATTTCCTAAATTAACTACAGAGTACAGTTTAGTTCATACTTTTTAAAAATAAAATTAAAAGTAATCTGGTATGAAAAACATTAAAATACTCAAACAATTTAGACACATGATAATAAATAAAAATACAAATTGCAAGATGACACAAACTACAAAAATATATGGTGCTTGTAGATGCAAATTGGTAACCTTGCAGCAAAACCTTCATTTAGCAGTGTTGTAAAGTGGAATATGTGGTCAGTGACATGGAACATGAGGTAAACAAGGTGAGCTGAGAGTTTTCTGCCATTTGTATTAAATCGTGACTCACAAAATTCCCCCATGGCTCTGGCTTCTTCACTTTCAGAGTCAACTTAATTGACTCCTGTTCCATAGCAATTCATCTGTCAGACATACAGAATGCATGCCTTGCAGTCTCCCTCAGATTCTCCCATGCGCTGCCGCCCAGAGATCTTCCCATAAACTGCACATTGAATATTCATCAGTCAGAATTTGCCTTCATCCCCCTGAAACATCTTCTGAATAAAACGCACTTTCTGCCTTCCTCTGTCCTGCTGGGCTGCTCACCCTTGCATCGGCTGAAAACACAAGAAGGATTTCTTCCTGTGCATAACGCAGTGCCCCCCCTCTGCTCTCTCCATGTTAATTTGCCAAGGTCAAACGGAGTCCGTAGCTTGTGCTATTTTGATCCCACAGTCCTCCAACAAGAATGGCCATCCTTATTAGGGAAAGCACAGCTCTGGTGATCATGTGGTGTTTAATATTCATAAGGAGGGAGGCAAGGAAGAACCTCTGACTGCCTACCAGCTATTTTACCTGATCCTACATGAGTTTTATGTAAATGCCTCTGCAGCTCTGTATATATTATTGAGATCAACTCGGAAAGTTAGAGGACATATGCTCACCCACAGATGTTGTTAAGGCTTAATGGAGATGGTGCTTAAGGTCTTTGCTGTCACATTAGTTTTGCCTGCATGTAACAAGCTCTTCATATCCTGTAGTCCCCGCTACAATAATCTTTAAGTGATGTTTCACTTAAGGAGAAGATTTTTTTTATAGCATGTGTGCTGCTGTTAAGTATTTGTTCTCCACCAACCCTTTTATTTCTTTGGCTCACTGCCTCTCTGTCAGAGCATGTACTGAATGAACAGCAGTTGATGCCATAATAGTAATATTATGGCATCACTGTAGTGTAACTCAGACCAAAATAGTTTGGTTATTAGTGTGAAATGTCAGAAAAAGAATTCAAAGTTTGAGGAGGTTTGTAGTGTGCTTCAAATCATTAGGAGAATTTGTATGGGCAAAGATTCATTCAATTATTAACACTCCATCTCAATATCTGTCTTAATTGCATGAAATGTCTCATGCTGGCTCCTAATAAGACATTCATATCTGAAATGGGTGGTGATAGCCTCAGGGCACGGTGCTAAAAACCTGAACCTGTCGACTGCTTCTGCGCTGAATGTCTTCATTTTCTGCCATGATCCAAAGCCTTTTTCATTTCTGTAGCTTTTTGAAATGTGAGTATGGTGTGGAATACACCTATTGCTTTATAGTTTACATGTGTTTAAGGTGTATGTATCTATCTGAGTTTGAACCATATTACCAACATACTCAGCTGTGAAATCGTTCACTGTCAGTAGCAGTATCTTGTCTGTAAATGTTCCCCGGATGGTAGAGTGCGCAATGGTATGATCAGAGCCCGGAGCAACACTGCTGTATTTCCAGCCTGTCTCTCTTTACACTGACAAGAAGCTCAACAGAAGTACAGGTGTCCTGGCAGCCCAACAACAATGCAATACCTTCGGTTTGAATATAGCAAGTAAAATCTTTAGTCACTCACTGTCTGCTGGCAAAATTGTTAACTAAACCAATAACCTGAGCTGCTAAACAGTCAAACTGTGTTTTTTCCTCATTTACTAAAGGGACACAGAGGCTTTGCATCAGTCAAATGGAAGGAAGGAGGGAATGGAAATTCATACAAATAACTTCTGCAACCAGATTTATCGTTAAGACTCACCAACTTCTGGGAAAAGCTGCAGCAGTTTTAGCAGGCAGGCAGACAGGCAGAGGTTGATAGACCAGTGAAGTTGAAAACATAAATTAAAAGAGGCAAAGTTACTTTACAGGTGCTCCAGAACAATTTTAGGAATACTTATTCAGGTTGTGTAGCCAAATTTATAAATATATATACACATTGATTATAAGAGTGAAATCATCACTTAATCAACACTTAAATTCTAATTTCATAAGAACCATAACAGCCATCAGTTTACTGATTTAGCCCACTAAAGTCTTAGGTCTTGTGACCCGTTTAAATCAAGAATGATGAAGCAGTGTGGCTCCAAAGAGAGGAGGGTTTGATCATTTTCACCATATTTTCCCATTGTATGTCTTGTATGTTTTTTTTGTGATTTCTGTCGCCATGGTCACTCAGATTGCTAAGTTATAGCATACCATCGCATTTTGATGTATAATTTCAGTTGAATCAGTTTATATAAGATTACTTTAGGCTTGCATTAGAATGAATTGGTAATACACTATACGTCTAGTACTACAGATGTACTGAAGTATTACAGGTTAAATTACTTCTAGAAAATGTGCCGTGTCAACAGGTGATAGGTGGGAGCACGCTGCTGTAAGATGCAGACTGGTGAGGCAGCTGGTGCAGCCCCTTGGGCTCTCCCGCTCCACCTGGAATCTCTGTGGGGCTTCACCTGCTGTTCCTGTTGTTTAAAATAGAGTGTTTTCACAGATCGACTCTCAGCCGGCTCAGTGCAAAAGATCAAATTGCAGCTACAATCTCAGAGGGACCGGCACTTAAATCAGGTTCATTAGTTGTGAGACACCTGAGACAGCCTGACACGGGAGGCTTATGTTTTTCAGGTTACTGTTTGAATGGAGGGGAAACTTGTGAGTGCAGACGCATCAGGACAGAGTGAGAAATGAAAAAGTTAGTCATGTTTTTCTAGCAGGCAGTCTTTACTATCGCCTCATTCAGCTGTGCAGCATTGACCCAAGTCAACTGATGCTTCTTGCTGAACACTGATTCACTTAAACTGTGCACTGATATAATACTGAAGAGCAGTTGTAGTGGTTTCAGAGGGGTGAGCTTGTTATTAATGTGATGTATCAAAATGATGATATCCGACGTAGACCTGCTGTTTGGCAGTGTGTATTATGCTGGCACTCTGAGAATGGGCTTCAGAGACGCTTTAGTTTGAGTTTTCTCGTGTTCATTTATTGCCTAAACAGCCACGGCAGTGAATTTCAATATTGTTACCGAGTGGTTCATTCCCTCACTCGTACAGGCTGCACAGCTCCATGCACAAGATACCTGTAGACAGGCGCGGCAAAACTGGAGATGGGGGAACGAAATTGGTCCAATTCAGATTTTATAGAGCAGCTTTTGTTTTGGATTGTGTTCCATTATCGGGGGGCTTGCTTTAGTGGTTCAGTGACCACTGATTTTCTGCCAGAGCCCATCACATTCAATAGGCTGCAACTCCCCCCCTCCTCCCAGATAACGACAGAAAGCGTTTCTCAGGGCTTTTAAACACTTCTCTGAGACTTATCTATAGCCCTGATGGCCTGTCCACACTAATCCATTTCAGCTCTGCACCTCCCTTACCTTCTTATTGATAAAGTGGTACTATTTTATTAGACTTGAAGCTGGCAGAACAGCTCTTAAGGGAAATATCTTGGCTTTTTTTTATTATTTGAGATGGGTTTAGAGGGCACAGAAAAGCCATTTGAATTATATGAGCTTTTATTTCATAAACTCAATATCCTCCTCTCTAGTTTCCAAATATCAGTCAAGGCATATAGCATTTTAATAGTGCCCAATAAAATTCTTGTTTAAGTTAATGTATCATTAAATTGAAATAGAATGGTTTATACGGTGTAATTTCTCTGTTGTGCAGGAGGAGCTTGAGCTGCTATCAGATCCTCTCTGTGTGTGTGTATGTGTGTGTGTGTGTGTGTGTGTGTGTGTGTGTGAGTGTGAGTGTGTATCTGTTGGGTGGGTTTATTGACACTTAGCCAGAGAAGAATAATTGAAGCTCTGAAGAGCAATGAGAGAGAGACAGAGAGGTAGAGGGTGAAGGCAGGAAAGAGAGGGGGAGATAGAGGGTCTAATCTATGGGGTGTCAGACCAATGCCAGATGAAATCCACCACTCCTTTGATGAGAGAAGGCCTTGAGGTGCAGATCTAATAGGAGGGATTTGGAGAGGGATGGCTCCAATCTACAGGTCAATTCTGTTCAGATTTCTCCACCACTGAAAGGACAGAAGGATTATCAGAGCTGGAGGCACACAAGAACCTTTTGGGCTCAACTCTAACAATCATGAGCACGCTGCTAGCTGCAAGAAAGGGTATCCACACTTACTGTGTCGGAGTGGCTCGGTGGGCGATTTTGAAAATTCATAACACTGTGGCACCATTTCATTAAAAGCATGTCACCTGTTTGTCACACAAGTAAGGTCATGGGAAGGAGATAGATGGAGGATGGATGAGGATGGGGAGCATGTCCAGGGCCAGCAGTTGGCTACATCTTTAAGGAGCTAATGCTGTTATCTCAATAAGTGTACCTGTCACTAATCTGATTGTGGTCCTTTCATTCTCTCTCCATGGCAGATTGATGGTGAATAATGAAAGGCGGTGGTGCCCAGACAAAGCACAAGGCCACAGGGATTAGTTCCCGTCCAGGAGACATTGATTTGGTTTTAATGCCCACAAATATTGATGGACTGCAGAGTGGAGGAACCCAAATACAAGGCTGGGTTTCTCTCACTGCCAAGGCTCTCCATTCCCCCCCCCCCCCCCCGAATCTATGGTGGCGTTCAACCACAAAAGATGAAAACTCACCAGAGCTGTGAATCAAAAAGAGGGCGTGTTATTACAGTTCCACTCAGACATACATCTACTGTGTATCTTGCTGTTTCTAATGCCAGCTGATTGTGGGTGGCCCTGCCTGGCTCCAGAGGAGTTGGTGTGCTGCCATGTTTGCACACAAACTGGCAGCAGAGCAGGCACACAGGGGCCAAAGATCTTTGATGATCAGTGGAGCAAAAAAGAGAGAAAGCCCTCTGGAGGAATGGCTTTCATCCTTTCTCTCTGTATCTCTCTATCTCTATCAGACTCTCTCGTTATGGTGATGCGTAGCAACCAGCCACACCGAATACACTGAATCATAGAAGAGAGCTCCTAACTCAATTGCGTGTCGTACAAAAGAGGTTTTGTATTCATTGCGTATGAGCAAGCTGCACATCAAAAGTACTTATTCAGATCATTCATTCACACGATCTACCCACAGACCATGCCTCGTTGTGCTTGTTTACGCACTACCTTTCTGTGTGGTCGCGTGTGTGAGCATGTGTTTGTGTGTGATGCTGAAATAGGGAAAAAAAAAAAAAAAAAAAGCCGCCTGTCTGCCCGGGGAAACTGGTGAGACATCAAATATGGGAGCATTGCAGGTCACTCCCTGGAAAAATGTGAGGCTTAATGGAGTCAGGCTGCCATGTCCTTGAATCCCAGCATTCTTCTCTCGTCCTCCCACTCATCCCCAGAGTCAGTTCAAGCCAGTTATCACACAATACTTCCGGGCAGAGACTTGGAATGACATGCCAAAGAGCAAAGGGCCGTTAAGCCTGGGAGGAAATTGTTCATTACCATGGACTTGCCTTCCGTTCTCTTCCACGCAGGTATAATGTTATTACACTTCGAGTCTGAGCCTCAGTCGGTGCCTGCCCTGTACTCAGAGCTGCCAGTCTATCTCCTGTGGCGCCATCAGTCAGCTCCAGTGATGAGCTGATTGAGTTGTAGCTGTAATGGCAGATGGCTGTCAGTCTCACTGAGTCTGACGGATGGGGATTAGCTCCTCAGTCGACATGTGAGGAATTGTAGGAGTCCCCGTTTTTATCCACCCGGAAAATAAAGGGGTCAGGATAACTGAAAGTGATGGCTAAGAAATAAGTCACTAACTTGCACAGAAGATTGACACTCAATGTAACAGAGAAAATATTCATCCATTTGCAATTTCATATCTTCCAGCAGCTGGCACCAAGATTTTTCCCCCCCCCCATTTAATGATCTGTGGATTAGGTGTCTGTTTCTCAGGTTTCCTCAGTCGTAAATTCTGGGGCTGATGAGATGAGGTGAAATTACCATGACTTACTTTTTACAGTGATGTAATTAAATGTGAAATAGGCAGCCTCATACTCTCTCTTAATTGGCCTAAAACTGAGGGATGCTACAGTCTAGTTGATACAATTTTTGTGTGGTTTTCTCTTTGTGTTGTGTGTGTGTTGATATTTAGCAGGTATGTTTCACCGTGTTCTCCATTCTCGTTTATTGTGTTAACAATCCAAGCTTTTGCTAATTAGCATTAGGTACAGCAGAGGCTGAATGTCCTTCACTTTGTGGGTACATGGCCATAAACAAAAGTGTTTGGGGCAAATGACATTTTGGCCAGATGATGGCGCTAGATGAAAAGTCAGAAGATCAAAGTTATTACCATTCGTCCTCTGGGGACCACGAATGACAGACTGACACTGCCGTCTTCAGAGCCGTGAAACTCACGTGGCTAAAACCTGTAAATAAAAAACAAACTAGATAAACCATATTCGATTTTCAACAGCTCTATCTTTGAAAATCACCCACATCTAAACTTCTAAATCAAATGCTCAGTCAGTATTTGTGCATCTTTGCTTGTGTGTATGTGTGTGCTGTGTCTCTGTCTGGGCAAATATTCAAAACACCAATCTCACCTTTCATGTTTAAATCTCATTGTAGAATCTTTTATCGTAGTCTATGGACTTAAAAATGTGCAGTACTGTGGTATTTATGTTGAGTTACTGAAAATAAGCTTTAAAAGTATTAAAGTACTCTTTTCATCAAGACCATGTGGACTTTGAGCCACAATGTGCAGGCCCAGTAGCAACAGTGCTGCAGCAACACTGTTAAATACCAGAGCCTCTAACGGGACCTTGTGGTTCAACATGACAGTAAACCTTGACTTGAACAGCAAGTCTCTTGTCATGTCTCTGCTGAGTACGCTCTGAAATAATGACAGTTTTATCTGACATCAAGGAGAAGAAAGAGCTCTAGCAGCACTGAGACCAAATTTGTTTGAAGATAAAGCTTCCCTGAGGACCCCCAAACTGTAGAAACAGAAACATCTTTTCATTCGGGTTCAAAATGCTTTATATCTTCTCCCCCTGCTTTGGCAGCCTTGTCCATTTTGTTACTAACAGATAAGCGGGCATTCATCTTTTGTCTTTGTGGAGTAATAAAATGATTAAGTCAATTAAAAGCCAGCCAGTTTCCTCTGTGTGGAAAAGCTTCTGTGGTATTAAATCACGGAGCCTTAGTGCTCTCTCTTTCTCTGTGTCTCTCACACACAAGCACCCACTTTGTTCATTCAGCTGTATTCATTCGTCAATGTACAAGAGGACACTGACAGATAAAGTAATACGCATGAAACACTTGTATATTAATCAGCAGTCTATTGCAGTATTTAAGCTGTCAAAGGATAATTTTCTCAAAAATAAAAAGAAAAAACGTTTCATTTAAGGCAGAAAGAGATTGATGTTATAGATGTAGTTATGACTACAAACCAGGGAAAAGCTCCACGGCTGCTCCACCAACACAACACCAGGGAAACAAATTGGTACATACCCAAAAAGAATGTGTCATTTTGCAAAGGTCATCATCAGCCCACAACTATGTAAAGGTCTGCCATCCTGTTTGTGTGTCCGTCTGTCCGTCTGCTTTGGTTCAATGACAGAGACTAGGCTGGAAGCCATCACTCCAGATGACAACAAAAACCATCTGTCCCTCTGCTCATCATTAACCCTGCTGGCTGTGTCCTGGTCGCTGTGCTGACACAGACAGAGGAATGATATGGATGAGGCTCACCGCTGAAATAACTGGCAAAAACTTGACATATCCCGGCACAGACGAACAATTCCATCATAGCCTGGCACATTTCATTGTACGCTGCAACAGAATGATTTTTGACATTTGTTTTTTCTTTTTTTTTCTTTTTTTTTTTGCCAAAGTGCCTCAGTGTTACTGCCTGTAGAGAACGTCTTGAGGCTGGAGCTTATATGGATATTTCTGTCAGGGAGGATGAGGGTTTCTCTTTCCAGCATGTGCATGGGCTGCAATGCTGTACACATTTAAGTCTTTCTTATAGGTTTTAGTTGTGTTTAGTTGTGTTGTGATCACACATGTGCACACTTGCACATTGCACAGCTACGCTGCTGTTACTTTTCATTATATTCATAATCTAGTGTCAATCTAAATCTGATCTAAATCCTGATGCATTTGATTTGTATGTGCAAATTAATCTAGCAGCTAATCGACTCAAAATATGAGGAGTTCAGTGGTGGACTTGAAAGACTAGGATGTTTGACAAATAATGTCCAGCCATTGTCCTGTGATGTCAGCAATTAAATAACCGTTATCTCCTAATTTTAATTGTTCACCTTCATGGTGTTCTTATCTTAAAAAATGGTACACACTCAAGAAAAGGGGGCACATCACAAAACCTTGTCGCAGGAGTTGAATACCCTCAAGTGTGATTTTAGGCGTCTTTGGTTGAGTTGCAGGGTTAATGGCGCTGTTGTACATATCAAATCCAAAAAAACTGTTAAATGGTAGATTCTTAATGAAACAAAGGAAGCTGATGCCTGTTATAAGTCCAATGCTAGATGTAGAAACTCAAGAAAAGTCATGAAAAAAATTAAAAGAGATGCATATATGAATTATTTAGGTCAGTCAGAACAGCTTTGTATTGATTTGCAGCGACCCCTGTCTCTGAGGAGACAAGTGGACCCAAACCGTGTCAGCGAAATGCCTCCTCCACAGTATAACAGAGCCGCTGGATCCCCTCACTGTAGGGGTCAAACATTCAGGCCTGTACTGTTCTCTCAGTGTACCCCACACATTGCACTCGCCCACATGCTAAGAACATGGTGAAGGATGACTCATCTGACCATATCGCTTTTTTCCACATCTCTGTAGACCAGTACGTCTGGTTCTTTCACCACTGAACTGTCAAATGTGCATTCGTCTTTGTAATGAGGGCTTTATTCACTGTAACCCAACTATAGTATTCCTCTCTATGTAGTTGTTGACAGACTGTTGTTGCTGACACAGTCTGATCACATCCTGCACTGACATTCTCAGTCACCTGAGGAAGACTTCTTCTTCTTCTGCTTTTCTTTACATATCACACTCAAGCACAAGCATCATGGTCATCAAATACTCAGCCGACACAGCAGAACACATTGGCCAGTTAAGAGATGCAACCACACCTCTTTTATCTCTGGAAAATGGTGATGTATAAATATTTATATATTTATGATATTTATAAATTCTTTATGACGTTTTCTTTTATCTGAGGCAGTAATGTGATATTAATGATGAAAAGGTTCCACCAGAAATATGCCTTCATCCATCATCAGAGGATATAGTGCATAAGACCAGTAAAAAGCTTTTAATTGACCATTTCGACTTTCTGAATCTGCGCACTGATTAGTCCTGTTAGAAATTTAGAATTAAAAAGGGAACCACAGCATAGTGTTGTTGTTTTTTGTAGTCAATAAAACAGTGAGGAGTTCAGGGTCAGGTCAGACAGCTGTAAAAGAGAACGCCCTTGAAAAGAACAGCACATCTTTCATGTAAGAGTGGTTTCAAAAAATGGAGAAAGTGCTCTGTCAGAGATATGATCTGCCATTGAGAATATATTTCTCTCAAAAAGCTCTGATGAAACTGTACAGTAAATGTCATGGCAGCGTAGCAGCTGTGATAAAAGACAGGCAACATGTTGCCACAGCCACAGATATATGTTCAAGCTGGAGCACAGAACCTCGTGTGAACTGTCCCTGCTCTTCATGATACAGAAAACCCAGTGCTGAGCAGGTTGTAAGTGTTAACTGGATGAATGGGTCATGATGGATGTGGTCAGGGGTTTAAATTAAATTAAATTAAATCAGTTTATTCATTTGTCATTTATTTTCCTGATTTCACGATGCTGACAGACAGACATGTTTTAAAAGATGTTTTTGACTTATCACTCAAGATACGGTAAATTAGCAAATACATTTATGCATCCAGAGTAGAGGGAAATATCTCTGTTTCTTATATATTTATACAGCTCATATGTTTCTGACTTGAACCTCTCCATGTTTTTCCACTCTCTCGCCCACACACACATTTCAAGTAGGAAAACTTCACCTTGAATGATGAGTTACTGATGTCAGATCTGATCTTTTATTTCAGCTGGTGTAGAGATAAGCAGTAAAAGGATCAGCTGGCATTGATTGGCCATCAGTGTGGTGAACAATCAGTGAAGCATTCTCATCGTGTTTGCCTCTCGAACATATTGGCAGTATTTAGCAGAAGGGCATGAGAAATTGACTTGGTAGTGAGTCGAGTGAGGTGAAGTGTGTTTTTGTTTGCGTATGTGTGTGAGAAAAAGAACGTCATAATTAGACCAAACTGTAAAAGTCACAAAAAAGTTGAATAATTTTGTTTTTGTAATAAGTACATGAGCGTTCTTACCAAATGAAAGCCAACATCTTGTGTTGGTTACAAAGCACAATCCTCTGAGAGTGTAGCAACACACTCTAATTGGCTCAATATAAATAGGAATGCAAAATGTCAGTTTTAATTAATGCACTGATAATTACTTCTTATTCAGTAGGAGGTGGGCTTTTGCTCCACAACAACAAAGAATGCTGGAGTGTAATTCCACATGTTTATCATGTTTAAACCACTGTCTTTAATTAGATGTTGTTTATTGCAAAGAAAATAGTAACTCTGCTCTCAGCATGGATGCATGTAATAACACCCACCTTCAGTTGCTAATAAATTAAGCTTATAATGGAAGCAAATTGCATTGTGTGAACTTACAGTTTCTAGTTTTCTGTTTTTAATTCTATCCAGCAACCGTGGGCCCAAAATGAATGAACTCATCTTTTCTTCTCTGGTATCTTTGCAAGTTTGCGACTGATTTTACACTGGAATGTACTGCCTCCAGAAAATAGCCATATCCTTCTCGTTCTCTGAAGTCTGACTTTTCCTGCCTATTTGGCTTGTATGTTACCAAACTAATTGTCAGCCATAAAATGTAATAAATGACAACCTTAAATAGCGTTAAGTGTAAAGTTTAGCTTTCTTTAGTTCGTGGCAACCTGTACATCAAAGGAAGCTTTGGCATTTTTAACCAGGAAGTTCCATTGCTTTTAGTGCCTGTTATTGTTAATGATTGTTTTGAATTTTAATTTAAACACTTTTATTGTTTCCGGGTCATTTCTGCTGCTGTCATGATACAAAGTACATATGTATTAATAGAGTTTCCTTTATTTGCTGCAAAGGTAGCATCAACACAGTATTATCACAGGAAGTTACATAAAAACATGTTTTTACAATTTCATATTTCATCACCTTTATGTAGCCTGCAGCTTAATATTTTGGGAGAATAGTGAATTATATTGTTTTGCCTCCACTTAATATTGACATATCATGTTATTGTGCCCTGCACGCTTGTAGCCTGAAAGGTGCACAACACCCAATACTGGAAATACTCAATATATTTTGATCCATACCTCGTAAACACTAACACACTCGAACGTCCAGGTAATTCGTCTCTGCAGCAGAAACTGCTCACTTACTTGTATTTTCTAATTCACTTGAGAATCAGACTGATTGGACATTTTATTCTCACTTCTTTGTTGAGCCTGAGATCATATTCATGTCAGCCATTTTATGTTTGGGAGGGGGTTTATTTTCATCTACCTAATCAGTAGAGATTGACGCATCTGTCCCGTCGACATCATTTTCAGTCAACACCTAAGCTGTAGTGGTGACTGCTAGAAGCAGTTAACTGAACTCAGCACCAGACACAACACCAGATCTATTTGAATCACTGAAAAAATAAAACAAAAAAACATCAGAGATGTGGGCAGCAGCTCAGATGTTTGGAATCAATTTTTCAGCTGATAAAAGTCTCTCAGATTCAGTGCTAGGCTTTTTCTTGCAAAATTAAATTAAATTAAAAGTGTCAGTCCCACTGACATTTTCTCAGGCTTTAGAAAGTGAATTCCAGAGCCAAAGAAAACACAATACAACTGTTTTTACTTTTGTTTTTAGCATGTGTTAAATCTTAGTGGTGCCCTTCAAAATAAGTCAAGTAGTATTACATTCAAAGGAATTAAGCTGTGCCGTCAGGTTTGCATAACAGCAAAGTAGCATTGTGTGACTCCATATGCAGTGAGCAGTTTGATTCCTGCTTATTCACAAGACAGTGACTGTCTTGTGAATAAGCAGGATTCAAAAATGAACCCTCGTGCTAGCAGTCTGTTGTAGTGGATGTCAGAGCCATAGAGGCAACATCTTAGCCCTTTGTGCGTTTCTCTGTTTGGCTCAGTTGTAATGACCAAGGTGAGAAAGTGGAGCAGAAATCAATATGAAGGCCTCAGGTGTTTATAACGTGTGGATGCACTCTCTGACCCCTGCTTTAGGGAAGAAGCTATGGAATGGAAAAACTTGTGTTGTTCATTTTTATCACTGTATCTCTCCCAGTCTCTGAAGACTTAAAACTCCATGAACAGCTTTTATATCAACGTCAGATACCGTGTTTATTTAGTCTCTCAAAGATGCCAATGGGAACACGTGGATGAAATCAGACAGAGCTCAGTTATACCACAGTAAAAACATCTGCACTGTCTGTGCAGTGCTGTTTGTTTCCACAGTGACTGACATTTTTGCTCTGCTCTCTCAATGACAAAAGAATAAAGTGAAAGTGGTGGAGTTGAGGCGTGGATCTGAGCCAGATTTCAACCACACAGAGAAACCACAATCCTGGCAACTGCTCTTCACCAATGCAAACAGGGTGAAAGGGTCAGCAGACTTTGGTTGGGATGCGTTTAGGGACAACACAGTAACAGTGTTTAATTCAAACTGGTCATCTGTCTTCAGCTGCCTGTCCTGGAGAGATGCTGATCTGTCAGCCCTCTTTGGCTCTGAGCTGATAGGCTGCCTCAGGTCCTGCCCTCTGGTGGAGCATATAGTATATAGGCACACAGATGGGAAAATACACCTTAAAATACAATTACCATATGTTATTTGTATGATATTATACAGTTTCATTCAGTAAATTTAACCCAGCCTCTGCTTAAGCTGAGCAGCAGACGGACAGTAGTGATGAAGTCACCAACAGACAAATCCTGCAGCTGCTGCACAGACTCTAAATAATGAAAATCTCCCAAGTCACTAAGACAGCACCGTGGAGAATTTACTGGAATAAGCCCACATCATCTAATTCACAGCTGTAAGCCTTGCAATAAAATAAGTCTCATTTGGATGCAACAGAAACTCCCACAGAGATTCTCACTAATACATTTCTAATGGACCCATTTCATAGTGTCAATGGATGGTAGTCCTCACAAACTTAGAGAGACAGTTGTTTGTGTTTATAGGTGTACAAAAGGTCGTCTCTGTTAGTACTGTTCCCTTAAGAGTGCTGTTAATGATCGCACATGTAAGTTCCCACACTGCCGCGGTCCTTGAATGCACCGCAGACGTGTCGTTCGATCGGAGAAAAACAGTTGAGTGACTCCGCAGTGTGCGTCTTAAAGCAGTGAGTTTTTGATGTTATGACACGTGTACTTTTTGTTAATATGTCTACACATTCAGACGTTAAGTAATAACCTGCCAGTCGTTTTTTGGCAGTAGTATTCGTAGGCTATAAAGAATTAGCTACTAATTAGCGGCAGGTAGTTAGCTGCCGCTAAGACGTTTATGCTAGCTCACTGCGTAGCTAAGCACTGTTGTTTACGTTGCATTTGCCTTTTGATTGATCCGTTGAGTGATCATTGTAATTTGAGTTATAAGTAATATTGAGCTGTATTTCAGTTACTCTTATTAGATTCACATATTTGGCTCAGTATATATTTTATGTGATTTATATTTCATTTCTAATTGTATTTTGTTACTGTTTGTATTACAGAAACCACACACACAATCCTGTAATCACTCACAAAATTATATAAAGGGTAAAACTTTATTTTGGACTCCGTTCCTCATTCTCCACCTACCGGATCATGTGTTCTGACCGACACACTGAGGTGTTTGCTGCCACCTAAGATCTACAGTCTACTACAGTCTACACAATAATTTGGTCCTTCGAGCCGGATCAGAGCAACCACTTCAGCCAATACATTCAGTATGGAAAGGAGAGATCTATACAGAGAGTCTGATCGCCCGCGCCGACGCAGCCAACTGCCATCATACCTTCAGGACTATGAGGTGAGCTACTCTCCTAAGCTTCGCCTCCCATATGATGAGCAGGCCAGACAGACTACTCCCTTTGAGGTTCTTCAGTACATCCATACTATGAGAGAGGAACAGGACCAACTGCGACGGGATGTGCAACGCCTTACACAGGTTATCTCTAGCTCTCCTGTACTGGCCCCACATCGCACCAGGTCACAGTCCAGACTGGGTGAGGACGACACGTCATCCCCGCCTGTGCACGCTAGTAAACTGGTGCCATCCAGTGGTCATGAGGACCTACATCAGCATGCCAGTGCCGCACAGGTGCCAGTCAGGGATAAGCCCCCCCACCAACCAGACAGTCAACAAAGACGGATAGAGGAGCTCACTCACAGTTTAAAGGAAGCAAGGCTGTATAGTAAGGGTGCAGTACAGTCATCGTCATCTTCCGGTGAGTCATCCCCTCTGTCACAAGACTTCCCTCCACCACATCATTCAACCGCTGAGGGATCGTCAGAGCCCCCCCATCGTAAACAACGCACTTCACGCTCTGATAGCAGGCCTCATCCCCAGGTTGATGATGATTATCACCAGCATGGCAGCAGTTACAATCAACCTGCCAGAACCAATAGACGGCCTAGTCGGAGAGCTGACTATGATTACTCAATAGACCGTCCGCCACCAGATGAATGGCCTCGAACTCCAGGCTCCTTCAACAGAACCCTATCAGCAGAGACTTATCGTGGGCCTCAACCAACAATCCCTGATCTCATGCATGAGGACCCACGTGAGTTCGCAAGATTGAAGTTAGCTCTGGACAATATTCTCCCACCTGAGGCTCCAGAACATTTCAAGTATCAGATATTGACTGATCACCTCAAGTGTGAAGAAGCACTACTCATCGCTGATTCATACAGTAATAGTCCAGTTCCATTCAGTGACACCATGAGATCACTTACTGAGATGTACGGCCAACCTCAACATCTGGCCTTGAAGAGGATCAGCAACCTGATGGATGGACCCAACATCAGGAGTGGTGACATCAGATCCTTCAAGTCATTCGCTCTCCAGGTCCGCGCACTAGTGGGTATGTTGCACCAGTTGGGAGGACAAGGTTGGACCGAGCTGAGGTGTGGCTCACACGTATCTCGCCTCTTAGCTAAGTTGCCATACGACCTAAGAGCCAACTTTCAGAGATTCGTGAACCCCATCCACACTCCTGTACCAACACTGCTGGACCTAGCTGACTGGCTGGAGTATGAAGTGCGCGTCCAGGTCATCGGAGACCAGTACTGTGGCTATTCAGACAGAGAGAAACCAGCTGCACAGAAGAAGTGTCCTGAGTACAAGTCTCATAAGGCCACAACCATCCTCCACGGTGGTGAACAGAATAAGAAGTCAGAGACAGCTACCAGTGCTTCACAGGAGAAACCAAAGAAGTACTGTCCATTCTGCGACACTGTGCAGCACTACTTGAATCAGTGCAGTAACTTCAAACTCTTGTCGAGAGACCAGAAGACAGAGCGGATCAAGTCAAACAAGAGGTGCTGGAGATGCGGCCGTGAGCACCAGGCGGCCAGGTGTAACCTTAAAGCTAAGTGCAAACAGTGTGAACGACGGCACCTTGAGGTTCTTCATGAAATCAACACCAGCCAAAGTGCACCAGCGTCTGCTAAGACTAGCTCAACAGAAGAAAGCACCTGCTTGGTGAGCTCCATCTCTGAGACGCTCTACGTAGACCGACCAACCAACAGCAGTCAAGTTTTACTCAAGTTGAGTCGTGTCCTTCTTAAGAGTGGGGCCAAGGTGATCGAGACCTACGCTATATTGGACGATGGTTCGGAGCGTACCATCCTCTTATGTGAGGCAGCTGATCGCTTGGGGCTTCAAGGAGAACCTGAGGACCTAGCACTACGCACCGTCAGGCAAGAAGTTTGCACTATCCACGGCGCCAACGTGTCATTCTCTGTAGCTTCAGCATCGCAGCCCGGCAAATTCTTCCAGATCCATAGAGCCTTCACTGCAAAGGAACTCGGCCTCGCTCGCCATACTTACCAAGTAAGAGCTCTACAGGGGAGGTACCGCCATCTCAAGGATCTGCCACTGCCAGACATAAAGGAGGCACAGCCACTGTTGCTTATTGGGTCAGATAATCCACATCTCATCACTCCAGTGGAGCCGGTACGTCTGGGTCCCCCCGGTGGACCTGCAGCTGTGCGCACCAGACTCGGGTGGACCCTCCAAGGCCCCTCAAGATTCCTGCGTCACCGGTTGACACCCCAGCAGTGCCTTTTCACATCTTGTGCCTCACCAGAAGCCGAGCTCTTCAGTCATGTCGAAAAGCTGTGGCAAATGGACACATTACCATATCGGAGTGAGCGACTCATTACCAGGTCCAGACAAGACGCCGAGGCTATCCGAAAGCTTGAGGAGAAAACCATCAGAATTACAGTAGATGGAGTAAAGCGCTACGCCACCCCATTACTGTGGAAAGAAAATCTTCCTCCACTCCATGCCACACCAGACGCCGTCCTGGCTCAGCTACGTGGGACGGAGAGGCGGCTAGCCAGAGACCCAGAGAGGGCAGCGGCCTACTCCAAGGAGATTCATAAGCTCCTCGACGCTGGTTATGTTACGCCTGTGTCACCTGAAGAGGCAGCGAAGAACGACCGATCTTGGTTCATCCCACACCACATGGTGCAACATAATGGCAAATACAGGATAGTATTCAACTGCTCCTTTACATCTGAGGGTCAGAGCCTGAACGATCACCTCATGCCAGGGCCTACACTGGGACCAAGTTTATTGGGAGTCCTACTCAGGTTCAGAGAACACCCAGTCGCTATCAGTAGCGACGTGAAAGGGATGTTCCACCAAGTTCGCCTGCTGGAAGAGGACAAACCCTTTCTCTGCTTCCTGTGGCGAGACATGAAGGTAGATCACAAACCTACAGTGTACAAGTGGCAGGTGCTACCCTTTGGGACTACATGCAGTCCGTGCTGTGCAGTCTTTGCTCTTCAGTCCCATGTCCAGAAGCACACAGCACCAGAAGAGGATGCACGTCTGTCCGTGGAACGTAATTTCTACGTGGACAACTGTTTGCAGAGTCTTCCCTCGGAAGTGCAAGCTAAGAAGTTGGTGGACCGTCTGCAGTCTCTCCTCATGGAAGGTGGATTCGAACTGAGGCAATGGGCTAGTAACGTTCCTGCAGTCATCGGCCACTTACCAGTTGAGTCCCGGTCAGAGAGCAGTGTACTCTGGTTCTCCCAAGAGTTGGCGGATCCTCAAGAACGCACTCTTGGACTCGTATGGCAGTGCAAGTCTGATACGATCCGGTACAAGCGGCAACAGAGCGAAAGTCCAGAGCCGACTATGCGCAGCATATATCGGTTACTTGCCCAGCAGTACGATCCTCTTGGCTTCCTTATCCCATACACGACCAGAGCCAAAGTCATCGTGCAAAACCTCTGGAACAAGAAAAGAGGATGGGACGATCCCCACTTACCAGAAGATCTGCTCCAAGCCTGGCATGTGTGGGAAAGTGAGTTATCCCAGTTGTCGCACATAACCCTACCAAGATGTTACACTGACCCAAGCCTGGACTGCAGCAACAGCTTTCGGAGTATTCATGTGTTCTGCGATGCTTCTGAGCGGGCATATGGGTCTGTAGCCTATCTGCGTACCGACAGAGGTGAAGGACAAGTCTGCGTGGCCTTCATGGCAGCCCGGTCCAGAGTGGCACCCAAGAAGCAGCTCTCAATCCCCAGGCTGGAACTGTGTGGAGCTCTAACGGGAGCACAGTTGGCTTCTGTCCTGAAAAAAGAGCTCACTCTCGACATACAGGAAGTGGTGTACTGGACGGATTCGACTACAGTACTCACTTGGCTCCAATCGGATTCATGCAGATATAAAGTGTTCGTCGGAACCAGAGTCGCAGAAATACAAGAGCTCTCTGACCCAACATCTTGGCACTACATTGACTCAGGAAGCAATCCCGCTGACGACATTACCAGAGGGAAAACACTAGTTCAGCTTGCTGGAGACAACCGATGGAGTCGGGGGCCATCCTTTCTTCAGCTGCCGGCCGACCAGTGGCCTAGGGCACCTGCTGGAGAACCCCCAGAGGAAGTAGATGAGCTAAGGAAGACAGCATTCTGTGGCATGGTGGTTGGGTCAATCAGTTCAACAGTACCTGACATCCAACAGTTCAGTACCTACCAGGCACTCCTGAAGGCCACCACACAGTCACTGCACGGGGCGGCTAATACCACCGATCCTCCAACTGCTGATGACTTTCAGAAGGCAGAGCTCGTTCTACTGAGACATGCCCAAATGGAGAGCTTTCTGGGAGAATACGCACTACTCAAAGCAGGAAAGACCATCCCATCCAGCAGCAGACTGCTTACTCTTTCTCCTGAGTACGACAAGTCTTCGGAGCTGATTAGGGTAGGAGGTAGACTCCGCCGGTGCGATGTCCTAAGTCCGGACGTTCTGCATCCGATACTTCTCGACCCTTCTCACCCAGTCACTAAGCTCCTAATCCAACACTGTGATGCTCAGCTTCACCATCCTGGAGCTGAACGTGTCTTCGCAGAGCTCCGCAGAAAGTACTGGATTCTGAGAGGCAGAGAAGCAGTAAGGAAATCTCAACACCACTGTCCTGAGTGTAAGAAGTGGAGAGGTCAACCAGCAGTTCCGAGAATGGCAGATTTGCCTCCTTCAAGTTTGAGGCTCTTCCGTCCCGCCTTCTACTCAACCGGGATGGACTGTTTCGGCCCTATGCTTGTCAAAGTCGGACGCCGCAATGAGAAGAGGTGGGGCATCCTTTTCAAGTGTCTAACTACGCGAGCAGTTCATCTTGATCTGGTGACAAACATGGACGCTGATTCATTCCTGATGTCGCTCCGACGGTTTGTAGCTCGCCGAGGGAAGCCTTTTGAGCTCCTATCGGATCAAGGCACCAACTTTAAGGGCGGAAGTAAGGAACTGCATGAAGCTTTCACAGCCATGGAGCCAACCCTCCAAGAGCAGCTAGCGGCCGAACAGATCCGGTTCCGCTTCAATCCTCCTAATGCTCCCCATTTTGGTGGGTCTTGGGAAAGAGAGGTGCGATCTGTGAAGACAGCTCTGCGCACCACATTGGGAGCCCAAATCGTGTCAGAGGAGGTGTTGAGGACCGTCCTGCTTGAGGTAGAGAGCATCCTCAACTCCAGACCCTTGGGTTATGTCTCCACCGACCTCGCAGACCCAGATCCAGTTACACCCAACTCCTTGTTGATGGGGCGGCCAGACAGCTCTCTGCCACCAGTAATCTACCCAGAGTCAGAACTGCTCAGCCGTAAGAGATGGAGACACACTCAAATCCTGTCAGACCACTTCTGGAAGCACTACATACAGCACTTCCTGCCCACCTTACAGGCACGGCAGAAATGGTGCACCGAGAAGGACGACATCACTGTTGGAACTGTGGTCCTCGTTGTTGATCAGCAAACTCCAAGAGCTCTTTGGCAAGTAGGAACAGTGAAATCCGTCATACCCGGGGCCGATGGTCGAGTCAGGACCGCAGTCGTCCAAGTCAAGGACCGGACCTACACTCGCCCCATGGTGCGGCTCATCGCGCTTCCAGCACTACCGCCGGATGGTACTAAGATGTAGTGAAGAGTTCTATCAGGGACAAATTTGCATACCAAATTTGGGGGCGGCTGTACAAAAGGTCGTCTCTGTTAGTACTGTTCCCTTAAGAGTGCTGTTAATGATCGCACATGTAAGTTCCCACACTGCCGCGGTCCTTGAATGCACCGCAGACGTGTCGTTCGATCGGAGAAAAACAGTTGAGTGACTCCGCAGTGTGCGTCTTAAAGCAGTGAGTTTTTGATGTTATGACACGTGTACTTTTTGTTAATATGTCTACACATTCAGACGTTAAGTAATAACCTGCCAGTCGTTTTTTGGCAGTAGTATTCGTAGGCTATAAAGAATTAGCTACTAATTAGCGGCAGGTAGTTAGCTGCCGCTAAGACGTTTATGCTAGCTCACTGCGTAGCTAAGCACTGTTGTTTACGTTGCATTTGCCTTTTGATTGATCCGTTGAGTGATCATTGTAATTTGAGTTATAAGTAATATTGAGCTGTATTTCAGTTACTCTTATTAGATTCACATATTTGGCTCAGTATATATTTTATGTGATTTATATTTCATTTCTAATTGTATTTTGTTACTGTTTGTATTACAGAAACCACACACACAATCCTGTAATCACTCACAAAATTATATAAAGGGTAAAACTTTATTCTGGACTCCGTTCCTCATTCTCCACCTACCGGATCATGTGTTCTGACCGACACACTGAGGTGTTTGCTGCCACCTAAGATCTACAGTCTACTACAGTCTACACAATAGGTATCGATGTTATTGTCCAAAATCATGGAAATAGAACAATATTAATTTTGTTTTATGGTAAATGTTCCCTTCAAAATGCCCTCATGGCAGCTACCAAGAGGAAAGAGTGATTAATGGAAGCAAGAGCTGGAACACCACCATATTACATCCTGGAGAGCTTGGGGAATGTGGAGTGTGTATATGTGTGTGTGTGAGTGTGAGTGGGGGGGGGGGGGGGGGGGGGTGCTGGGCCTGGCAGAGATTTCATTCTCCATCAGTCCCATCTCAAAGTTCATGTCTGCCTCAGTTGGTTCTGTGAAAAGCACAGTAAATTTCAGTGCAGCGGTTTCAGCACATGACCACATGCATGTCCATACAGTCATACAGTACATTAAAAATAACCCTTGTGATCCTTGTTTTCTTATTTTCTGTGCCAACATATGCGATGTTGGACGGCACTAATCAAAGGTCACCTCGTAAATAAACAGCGAATTGAGCAAACTGAGCAAATTAATAACGAACAAAATGAATCTTTTTGTTTTGTACATTACACACATGCAAGAGTGGATCACGGTTCATTATTTTGAACTATTTTACAAATCATTTTGCTGATATTTTCCTCATTATGATATTGATATTTGAAAAATATTCTTATTATTATAGTAACATTAATTTCACCCAGGCCTACTGGAAACACTTCACATCTGTGTAGTAGAGGATCTACCACACACTGGGTGGTTCAAACAGCACATGTAGAGCTTTGACATTGACACAGACAGAGAAAACAACACAATCAAACAAACAATGTTCTTAGTTTAATTAGATGAATTATTAGTTTCATTTGTGTCCACGTACATTCAAAGAGCAGCTATTTACTGTTTGTGTGTTAACTTTGTAGCTGTGTACGGCAGATGTGTATTTTGTAACAGATGGATTTTGATTTGTGTGATAGTGTGTCATTATTGTTGCAAAGACTAACTCCACTCCACCACTTGCTCCCCATGGCGATGTAATGATTGATGCAAATAATGCCTGTCCTCTGTCTGAACTTTCTCATGTGCACACTGGAGGATGTCAATCATCCACGGAGTCTACAAAATATGAAATACTGCAAGTGAGAGACAGAATAAAAACTCAGACATTTCCCAGAGAGGGAAAAAAAAGACAAAATGCATGACTGGAAAGCCTCCTTAAAAGGATTGTATTATAAACACAGTCATTTCCCTCAGCAAGAAAAATCTTATACTGAGCCAGAGTTGCATAATAAGGCAAACAGACTGCAGGCTACATATTTACACAAACAGGGGTCATAAAACCAGCTCTCCTGAGTCATTTGTGCTCAGGGCAAAGTGCTCTCAAGGAAGGAGATTTATTTGGCTTCATTATGTTTGCATGGCGGGGCTGGTGCAGCCATCATTTCTATTAGACACTTTTCTGGCCCATTAAACCTCATTACATATTGATCCTGTTCTTCTGGATGATAATGTACATTTATTTCCATCAGTTCCACTTCCACCTCTTTATGCTTTCATTATTCATAAAGTGGCATTGAGTGCCAGTGGACATATACACAGCTGTTCGTAGTTCACATGACAGTCTCTCCTGTCAGGTATAGTTCTTACCCGAGCTGTACACCAACAAATGCATTTTGGATCATTGTTGAGGTGCAAATAAAAATAAACATCTCCAGAGTGTTTACGGCCCATCTCAGTGTGCACTTTGTTGATGTTAACTTCTCTAGCAGTCATCTCCAAACTAACCATAAAACTGAATTAATACCTACACAGTGTTTCTGCCCATAAAGTCGCGGTAATGATGATGGTAATGCTCACAGTTCGCTGTGTTAGACTTATTAAACAAAGAGCGTAGAGAAGGCTTGTTTTCTATCATCTTTCCCTGAGATGGAAAATGGTATTCTGATGCACTCTGCAGAGGCCATTCAGAGTTAAAGTGTTGCTTGTGCCAGACATGTTCTTTTATTCAGTTTCTCTGTGCAGTCTGTTTTCTATGAATGTTTCAGTCAGATTCACCAAACTCTCTTAACTGCACAAACCTGTCATACCTCACCAAGCTAATGCCACCTGCTCATGAACAGCTGTGCTTTTATGTGATTTCATCATTCACATAATTGTTGGCCACCGTAGTATGTTACCTGTACTCTACCTGTTCTGCTCTGTGTTTGGGTTAGTTTCATTCCCAAAATTGTCACCAAAGAGTAACAGAAGAAGTTCTCTCTGTGGAGCTTCAAGTGAGAACATGACAGGTGTAGCAGTGTCACTATGAGGGGCCCCCACAACAAGTAGACCATTAGAGAAAAGTGGTTTATGACTTACATGGGAGGTGGTTGAGAACATGTGCCTGAAGGAAGAGAAAGAGAAATTGGTAATCAATAGTGATGATGACACGGTGAATGGAATATTAATTTTTCATTAAGTGTCTTTTACTTAGGCCTGTTTATTCTTATTGTAGCTGATTCCTCTATACACCAGCCATGTAAACACCATATTCATTCATATTCCGGCATTATCTGCTGCAGTCAAACAGATGCCCTTCCTTGTTGGGGAAAGATAAACTATGTATATGTTGTACCACAGGAGAACGATGTGTTCATATACAAGAAGATCATTTTATACACAAGAAACTTTCCAAGAGATTTCTCTTAATTGGCTGCTCTTAAATTAGTACTGCTGTTAGGTGTAAGTGCCACTTAAGAAGGAATCTGTTGATAGAAGCTGTTCTTCTCTGAGGTCCAGTGACTGTACATGACAGATCTATAGGAAAACACATCGGTATATGTTTCTGCACATATGCTATATTGTAGACATCTGCTGCACAGTTATAGTTACTCTAATTGCATCAGTGTGTTTTTGTGTAAACACCTGACCTGTTCATGCAGTGATGCTGCTCATCTTTACCTTCCATAAAAGTTGCTTTACACATGGTCCCATTCTGCTCATATGTGCTCCCATCTGTAAGCTTCATGATGGCCATTTGCATATTTACATTTGCATGGCTTTGCATGCAACTTCCACCTGTAAAATTCTTGGGACATTCATAAATGGTTTTATTTATTGAAGAAACTTTATTTATTGTGTTGCTATCTGCACCCCACTCTCTGCTTCTTGCCATCACTATCTATACCCAGGCTTTGATTTATTTGATGTTCTGTTTTCTGCACTTTTGCTGCTGCAACGATGCAATTTCCCTGCGGGGATCATTAAAGTTTCATCTCATCCCTTCTTACATAAACCTGTTTTACTCCCCCCACCCTTTTTAAATCGCCCTCTGGTTGTCCCTCACAAACCACTGCATCATCCCTGTCCTTCAGACACCTTCCAGAGATGCACCTTTTCAGGAAATCACGACACCTGATTGAATTGACACCAATTTGCATTTCCAGTAGCTGTGAATTATTTTAAACTTAGAAAATACAACGTGTTTTCTTTTCTACTTGGTAACTCCATGTGAAAAGGGCCTCTGAATATCACTGTCAAACCCTTGCTAAACTGTACAGTATGTTGAAGAATTAAAAATTCAATGTTCAGCCTCCAGTGTCTGTATTTTTCACAGATCAAATTAAAAACCCCTCTGGTTTGTTAGAACAGACTTCCACAGCTCCCAGTTTTGACAGTAAAAAAAAGACTTTAGGACTGTTTTTAGGTTTCTGTTGCCTGTGCTCTGCCCCAGTTTCACCAGCTGTGTAGTTTCCTTCTAGGCTGTCAACTCACTTCACCCTCAGTCTTTGTTGTTTGTCCGCTGCATGATCAGCTGCCTATGAAACAGCATGCGGTGATGTTTGTGTGCATGGCAGGGACATGAACACAGTGACAACCCCTCAGTGGCCGTTCTCGCTGTCACAGGGGTGAGGTCTCTGTCTGAGGCCACCTGGCTTCCCTCGGGGGACATAATTTATGATGCTAATGAAATGTGAGCATGCTTAGGCCATCGGAAAGCAAGTGATGAATCTCCTGCTCTGAGCTCGTCATCCATCACAGCGCCCCCCCCCCCCCCCCCCCCCCCCGCCTGTAGAAGCCTACAGGAACCCCGAGCCTCTTCTTCTCTGATTAATGCTTAGACTGATGCACCTCCAAGATTATCTCTTTTGATCGTGTCATTTCTTTGTTATTGCTGCTGCAGGCTTTCTCCGATTAGATCATGGACTCAGGGCTCTATTTTAATACAAAGTCATTGTGAGAAATATTTGACTTTGCCTAAAGAGGAACTAAATCATCAAGCAGAATAACACATCTACTGCTGCACTGCAGATGTTCTGTACAGTCAAAACTGCAGCAGATTTTCCTTTTCGCCGTCCCCTTATTTAACCTTGCTTATTTTCCATTGAGAAAAGTTTAGTTACATGCCAGTTGTGCCAGATAAGTTCTATTGTTTAAATGCAGATTGGATCCATTTATTTTCACTCAAAGACAGAACATTTGAACAGACAGTGGGGATTTTTGCAATTACATTTATCTGAGGATGTTCGTCGCTTTGTACACTGAAAAGTAATTTTGGTCAGCAGAGATTTGCAATCACTGCTACAGCTGCTGAATTTAAACAGTCTTTTAGGCGTGTTTATTAAAGCCCAGCAGTGTTTATCTGTGGGAAAGAAGTTTTACCCTCCAGAATGGCTGCCTTAATAAAGGTGCTTCAAATGTATGCAAATATATACCCCTCCCTCTCTCTCTGTCCTTGCCTGTCTGTCTATGGACAGATTTAATTTTTTATGCAAGAAAGGATGTAAGCAGAGACTCCACATGGCACAGTTGGGCAGAGTTAGTTTAATGTTTGCATTTCAGCCATTGTTTTCAAGCAGGGCCGCAGTGAAACATTAATTATCATTATGTAATCATGTTTTTGTTTTTGATAAGTCAACAGATCCTTTATCTGTTTGTAAGACAGTAATGAAGAATACTCATCATAGTTTCCCAGAGCCCAGGGTATATCTTCCAGTTGCTTCTTTTTAGCTATAGTTGTGGCTCCAGGGAGGAAACAACAGCAATGCTGTCACTCAGTTGGTCCACTATTCTGGTCCAGACCAAAATATCTCAACCACTGTTGCACGGATTGTCATGAAATTCGGTACAGACATTCATGCTCATTGTTGGGTTTCCATGGCAGCCATCCGCAGGTCAAAATCTTCATTAATCCAAGACTTTGGTTTATAACCAAATACCTGCAAAACTAATTGTTGGCCTTGTGTTTAGTGATAATTAGCTAATTATAGCATGTTAACGTGCAAAACTAAGATGGTGAACATGGTAAACATGTCCCACCTGGTTTCTTTGTGGTTATTTTCTCATTTATTTTCATATCATTTACCTTACATGTTTAGGATTGTTTTACTTCCTGCCTTTGTGTTTTTTTTCCCGCCAGTTTTCTGTGTCAATGGTTTCATCAGCCAATTAGTCTTAGTCTCTTCGTATATTTAGCCTTGTCTCCCCCACGTGCCCCACAAGAGTTGCCCGATTGTACTACAAGTCAGTCAGGCTTTCCATCTGTTCCAGTCTCTAGTTGAGCCTCTGACTTTTAGCCTTTCTGCACGCTCCTTGCCTGTGGAGTTTGCTGCACTGACTGATATCTTGTGGATGACCTCTGGCTTTCAAGGAAAGACTTTAACTGCTTTCTTGTGTGATCCCAGCATTCAATTACACTGTGTACGGCTGTGCCCATGAACAGCTTCACACAGCCACTACTGTGACTGACAACTGTTTTTGTTTTCAGACAGACAGAGCCCAGGGTGTCACATTTATGGTCATATAAAACAAAGTAAAGTAGCAAAGTCTCACATTTGAGAGACTGGAATCAGTAATATTGTAAATTCACATTTAAAAACAACGCAACAAAGCATCCTTAGGCTATGATATTATTTAACAGTATTATTGTTTAATGGTAGGTAAAGATCTGTAACCATCAGAAAAAAGTACTTGTATTGTTCAGTTCTTTTAAAAGTCTTTAATATAGATCTGATACCTTTGATTTTGCTCTGATGTGATGATAATAAGATAATGAGATGATGGGTTGATGAACTGAAAATGAAACGCAGATAAAATCAAAGGCTAAGAAGCAGTGATGTCTCAAGTAGATACTGTGGCCACCAGCATGGCTTAATTAACACAGTCAACCTCTGCATGTGTCTGCATGTAGGATGTACTGGGATCAGTGTTTGCATAATTAGATAGGAGTGGTGAACTAGTTTGACTTGTGTTGGAACATCCCCCTGCTCTCGTCGCTGGTTACGGTTTTCTGAGCAGCTCTGTTCCAGTTCTCCCAGCACACACTGGTCTCTGTAGTTAGTCTGCATGAAACAGCCCTGCCAAGACACCCTCCTCCACCCCCTCCCCTCCCCGTCGCTGTCATCTCCAATAGCTTTCCACCTTGCCATGATGAAGTGTCGGGCTCTGCCCCCGTTGCCCTCCCCTCATGCATGCAGACTGGTGAGCCAGCAGAGTAGAGAAAACAGACACAGCTGGTATGAGACATGAGGAAACACTTTCTGCACCCACTATGGATGATATGTTACTGCGCTGCACAGCATAAAAAGTAAACCACTTCTAAATTAATTAGCTGCAGTCAGAATGGTAATTAGTTTGAAAGTGCCAGGGATTTGCTTTGTGTGAGATAAACCAGGGGGGAGGGGGAGCAGGAGGAGAATTTCAGTCAGTGAAGGAACATAGAGTTAAAAGAAAAGGGGCAGTATTTGTCAGCCTCACTGCTCTCTCAGAAAATGCTATACATTAAAAAAAAAGAATTCACCTCATATCCTCCTGCCTGTTTTAATTTCAGTGTTTGCCCAACTCTCAGCTTTCTTATTTGACAAACCCCTGAATTCTTTGTACTTGTTTACCTATGCTAATATTGTTTCTGAAGATATAACGACCTTGAGACTGACACCAATTAAAGAGAGTGAGAAGAAAGTAACACACTCTCTCTCCTGTAAACAAATTTTAATGAATTCTTGTGGAAATGAGACATGAAGGGAGAGAAAAAAAAAAACCTCATCATTAATTACACTAGGTTTTCTTGTTCTCAGAGTATCTTGTTTGTGGGTAATGTAAGCATGTGTAGTGTTAAAGAAGACCACTGATGCAGAGAAAGAAATAATTGAACATGAGGTGTTTGGAGTTTTTATGCTTTTGTTGGAATCAAAGAAAAAATAACAGGAATCAGCTACATCTTATAAGTTTTTTTGGTTTAAACCCTTTGCTCTCCAGGGTGTGTACAACTCAATAACTGAGTTGTTAGGTTGTGATTGACATAGGAGCTACATGTACACAATATGTGAACAAACAAACCGTGTTGAGCGGTAGATTCTTTTCAGATGTGTTATTTCGCCTCTGTTGTGGCAGCCTTGCATTTGTCTGTTCATTCCCCACCACTCCCCTGGTGGAGGGGCTCATGCTGTCTGTCAGGTAAATGTACATTTCTGCTGCGCAGGTGCTTACACAGAGATTTTACCCACAATGACTTGTGCCATAACGCCAATTTTTTTTTTACAGCAGTCAACCTCAGTCCGTCACCTTGTACAAAAGGAAATTGTAAATGTGAAAAGTATGCTCCTTGGTGACACATTCATAACCACTCCAGATTTGAATAGCTGCTCCAGATCACATGATTTAACAGTTACTCTACAGCTTACACAACCAGTTTCTTACAGAGGCCAAAAGTGTGGACAGGAATCATTGTAGATATTTCAAATATATGCATCTGTAAGGATTCAATGAAAAAAGGATCATGTAGTCAGGCTTTCCTTGTAACTTCAAATACGGCTAATAATCATCAGATTCAACTGTTTTCTTCTGTATAACAGAATTGTTGTGTTTTCATTAGCTCAGAATGAACCCTTCATATATACATAGAGAGCAAGTCTTCTTCCACAGAGCCTGCCATATAGCACCGCCATGTCTCTACAGTAGCCCCGAACGGCCACACCAAACACCAGCTCTAGAGTGGGCCTTTCACTTTTACCTGGAGGCCATCATAGATCCTCCTACGTGCTTGGAAAGCGAGGGGTGAGGGGAGGGGTATTCGGTTGGTTCTGGTCTCATATTATTTTTACAAAGTCAGAAAACAGCCTTATCTTTGTTGGTAATTTTGCCATTTACTGTGAAGAAGCCAAAAAACTTCTGCCCTCTTCTCAGGTGCTTTAGTGTTTGTCCAATCAGCACAGCTTTGCTCACTGATGTCCTCCTCCATTTTTATTTATGATAGTGAGGAACTCTGCTGGACCACAAGGCAAATTACTTCAGACTCTTTGCTGTGCATATGGACTGTAAAGTTTAAATTGAACAGCTCATTACAGTTCAAATATTGAATTTTTACCTACATTTGATCAAATGTTCAAATTTCAGCTGAGTGACAGCCCTGACACCCATTAAACACACATCAATTGATAACATTACCATAGCACAAAGTTAACATCTGATATGCTGTTATATTATTTTTCATAGCTCATTTGCACCAACTGCTTTCCGTCATGCTCTGTGTCCTGTGCTGTACAGATCTGATCAGGCATGGGGTCACAGAGACTCTGTAAGGGAACCAGATCTTTGTTTAGGTTCGCCCTACAAGGCTTAGTGGCTGTAATGCCACATTTCAGAGCACCTGTGCCCAGAAATCCACTCAAAGCTCAGCAGCTAGCCCTCATGTGGTCAGCGTGATTACACTAATACGATTAGCCGTTGCTTCTCTATCCTGTCTGGATTAGAATATCGGATAGCTGAGTAGAAAGAAACATATTTTGGACCTTAGTGATTTAAGAGATTACCAGCTTTGGTCTGACTGCACCCTCCTCCGCACACACACACACACACACACACACACACACACACACACACACACACACACACACACACACACACACACACACACACACACACTGACATGCATGATTGCACAATACATACAGAGCAGTATAATACATTTACTGCGAAGCCCTGATGTTGATAGAGTATAAGTGCATCGTATCGTCCCATCAGTACTTCATGTTCAAAGATGTCTTGGCTGTGCGTGCTTACTTAGAGATAATGTGCAGTATTGTTGTTTTTCTTGGTTTTAGTAACGGCTTCAGTTATAAGATGTTTTTTGCTTTAGTAGTGTTTTGTGATGATAAAGACACCATCTGCAGATTTGTTGTTATACTATAGATTTTTATGTGTATTCTTAACAAGAATTTGTTCCTTAATTTGTTTTTCAGGTATTAAACTCATTCTGTGCACCCCATATGTGTTTAAATCAACAAACGTAAATGATTAGGACTGCATCTAATGATTATTTTCCTCATCAATTAAACATCAGTGAAAAATGTTCCTCATAATTTCCTAGAGCCCAGAGCAACGAATTAACAAATTCAAATGTCTTGTTTTGTCTGGCCAACAGACCAGAATTCAAAGCTATTTAACTCACAAGTCTGAGACTGGAACCATCAAAAAAAAAAAACTTTAAAAAAAAAAGACTTAAGCGATTAATTCATTATCAGTTGATATATCTAACTGATTTATATATTGATATATATTATTTATATTATTAGTTTCAGCTCTATTAATAATTTCATAAACTGGGTTCAGAACCTTAGTTGCACATGAAAAAACAGACTTATTTATATGAAACAAAAGTTTAGTTTGAGGACATTTGTTCTGCAGAGGAGGAACCCTGTTGTGCTCTACATTATTCCATTTTGTGTGCTGCCTCTGTTCATGTAGCAAGAAGACACACTCTCGCTGCTCCTGCCCTGGTTGTTTGGTGGTAGTGTGTATTCCCTTCTCTCATACTGCTCCCTCGAACCAGCTGAGTACAAACCTGCTGATTATTGACTTGGGTTGTTGTTAAGAGAAAGTGACAGTGTGTTGAGCTCTAAACAACATGCAGCAGTCTAAGGTAATGCCTATATTTGTAGCCCAGCGGGCCGACCATAACACTTACCATTTAATAAGCAACAGCCTGCAGGGAGCCCTGGGCTTATTCATCCTCCAGTAGCTTTCTGCTGAACACACGGCACTCTGCTGGAAGCAGGAGCAGACCAGCCAGCTGTGAACTTCCCATGGCCGCAGACACAGTTACAGCACCAGACCGGACTGGCTAGAGTTTCATTGTTCTATCTTGTAGTGTGTCTATGTATGCACTCACGTGTGCCACATGTGTCTGCATCTGACACCCGAGACTGACTCATGTTTACTTTAATCATAAATGCACCAGTGAATACATTTACATGTGCTCACTGACCTGTCTGTTGAGTTACATGCATCGAGCTGTTTAGCTGAATGTCTGACGTTTGGGCTCTTTTTTGCACGAATAAAACCAATAGAAAATGTAAGTGGCTAATATCAGCCACACACAGATCAACACCCATGTGACCCATGTGACTCACAGGGTGGCAGGGTGGAGCAGTGACTCACATGTGACATCAGCAACCCTCAAGGTGTGAACCACCCCACACTAAGGTAAACACCAGTCAGTTAGTCCAGTTGCCTTTCAGCAGCTTTTGGAAAAAATACACTGAGTTTTTTTTAGAATGACTTTATCGTGCCAGCTGTTGTATAAACTCTTCAGTCTCTGTCTCTGAAGCTTGGTAACTCCTCCAGAGTTGTCACCGATCTCCCTGTGGCCTCACTCACTCGTCTCCTTCCTGCATGCTCTCCCAGCCTCCTCTTGGCAGATTTACATCTGTACCATACTCTATTTCTTATCGACTGCTTCAGATGTACTCCTACTATATTAAAATTACAGTGACATAAAACATAGAAAACCAGTTAAATCCTCACATCTGAGACTGCTATAGAATATAGAGTTTGTCATTAAAACCAAACGTCAAAGCGTTGAGGTGTCTCTGTGGCACAGTAATCTGTTTAATATGTACTCTTAAGAGGCTGTTCTGAAGTCGCCTCCTGACATTTACATGCTTTGATGCAAACTCTGTTCATTAGGTAACAGTTAAGATAACATTAGCATAAAAACATTATCAGTGTTGTTCCCACTTGCCATAGAAGTGATGGAATGACTACAGGGCTATTTTGGGAAACTGTATGGGTTTTCTTCATAAGGACAGCAGCATGTTCCCTTGGTTAAGCTGCCAGATGAGGCTCGGTTTTCGCCAATCAGTATTCATAGTCGAGAGTCACCCCGGGATTCTCTTTTAGTCAACACCCATTTTTCCTGCATTGATGTCTCATCTCTCCTGCTGTTGCTGCTTGATGCCCCCTGTCTCTTTCCTGCTATCCTCTGTTCTCTGGCCCCGGGCAACATCTCTCTCTCCTAAGACAGAGATGTGATGGGTAGTGCTAGTGTGGAGAAGAGTGATGGAGCTTTTGCGACACAGCAGATGTAGAGTAAAAGCAGCTTGTCACACCAGGTACTTTTCCCCTCTCTAACAGATGGCAGATTTGCTATCACAAGCCTTTGTCTTCATATCTGGAGGAGAGATAGCGCTTGTCAAACAGGAAAGGTTACAGGATGCTATTGTCTCTCTTCTCATCGATGATATGACAAGAAATCAGATTTCACGGCATAATTGTAATCATCTGCTTCAGAACTACATGTATTTTACGGCATGCTGACAGAGCAGAGTTTGTCATCCCTTTATCCTGTCATTTATCCTCCTCTCTATTTTATTTATTAAACCACACAGGTAGATAAATGCTTTCTCCTTCCATCTAGGCTAAAACGTGTTATATAAAAGCTGTTCTTTTTCATTTTCCCTAAGGCCCATTTCCTCTTCTTTTCTGAGGCTATTAGCAAGGATAAAGCACTACTCTGAAAAATCCTGCACAACCATGACTTAGGGGCCCTAATCCTCCACTTATGCACTGACAAGGCATCCCAAATACACAAAGCATATTCCTCTCTCTACAAATACAGTCTACAAGGATGAGGAAAATGGAACTGCATTTCCTAATGCCTTTTATCCCCCAGTTCTCTATCAAGTTCTTTTTTTTTCATCGACAGAGTCTGGCATGCCGTCGTATTACATTTGTTGCTAGAAATAGATTAACTTCTTATCAGGTGAAGCGTAAGTCCCACTGAGTTTCGCCCTCTATGTAGGTGATGTCGGGGTTGGAGCAGCAAATCTTACAGTTGCTAAAACATGCCAGAGAAAGGTTCGACTGGGCCCATTGTTGGAGGTGCAGGTAAAGCCAGGGCAGGGTTGACTGTAGGCTTTCACTAACTACTTTTACCTACAAGCCTGGTGTTCCTTAATAAGTATGGCTGAGGCCCACACTAAATGGAACAACATCAAGACTCAGGTTAGAGTAACTCATGCTGAAATTCCATTGATGTGCCCTCATTCCAGAGGAGCAGAGTCTTGGTTCTTCTCATGTACCCGTGGATCACTGCCAAAATCTGCCTGAGCTGAGACAGAATGGAGTTGAAAAGAGGTATTGTCTGGACAGACCTCTGATGGAGAGATATAGTCGTTGTCCATTATATTCAAAGACACACTGAAAAGACTTGAACGGTGAAAGACCCGGCTCGGATGACTCTGTATAGCCTCATTTTGATTTTGATAGATGAAATCCTTTTAAAGCAGCAATGACACTTTCCCTTCACAGAACCATCCTACATCCGACACTAGTTACTTCCACTGTCACTGCAATTCACCAAAGGTCTGTGCCTGTGCTGTGCAACAGGGTGAAATCCTATCAGAGTGAGCCTGGATGACATACATAGGAGGCTTTGCTTGGATTAGACAACCACAGAGCATCTCAGGCGTGGTGACATCACAGGGTTTGTTTACACCAGCATGCTTTTGTATTCCTCTATTGGCTTAAAGGTCCTAATCCTGCTGTAAGTATCCAATGGCAACATGATGATCAGGCTGAATAATATAATTAAATATGACCATTCAGTGATTAATTCAACATATTAACACAGAAAGCAGTGAGCTAGGGAGTTTTTAAGCGGAACACCAGCATTAATGTTGTTCAGTTAAGATTTGTTCTGTAAAACTTGAGGAGCCAGAGGCAGAAGTAACCTGACTTTTAGGCCCAAATGCAGGTCAAAGCCCAAAAACATCCAATCCTACATTTCCCATACTGAGTAGTGCCTTTCATTTGACCCTCCCTACCCTCCTAAAAACGCCCACTTTTTTTCAAAACCCACTCCTCCACTTAGGCACGTAGGCCAAAAATCTAAGTCTAAGCCTAGATTACCCTGATCACATTATTAAGGTAATTTGGAAATCTCTTCCAGAGACACAGAAGTCAATATACAACTGTATAGAGGTTGTATATACAGTTTTGGTTTAATCGTCACAAAGATGATTTGGTTTAATCGTCTGTGTGACGATTAAACTAAACTTCATGTGTAAAATTGGTGGAGTGCCCCTTTAAAACTTTACAGACCAATTTAAACACATTCATCACGTCCTGTCTGCATTAAAGCAAACATTTCCTGGAAGACTTTTGTTAATGTTAAATAGAGACAATCAACTAATCACTGCACCTGAATGAAGCTCACATTTCAGGTGTCTTCTCTGCCTGCTCAGAGCAGAGTCTGTAAATAGAAACACCTTTAGCCTCTGAGTCAGTCATGGGAACCTATTTATGTGGAAAATAAAAGCCAGCACCTGCCATGCTGTTGTCGAAAACGTCTTTTATGCAGCTCGAACCTCTTTTGTGCTCAGAATCTGTAAGAAAGAAGGTGAAGTGTCAGCAGCTGAACTGCATTCATAACTTTTTATAGTATATGTAGCTGTGTGGGTAACTTATTATGGTAGGTGGTATCATGCTCTTATAGGACTATTTAATACTTACATACAAAAAAATTGTATAATAATTTGTGTTGTTAAAATTTGGTTGCAAATGTTGCCCATAGCAGCAACTTTAAAAACACTGCACAAAGCCTAGGCTTGCTGCTGTACATGTGAATTGATAACGGCCTCCTGAATAACTCTTAATCATAGCCAAGAAAAGGGCTTTAATAAACTAAGCACCCCTCTTGACTCAGCTTCTCTCTGACCCAATTAGTTTAGTAAAATCAATTTCCTGTATTTTTGTTCTCCTGAATGAAAAATGCCATGAAGTGACTTGAAATTGTAATACATACATACAGCAGTCCTAGCAGCTCAGGATGCCTTGCTCTCAGGTGAACTTGGATGGTTTTAGAGGTGTAAGGAGCAGCTAATGGCACTCACTCCTTGGGATATTAATGTCTAGCTCACAAACAATGGAGCAGTGTGAAAAGCATGAAAAGCTGTAGGCGGGCATCAGTTACCCCCTGCAGCTGTGACTGAGTGAGTCTGCAGATGATGGTTACCAAATGTCAAAGACCTTAGACTGACGGAGTGCGTCATGATCTAAGTTTAAAGTTTAAATAAAAAATGCATTTGATTTGAGGTGACTGGCCGTTCACCATAAAACTGCACTGCTACACAACTAGTGCAGCAGCAGAGAAACGTCTTTGGATATCAGCTGGCAAGAGCTTTGTTTACATTCCCAAAGAAAGTAGTTGAGGTTTCATTTATTTATCTAACTCTTATCCTCCATCTCCTGATGTAACAATGTGGGTGAGGGTGGTGTTCATGGAGGCCAACATTCCTCTGCAGCTAAATATCTCTCTATAGATCTGTATTGTGCTGCATGCACTCCCTTTTTTAGCAACCCACTGATGTCTATAGGATTTGATTCAAGTGCATCTAATAAACCCTGTCCACATTCTGTATTCCATTTAACTCAAATATGTCACATTACACAAGACCATTTCCCATTTGACTTTCACTGTATTGCTGCATCCAAATGATAACATTTATATATCAACCCAAAAACCCAGTTCCCTTGACAACTTACTATGCATGTAAAACACAGACACTGTCGCTAAAAAGCCTTTTTATTTTCAGCGGTGGGATCATCCACTCTTTACTTCCCAGTGCTCAAAGGTTAAGGCCAAGCCAAATTCTTTTATCAAGAATAATGGCAACCAAAGTAAACTGCGAGAGTCTCTTTGAAACAATAAACGTACAAAAATGAATTGCTGCTGTTAAGTCGAAAGCTAAAGTTAATGTACTGCTTCACTTGGCAAGTGACTGTGAGACAAACAAGCAATGCACACAAATTTGGCCTCTCAAGTGGAAAGACAATGAGTGAAATGCAAATGAAGGGGAAAAAATGTTTGGTTTTACTTTATAAATGGCATGTGGTGACTGCAGACTTACATTTTCAACCTTTGTGGTGGAATAATGTGACTCATTGCAGGAACGTAAAGCCATTTTCTCTTTATAAATGATTTTTTTTTCAATTGTCAATCATTCCTTCAATCAGACAACACATGCTGAAAATAGATATTATCAGGCCCTGTGCTACACCCGTCCACTGAACAGACAGCAGTTATAGCACGCAGGCAGAGCCACACAAACACACACACATTCATGCCCTCAGTAGCTGATTAATAAGAGCACAGCCCAAGGCATTTACCACCACTCCATTATTCAGTTTGATTATCTGGAGGAAATGATAGAGTATTAGAGCTTTTAATGACTTTAGCATCCCCTCGTGTATTACTTGCTGATGAGGACGGTTTTAATCATTGTGCTGCGCTAACTTGGTCCAGAATCACAGCAGCATATTAATGGAGTGTGCTGCAAACTATACACAAACACAGGTTAACAGGCCTCATAAGCAGGAAAAGAGCAACATGGGGATGCTAGCAAATTAAAATACATGATTAATATGCCAGTTCTTCGGAGGAGCTGGGAATTTGTTCTATTGGACCTCTGACACTGCTGGCTGGGAAAATTATCCCGCCTGCAAAGGTAAATAAGATAACAAATGCTGACAGTGGATGCACACATCATTTTCAATTCCCAAGGTCTGACAATTTATATTATACACAAGGGTGCAAAAAAACAACAACATGGCAGTCTGGGAGATGAGTCAGTGAAACAAGCTGAAACTTTGCTTTCTGTCTTTGCATTGAAGTAGATTAAAACAAGGTTTTTCTTCTCTTGTATTCATCAGTGTTGTTTTTCTGACCGTGCGTGCACTGGACAGGATCTCAGAGGTCTATTAGTGGTGAGATGATGAAGTAGTGAATGAAAGAACTACTGAAATTCAATACCCTTTCTCTCTAGTGTGATATTAATGCACAGTGGTTGGCCTGAGTCATATGGTGAGGCTGGGAGAAGGCTGTGCGTGAATTTATGGGCGTGAATCTATTTTTGTTTTTGTTTTTTTCAATCCTGAGCTTACCAAGTCTCTTTGCCTGAATCAGCAGTGAGGTAGAGAGTTTGGATCCCTTCTACATGTGTGTTTCTACTTATTGATATATTAGAGTCACACTGACATCAGTACTTTGAATATTATATTATTTGCTACTATTTGTCTATACATTTATGTGCTGTTTTAAACGCCAAACCATCTGAATGAATTTGAAAAGGGAATAAAATCAACAGTTTTACAGCAGTTGGGCATTGAAGTAACAATAGTGTAATGTTAGTTATTACTTGTAATGGTGTTATAAAGGCTATTATGAGCTCTTCTATTTGCTGGACCAATAAAAAAAAGCTGCTTGGTGCTGTAAAAACCCAGATCTGTAGAAAGAGACTTGTTGCCAGAAGAATTACCACTAATGGGTTCAGAGTCACAAGGCCTAGTGTTAAATGAGTTGGAGGAGATGTACGGAAACTTAAAATCTCCATTTAGCCCACTTACATCCAGAATGTTTCAGTCCATCAGCTTTGTCTGGTCTCAGTGGGAATCAAACATTATGCTAAACAGTTACAGTGTAGTAACTGGATGTGTAGTTTACATAACCACTGATGTTTTCAATAGACTTATTCTACCCCCAGTTTTTAAAAGGTTGTGATTCTTGGAGTGCATGCAGATTTTGCTTAAATACACAGTGCTACTGAGAAATCAATCAATCAATCAACTTAACAAAACTCAAACAGACAAAACACAAGCAAAGGGAAACACATCTTTGACAAGAAGACGGGCCACCGTACAAAGGATTTGCTAAGCACAACAATCAAACTTCAACTTGTCTTTAGTTCACTGCCGTCAATACAGGCACGTACTCCTTTTAAATTCTCCTTGACCTCAGGTTATCCTTTGACACGGTGGCCTGCAGTGTCATCTGTCTGAAAAACCATGTCAGTGATGTGGCTCTGGATTAGTTAATCTCTTATGTGTCCAATAGATCCCTCCCAGTTATGGATAGAGATCCTCTTTTAGCCCTCCTTTCTGGGTTCCTGTTATGCCCCATCCACATGTTACCCATGAGGCAGTTAGTGTGTAGACATAATATAGACTTTCATTGCTCTGTGGATGATACACTACTACATGTCCCAGTAAAGCCTGGTACCGCTGATGTGTCCTTGATCATGGTCTGCCTTGCTGACATTAAGAACTGGATGTTGATGACACTGTTGTCTAATCTGCATAACTTATAGAATATAGTTTAAAAATAGGCCCAAAGCCTAGGTGTAAGTTTTAAAGCACAGTTGTCTGTAATTAAAGTGATGCACATCTGCTTTGTCTAACTAAGACATGTAACTAAGATCAGGTAAATCCTCTAATTTGAAAATCTAGGGAAGGTCAGCCATGCGTTTATCTCCTCCAGACTTGGCTGCAGTGACATTGCTGCCAGGCTTTTAATACGCTGTAAGAGAAGTTACCGCATCACACCAATCCTTGTTGCCCTTCACTGGTTACCTGTCAGTTTTAGTTTGAGTGGTCAGGCTCCTTCCTATATCTGTGATTTTCTAACTTCCCATGAGCCTCATCACTGCTGAGATCCTCTGGCAGGGTCTCACTAATGGCCCCAAAATCCGCCTTGTCACTAAGGCTGACTGGGCCTTTGCTGTCTGGGCCCCTCGGCTGTGGAAGTCCCCCACAAACTCACTTCTCTTTTTAAGATCTATTTTTTTTTTCTATTGCTTTTTCTGAACTGAAGGAATGTGGTGTTCAATTTTATTTACTTCATATTCATTGTTTTTACTCTAGAGCACTTTGTAGCTGTGTTTTTGCAAGTACTTATTATTCTCATCATTACTAATTACATTTGCTTCCTGTCACTTCTTGTGGCTCATGAATAATGAGTTGGCCTGCAACGTCTCAGAGCTGACGCGCACTCGAAAATACAACTCACTTTGTGTTTTATTGTACTCTAGATACAATTCATAAATGCAATCAAACCTGACACATTATATTTTACACACACTACTCACTGGTTCTGCCGGTTCACTGGGAGAATAATTCTCTTGTCAGGCTCCTGCACATAAAACACACTCACCACTGAGGTGGCGTCACCTCAGGCATGTCTGCCATCATCATAAACATATCTGAGCAGCAGCAGAATGGAAATGAAGCCTTGTACTGTAACGACATGCTGCACATCCTTCACTCTGCCTCAGGCTGTAAAGATCAGTGTGATCTCTGACGATAACCGTGATGGAAACCTTTTTGTAATTGACTGAAGGATCATTTGATTGCTTAAATGTGACTTTCATTTACACAGCCAAAGTGATATGGAAGGTCATTTTCATTGCTCAGTCAGGTGGATGTGCTGCGCACCAGCAGCAGAAGCATGTGAGGTTAATCCCACCGTCGCTCACAGGGACGGTGGGGCAGGAATTAATGTGACATGTAAATGACAGTGGTTTCCTAAAAAAAGGGGGTGAGAATCAATTTTTCAGTATGCAGCAACCTGCTCTGACCCACACTGGTAGGCAGCACCCCTCCCCCCTCCCCGCTCCCAGCAGAGTGTGTTAAATCCAGTCCAAGCGCGGTGCTTGAATAAATCTGCATTCAATTAACGGATTAGCCACTGTTTAAACATGGCTTCCTCTCTTTACCACTAATCCGCCAAGTGGGTGTCTGTGAATGACACAACGCAGCATTTCAATATGTTTGTATTTGAAATGGCTGGAAGACGATTTCAGGGAATCGTCCCAAGTGTGTGTGTGTGTGTGTGTGTGTGTGGAGGGGGAGTAAGATCTTCACCAGTAATACAATCAGGAAGAAAAGGTGTAATGTTTTAGATATTCTGCCGGGGGGGGGGGGGGGGGCAAATGTGTAGAATTTGCAGGTAATAAATCATTTTGGACAGCTTGGATGTTGCAGCGTGAAAGAGCTGACTGAGACACGGCAGCAATTAGTGTGAATGTCAGGATACATACTGGTTATAAATAAGGATGTCAGAGTCATTTTAGATTGTTTTATAGTTGTTCCCTCATTATTTCTTCACGCTGACACATTTTCTCCACGTCTCTGTGTATTTCCAGGCTGTCTCACACACACACTCAGGCTGTTTTCTGCCGTGCATACACTGATCCTATTTCAACCTGCTGGTGTGATGACATTTCCTCAGGACATTAATTCACTATCATTAATCCCTCTTTAGAGCTGATCTGCTTAGGCTCCACATCCTCACCCCTGACCTCATCCTACAGGCATGACAAGCATCAGCTCAGCCTTTCTTTAGCCCCACATTCACCTATGGCCTTATTTCTTCCTGCTCCCTGTTTATTGGATATTATGGTGTGTCATGACATCATGGATCCTCCTTTTTTAAGAGAAACATCACAAAAGACATTAAGAAACACCATATGTTTCACTCTATGTGAATGAAAACAATAGGCGAGATGACAGGGTCTGTGACCTGATCACTCAGTCCAACACTTGTGTCCTGAGTGAAACATCTTGGAAACCATTAGATGGCTTGTCAGGAAATTTTGTTCAGATATTCATAGTCCCAGGATGATGAATCTTACTGACTTTGGTGATCTGGCCTTTCCTCTAGCGCCACCAGGGTGAGATTTGTGGTTTTAAATACTGACAGTTATTGAATGGATTGTGTTTAAATTTAGTGTAGACATTCATGTCACCCTCAGGATTATTTGTAATAACTTTGCTGATCCTTGTTTGTCTAGTGTTATCATCAGTTCAAAATTTTCATTTGTCCAGAACTTTGATTTATGACCAAGTTGCTGCAAAACTAACGACATTTATTGACATCAGCCTCAGCTGTACTTTGTGCTCCGTGCTACTTATCCGATGTTAGTTCTTTCTCCTTCCCTACATTTCCTGTCTCTCTACGCTATCAGCATTTATCTCAAAGTCTCAAAGCTCTGCTGTGCCCAAAGCTGGATTCGTGCTTGACACAAACGGTTAACGAGTCCCACTGTAGACGATCTACCTATGACACTGATTTTGATCCATTTTTCAGTTGTATTACTGTATGCTTTATTTACATTAATGTCCCCATCCAGAGCTGAAATAGGATCACACGCTCTGGTAGGCATCCCTCTACCCTGTTTTTCTTTGCATTTCTTTGCATTTGTTCTTTCAAACAAACCGCTATAGCTGCTGTAAGAACTATACAGTGATTTACTTCCTCTGTGTGGGAGGGTTGTCCACAGCCCTTGCAGTGTTTAAATATAAAATCTTTTTTTTAAATGGCCACAGATTGTATCACTTTTGTGTAACATCAGATTGTGATAAACAAAAAAAAATGTGATGGATTTAATAGCTTAGATAAAGCAACTGTGAGAGGGTGCGTAAGGGTGTAATGGAAGAGACTGGAACATTAGAATCCTTTAATCACCGTGCCAATATTAATGGAGCCTGCTGCTTCAGACCCCCACTACAACAGCACTCCAGCTTTCCAATAACAGCTAATTAATAGAGCACCTATCTGCATCCCAGGATGGAGTCAAAAGTGTGTCACACTCAATTTGTTTCTTCAGTACAGCAGTCTATAGTGTGAGGAATGGAGCCAGCGTACACACATTCACATCGACAAACACGTGTTCACACATCCTAACATGGCCGGGTGCTTGCACAGTGACACACTCTCATGCGTGCCATTTTGACAGCATGCTTCAAACAACCACTGAAACATACAGTGCATGGACACACACACACACACGAACACACACACAGACTCAACCCGTCCTCATTGAGAAGACAGATCTCTTGAGCTACAGCCGACATCATGTACTTAGCGTGTCATACAGATGTCACAGCGATGCTGCTCAGACTGCCAGAGAGTGCAGTCAAGTATGAATGGCAGAGCCTGCAATGAATTCCTCCGTCTGCCACAGTCAGTGGACCGTCACACACCCCCACAGCCCCCCAATGAATTACTGAGATAAGTGGCTTTCACAGGCCTTGTACACCACTGTGTGTGTGTCTCTGTGTGTGGCTCCTTGGCCGATATCACACGTCTGGCAATAAAAGATGTTACATCCTTCACTGTATACAAACATGACAAGAAGGAGAAACGCCATATAATGTCCTGTTAGCAAACCTAATGTATGTGCTTAATTTATTAATGCGTGAGGGAGACAGAATAACGAAGCGAGACAGAAAATTAGTTAAAGTTAAGAAGTGGGTTGAAGATCTCCTGAGCACTTAAGTTCTACACAGAGATTCATCTGTATTCGGTTGAACTTCTTCAACCTATTAAGTTATTTATGCTGTGGAGCTGCCATGAGGCTCACTCTCTTTTCCCTGGTATTTGCAGACCTCCTTTTTTTTTTCAGATTCTGATAAATGATTGCCCCAACAGTGCCAGACAAATTACTCTCTGAAGGCAAAAACAAAATAATGCATAATACTCAAAGTCACTGAAGGAGTTAAAAGAATGTTTCTTGGTGTAAGTGGCAGGCTGAGGGCAAGAAAAACACTTCCATCCCTGCCATAGTTCTTGGCATGCAGACAAGTGCGGTGCAATGACACTGTAATAGGAGCTAATGAACCATTCATCAGGGGAGATGATTCGCTTCCTAGATGCGGTGGTAATATTGATGACAGAGGCGACGGTAGCCACAACAACGCATCAGACCACCCATCACATCTCGCTGCCCCCAGAGGGAGGAAGCGACCAATTAATTACAGACTGTTAGTTCAATGGCAATTAGACCGCTTGTAAGCTGGTATCCACTCCGCTCCATTTCACTGGTTTCTTCCTCTCAGTGCCTCTGTCCGAACCTCCTACGAGGAAAGTGATCCAAGCTGCTGGACTTGAATGAACCTCACGGAAAAATAATGTAAGCATGAGCTGAAATTCACTAACAGAAAATAGGCAGAGAGAGAGAAACTACGTGCAGTGAGACATATACGATCCCAAAAGAAATGAGACTGGATTTGTATTAAGGTGGAAAAAAAAATGGCAAAGAAAGCTCTTTAGTCATTCCTTGGCAGAGCGACAGTGGAAACGATGCTGTGGAAGTTTGCTGTAATGTTTAGATGCATCACAGAGAAATGTCTGTGGCATAGCATAATTAGATCCTACCGTTGTTGTCTTTTGTTGTGGGTTATAAAATCCATCCTGTGTTTATGTGCGAGATTGTAGACCAGTACAGTATCGGCTTCCAAAAGCAGACTCAAAGAAGCAGCTCTAACAGCTGTCTTTTGTAAATGGGATCCCAGACTTGTCCCACCTTAACCTCAACCAGATCTGTGGTAATAAGACCCAGCAAGTATTAAAAATGTCAAGGAGGGGTTTCTGTGAGTCCAGTGAGTTTGCTGTTGAACAAATAGATAGAAATATATGACATACTGATAAATCTGCTGGTAAAATACCTACTGTGTATCAGATTAGACTAATGTAGAGCTAATGAATCCCTGAAAGAACATCAGCAGTGTGGACTACTGAGCATTTATTTTCCATCACTTAAATGCTTCACTAGTGACTTAGAAAGACTGACTCATGGGTAAATATATGTCCACAAAGGAACAGCCTTGAGTCACTTATGGTCCCACTTTCATTTAAAAATGGGAATTTCATTTAATGCACCATAAAAATAATAATGTGTGTTAAAATTGCTCCAGTGTAAACCTAAAGGGTGAATTATAGTTATCCCATCAGGCTAATTAGACTTTCTTACACCATAAACATGTGAAAATGCAAAATTGCTCCATGTTTCATTAAATTAGTGTAAAACCAGTGCTGCCTGAAAAGATTTCTGAAATAACTTCAGCTATGTTTTCTGGGATTTGTCCAAGTGTCTGAGGACTGTTGAGTTGGAGCGAATACCAAATCTTACAAAGTCCTGCTGGACCTGACATCAAGTCAAGATCCAGCCCCAGTTAGACATAAGGTTTGAGCAGTGCCCACTGAATATTTTTTATCCTATTATTGGAGAGTCAGCAGTCTTCCTATGAGATTGACATGTATTTACTTATTGTACTTATTTACTTATAGTTTGTCCTTTGTCATTTAGCCCAGATAAAATAGAGGGTTGTGTCAGGAAGGGCATCCGGCATAAAACAATGAGCCAAATCTGAAACATCCAAATCATCAGTTTAGGGTGATTCACTGTGGCGACTCCCAGTTTGTCCTTTGTCATTTGTTTTGTGTCTGCAGACAGATAAACAGACAAAATAATATTTCGATCCACCGGCTGCACCTCTCTCTACTCCTGAGGTAGAGTGGATACATTGTGAGTTACATTTGAACATGCTAGGTGATCGCAGAGACAATATTGACATTACAAACATTAAAAGAAAAACCTGTTTGAGGTCTCATCTCACTGCATTGGTGTTATAGATGGAATACAATATTGGCTATGAGCTCTGTTAATGTGGATACATGTCTTTGTGTCTTTGTGGAGATCTCTGTTGCCGGGGAGCAAAACAGCTTGGGAAGAGGGGCTGACCTTTATGGCTCTTCATTAGCAACAAAATAGTAGCATGCATGTTTTTGAAGTAATGATAAAATATTTGGAAACAGTAATGTACTTTGAGGGTGTAATGTACAGTATAGGATCCATCTGATGATCAAAACTGATGTTGAACAGTGGCTGAAGCATATTACACATTTCCTTATTGGAGATCTGCACTGACACTCTGATCATTGTAGAGGCAGGAGTGTGTCCACACTGTGGAATGTCTGTAATAACTGACGGAACTTTCTCAGAATTCCGCCAACTTATAAATTGGAACTTCTCCTGTCTGGTGGCACTTCTTCACCAAGAGCTCAAGAAGAGACAGCACATCACGAGAGGAGCAACTTGCACACATGCAAAGGAGGACAATGGCGTCCCAAGACAAGAGACATACACTTTGTGAACTAGAGAAAGTGAGGAGGACCCCTGAGGAGAGAAGGAAGGAGATGGATACAGAATTGAGAAAGCTAGAGATGGAGTGAAGAAGAGTTGGTCTGGAGGAAAGAGGAAAGAAGTAAAGAACAACAAAGACAGGAGAGCCAGTAGGTAGATATATCAGCACATTGTTGTGAAATGAAAGATGATAAAATTATGACTACTTAAATATAGTGCAAAGAAGAATGCCCTCCAGATACTGTAACACAGGCTGCACTATTTTGTCAGCTTGGCTATTAAATATTAAGAGGACTTCACAACGCAGCTGAGCCTTTTGAAGGTCATCTAAATCCTTAAAAGTTTCTAGCTGCTCATTCAGAGTGAGAGTAGCAGTGTGTGTGTGGGTTGATTGTAGATAAGAGGTGCTGAAAAGTCTGCAGACAGTGTACAGGGATCTTGTCAATCAATTTAAAAAAAAAAAAGGTGTGTAGTAAGTGGATATCACAGTGTCTCATTTACAGTAGATTCAAGGTTTGTGACTGACTTGTGTCTTCACAGATAAAGTTTAGCATTGTTTTCAGTTGGTCAGCTAAAACATTCTCTCCTGTTTTACTGCCACCCATTGAATTCTGAGGGAGCAATTTTTAATTCATAACAGAACAATGAATGCATGAGATTGGCTGAGTGGTCTCTCAGAAAGCTTTGATAGTGAAAAAAGATGTAGAACGAGTGTAAGAGAAATGGAGAAAAAGATATCGATTGCTTCTATATTATCTCAGCTTGGGCTCCGCTGTTTCAAACAGAATGAGTTTACGAGAGCCCAGAAAGAAAACTTGCTAAAGAGAAACCGTCCAGTATTGATCTCATCTCGACGCCACATGTGCACTTGGTTTATTAGATTCAGCCTGATCTGCTTCTAAATGAAAACCAGCACAGTGTAATTACCATAACAATGACCCAATGTAAGGATACGTGACGTGTTCATGCTTTGTGTTTTTTGTGGCCAAGTGCACACATAACAACAGGATACACTTTATCCTTCAGGCCTGTTTGGCAGCATGTGCACGTAGCTTGCAGTGTCTGTGTGATTTCAAACTGTGAGCATGTGTACTTATATGCAGCGTTTGAGCTGAGTGACATCGTGATGTATCTGGGCCGGCCACCTGTCTGAGCAGCTGACAGGGGCGTTTTCTAATCTGACAGGTAATCTGCCCAGCAGACACAGTGACAAACGACTCCCGGTGACACCCCCACCCCACCCCCCTCTGCTCTCAGGCCAAGACTAAATCAGTCACACAGCCAAATCAGCCCTCAGGTACACAAAAACTAATCAGCACTTGGATGTTGTAACTGGGAAGCACGTGTGCACTGTACAGCCTCTGAAGGCCTGTTTACTGTGGAGATAAATGCTGTTCCTGATAATAGCCTTATTAATAGAAGCAGGTAGATCCAATGTGATTATGTATGTCTGACTTATATTGCTTGAGTCTTCAAGACAGAAGGAGTAAAGAGAAGGAAGGAAAATATTCTCGTGGGACATTTGATGTAATCTCTAATTGGATATTTACAGGCAATACAGTTGTCATATCAAATGAGCAGCTCAACAGGAGAACGTTACACTTGGGAGTTTATCTCAGTGTTTTCTTTCAGTCCATCTTAATGAGGTCACTTCAGCAAGCTGTACGAGCTTTACTCCCACCTTTCATAGCTTATTGAGAAACAATGATCTACCTTAGCTGTGTGACTGATGACCGAGACCTTAAGAGAACAAACAACATATCCTTGCAGCGCATGACTGAGTCTTTCTGAATAGCCTTAGCGGGATTCCTTGGGGAGAGAGGAAGCTATCTCATGTAAAGCAAATTGAACAAGGGAACAGCGTTTCTAAATTTACTCTGCAAAGGTAAATTACCCAAGGGGCAAGCACTACCACAAGTTCATTCTCTCAATTATAAAGTGGCTCACTAACAAAAACCTGCTGCAATTTTTAGTTAAAAATTGCTTGAGGTGGCTTTGGAGTGTTTTAAAGAAACTGCTAAATATTGTGGTTTTCCTGCAACCCCTGGGGTTAAGCCAAGACTTTGATTAATAACTAATGTCTTGGTTGGTTGTTAGAGTATTTTCTATTATGTGGACCACTACATTCCTGTAATGAACAAGATGTGAAGGACACTGTGGAGCACTGGTGTTGTTTTGTGATCCAGCGATGGCAAATGGAAAGTCTTCTTGTCACAGATTTTGCCTGTGGTTAGATATTACAGAACAAGGTCTGCATGTTTGTGCCTAGTCTCCCTGTGCTAAATACACTACTTATTTATACATCGTCCTGTAAACATTTTGAAGTCTGAAAACAGAACAAGCATGAGAAGGAAACTGTATGCTGATGAACTGAGCAGTGGAGTGTGTGATTGCTTCAATGCAAAGCAGAACTTTAAAGTAAAATACTATGAAATGGGCATGAACTTGCACATATTACGCGTTGTGGACTTGATTACATTACATATAAATACGTATAAATAACTATAACATAATATTTTCAACAGTCAAGTATAAGTTCTCCAACCTGAGCAGCCCTCTGATACAACCCATAGGAGCGTCACCTGAAATGGCAGCCCTATGTCAGCAGACATACTGGACACTCGTGGTCATGGTTATAATAATAAATGTGCAGAGTATACCAGTGGGGATTTTGGACCTTTGTTGTCAGGGTAACTATAATAAGCACATGGTTTAAGGTTTAGGAAAGGTGAGATTGTAGTTTGGGTTAGGATAAGTTCTTCCTTAAGGTTAGAAGGCCTATGTCGTCATGATAACAATAATAAACACACAGTTAAGATTGTGGAGCAGTCGTGGTTAAAAGAAGCAGTGATGACTATTGGTCTCAAACATGAAACAAACATGTGAAAGTGCTGTGTTCTGTTGACTTATCAAGTTACCCTAGCCTCCTCCTGATGTGAACTTTGTTGCTCTTTTCACTACATCAGTCAACTTCCTCCTTTGCTCCTGTCATGATAACTATTAAAGCTTGACTAAACTTAAACATGACTATGGGTTGTAGTAACCTGCTTGGACAGATGACCTACAGGCTTGTTTTCTTACAGGAGGACAGTCTTAACAAGTAACCTTTTCTCATTTGTCATATGTTTCACCATTTCCCGCTGCCAACACGAGGCAGACTGCAGACATCTGTGTGGCCTTGAATGTTGCAGCAGTGAAACCATCAATAAATGCTGGTGTACCAGTTCCACTGGAGCCATACCTAACCAAACAGAACCAGCACCATGTTTGACAGATGAGGTGGTGTCTTTGGATCTTGAACTGTTCCTTTTGCTCTCCACACTTTCCTCTTTCCATCATTAATTAATTTAATAGAGGCAGATTTTTGATTCATCAGATTGTAGATCTTTGTTTCAGAAGTCTTCCAATTTCCTTTTGGATGGTAAATATACTTTTAACCATTCCCTCACGTGTGTGTTTCATGGTCGGGGCATTGCATACATAGATTACCGTAAGAAATAATTTCAATGGGACTAAGCCAAAAATTCCCAGAAGACAGCAGCAATGTTCTGATAACATAATCTTACTACATATTTGTATTTGGTGAGAAAACATACACAAACCAGACTGAATAATGAAACATGAAAAGCAATTTCTATGGTTCAGAATAAATCAGACTTGAACATATAACAAGCAGTTGAGCAGCAGGCAGAATAGAAGTCTACAGTCTCTATTGTCATGCTTCCTCCTCCTGCCGCTGTTATATGTGTTACGTAGAGCAGCTGCTCAGACAGACAGGTCTAATCCAGCAGTTCATTTATGAAGAGGCCATTACCAAACCGAGGCCATTGCCAGCTGCAGCATCTTGGCTTCTCTCTTCCCTCAGTCTCTTTAGCTTTTCTCTGTAAAGGCCTCTCGTGTCTGGGTGCATTGCTCTGCCATTCGCTCAATAAACACAAATATGTCTCTGGCAAAATGCAAGTGGTGACTGTCTGATCTAACGTAGCAATGCTGCTGGTCTGAATTAACAGCCATGATTAAAGCAAAAGAGAATACCTTGTATTACAAGTGTTTGGGCAGGATCAACTCTATCTCCTGAAGAAGGAGCTTTAAAAATTCTTTGTTCCTCTATTTAATCTTATATAAGACAAAACAATGGAGTCAGACAACTTCTTTGTTGCTGTAACATATATGGTCAATAGTTTGAGTGATTTATTTCCAGGTGCTTTTTTCTCAACAAATCCAAACAAGCAATTTAGTGGTGTTTCACATAACCAGTGTGTTTGCTTTGGACCTTGAGAGCTGATTGGTTACATTAGAGCGTGTTACTGTAGTGAGGAAATCTGGAGAAGTTGGAAAAAAATGTGTTTTTACTGTCTTTACTTCACATTTCAAAGAACTAAAGTAAACCAGATACATCAGGAGCTGCAACATTCAAGGCCACACGGACGTCTGCAGTCTGCCTCATGTTGGCAGCTGGAAATGGTGAAGCATCTGACAAATGGGAAAAGGTTACTTGTTAAGACTGTCCTCCTGTAACAAAACAAGCCTATAGGTCATCTGTCCAAGCAGGTTACTACAACCCATAGTCATGTTTAAGTTTAGTAAAGCTTTAATAGTTATCATGACAGGAGCAAAGGAGGAAGTTGACTGATGTAGTGAAAAGAGCAACAAAGTCCACGTCAGGAGGAGGCTGGGGTAACTTGATAAGTCAACAAAACACAACATTAAGGAAGAACTTATCTTAACCCACCCTTATAGTTACCATGACAACAAAGGTCCACCATTGCCACCAGTATACTCTGCACATTTATTATTATAACCATGACCACAAGTGTCCAGTATGTCTGCTGCCATTTCAGGTGATGCTCCTATGGGTCATATCAGAGGGCTGCTCAGGTTGGAGAACTTATACCTGACTGTTGAAAGTATTGTGTTCATAGTTATTTATATTTTTGTTGAGGGGGAATGTAATGTAATCATGTCCACAACACGTAATCTGTGCAAGTTCATGCCCATTTCACAGTATTTTATTTTAACGTTCTGCTTTGCATTGAAGCAATCACACTGCTCAGTTCATCAGCATACAGTTTCCTTCTCGTGCTTATTCTGTTTTCAGACTTCAAAATGTTTACAGGACGGTTTCTCTTTAGCAAGTTTTTTTGGGGGGGGGCTCTCGTAAACTAAGGAGCCCAAGCTGAGATAATATAGAAGCAATCGATATCTTTTTCTCCATTTCTCTTACACTCGTTTTACATCTTTTTTCACTATCAAAGCTTTCTGAGAGACCACTCAGCCAATCTCATGCATTCATTGTTCTGTTATGAATTAAAAATTGCTCCCTCAGAATTCAATGGGTGGCAGTAAAACAGGAGAGAATGTTTTAGCTGACCAACTGAAAACAATGCTAAACTTTATCTGTGAAGACACAAGTCAGTCAGAAACCTTGAATCTACTGTAAGTGAGACACTGTGATATCCACTTACTACACACCTTTTTTTTTTTAAATTGATTGACAAGATCCCTGTACACTGTCTGCAGACTTTTCAGCACGTCTTATCTACAGTCAACCCACACACACACATGCACACACACACACACACTGCTACTCTCACTCTGAATGAGCAGCTAGAAACTTTTAAGGATTTAGATGACCTTCAAAAGGCTCAGCTGCGTTGTGAAGTCCTCTTAATATTTAATAGCCAAGCTGACAAAATAGTGCAGCCTGTGTTACAGTATCCGGAGGGCATTCTTCTTTGCACTATATTTAAGTAGTCATAATTTTATCATCTTTCATTTCACAACAATGTGCTGATATATCTACCTACTGGCTCTCCTGTCTTTGTTGTTCTTTACTTCTTTCCTCTTTCCTCCAGACCAACTCTTCTTCACTCCATCTCTAGCTTTCTCAATTCTGTATCCATCTCCTTCCTTCTCTCCTCAGGGGTCCTCCTCACTTTCTCTAGTTCACAAAGTGTATGTCTCTTGTCTTGGGACACCATTGTCCTACTTTGCATGTGTGCAAGTTGCTCCTCTCGTGATGTGCTGTCTCTTCTTGAGCTCTTGGTGAAGAAGTGCCACCAGACAGGAGAAGTTCCAATTTATAAGGTGACGGAATTCTGAGAAAGTTCCGTCAGTTATTACAGACATTCCACAGTGTGGACACACTCCTGCCTCTACAATGATCAGAGTGTCAGTGCAGATCTCACTGTAAAAGCCGTTTTACGAAGCACTCCATTGACTTTGTTTTGCAATTATAAAGTTGAGGGACTTGTGAGAGAAAAATCAAAGCAGCAGAGGCTGAGCCTCACTTTCAGGCCCTGGCAGCTTTTAAGCTCCAAAGACACTGGCTCCTACATTTCCCATAATACAAATCCCCACACTTCCAGTTTGTAACACAGGCTTTGTTAAAAATGTGTAGTTGCCAAGCTGTCACTGTTGTTTTCATACTAGTCAAAGCTTTTCCAGAGCCAGAGAAACATTGTACAACTTTTCACAGGCTGAGTTGTATTCATCATTACCAGTCATTATTATATACAGCTGAGGACAAAATTATTAGCCCCCCTATGAAATTTAATGTTTTTTCAAAATTATCCCAAGTGCATTTTTAACAGAGCAAGGAAATTTCAACATATCATTTCTAAACATACTAGTTTTCTTTAGAAAGCATCAATTATTTCTATTTGCACACAATAGCAGAACCTTTTCAGAAAAAACAAAAATTACCGGGGTCAGTATCATATCCCCCCTTAAGAACTGACCTTTTTATTTACCCATAGGACAAACCACTGTTGTGCAACAATTTGTTTTAACTTTGTAATGCTCAAAGCTTGTAAAATCAAGTTAAAACTGAGGGTTATCTCCCAGTTTACACACAGTATAAAAACCTCAGTAAGGGTTTTAGCTGTCACTTGAGAAAGCATCATGCTAAAAACAAAAGAAATCAGTTTAGACTTGAGAAAAAGGATTGTTGATGCTCACAAAGCAGGAGAAGGATATGCAAAGCTATCACAGCATTTCCAAGTGTCAAGAACTGGAGTGAGAAGTATCATCAAGAAATTCAAAGAGAGCTACACAGTACAGAACAAGCCTGGCAGTGGTAGGAAGTGAAAGATTTCAAAGACTCTGGAAAGAAAACTAGTGAGAGATGTGTCTAAAGACCCCAGAAAAACTAACAGGACACTGGTGAATGACTTAGCCAAGTCAAGAATTGTAATCTCAAAGAAGACAATCACTAGAGCTCTGCACAGGAATGGACTGCGAGGTTGCAGACCAAGAAAAACTCCACTTCTGCAGAAGAGACAACTTCAAGCCAGACTGAAGTACTGTATGCTAAGGACAACCTGGAGAAAGATTATGCATACTGGAAGCATGTCCTTTGGTCAGATGAGATGAAACTAGAGCTCTTTGGCCATAGAGACTTTGCTTATGTTAGGAGAAAGAAGGGAGAGGCGTATAACCCAAAGAACACATTCCCACAGTGAAAGACAGTGGTGGGAGTATTATGCTGTGGGGATGCTTCAGTGCGTATGGAACTGGGAATCTCGTCAAGGTGGAAGGAATCATGACGAAAGACGGATATGTGAAAATTTCGAAAGAAAACCTCAAGCAGTCAGCAGCAAAACTGGGTGTGGGTCGTCACTTTGTCTTCCAACATGACAACGACCCAAAAGAACTGAAGACCAAGGTCCATGCCAGAAGGCCATCAAAGCTTGAGAGATTTGCCAAAGAAGAATGGGCTGGGATTCCTCAGGAGACGTGTCAGAGACTTGTTGAAAACTACAACAAACGACTGCAGGCTGTTATCCAGCAAAAAGGATACACAATTGACTGTTAGCATCAGGGGGGCTTACAATTTTGACCCTGGTAGTTATTGGTTTTTGGGAAATAATTTTGTTTCTGTATGCAAAGTAAAATAATATAGGCATCCAAAATAAAGTGATGCTTAGGAGAAAAAGCTGTGTTAAAAATGATTTGCTCTGTTTAACGGCACTTGGGAAATAGTTTTGAAAAAATGAAATTTTCATAGGGGGGCTAAAAATTTCGTCCTCATCTGTATATATGGCGAGAATATGCAAGCAAATGAGGCAGGGAAATTAGAAGAAAGAGGAGCCAAAGTGGTTCCAGGTGGTGCACTGTGATTTTAACAGGGGTGGAATAATTGGATGTATTATGAAATCATAAAAGATTCATTATAGCCGCTATGCAGGAAATGGGATGAGAGCCAGGCTGTTTGTTCTGTGCGGTGTGGATGTGCAAATCAGGTGGCACAGACAGGAGGATGTGCATCTCAGACTGAGGATTGCTAAGTGGTTATGTGACAGTTTATTTAGAGGGGAGCTGGTAAATAAAGATTTCATCTGGCTTCACCATAATTCTCATTGCCATTATTGTTTTATACTGTTTATTATGTTAATCTAAAGCTCACATGGGTGATATTGGTATAGAATTGATTCTGTCTGAACTGGAAAAGTCACATTTTGACAGAATCTAACCTACCATTTTTAATTTTCCTTCAATCCTTTGTGTGTGAGTCAAACCACCTCAGCTGCAAATGAAACCAAAATGTTGGTCAAAGCTAAATATTCGACATGAGCTCATGCCTCTGTGTTGCAGCAGTAAATCATAAGGTTTGGGGGAAAGATGGAAATCTACACTTGTCAGAGCTGTACAAGGCTGAAGTGCTTGTCTGTGTGGGGTCAGTGCTAGGGTCAGCTGTATTGGGCTTTGATGATATGATATGTTATGTGATATGTTAGATTCACCAAACCTTCCTTTATGTCACAGTTAGCAGTTGCTGAACACACACACTGAACAAGATTAGGCTAATATATAAATATCCAGCATCTGTGGATTGTGAAGAATTTATGAAACCTAATTAAGTCTTTTCAGTTTAATAGGCATGGAGTATGTTCATCATTAGGAAACTCATCACATATTAATTTTCGACCTAATTGTGTGTCTTCCTTCCAGCTTTGGTCCAAAAAAAGCTTTAAAAAAAAAAAAAAAAAAAACTGCACTGCTTTCATCCATACTGTAGCTCACGAAACGCCTGTAAGTTGAATGTTGAATTGACTGTTATTATAATGGTGTACTGTAGCCTTAGGCTCTGTACATTGAGTTCAGCTTTGTTCCTGCTGACTACAGCATTGACTCCTTTGGCACTTGTTTTTCTGAATCACTGGTATCATACACTAACAGGAAATGAACAGAAAGACTAACTTACTTTCAAACTAAGAGTCCTCAGCTTTTAATGTGTGCAGTATACTCTGTACTATACTATGTGCATCTTTATACATTGTAACACTGATGTCACCGAATGTCTGTGAAGCTCCCAGTTAATTACTATTTCAGTCCACTCATCGGAAGTTGTTTGTTTATACAGTCATTTCATCTCTGAACCTTTACGGCTGCTGTACAAACACAATGCAACACTCATCACTGTTATGTTCACAGTATTAAAACTGACAACAGGCCAATAGCTGTGCTGCTTCTGTGGGCTGAAACAAGCAAATGGTTATGAATAAAACTGCTGATCCCTGAAGAGGTGGGGGGTTGATGTGGGATATTGCTCATGTGAAACAACCTTTAGATGTTGCCTCTAAGGCCAGTTAAAGCTGTACACATACAGGGCCCCACACTCCCCTGTGGCTCATTGATTTCCCAAGTTCCCTTGAGCTAAGCTGCATTCAAAGTGCCTCTTAAATATGTTGATGAATTATAAAACACGAAGCTTCTTTCTGTAATCTCATTACTATGTGCGGCCTGTCCTTCAGAACTACTTCGTAATTTTGGTATCCTCACTGCAAAATTGTAGAGAGTCAAAATATTATTTTAGAGTGATTAAATCTTTTTTTTTTCTTGTAAGGATAGATGAGCATGTCAAGCACTGTTTGTATAATAATAACATTACACTTCTGTCAAGGTGCCAAGCCTTGATTTCTCTAAGAAAGACGCATTCCCTCTTCAGAACTAAGAGGAAATAAGTCTGAGCACAGATTACATGGTTGTCACACTCATATTAAGAGGAAACTAAGTGGCCTTGCTCATTTCAAGACTCAGACCATTCTTAAGACAGAGCAAGGCAAAATACAAGGAAGCAACTAAAGCGAGTTTTTCTAATTCAATTGATTAAATACACAGTTCACACTGGAGAGACATGAATTACACAAAGAGGTCCAAGAGACACTGAGGCAGACTAAATGTCCTCTCTTTCCAGCTTTTTCCATTGTTGTTCCTCAGTCTCTGTGTGTTGATGAAACACAGTCATAAAGCTGCAGGTTAAGTGCAAATTTTTCACTCAAGGTGAAACATTTACAACCTGTGTTTTCACATCTTGTCTCTTGCCTCGCTCACGCCGTCCTCTGGGAACTTGTGGCTACTCACGTCTTCCCACTGACTTTATGTATAATCAAGCTGCATCTAAAATTAGCCTCATGTTCTATAAGTATGAATGGCTTCTCTATTTATTATGCTTTTTCTTTCTTCAAGGTCTTTTTATTAACAGGTAACAATTGAGCCATACAACATATAATATTTTCATAGTCATAAATATGATTAAAAATAAAACTTGGGTACGTCAAGACAAAAGAAAAAAGCCAAATAAACAGGTAAATGAAAACATCACAAATAAAAAGATGGTTGCCAGGTAACAGAATTTCAGGGCTGAGCCTTTAATGGAATTATGAATATTTTCCAGCTGAATACTGTGATGGACGGTCTCTTTAACTCATGGTTAACTGGTGGCAGTGGGTCCAGTATGACCAAGACAATGATATTGGTGTAAGACCCATTTAAATGAGCATCCCCAGGAGTCACTCATCTGACTGCTGTCATATTGTCATAATTGTACTTCTTGTGTTTGATTCTGATTTTGGTACCGTGTACAATAAAAAGTAAAACAGATGCATCAACCATTGACTCGTGGCATATTAGAGCATGTTGAAGCCTCTTTACTGCTTCATTTTTGCTGATTACCTGTATCTTGAATGCACAGTATTAGATCAATATTGACTGAAAGCAACATTCACAAAGCAGAAAAAAAAATCTGTGATTACACTCTGAAGATCTAATTGAATTACCACCCCTATTATTCAGCAGGGCTGTGGCTGTCAAACTTAAGCACTAGGAATTAAGTGGGTGAAAATTTCCATGCAGTGCGAGTGCATTTCTCTCCCACAAAACTTGAACAGATCGCTACACATTCATGACACCTTTTAGTATTTACAGATCACTTACCGCACACAGACGAGCATTTAACATATGAAAGAAACAGCTGTTGTTTTCACAGGGATGTGTACAAATCCCGTTCATTTACTGGATGTTGATGTTGCCATGCTGCTATGTATGAAAGAAAGTGGTTGAATCCTTCCAGGACTGGGGCCATTTAAATGCACTGTTGTTGGATCTGAATGATATTCACACGACATTTGTTTTCTTCCCCTCCGTATGCTATTATCGCATGAGTTGTAGGACAATGCGTGAACCCTTAGCTTCAGCTTGATGGCACGCTGCATGATTTTACAGCCTAATGTAAACAATAACTTTGATGTGGCGGTCGAGGTATAAATAATGCATTTCATGACTGAATGCGCAAGGGATTGCGAAAGGTCAGGGAGAGTTTACACAGTAATATGTGGCAGATGGAGGGCAAAAACCAAGAGTGAATAATTTAAAAGGAGAACTGACAGTGCAGTGACAGAAGGACAATTCAGAATTAATCCAGTTTACCAACCTCGTCTGGCAACATATCTCACACGCCAAGGACCCAAGAGCAAAACTCAATTCCATTTAACCTTCTGTCAAGTTTGTTAAATTCAGTGTAGCTCTATATATCAGAGACACAGCCTCTGATGTAGTGAGAGGTTTGCATAATAGCTGCTTAGCAAGCCGCAGAGCCACAAAAGCAAATGTGACATCAATAGCTGTGAATGCAATAATTGAACCAGCCTGCCATTGAACTGGCAAATAGTGATCAGACAAGCACAATCACCACTTGATAGCAGAATTGTGACACCGAATTCCCCATTGATTTCCACTGACATACCAAACATACTGTGGTGCTGAGAAGAAACAAAGCTGTCTGTTGTGAAATTAAATCTATAGCAGCTCATCGATTTGCCAGCAGAGAGGCCAGACAAGAATAACTGACTGTTCTTTCTTTCTCCTTTCAAATAAAGCAGTACAACAAAACCCCAACAATACATTCAATATGCCGATCTCCTGATGTGAGCTCCCAGTGTTCAGTTTCTTCAGGCATGTGCCTTATAACCTGCAGGGATTGCAGGTTATAAGGAAGCTTGTTTGTGTGTGTATGTTATGTGTAGGCTCGAGGTTGTACCTCCGTGTGTCCTCGTCTGCTTAAGGCTGCGACTGTGCGCCGGTAACTCTGTTGAAGAATTCTGGACACATGTCAAGTCCTTTCATGTTTTATGAGGGTGCCGGCCGAGGGCTTGTTCACAGTGTGAGCTAAAGGCGCAACAAGGGCACCTGTCACTTGATAGCACACCTATTGTGCTTTCCTTTCTCCCAGCCATGTTTCAAAGAGGAAGCCCTTAAGAGGTGGAGGGGGAAGGGAGTGGGGGAGGCAGGAGGATGGGGTGAGGGAAGCAAAGAGGAGCAGCCTTTTATCTCTTCCCTCTGCTCGCTACTGCTTCAGTAATGGCCAGAGCTAATAATTGACAGTAAAGACTCAACAAAGTGAATGGCGGCGTAGCTCAGATCCACAGTGTCTCAGGCGGCTGGGATGAGTTTTGATGTTAAATGTTAAGATCCCCTGATGAATGCCTCCTGGCACATCACTGCTAAAGTGGATAAAGACATTCGTACTGTTACTGCTCCATTTTTAATGGTAAGCTATAATTTAAACCACTAAATGTAAAATTGTATTTAAGAACCACATTCTCTTTGCCCTGAGAAAGACTTTCTTTCACTAATATTCAGCTAATTCCTGCTGTTGATTCCGAACTTCATTTATATTTTAGGATGTCTGGGGTGAACACCACAGTGGACCAGTGTTGGTATAAAACAGAAAATTAGGCTGCTGTTGGAAATGATCATGTTTTGATATTTTTCCCACATGAGAATGTGTGAACCTCAGCCTTAATTTGACTGTGATAATGAGAAAAGCACATTCCCTTTCTAATAGACTGTAGACACTGAGGAAGGTTTAACAGCCAGTATGTTAGACGCAATTTGTTTCACCTCTGAGGTGTTCTCGTATTTTTGGTTTATTCAGAGGGTGAGAGCAATGCGGTTTCGAGTGAGTGCCTATTAACTTCACTTAAATGGAATGACAGGTTACCAACACTAATGACCAAGCAGCTTGTGAACTTGTAAAAGCTGTTGTTTTGATGTAAGTGAGCTGTAGACACTAAGTAATCTGATTTTTTTAGCTGTGCTAATGAGACTGTACTTAAAGCCAAACGATGTAGCTTGTGTTTAACCATATCCACCATTGCTGCACTGGGAGAATGGTACAGTGCAGTGGCAAAGGTGGAGAAGAGTCCTAACATCAGCTTGTTTAGTAATGTAATGTGTAGAGCAATGTCTAGCCTATGTTTCCTAACATTATCTAACATTTAGCAACCATAAGCCACTGACAACAGAAGAAGGAGGGATGTTGCATCAAAGTTACAGTGGGGCATTTGAATTCATTTAGAAATAATAATAAACCTGCTGTTGGTGCCAGAAATGAAGTCAGGGGATCACAAAAGTCACAAAAATCCTCTGGGGACCATGAATGTCTGTATAACAGTTCATGAAAATCCATTTAATAGTTAAAAATAAATAAACTCTCTGACTGCACCCTACAAAATTATTTTACCACAGAGGGCACCAAAGTTAATATACAGCTGTTTCATGGTAGTTTGAGAAAGCCTGTCTATGTTTCACTCAAACAGTTCATCCTTACGCCAGGCTCACAGAGGCTGTGCAGCTTTTAGCAAACTGTCTCACTTCCTTTTAGAAATCATCCCAGAGAGACTCCAGAAGCCCAGAGTCAGAATCTGATTAGTAACACTGTCATAATTTAATGAAAAATTATTCTGACGTTTCATTCGCTTAGTGGCAAAGACCCAGTACAGGTGGGCGGGGCTTAGATACACCAACAACAACACCCACCCAGAAGCTGGGAGTCTGACCTGAAGGCAGGGAAACAACTGAACATGCTTACAGTGCCTGCGCAAATGAACTGATCGACTCTTATCCTCCATTTCTGCGGGAGAGTAAAAGCTCCGTAGGCAAAGACTGAACACTTATTAGGAAAAGAAATAGATGACATTGATAAGACTTTTTTTAAGAAGCACCCTTGGGGACTTTTAAAATCCCTTGACATGTGTTCTTGTTAGTGCATTAAACACTAACAGCTCTGTGTTATCTGGTCGCCACAGAGCAACTGTGATGGTGGAAGCTCATTTGCACGCTTTTCCAACCTAACAGTACATTACGGGCCCTGAAATAAAATATGCAGGCGATGCAGCCGGCTCTTGTTTCTGCTGTGAATGCAGCTCCCTCCCAGTTGTAATTTAATCCAGAGTGCTTTAAAGCCTTTATTGCAAATCATCTGCTTAGCTATTAGGCTTGGTTGTAACTGTGGCATTTATGGTTCATAAACAGTGTTTTGCTTTCATACGCTAATGATCATTATGCACTGTTAAAACAAAGTGTCAGAGCATGTCTTGGCACTGCATAGCTGCAACAATAAACAGTTCTTCAGAACTGCTTAGTGCAGAAGTTGAATGATTGTCTTAGGACAAAACAAGATGATGCACGAGAGCCTCTTTGTGTGCTCCGTCTCCACATTATGATATGTTGATTGTTTCTTTGTTGTTGTCCGTAGGCTTTAGAGGATTTTGCTGCTTCACATTCAAACCTGTCCTTTTATTCAGTTGCTCAAATTGTGTAACCAAACTAAGGGATTTTGTATCATATTTATTATATCAGGTTGATATAAAGAATGGAAGGAATACATTGAAGGTCTTTGACATTGGTTGTTTTTCAAAAGTGTTATTTCTTTCACATGAAAAAAAAAAACTACTTCCAGAAACCTGCTTTAAACGATAAGCAGCATTTTTTCCCCTCTAAGCCTTTCGTGGGTGCAGAATGATAACAGCAGCAGCACTTGAGTATGCTCAGTTGTTTTGATCTGTTTGGATGTGTGCTTCAGCTTATTGTCAGACAGATAATAGATGTCTTCATGTGGAGTTAAAGAAATCAGTTAAACACACTTCACTGTCATAAATACCATCACTCACCTACTTCAAACTGTGAAGTTCAAGTCATCCTTAACCCAGCTGTCTGTCAGTGTGGCAGGCAGAGTGTAGCTCTTTTCTAAATGCATGACAACTGTGACACTGACATATGGCTTAATTCCCAGCACAATGGGTGAAATGCAGCAGAAAGCACTGCGCATGCATTATCGCTCCACACGTCCCTGACAACACATAAGCACACGACTTTCAACTTAAAGACCCGAGTTAGGGAAGGCAAAGGGGTTCTTTGCTTTCTCTTTCAACCAGCGAAGAAGAATTACTTACAGTGACAGCAGCGCGCTTCTCTTTCTCTCTGTCTCAGTCTCTCGTTTTCTCTCAGCTGTTCGTCAGTCTCGATGCACCGTCAGCTCACTGCTGTATTGTGGGGAAAGCCTGGCGGCGCTGGGTTCTCTGTGAGGCTTCACAGGCATCGACTAGGAGCTCTGAGTGATCTCCTGGAAGAAGATTTAAACTCTGAGCTCTTTAATGTGTTTCTGGGGAGGCAGGCAGGCAGGTGGGTACACAAGCCCCATCATCTCCCTCCGGATATGGTGTGGATGGTGCCTGAAATGTGAATAAATTAGGAGTGAGGCGCTGTGTTGATGCTCCAGGAGATAACCTGGGAAAGTGGAGAGAGATTCTTCTGCAAATAGTTCCCTAAGGTAGGAGCCATGTGAGCAAAAGCAAACTATTCATCTTTGCACGTTTAAGCAAGGCATGGTTGTGGTCTGAGCCTAGGGCGGTGCGGTGGTGATTTATTTTCATCCTCTTTGCTCTGGGTTATTTCTCCCCTGCTTTTTCACTCCTTCCTCCAGGTAAATTACAGCTCTGTAATGGGAGCCCAAATTGTCCTGTGTCAATTACAGGGGCTATAAAGTTAATGAAATTAAACTAAATTGCCAGATGCTGAAAGAAAAGATTGACATGTCAGCCATCTACCAGAATAAAAGCCCAAATGTCTCATTAAACGACAAGCAAGATGCAAATAACCATGAGGCATGAGACCTTATCAATAATTCATGAATTGTTCCCATAAGCAAGAATGAATCAATAATATTCCCCATCCACATTCTGGTCTCAGGGAGCTGTGTGTTTCTACAGCATGGATAAACAACAAACAAAACTTCATTTTGTAGTTAGAGTAAGTGAAGGAACATGAATAAACCACAGAATCTTCCTTTTCTGATGAGACCTGGAAAAGCTCCCTCAAAGATCTTCTCATCAAAGTCCAGGATATGTTGTGTTTTTTAGAGGGTTCAATTCAAAATTCAAGAGTTCAGGACACCAACAGCACGGTTGTGCAGGTGTATGATTCTGAAGTCAGTCACATTTTGAGATCAGCTCGCCCGGCACTAACACTGCAGCCTAATATTAACAGGGTGATGCTGTCAGAGCCATATGCTTCAGATGCCTCACCTAGAGCCGTGCAGATGTTTAGTATGCATGAGCCTGCAATGGAAGACTGATAGCCGTCTGCCTCGGGCCTTTTAGTTTTTACAGCCTCCTCCTCTTCTGTGTGTCCCTATCATCCCTAATGATTCACTCAGGACCTGATCTGAAAATCAAATCCCAATGCAAGGTTTAGAATATGCCATTAAACAAGCAACAGCACATTATGCCCAGGGTCAGTCAAAGCCATTAGCGGAATTGGATCAGTTTTTAGGTTCATTACCTCTGTGTGAATTGGATGGCCTCATTGGAACGTTTTTGCTCCCCAGACTGGTCCTGTTTAGTCCAAGCAGCACAGGTGCTTTGACCTATTAAATATATACTGCACTACACAAATTATTTACTCAAAGCCAGATAATTAATTAGATATTGGTTTTTATTTCTCCTTAGAGTGAGGAGTCTTCTCATAATCACTGTACATGACTGCTCTGCAATAAAAACAGACTAATTACACCTTTCTGTTACCATTCTGTGTGTCAGGTCTAAATAGCTTGAAAGCCAAACAGTAGAAAGTGAACATTTTAATGACAGGCACAAAGAAAAATGATTTTCTTCCCAGCTGAGGCTAAGATTTGTGTGGATATTTGTAGGTATGTAGGTTTTCAAAATGACATTAAACAGACGTGTTGAACATACGTGATTAAATACTGCACCTTTCAGAGACACACTGTGATGACAAGGTGATGTGTTTTTTCGAGTACAATGAAAATATCAAAATGAATGTACCACTAGACACACTGTGTTTTTTATTCCATGTGTTGGCAGAGGGGAGGAGCAGGCTGCAGAGGTCTGGTAACCTCACTCAGATTTCTTTTTCCTTTTCTAATTTGTAGTCTTCAGACCCAGCCAACATTTTGAGACAGTTATTAGATTGTGAACCCCTGTAACCAGAATCTGATGTGTGACATTGACTTCCTGTTCAGTGTGTTGTCATGACTGAAGTGAAGCTGTGACTGAAAACAGGGATGAATTCCAAACAACTGAATCATCTGTCAGACCTTGAAAAAGTGCTGCGATCAATCAGCTGCAGTTCAGTTTGTCTTTGATGTGAAACATTAGGAATGCAGATAAACAGTCTGATACAGAAGTATCAAAGTACCCATCAGTATATGACCTTTTGTTGTTGTGATTTTTTTAGATTACATGGAATTAAATGAAGTTCAACATCTTGGGGAATACACACTTTGATGCTGAGTGTTGGATGAGAACACTGATACCACTCTCAGAGCTACGCAGTATACAACCTTCTGCCAGGAGCTGTTTTGCTTAGCTTCGCAAAAACACTGGACATTGGAGGAGACAACTAGCTTGGTTTTGTAAACAAGAAGGTAACAAAATCCACCTACCAGCACCTCTGAAGCTCACTAATAAACACACTTTATCTTGTTTGTTTAAATAGCATCACCCTCTGCAAAACCACAACGTGTTGTTAGGCTGCTGGTGATCGCTTCATATTTACCGTGCAGTCTCATCTGTCAACAAGAAAGCAAACATTCTTCGTTACTACCTTTAACTACTTTACCCATTGCCACCTAACCTGAGTATGTTCTGTGAATCTCACCAACAAAAGGTTATAACTGTCATCTGATATCTGATATCAATGATTTGGAGCTTTCAAGTCGATGAAGGCAATTTCACATTCTTCACATTGGTTCATAAAGCAGCTGTCAAGAGTGACTCACACAGATGAAAACTGAAAGTGGTATTGCTCGCAGAGTAGCGCTAATGCTATGAGTGCAAGGGTCTTGAGTATTTCATCTTTTTCAAAAATGCAGTTCAAGGTTTAAATCCATCCTTCTCCGTCACGTTCATGTGTGAACCACGATGACAGTCACAGCACTGGTCACGTGTCCGTGTCCTGGGTGTTTATCTGGTCCAGACATAGATACATCTTCACTGTCGCAGTTACTAAAGTCTCCGTGCAGCCCATATAAACTGAAATTTATACAGTCCCATAAACAAAATGCATCATACTGAAAATCCCTGCTTAAGTCAGCATAGCTTACCTCATTGTCTCATCCAGTACTCTGCAAAACACATTTAATGACAATATAGCTTAAAAAAAAAACAAAAAACATGTAACTGCGAAAAATGTTAAAAAAACAAAAACAAAACACTGACACTGCAAACCTTATGGGGCCATATTCACACACATTGTTGCACCATTAGGTTGCCCAGCCTGCTTGTTTCAGGCACATTGCATCATATACGCTATATATCACACAGATAGTGTTGTTTCATTTCTATACTCTCGTCTGTGCTGTAGTGTGTGTGTGCATACTTCTGCTGCTAGGGTAAACCAGTGTGAAAGTTGTAAAGGCAGCTAAGAGTAAAACACTACAGCGCTGAGAAAGAACGATGGGTTCCTAAGTTGAAAACAAGATTAAGATGCAGCAGTTTGCTCTCAACAAAAACCTTGATGTGATCCAGTTAGATTGTAGCTTGATGCAGGTTCCACTGTATTTTCAAAAACCCAAAGGACTTAACGTTGTTGATTTTTTTAGAATGTTGAAGATTTTTTTGACAAGTGGAGGCAAAGAGTAGGAGTGGAAATAAAAAAGAACGCAGTATGTGGATGTGGGCCCAGCTACACAGGGTTACTATCTCGTCACAGTAAATGTATGCAAAGCTATTCATGCTCTGCAGCTCCACTGATCCACACAGATGCACAGGCACTTACAGACGCATCAGTCTGGAAATACCAAATCGACATGCTTACATTACATGAGATGTGTATTGATTGCACTTGAGGGTGTAGGATGATTACTTTCCAAAGTGTTAATTCTGTTAGACGTGCCATCGAGGGGATACCGATGCATTCTAGGATTATTTAGCACTTTGAGAATGTCCAGGGATTTTCCTGCATTCGAGTGGAAAAAATAACAATTTAATGATTGTGTGAAAAATGACATGAAAGAGGGTCTGAGGGATTGTGATCACAGCAGGAGATTTTCCAGACAGATTAGCAATGTGTGGACTGTTACGGGTTAGCTCAACATGGATAACAATTGACTCTGAGTCAACATAATGAGATTTCTGTTGTCATTCTCTACGCTGTAAAAATTCATTTCTCCTTCTGAGACAACAAAAAAAAAACCATTTGCCTCTGCTTTTTCTTGATGATTTATTGTAAAGTAGAATAAACATAACATAATTTTAAGCAACAGTGAACAGTAAACTTAATCAGGACAGAGGTTACTGCTTTCAGCGCTGAAGTCTTACATTCATGGTCCCCAGATGATGTATCATGATGGCTCTGACTTTTCCTCTAGTTCCACTGTCGGGTTGACAGTTCTGGTTTTGAGTCTAATGTCTCAGCATGAATTCCAATCACTGTGGTGTCCTCTTAACTTTTTCTAATCATCAGTTCAAGATTTTAAATGATCCAGTTCTTTGGTTTATGACCAAATACTGATGACGTTCCCATCAGCCTCAGCCGTACTTTGTGTTTAGGTATAATTAGTAAATGTGCTAACATGTATTAGCATTTAGCTCAAAGCACTGCTTTGTCCAGCCTCCCAGTGTGGCTGCAGACTGTAGAGTGTGGATTCTTTGTGTTTTTGTGTACAGTCACACACACTGTTTCCTACAGGGCTTTGTTTTAAGTCAAATGTGATGCAAGCTGGGAAATGCACTAATCAATAAGAGACCAAAAAAACATAAACACTGACACCTTTTAAGTTTAGTGTATCATGGATATTTAGCATGTTTTAACAGGTTTTTGCTGCACTTCTCTTTCCCATCTCCTTTAATCACTCTGTGTGGAGTGCTGTTACAGACTGACATTTTCCTGTAGTTTGCTGCTCCGCAGGAAGCTTGATAGAACGCCTCAATAAAACAATGTAATGAGTTATTACTGGTGTGTGCGTGCGTGTGTTGCTCGGCCGTATGCTATCTTATCACTTATCTAGCTCACAGCTCCTTTGATCACTGACATTTATCTCTAGTTTGTTTTTCATTCTCTCAGCACTTTCAGTGTTGAGGGTCAACATCTTCTTCATTTTTTCCCACGATGAAGGGTCAAAGAGTGTTGTCAGTTTCATCCTATCAAAGCAGAGGTCACTATGCAGAATAGACAAGGGCAACAGCTTACCTTTTCATTCAGCTCCCAGCAGGTTGTTGACATGAATCAGAACCTGAGCTCAGCAAAAATAAAAAATAAAATAAGGACAGCGTTACTTGACACATGGTTAGCTTGGCAAGGACGTACACAGTGGTGGTCCTTTTCTGTTAGTGCTCAAACAAGATGTCGTAGTCGTTTATGAAACTTATTCCAGGCGTCAGTGTTTGAGTGCCAAAACAACGTGCGATGCAACACTGAATTGTCAAATAAACAGCTCCCTGTGAAGTGTGTTAAAGTGATGTTAAAAGAAACTGTTTCTACTTGTGTGTTGTGTTGAAATTCCCTTATTGTGCTTTGCAGAACAGATTTTTTTATAAGCCTTCACTTCCAAAACAAAGCTCTGGTTTTGACAGCTGTAAAGATGCTATTACTCTTCCTCTGTTCTAAAGTGATGCAACATCTACCAACAATATGCATGAGCTTCGTTATGCTGAGAAACAAGGCCTCCTTCCTGCTGCTTTGTTTCCTCCCCTGTCACTCCTCCCACCTTTCTCTGTCTGCAGCTATCTTACTCTGGCATAGCTCGTTGCATTAGCAGGGCTGTGTAGTTAACATACACACAGTACGCGCACACACGCCTGACTCACTGGACTATAGCTGTGGCGCTGTCACGCACGAGGGGAGGTGGGCAAAGGTTTGACAGGAGACAGCAGGCCGTTGCTTAACAGACAAGCGGTGAAATGCATGGCGGTGTAATTGCAATGAAGGGATAATTTGACAGCCGCTTGGTTATGATAGCTTGCAATTCTCTCATTCTCCCTCAATCCTTGCACTGACATATAAGCACACACACACACACACACACACACGCACACACTCTGCAAAGAAGATGCAGAAGCCAAACCCTCACCAGCATTACCCATCTCTTCCAGACTTACTTTGTGGTAAAGATCTGTCGTTTGTCCTCCTCTGTTAAAATCTTGTTCTGTACACAATCAGCATCAAGACATTCAGCACAGGAAGACTTAATGCTTCTGTGCCATAGTGTTTTTCAGAGGAGGGCTTCAGTTCTCATTTCATTGCGACTGACAACACTATTCATCACTGGCAGGTCTATGTGAATGCCTTCTTTAAACAATGCCAGTGCATCATTGCTCAAAGACCAAAAGAATGAGCACTGCATACCAGCCAAAACTACCAACATTTCATCTTGTTATTCTTTTTTTTTCTTTCTCTTTCATGAGAAAAAATGAAGCCGTCTCGCTTGTGTTCCTGTCTGCTCGTGCAGCTGTTCTGCTCAAGGACATGGATGAAACTGAATAAAACATGACTGACATCTTGTCATCTCAGAGAGGACGGGCTGAGAATGGGAAGGGAAATAGAAACTCTCACCTCTGCTCATTTGTCAACATGGATACAGAGGGGGGAGAAGACTGTATACGTGTACATCGATGAAGTCTGAACCTATGTTTCAGCCATGTGCAAAGATTTGGAAGCTACAGTAAGCACTCAATGCAACAGCGAGTGAAAGGAGTTCATTACGCTTGTCTGCCAGCTACAACTTTTTTCTTTTATCACACCGATCAGTGGTTACTTAAGCTTATACATTAAAACTGTAGATCCTTTGATTGCTCAGCCAATTGCCCTTGCCTTGTCAGGGCTCTGTTAATAATAATGCTTGATGTCTTGGTAATCACACGATAATCTTCTTCTGATCTTAATCCAACACTGATCTTTTCCCTTGTTGATCATTCTCTTCCCCCCTTCCATCCCCAGCTCTTCTATCGCTGATTTCTGCAGGCTCTTTGCTCTTATTCCTCACTCTCCGGTTCATGTTTTTTTTTTTTCTCTCAGATACATCAGATGGAAAGGCGTTCATACAATCCATCCTGACAGCCCCCCTCCTCTCAGCTGAAGTGGCATGATGTATGGCTTTACACCAGGCCTTGTGGCCCCATCGCTGTCACTGCAGTCACAAGGAGCTAAAGTCATGACTTAGGAGGAAGAAATACACTGCCGGCATGCTGCGTGCACATGTGCCAGGGTAAGTGGTTTCACAGTGTACACACAGGTAGGTGCATGTAGGTCTTATTCAGACTGAGACAAGGTTCACTCTTTGTAGATAGCATCATTAGACCTATGTGAAAAGACTTTCCATTTGCCATTTGAAAAGCTGCTGCTGGTAAACAAATTTTATGTCTTTCCTGATTTCCTGAAACTGTCATTATCATGATACAATCATCAAGACTGTTGTCACCTATGTCAAATAAAGCAACATCCTCACATAAACAGAAAGAATTTAGCCAGTTTTTCCACAGCCATTATCTGGCAATATCTAAATCATAAAAATAAAAACATGTTGTAGCTTTAGGCCAGTTTTATTTAGGGATATATGTTTCCTAATATCACACAGAATGCATGAATGTGTGATATTACAGGATAATTAATCTTTGAAGCCTCTCCAGCTGACTTGTTTCATCTAAAATTTTGAGGATCAATTATAGTAAACTTATGTGAGCTGTTATTTTGACTTATGATGACAACCCTCCACTGCTGGCTCAAACCGAAATAGAAAATAGTGTCAGCCACGTGTTTGAAATTGTTAAATATGAGTGGATGTGCTGACTTTTAGCTTTAATTGGAGGATGTTTACATCCACATTCAAATCATATCGCTTCTGATACACAGCCTCTGAGGGCTGTGATTCCCACATTGTTCACAGAATATAGACTCTACCAGCTAAAAGTCAGCACTTACATTTATTGTTTCATTCAGTCCAAACAAGATAATAATAAAACTGAAACAAATCACACCTCAGCTTGCCCAATTCTAGTCCAGTTCAGAGATACTGACACACGAAATAAAGTGCGAGCTCCCACCTCCTTGTGCCTTGTTTTAGCCAGTGCTCCAAACTGACATGTGTTTATGTTCCAGTGACAAATCTCTATAGTAGCTGTACAAAGGAGGAAATCAGGTGACAAAGTCTGCAGAGGGATTAGGTCTGAGGGGATGGATGGGTTGCCAAAATATCAGACATTGACACAGGAGACCACTGATTGTTTCCTGTTTCTAGTGATGAGTCAGTGATAAGTCTTTATTTTATTAACCATGATGATCAATGTTCCCTAACCTTAGTAATAACATTAACCCAGACCACAGTGTTTCCTTAAACCACAGCTCCGTCACACTATAAAACAGATGCATTGTATTGCAGTGAGATGCTTTTGGAAGATACAGGCAGATGAGGGTGTTGTGCTGTCGACAAGGGCGTCAGATCAGAAAACAAGTATGTGTGCCATCCTTGAACGGCATGAGCAAAACACATTTTTACTTTAAATTTGAAGGGCTTGTTGTGTTTTACATATATTTATTGTGAGCCCAGCGGAGAACAGACTACACAGACATGTTGGTGAGAACGCCGCCTTCAGTGTGTAATGAGGGCATCATTAAACAGGCAGCTTCTGAGCAAAACCCACTCTTGTCAATATTGTTCATTTCACATCGGGATGCAGTGGCTGCACATGCTCAGTGGAGCTATCGAGCCAAGTGTTGTTCTCAGTATAAACTGAATTTGTTGCTCATGTTTCAGTAATAAATAGTATGCTATTTTAAAACTACGTACATGTTGAAGTAAATGATTAAATCACCCTCTTTCCTGACTGTGTGACTCTGATTGGCTTAAGTCACTTAAACTCTCTCCAGCAGCTGTGCCCCTGACCTTACAGCTGAGTTGGTGGGATCTCTTCGTCGAGAGCAATTAAAAGGACAGCGGGATATAGATTTCCGTTGGCTCCGATAAATGTGGTTGGGAGAATTATAATCTGTGTGACTAATGGTATGCTCATGGTATTTAAGCACGGTTCTCATTAATATGCTAAGCAACTGGCTCTAGCTTTGTCTTCAACCCTCCTCCTGAGATCCATTGTTCAATGCTGAGCTCAAATGATTTCAGCCTCCCTTTTGTACATATGGGTGGACATACCCATTGAGATTTCCCACAGTTCAAATGACTTTTACATGGTGTTACAGGATATCAAATGGATACAGAGCAGCCTCTCGGGCTGCAGGGTATTATACATTTTCCTAGGTGATATTCACACCAATCACAAAGGTAAGAGAGCTGGATTTGGAACTGTAGGCTGTAAGAGATTTGGTGGAATCTAATAATCCCCAACATCATTCCTCAGAAAGTATGAAACAGCTACAGTTAATGATAGATGGCTTATTGATAATGTTACACAGGGATATTCATCCTCATCAGGGCTGCGCTCTGCACTACTTAAAGACCTGAACTGCACCTTGAGTCTGGCAGGCAAAAGACAACCTGCAGTATATCTAGTCTATTTGCCAGATTGGACCACTTTGCCATCCATCCGTCACAAGCAGTCTATCAATTTGTTTTGTAGGCTGCCATTCAGAGTGCTGTGCTGTTTCCAGCACTCCTGTCAAATAGTGGTGTAATGCAAGTGTCAAGATGTAGTGGGCCCACAATCAATGCTCTCACCCCCCTCAATGTATTCATTGTGCCATACGGTCCCATCAAAGCCTTCACAAGTATCACATTACCTCTGGGCCCAGGAGACACCGGCGTGTCTTACAAGCTTCGTGTGATCACACCCTGCAAGCTCAAAGATAAATAGCAAAGAGACATGCACTGTATACTTTACATAAGATCTGAGGCACATTGCCATGGCAACCCTCAGTATGTGTTTAAGGAGTCAAAACTACTTAATGGAGCTTAATTTGCCTTGGTACCATAATATTCAAATTTACCCTGTTCAGAATCAGAAAGCCAGAGTTTCTGCTAAATGTTAATGGAATTCATTAGAATCACTAATAAAAATAATTTCAGCACAGGTTTTACACACGGAACCCTCTGCTACACAGACTCTGAAGATATTTTAACTATTGCTTCGAAAAAAAAACAACAACTTAGGAACAAATACATACAGCATTAAAGGAAAAATAAATATCTACTGCTATAATAAAGCACTGAAGTGTTTTTTCTTTTATAACTAAACTAATTAGTGCACTTACAAACACAACAAATAAATTTATTATTGTCAAGATAAAGCCAGCTTTATTTTGGTCATGTATCTATATCCTGTGATACTGAAATTGTTCCTTAAAATTACAACCCACTGTAGGACATTGTCCCATTTTCCCAGTGTCTTGAGGCATGGTCCTCCTTGCTGGGTTCATTGGCCTGAAACACAAGTGGTTGTGGACAATGTTAGATAGAGGAGAGAGCAGGTTCAAACCCTGAACCTTCTTGGCGACAGTGCAAACCACTGCAACACCAAAAAAAACCCAAAAAAAAACAAAAAAACAAAACAACAACTGGTCCAGACTATTGAGGTGGAGACTGCTGCTGCTGCACTGTCAGCTGCATTAGCTCATGTGGTGCATTTGAGCAGATGACTCCGCGGTTATGAGAGTAATTTTTCATCTGATTTGAGAATTCCACGCTTGGTTCAGTGCAGAGAGGCTTTTGAAGCGTTGCAGTGTCCACCTAGCCAGCAGAAACAAAACCTGTGAACCATGTACCAGTTCACTCAGACAGACAGCAAGGTCAAAGAAACTTGACTCCCTCACAGTGCAACTCTGAGATGCCTCACCTTCAGAATAAACAACTCCTTTCTGCCTTGATGGATGAAAATTTCCTTGCCAGTTTTTGCTGTTCCTTTTCACGAGAGTTGATTTGATTGATTGGCCACGTATGTTGCCAGTAAAATTAAAGCTCTGCTGAAACACTTAAAATTTTAAAAAGTCTGGATAACATGATCGTCTGTGAGACTGAATCCATCTGATGATTGAGACAGTCTCCAGCGATTTATCCCTGATGATTTATATTTGTCACTTCTTGAGCTTGAACTATTCATGACTACTTTTTGTCTTTCCCACACAAAATGCTTTGGATGTAACGTTTTTCTCTGCTCTGCCACGGCGCTTCTTATGAAGGATTTAACAGGATTTATGTTTCATGATGTATTTAGCAATTTTTCAGTAATCGCTTGCCAATGCATCTGTCTCTTACAGTTTGAACAAATGTTCAGGAAGTTAGAGTGGGAGAGTACACAAACTCAAACATACGCACACACAGATGTGTGCGTATGTTTGAGTTTGTGTAAATATCCTCTATCTGCTGTATGACTGTGCAGTGTAAGCTATGCACAGTCAAGGAATCAGTTCTTTGTTTTGTCTTCATTATCTTTATTGTCTTTTCTATTTCAGATGATGAGTATTAATAATCCTGTATCTTAATAAAGATGGTGAGCCCACAGTATATCTGCTAAATGACAGCTATCTATCAAACCTTACTCTAACTGCTGGCTTGAACCTTTTATTCTCATGTGACCTCCATCCTTCACAATCCATATGTAATTTGTGTTGAATAGAGGTCAGTCGCATTTCAATGACGTCTCGGAATTTAGATTCAAATGAATTTGTTCTGCAAAAAACCTCAAATTCCACCGTCTCCCCCACAACTGACAGCCACTGGCAACCTGCAGCATGAAGGAGGGAGCTGAAGTTGCAAATACATCACACAGTTGTCATTTATCTCAATAAAAAAAAGAAAGCGTGCCATGGGAGTAGCTCATCTAAACTGCAACAACACAGCAGACCAGCTCTGTGGAGACAGAGATATTTTCAGCAGCTGGCATATGGACGAGATCAGGCTGAGACAGACTGAGCCAGTATACACAGAGCTCCTCGCTGTTCACCAACAGTACGTGCAATCTGCACGGCCTCATGGGAATCTGAGAGGAGATGGACGGCTTGGCATGTAATAAAAGTTTCACTGGAACCAAACAAGTGTCACCCTTAATAATCCACTTTTAATTGTTGAGCTTTTAGTCACAGTGGATGAGGATGATCGCGAAGATGAATCATTTGCTTTTATTTTATCACTTTTGATGACTCAGTATTGACAGGTAACTGTCAAAATCACCTTCAGTATTTAAAATTAGAACAATGAGAGGTGTGGATGTTGTTTGTTGTCCAACTGGATTTGAAATCGTCCTGCTCACAATGTCAGAGAGACAAAGCAGGAATATGGTTTCCACTTTAATGTGTTCTATCTTTGTTAATGTGACCTGACAGGACATGGCATGTGGAAACAGGTACGCTCACTGAAAACTAGACACTGAGGATGCTATACAGCAGTGTGCAGCATGTAACCTCACAGCCTGATCAGATAAGCTCTAGTACCCCCTGTAGCACCGGTCAAATATGCTCCTGTGAATGGATTACATGCTGAATCTTAACACCATTAAATATACATAAGTGGATATTGTTAGTTGTTTTTTCATGTAACCATCGTCCATTTTCCGTTACTTTCAGTTCACAGTTTCAGCCATTTATCCTCCACCTTCTGCCTCAGTTTATAGGCATCTCATTGATTGCAGTGAATTTGCTTGAGATTACTCCAATTTGTAATCCTCCTGTTGTTGTTCCCTCTCTCTCGCTGTTTATTGGAACACCCCTGTTTTCCCCCGTAGGACAAATATATAGATGTTTTTTTTTTTTTCAAATTAAATCAGTTTTTTGTTTGTTTTTTTTTTAGTTTAGTTTGTTGAGCTCAGTTCAGTTAATGAGTTGAGTCCATCTACTCCCAGAACAACTGCAGGACTGAGGGAATCACTGTTTCACAGCAGAACATCACACTCACAGCGTACAGTGTTATTTGAGAAGAACATGTTTTTCAGTTCACGTTTTGCATTTCGAGAAAATGTATTCTCTGATATTCTTTTTATGTAAAGTTATATATATTTTGTTAACATTATCTGTCAGGTTTCATATCAGCAGTACGCACACATATCCTCAACTTTATTATTTCAAGACTATTAAGAAATGTAATGCTGTTGTGGATTAGTCCACACTCTCTTGGTTTTTCATAAAGGGAATCGCAAGTTTGTTCTCAACAAATGTGCAGTAAAAGGTTAAGTATGAAGGATGTTGATCGGACCACTAGCATTATTTCATATTGTTTCTATTTATGTGATTTTTTTTTGACATTTGTTGTCCTTTTGGTGATATACTGAATCATTCTGGCATCAAATAAAATCAAATGCAATCCACAGAAGAAGAGTATACTGCAAAGAGATCATCCCTCTGATCCTCATAATCTGTCCAAATCCTTAGGAACAAAACCTCTCCATTATGGAAAATAGAAAACATGAGCATTACAAGTTTTATCCTCAGGGGCTCCCTGCTAGTTGGCATTATTTGTGGGACCACAGTTCTATCGACCACTGCTTTTTTTTTTGTTTTTGTTATTTTTTTAAATCACCTCTAACAGTTTCCATATTTATATTACATTGTGTGTTTATGGGCACCTAATGAAACACGTGTTGTAAAAGCACAGTCACCCTTGAGGTTCAGTGACACCGACTCCCTTCATAATGGACTGCTCCAGTAGGTGGGCCTGTAAATTAATGACTGTAAAACAACTCATATCCAATAATGCAAGCCAGCAACTCGTTACAGTGGGAGAGAAATGAGAATCAAATGGAGTCGTAGTATATTCAGCTCCCTCCTACTCTCTCCTTCTGCTGTCACTTTATCACCTCTGCTTATCAGCAGCTTCCCAAAGGAACCCCCACACAAAAAACATCTCTCATGTCATTTTGTCTTTTACAATCCACTTCATTTGGACGCTTACAAATTCTATTAGGATCTTGTGTGCATTGCACGGTTGCTGCAGGGGAGTGAGAGGAGGAGGAGGAGGAGGAGGAGGAGGGCTGCCTGGGGGGGTGGGTGTGGGGGGTGGCAAGCCCCTAATACTAATAAACGAGCTCTACTTTGCCTCCCCTGCCCTGCGAGATGGGAGGGAGAAGGGGCCAAGTAATTGGAAAAAATCCCTGCTTCCCATTTCAGAAAGACCACCCCCCATCTACAATACACACACACACACACACTTCACAGCTTAACCAACCACTCTCACTCACACACCATGAAATACACTGTCCCTCTTTTTCATTTCAAAATTAAAGAGAAAACAACACAGTTTATCTAAATTCTGAAGTCTGCCTCTGTGTGTGTGGGTGGAGGGGGTGGTGGGCTCCAAGGTTAACAAAAGGACAGGAGATATTATGTGAGGCTTTCTGTATCATGCAATCTACAAAGTATGATTGTAGACGAGGGTGGAAAGGGTCAGTTGACTTTGGTTGCAGCCTGGGATTCTAATCCCAGGAGTAATGGGGCTAAAATCAGTGAGAGCCCAACACCAATCCAAATAAATATGGAAATGAAGAAACATGGGAATTATCACCTTCTTGCTATTAGTGATGTTAATGGAAAAAATGAACATGTAGTTCATATTTACAGTGCAAGGTCACGAAAAAAGAACAGGAGACAGAAGAAGTGAGCCATGTCCAAGGAATAATTCACACACGGCTCTGTACCAGAGTGAGACTCTTGCTCTTATTTGAAACCTTCATTATTCATGAATTTGACATTGTAATAGCAGAAATGCTGCAACACATCCCCTGACCTCACAGTCTCTCTGAAGACCCTTCATGACTTCATTATGTTGGAATTGAAACCACATGTTTCTATCAGGCCTCAGTCGTACTTAACAAGCATAAAGCAGGCTAAAAATCATTCCCTTTCATCTCAAGTGGCTGAACTTGATGTTGACCGTGTCGTCTCATGAATTAGTTAGAGCTGAATGTTTCTGTAATTAAGCTGCGCTGTTCAAATGATGAGATTACAAGAGTGTTTTGTTTGCAGTGCGTACATATCTGACAACATTGTTAGATTAAGTTATGTAGAGATTTTAGTAGGTCAGCTATCATTTTCAATATTCTTTGTTGCCATTCAAGGAGCCCATCAGCAGCATTTTATTTCACTCCCACAATGCTCAAGGTAAACACAGCAGCACGTCGGCTTTGTGTTCGTTTCTGTTTCCATCTCCTCTTTCTATCTTTTCCATGAGGTTATATTTGGAAGTGATTTTGGTTTATTTGCACAGATGACAGATATGGAAAATTACAGTATTTGTCTGAGCAGTGAAAAAAAATGAACAAAAAAAAAACCAGCAAGTGCTTCAAGTCATCTACTGAAATAAAGAATACAGGAGAAAATGATCTCCTCTCAGAACTAAAACATTCAGTGAAAGGTCATCCTTGGCATTTCAAATGAGGGGGAGTTAATAGAGAGACCTTCAGAAAAACTGACATCAAGCCTCGGCATGTATTTAAAACTGAACAATTCAGCTGTTGATCAGAATGCATTAAACGTTCTCGTGCTCCTGTTCATTCTAAAACTCGAAAGACCTTGTGAGAGCAGACTAGGAGATGTTTATTTGTTCACTTCTTCAACAGACCTTTTTCACAGCAGATATTCTGACTTGTCCTCTGTGTTACTAATTCCTCTGTTGTACTTTAGTGTCACGGTAAACTGTGACACTGAGCCAGTATGAACAATACTGAGACCCTGAAACTGAAGCAGGTGAATGGAATTCAGCCAACATTCATTAGATTATTTACACCTGTGCCTTTTTCCTGGTGGTGGAAGACGTACTCAGATCCTTTATTGAGCTAAAAGTACCTGTACGATTGTGTAACATTATGTCATTATAAGTAAAGTCCTCAAAATCCTATTTCAGTAAAGGTACAGAGGTATTATTGCAACTAAACAGTAAAGTATGAAAAGTAAAAGTACTTGTTCTGCAGGAAATTAGCTGGTGGGGATGGAGTTACTTTGAAGTACTATACAGCATACAGTACAGTATATACAGTAAAGTAGTTCAATTAATTGTTTCCCACCCTGGGGTCAGGCCCCGTGTAGTGGGTCAAAAGCTACAGCTGGGGTTTCATGGGATGATTAATATGGTAGGAACTAAGAAAAAAAAACGATATTATTATTTTACTTCCTCTGGCCTCAAACAGTTATTCAAATGAAACCATCTGAGAGGTTTAGAGGGGAGATCAGTCTTTGGTGTAAGTGCTGATACCTCACAGTCCCCTGAACATAAACGTGTTATGTGTAACTGATTTATTTACAGTTTTTTGTTTGCACAGAAGAAAATCCATTTACTTCAAAAATAAATATGTACACTAATACAACCACATGCAAACCCACTTTTATCTATATACACTCAGACATACATGAGTCCAAAGAAAAAACAAGCTTATGCATGAGAGGTGGGAAACTAAAGACCTCTCCTAAAAACCCAAAGCAAAACAAACTGAATTAGACCTAAAAATCATACATCACTCGTAAATTTCTTGATGTTAATGACCTTTCCTCGTCTCTCTGATGGTAAATGTGGGTCTTATCCGATGCCCAAATAGTCAACAGTGATTGATTGTGTGAGCCGGCTGAAGAACCATGAGCTAAGAAGATTTTGACAGGTCCCATATATTAAGACCAGAGAGGCTTTTCAGTCCATGCTGTCATTACTACAGGTACAAGCCTCAGTCATATTCATCTTGTACAATCAATCATTCTAATTCACATTTCTGCTTTAAGGACACTTTCATCTTTCCAGTGAAATGTATTCCCACCTTTTTCTGTCCTACTGTTTTCGCTGCTTCTTCCTTGAACCTGACAGTGGAGACACGTTGGCCCTATTCATAATTTAGGTCAGCTTTTGAACAATGGGTCGTGTGCCGCAATTTAGCAGTGAATATGCCAAGCGCTTGTCATGTATTAACATACACTTTAAGGGCATTAGCCACTTGTTAGGCCTTCAGGGACAAGTTATTAATGATGAATATTAAACCTCCCACATGTGTGTGTTAGAGCCACTGGAGTACCTAACATACCTTTGATGAATAGTGTCAACAAATCATATTTGCCAAGAGAATATAACAGGAAAGAACAACGTAGGGTGGCTAGATAGCACTTTATCTGACTCTGCACAGATACAGAGGGGAATATCCAAGTAAGGACTATTGTTCTGCACTCACAGTGCAAGTAATAAGGGCTATTATAGGGCTTGTAGGCAGACTTGTAGGGGGAGGAAAATGAGCTCATTCTTGTATTGGGAATCTCTTTGTTGCTATAAGTACCTGGCAATTCAGCTTGCTTTACACTCATAGTGTCATTACATCCCACTTGAGTCTCCTTCCTGACAAGTAGAGATAATAATGATGAAGATGAACACAAATAAGATAAATGTGAAAGATAGTAACAGGCAGGTGTGAGATAATATGGGGATCTGTACATTTCTATTATGTGAATCTGATTCGCTAATTACTTCCATGTGCTGCCTGAGCTAAACGCTTAAGAGGAAGAGTGGGACTGAAGTGTTGAAGTGACTTGGCAATTAAAGTTAAATAAGTACTGTAACAGGAGACAAGCATTTTATTTCTTTACGAAGATGGTCGTTGTTCGTTATTATACACTACGGGTCAAAAGTTTTAGAACACCCAATTTTTCCAGGTTTTTTTTTATTGCATCTTGCATCTTAACTTGAATAGGACCAGCACAGTCTTCAGACCTAAACCCTGTGGAGCTGGTTTGGGATGAACTGAACAAAAGGTGAAAGCAAAGCAAACTATTAAACCAAAAAGGTAGATTAAATTTAAGAATCAAGACTCAAGGATTCCTTGTTTTGTTTTTTTCTTAATCTTTTATTTAGTTGTCCTATGCTTTCATTTCAGAAACACTGAGACATTATACTATGTACATTTAAATAAGCTGGAAAAATTAAGGTGTTCCTAAACTTTTGATCAGTGGTGTAGCTGGTTGGAAAAGTCACATTTAACAGGAACAGGCTTTGACCCTTTTGTTGTGTTAAGGGTTGTGGAAACAGGAAGCCATGGCCAGTGAGTCTGTTACTCTGTCCACTTATGTACATAGGTGGTCTGCTTAAAGCGAGACGGGTGTTGCTAAAACATTTATTAGAAATCATACTGGTGCCAAAAATGCTGCTTACTCCTATTTTCACAGGAATCCCCAGATCCAGTGTTGTGTGACAGTGAATGAAGGTGTGGAGGCAGAGAAAGTTAGGGCGAAGGTGTAATTAAAGCCGATCATGGCTGGGCAGAGGGGAGGGTAGCGCAGCACATTTGTCTTCCCCATCTAATGAGTGGAGGCCGGGAGAGCTGAATTAGCTGCCTTGCTGTCGTCTCTCCCCCACCATGCCACTTTGTCACAAGGACACTCCTCCTGGAAGATGAGACAGGGTCAAGTGCATGTGTATCCCCTGGCATTATTCTTACAGGCCGCTGGGGTCCCTGTTCCACAGGGCACTGGGAATTGAAGCACTTTAGCAAGCTCTCAGCCACACCACCCAGCCTCTGCATCATTAAACCAGGCTAAAAATACACAGTCCAGTCATGGTCCCCTGTTTGCAGCGGACCAGTTCATTTCCACGCTGAAACAATCACTGACTCCTGCTCATGAGAGGCGTAACACCATCAGTTTTCATGTCATTTTTAAATTTGGTCAGTGTTGTGAGGATATGGGATTACAGTAACAGCATGCTCAAAGAGCTACGATTAAATTCTCCTTCACCTAATAATTGTATGGCCATTATTGAAACCACAGCTACCATACAAATTAACACTATTGTGTTCACACTGTCATTGATGCTCATCCCATGGGCCTAGAAATCAATATGTGTTGGTGTAATGCTGGAGTGACATCTGCTACAAGACATCCCCTCAGTATTGATGACAAAACCCATAATGTACGTACTGTGAAACTACATGTTTAGGATTACAAGTAATTATAATTTTTATGATCAGTTAATTTCAATATCTTGTTTGATTTGTTTTGTCTTTAAAATATCAGGGAATAGTGAAAAATACCCATCACAGGAGCCCAGGAGGGACATCTCCACACAGCTTTTTTGAGTCTGACCCACAGCCCAAAACCTGATTAATCGCATATCAAGTGACTGATTAATCTAATACCAGTTCAGAAATGCAAGTGAGTTTTACATAAGCAAATTAATCAGTAAATGTACATTTCATCAGCTGTATTTATATACCAAAGCACACGGGACCAACACTCTCCAGTCAGCACTCGTGGTGTTTTGAATCTCACTGTGATGTTGGGCTTTACATTCATTTAGCTCCACAGCAAGGTGTGAATTTATTCCTGGCAAATGATGCATTCGATGGATTTTGAATAACTGCACTCTTACATAATCGTGTTTCCCTCTCAAGGGCAGCACAATATCAATATAATAAATCATGCAGCGGTAATGAATGAGCAGCTCAACCCTTACTTTATGGTTACTGCCTGGCTCAAGTGTGAAGCTTTTTCAGATCAATCACTGTATCTAGCATAGAATAGCCTGTATTTCTTTGATGTACTCTGTTGTTGCAAACTGGGCACTGCTAAAGCACTGACATGTTTAACCCTGGGGCCCACAGGTGCAAGTAATTGTCTGATTGCCAGAGACCGTGGGACTAAAAACTCAGTGCAGACAAGCAGCCGTCCAAGGTAAATCTTTTCTTCAAATGTCAAATGGAGACACTTAAAATACTACACTTATTTGCTGTTTTATTATTCATGGCTACGTTACGCTAAGGTCAAATGTCTCTGTGTTTGTTGAATGGAGAGATAAGTTATTTGGCCCTGGGCGCCTCTGATGCAAAAGCTTACAGTTGCTTTCCTGAGCCAGTCTTTGACACCTGAGTTAGTGCATATAGGCTATGAAATATGTTCACATAGAAATGAATGGCATGGTTCTGGCTAATTTGTCTCCTTGTGGAAATAATAATGATAATAATATTTATTCACCAGTTCAGTGCAGTATATCGTGTCCGGCATACTTTTCTGTTTACTGTTTGTTTCCGTGCTTATGCTAATACATATATATATGTCTTGTCACAGGCTGCAAACAGCATTTCTGGTACAGCTGAGGTACATAAAGTAATGACCATCCACTACCTCAGAGTATTTTATTCACAATTACCGTTCATCTGATGTACACAACTGTCACTTGATACTTCTACACCTCCTTGTATTCAGAGAGACTTTTACCATAAAATGTCTGGCACAGAGAAAACGTGAAATTTATTCCGCAGACCAAAAAAAAAAAAAAAAAAAAATCCTTTTATCTGGCTTGAGACTCAGTGGTTATTCCGTCTCTTTGTTGTAACTCGCAGCCCGCTAAATGTCAGGAGACCGCACTATTTGCGCCGAGGAGGAAGCGCGTAGCCTGTAAAGCGGCACTGCGGCATCGCCGTATCACTGCGCCCCGGTCCCTCTTCTCCGGGATCCTGAAGCTCGGATCTGGGGAGAGCAGGAGGAGATACCCTATGGTTTTCCTTTGCGGGATTTATTTTGTCAGCTCCAAACCTTCTTGCGCTTTATCTTTTTAATAGTGACCGAAGGCCTGCAACTTGTCCGGACGGTCCCTCCCCACTCGCAAGGGTTTGCATTTCTTGGTTTTGCATGACGTGTCTTGGAGCAAAGAAAAAAAAAAGAGAGAGAGAGAGAGAGAGGCTTGCTTTTGTTGTGTGTCTTATAGTGGAAAATGAAGCTTGGAAAGCCGGAGCAGGAGGCAGTGCCAGTCCGCTGCTGCTGTTGTGGGCTGGACTGGATTACAGAGCCTGAGATCTCTACTGACAGCACAGGCAGACAAAAAGGGACTGTGAGCGAAGACAAGGGAAAGAGTCTTTTACTGAGCTAGAGAAGCCAGGGCGAGTGCGAGAACACAGTTTCTCCAGATAAGCGATATTTTGGAAGCTATTTGTGCAGTGTATGTGTGTCATTAGAGGAGTGCTGGCACGGGGCATCAGGTTAAAGGCATAGGTACTAGGAAAAAAAAAAAAAACCCGTTTAGGACCGTTACTGTAGGAGTGGACTGGCTTTTTTGGTGGGGGGGGTTGTTAGAAGGCAGAACATCTGCATGGAAGGAATATTTGTGAATGGATGCTGCATACTTAAATGTTGGCATTCTTGCTTGTTGGATGTACCTTTGTTATGTATCCATGTGATTCCAAGCCCATTTTTATTTTTGGAAAATGGTCATAATTGTACGTGTTTACATGTTCAGTTGTGCATGCTGTTCATTTGTCACTTTGCATGGTGGAGCAGAGCATTTGGGGACTACATGCTTCAGAATCCAGATGAGCTGTATAACATGACAACCTGTGTCCAAGGAGACAATGTAAAGTTGAAGGTGGTGGTTGACTGTGACAGATTGGCTTTGGTTTGTTTGGTGATGCAGAAAAGGGTTTGAAATGTCCAGCAGCATTTTTTTTTTTTTTTTTTAGGTATGATTACTCAGAGAAAGGCTTCACGAGAGCCTGCAGTTTGTTGATTCAGTTTTCTTCCACGTAGAAAACCATTTGTGTGATGTAATGGATGAGCGTTGGTATTCTGGACACATAGAGGAGCCATATGTGTTTTAGACTACAGTGCCAGAGTGACTTTCAGTGGCTTCAGGCCTAGACTGTAGGCTATGCCTTGAGAATGCTCCAGAATAAGACTGCAAGCTGTTGAATGTTGCATCCTAATATCATAAAGCAGACACATACCTTCAGTGTCAGACAGTGAAGGTATGCCCCCGGAGCTCTATAGTGAAGTGCAGGATAGCATTATCAGAGGGTCTTGACGTTTGTCTTCATTTCTGAATGGCGTGCGTAAAACCTCAAGGACGTCTTCCTGTTCAGTTGGTCCTGCTTTCATTCTTGAGAGAGCAGTGTAATTCGTTTATCATGTGTAGAGTATGTGAGTGATGTTAGGTGCAAGGTGATAGAAAAGAATGGTGAATTGAGAGGGGACTGTCATGTTGAATTTGTTGATGAACAGCTGACCCTCTGTATGTGAGCAGATTGACAGTGAAGATTTTACACAACGTGAAATCATTGAAACTTCCTGTCTCGTGTCATTATGGACTGTTGATGTGTGTTTCTCTGATATGCACCTGAATAGAAGTTTGTTATGTAAATGAGTGCAATTAGCAAACAAATAAGAGTAGCCAAAGTGGGAGGAGAGATTGTGTGACAGTGTGTTACTGCTCTTAATATACAACATTTGACTTAATTATAGCTTTATTTCAGGCTCGAGCAGTCAGTGTAATTACTGTTGTTGGACCGGTGTACTGGATGTTACTGATACTGCCACACTTTCACAGGTCGCATACATTCTCTTTATGTTGCTTAAAATTAGCGGTGCCCACACCGCAAACAACAGCAGGTTCAGGCTGAAATGCTCAACACACCAAGTAGCAGAGTTAAAAATTCTGGTACATAATTAATTAGAGGAATTTAATCATTAAAAACACAGTTTAGGTTACAAGCTTGGCAAAAGCTTCAGAGACACTAGTAAAAGAGCACTTAGAACACATAATCATCTCAGGGCTTAATGGCCCGGCAGTGTAAGAAAACACTGTATACTCAGCAGATAAGACTGTAGCCACTGTAATAAAACACTCATCTTGTATTATGTAGAATGGCAAGCACCTCCTGTATAGTTTGCAGCACCTTGTGGAAAATGGCTCATTGACTAAATGCACAGTTGAACTTGCTGAGTGAACATGTTGCAAATGCGTGCTCTCTCTGTCTTTATCTGGCAGGAGGGAGAGTTTGCTGACCTTGGGTAAGAGGAGTAGGTTCCTGCAGAAGAAAGATGTGGCGTCACCTGCTCAACTCACCATGGCGGGACATGTTCATTGAGCAGACATTTGCTTTAACTTGAAAAGCTTTTCCTCTGGCGGAATTGACAGCTTGGTGATAACGTGTTTAATAGATCATTTTACACCTCTGTCGTAGGATTTGATGGACTGCCTTTGGGGATCTTTGCTTGGAACCTAGCTCGGTTCAGTGACTCGATGCAGTTTTGCATTACCTGTAAAAGGCTTCATCTGTTGGATATTATACGGTTACCCTGGATCTAATACATTGACAGCATTCGCTTGGATATTGCGGAGATTCTCCTCGAGGGGATTCTTCACACGAGTGGAGGTCGAGCAGTGCCAGTGTTTGGCCTTTGAAGAGTTTAATTCTCTGCAAGAGGAGCATTTATTTGGAGGTTTCCTATGAAGGACATGGATGGCCCTCGATCTAGTGGCCTGCGCAAGAAGAGGAAGTCAAGGTCAGAGAGGAATCGGGAAAGGAGATCAAATGGGATAAGGAACAGCGTTGTTAAGGGCTCCGTCTTTCGCTTCTCCTCTGACTCAGAGCAGGAGGGCGCGCGGGAGCCCTCCTCATCCCGCCCCCGACCCCCACGAAGGAAGCGAAAGGAGTCTACGTCCGCTGAAGAGGACATCATCGATGGCTTCTCCATCACTGGGTTTGTGACCCTGGAGGCTCTGGAGGTAAGTGCTGAACCACAGGTGGAAGCCCCCTCCACTCATCTCCAGCCTTGTGTGTGTGCGTGCATGTGTTGAAAATCACTTAACGCTATGCAAAGATGTGTTTATTATTGTGTGCGGCTCAGTTCCTCTCTGACTGGGCTGGCCCGGTGTTTTGGCTCCCGCCTGCATATTTGGCTGTTGTGTGAACTGGAGTTCAACAGATGTAGCTTTAAATGTAGCGCTGCAGCCAGAGATTACTATCTGTATCACTGAGAGGCTGTTGTTGTTGTGTGTGTACTGCTCTGGATTTGTTTTCACAAGAGTTTTCCAGCAAAGCCTTACACCAGATGAGGGATGTTCAGCTGTGGTTGTAGTGGCTGTTGTGCCTTTTGTACGCTTCGGAGTGAAAAAGCAATTTGATCCATGTTACAACAGTTTATTCAGTGAGGGAGTAATTTATTGTGCGCTGGCTATCCATTTTCCTTGGAATGCAAACCGGGCACAGGCTGCCTTCCAACGATATAGTTCTGAATTATGACTTACACAAGCAAGCATTTTTTTTTACACACAAAAACAACTGCTGCATTTCTCTATAATGATACCTTACACACGGGTACCAAAATAAGGGAACGTATCTCAGTAAGGTGGAAGGCCATCATGTGCCTCCTTAGTGTAGATTCTATATGTTTCTGTTTTATATTGGATTATTGGATTGGATCTTATGGATTTTATTTTTGTAGCATAGAGTTTGCTCCAGTCTTGTTTCAGGGGAATGTGAAAATAATTTCAAAAGGTCAAACTGAGGAGTGTCCTGGGATAGCACAGTCCGACTTTCTAATTTATGCAGTGTGATATCAGTCTCTTGTTCAGTGGTGTGACCCATCTCAAGGAGACTGTATGTACAGTAGTACTTGTCCTCCCTGTATCCTTTTGTTAGTCACATCAATGCTTTTAACAGCTTAAGTGTCTTATTGTCATGTTTCCTCTGTATTTTTATTCAGGGTTACTCTTTGCAGCAGTCATGGACTTTTGTGCTTGCACGTCGTTTCATTTCCTCCTCGTTTTGTTTGACCTTCTCTCTGTTGTTCTTTCCACTGATGTTTTCTGCATCAGTCTGCTATCCACAGTTTGAATCTAGTTAGATGGCAACTCAGAGATAAATGGGAAAGTCAGCAGCTCTCGAATTGGCAAGGTCAACGTACATACACTAAAGTAAAAAAAAAAAAAACATCCTGAATCTAAAAGCTTTTCTTTACATTTTCATTCCTCAACTCTGTTGTTTGTCTTTTTTTATTAACATTTAGCCATTTCACTTTCTTATTCATACTGTCAAAGTTTCAGGTGTCATGTAGGTTGTGGAGAGTATTAACTAGTTTAGAACCACAACAAACTTTCTGATTTATTTAGGATTTAGTCTCAAACTGAATATACCACTTGAACTTCCTGTGGAGTTTACCAGTATACAAACATGTTATGTTTACATTCAGAGTTGATCAATATTCAAAAACATATATATTGGTATTTTTGGCCATGTGGCTCAGTCCTGTGTTTAAGTTACAAACGGTGAATGAAATTATCAGAAAATGGAAACTGTAGCTTTAGAAAGCCTGACTGTAACAGATTTACAGCTTTATGTATATTAGTAGACATAATTGTGACATCTCATCACCCTGCACAACACTGGTTCAGCCTGTTACTGCAACCAGCTGAATGAAAAACAGACTAATAAATCAAAATATATTGCAGTATCAAATTAGATTAATATCAGATTGCAGTGATTTAGAAGGCAAAACAGTCTTGTCACAGAGCGGTTTACTGAGTAATAAAAACGCAGAGAGTTCAAGTAAAGCAATTATACTTGTGTTTGTGTGTGAGTGCAAATATGCACACTGGTGTTTGTTTTGTGTGAATGTGACAGAGTTTGTTAATGCAGTATCGTCTCACAGGGAGTTGAAAGGAGATGGCAATATGGAATTGCAATACTTCCTACAGTTGCTGGAGAGCTTAGAATATAGCAGTTTGTTGTACTGTGTCCCACCACGCTACCTCTGCCATGTTGCCGACCTGCTGTAGTCACTTCCAGGGATGGGGGGTCCATAGCATTTTATTGAATCTGAATCCACTTATCTAATCTGAATCCTTTTGAATTCCTCACAACAACACAAGTTTTCAACACAAGTTGTAATTTGTAATTCTGTTTTATTAATACCTGTGTTCAGATTGAGAGAGGTGCAGTGTGCAGTTAATGCCAGTGGCACAGCAGCGTGATCTTATGGTAGCCTGTAAGCCAGCCAGTAAACAGTTAAGCTGATGCACACAGAGTCACAGTCTGAACAGTGAAATCATTGGGTACGAAGCAGCTGTGTTCAGAATGAGTCCAGTGCCATCAAAGGTGTCGCTGTCGTTTTTATTTTCAGCAAAAGTCAGAATGAATTTTTCTTTGGAGAATCATCATATTTTTCTGGCGTGCTAACTGGATTATTACAAGGAGTTTTTAGTTTTGCTGCTTAAATGCGACAATATTTGCAGCGGCGTCATTATTGCAGCCAGTTCAGTGTTTCTTAAACCAAATATTCAACGCAAGAAAAATTGTTTGCCACTGACTGACACTGAGTAAAGGCTTATATATTTTGGGTCTTGTTTTACAATATGATTTTGGGACTTAGTTCTTTACTGAGATGAAATAAAAATGAAAACGTTCTGGCTTCTTCCTGGTGGTACGTGGGCATTGGGGTAGTTAAATTCTAATTGAGAAAACTGTCGATGAAATAACACCAGTAAAATGGAGGTGAATGGAATTTAGTTTGTGGTACAGCATTAAATAAATGACACAAAACTGTGATAAAGACACTACTCAGGGCTGAAGAGTCCCACAGCCTCCATCTGCATTTTCACATTAAAGAAATAAATCAGTTGACACAAGAACTGATCAGTAAACAAAAACTAGTCCAGTATAAGGTCAGACTCCTTTAGTCAAGTTAGTCTCACAAATCTTCTATCAACTAATCGGTTAACCAACTGACAGTTTCAGCCTTAAAGAGAACAGCATGGATCTGCTGACCTACTGAGTGGTTTCTAAACGCTGCAGTGTCAGGCTCGTGACTGAAAGGGTCAGTGGTTCAAACATCTGGATCGGTCTTGGAAATGTAGGCCTGCAGTGAGAATGAGACCCCACCCAAGTGACCCCCCCCCCCCCCGTGTACTTTCATTATAGCTGTTCACAGGCCGGTGATAGAAAAGATGTTTTACTTAGCAGCTCTCTGGTGTGAGCGTGTTATGATTATGACTGAGGCTGAGTCAGAGAGTTTCCCAAACAGATAAAAATCTGTGCTGGGTGAAATTAAGGTTAAAGGGAATCGAAAAATTTTATTGAATTTAGTGAGTAGCATTTCAAACTGATCATTTATCAGAAAGTCACATCATATCCACCCGCTCAGATTTTTTATGGTAGTTGGAGAGATGTTTTTCTTCTCTACAATCTTCAATAATGGATAAGACCTCTTAAAGTCTTAGAGTTATTTTTCTTACATTTCACTGTCTCCATAGCTTAAATAATTGGATTTCTATTTATTCAGTGTTCTTCAGTATCATTTTCATGACGATTACACTTCAGTTTCCTCACTCCAGTGTGTCTTATTTGGGTAATATTTCAATGTTCTCCTGCTTCTCTTGTTCTGGTGTGTTGTATTTGTCCAATCGTGTCGATCTTTTCCTTTTCAGTTATACAACCTTTCTTTGCAGTTATGAGTTGTTTACCTCTTTATTTCAACCGCACCATGTTAAAAAGACTTTATGCAGTGTTTACGTGGAAGTGTGCACAAGCATATCACAGCACCAGTGGCTCTTTTTCTGTCTGGGTAAAGTTAAATTCTGATGAGGTCAGACCCCTGGAGGTATATGCAAGTGCTCTCCATCTGTCACCACAGTGCTGGAGCAACACTGCTCCCAGGCCTGCTTTTCATGTGCACGCTGATATCTTAGCTTTGCATTTCTCTTTTGCAGTCTCAGGGCTGAGGCGTCCATGATGAGACTCTCGAGACACTCAATTGGCTTTTGGTAGATGTTGTACGACATATCGCTGTTTTGATTACTGGGCTGTTTGTTGGTGTTGTTGGAGTGAAGTTGTTGGACTATTGTTAGGAATTGTTAAAGAGGAATTAGCTGTAGGAATAAAACTTGACCATCAGCTGGAGGTAGCCAGTGAGAAAGCATATTACTGCTGGTCTGTTTCTTCTTTGTTGTTTTGCTGCTCTGCATGATCTCAGACAGTCTTCACCTACAGCCAAGTCTTAATATGACAACGATTTGCTTCCCATGTATGCAGGATGCAGGATGTGCTTCTAAAATACACACGGTGCAGTTTGATGATTGTATAGTTTCATAAAGCCCCTTGTAAAAGCCACCATTTCCAGGAAAAGCTTTCTCCCTTGTTGAGTAAATCTCAAATAAGGCCACTCCTACTTAGATGAAACTGAAAATGTGAACACAAAGTGAAAACATAGTTTTATGAGCAGTTGGTCTTTTCAAATTATCAGACAAATGCAAGTCGAGGTCTAAAGCTAAGGCATTTCAGTTTTCTTTTACTAAGTGGAGCAATGCTATGCAGTCTCATACCCTTAGTTAAAAGGATACATAGAGATAGATATAGATAGATTTATTGTATTGATACATTGATATTGTGTTTCTTAATTGTTAAAAAAAATAATAATGTAGCACAATAGGCACAATAGATGTAGAAGTAGAAATACAGTACCCAATAGACTACTGACCATTTGTTCACTGTTGTTTCCCTTTTCCAATTTTTATGTCTCTGAATCTCAAACCTTCACTCTTTCCACTTTAAATTGAGCAAGAAATTACAAAGACATAATGCACTTGAAAAGATTACTAAATTATTGAGTGCCTTCTCCTCTAAAACCTTTGCTGTGTTTCACCCATTTCACTTGAAAGGGGTCCTTAACCTCAGCATGCCCCCACTGACCAGAATTGATTTAAAAATGTTGCCTTAGTTAACCTGCTGCTCCATTCTTTCCTCATAATTACGGGTCTTAGATGTCTATATCTTTGTACCACACACAGACATACGCAGAGTTTTTTTTTTTAACTGATTTTTAAATTTAGCACATACACACCCTAGAGGGAAAAAATACAAAACAGAAAAGGCCTATACATTTATAACAGGTTTGAGCTGTTGCAGAACATTTTCTGGAGCGGATTAGGTGTGGAGAAAAAAAAGCCCTACGCAAAAATTTAAAGTTTTGTTTGTGCATAGGAATTGAAGCACAGTTTGGAAAGAGCCCATTGCAAATCTTTATCAAATCTGCAGAACTAAATGTTACCCCCCCCCCCCCCCCCCCCCCAAGATCACGTTCAGCGGCTTCAGGGAATCATAAGCTTAGGAATCCGAGTACAGCAATAGAGCATAAATCTCTGAAATTATTCCTTTGAGAGATTTGGCCGAGACCATGGCATTTTCCAGTTCCAGCAGTCTCAATCAGATCCTGTTCTTCTTTAAAAGAGATTCTGCAACGTGACGGTTTTGGAGATGTTTGAAGACAACCTTAAAGAGGAATATTAAACTCAGTTCTAATTTACTCTAACAACTTTAAAGAGTCGGAGATCAACAGGCCTGGAAAATCTGATAGGCCTTTGGAAACCCACCCCATCAGACCCATACTCCTGATCTGTAGTGAAAGATCAGGATTCAATGCCAGGGGAGACTGAACACAAACAACAGAGTGAATATTTAAATTTTTTCTCACATCTCTCCAAATCAGTAGTGTGTTATAGATAATAATATTATTGTTATTATTATTCTGGACAAAGGCACAAAAAGGGTCAGTCTAATGTGAAGTCATATTTCTAGGGTTGTTGAAAGCTGGATCAGTATGCACACGCACTGAGTTGTGACTGTAAAGTCTATATGGTGAGCCTGGACTGCTTGTAAAAACCTGTTTGGGGATGAAGAAATACTCCAGAGTATGAGTTGTGAGAATGGGAATAAAATGTATAGTCTCTCACTTTAGGATTTATCTGTCACCATGTATCTGAGCAAAGATTAAGGACATATGACTGTGGATTTGATATATTTGTGGAGGACGATTTATCCAAAGAGGCATTCATTATGCAATTAAAATCACCAGCTAAGAAGCTCGAGCCTCTGCAGTAATGTTTAAACTTTAAAGTCATTTGTGATATGAAGTGGGGTGAGTCATAATATTTGGGACAGTAAGGATAGTCATGTGTTCTTTAAGGCTCGAGCTTGTGATCTGGATGAATCTCCTCTTATTTATGAAGACGGGCTGTGCCTCTTTTATTCTGTTAACCAGAAGAGAAGTGAACTCAGCTGACCCAGTCTCTCTTTAGCTTCAAACGGTCTTTATCAGATAATCTAGTTTCTTGTCTGATTTTTGTTTTTCAGATGCATTAGAATCTTTTTAATTACGTGGCCAATCCCTTAAGCTTAAATGACCCAGTGAGCTTAAATGACCCAAACACAGTGCTTTACAAAAGTAAAGCACAGGAAGTCACATTTGCAGCGCTGGCCCTCCCCTGTCTTTTCCCCAAACAAAAGAGTAATGAACAAAATGAAGTCACCAATCATACTGAACATAGACAGATCCTAACTTAACAGACAGACCGCAGTAACAGCTTAGACACTCGAGACAATATCCAAACTCCAGGCTAAGTATTGGGAACCACTGTATGTCTGCCTAAAATGATAATAAATAATACAGTTCCTGAGTTGTACTTGAACCTGAACATAAACTTTTTACCAGATGTTTCTCAAAAATGAAATACACACGGCGAGTTGGTACAAAAATAGGTAAGACCTTGAAATAAAATCAAAAATGTTAAAAGCATAACACAGGGTTCTGAGTATGGAAAGGCACTGTGGTAAAATGTGAAATCAATTTGAGTACACCACAATTTATCAAGGTCTTGTGCACTATTATAGGTATAATAAGGTAAGTGTAATAAAGTAAGGAAAGAGACCTTGTTTTCAAAGGGTAGAATCAACTTTGAACCTCAGCAGACAGATCAGGTGCTTTCAGTCTCCAGCTAGCTTCCACTGTGTAGACCAATTGATTTAAAAAAAAAACAAAAAAACAGTTAAGTTGCGTTGGTGTTTAGGCATCTGTCAAGGAGAGTTTACCAAACAGTTTCAAGTTGTAGAAAGTTAAGAATTTATTCGCAGCCTGGAGCGGAACAAAATCTCAAGCAGCCACCTTGCTCCGGGTCACATGACCACCCACATATATACATACAGTCTTGATCAGGCTCCTGTCCAATCACACCCTTTACTTTTTCAGCCTCTCACTTCTCTAACATTGCCCTAAAGGCTAGACTGACTCCTGTTTTTTTTTTTTTTTTTTAACTCCAATAACAACATCTCATCTTCTTGCTCAGCAGGTTAACAGCAGTCTATTACATGATTGACTGCCCGTGATAATACGGTGAACAGCACAAAAGCAATACTGTGTAAATTAGTACATTTGCAGTGTCTGTTCTACTCTGATTTCGCATTTAAAGGTCTGGAAAGACTTCTTAATTCACAATGCCCCACAGAGCTCCTGCAGGTTTTGTTGTTCCTCTAAATAATTTCCCTCTCTAACTTAATTTGCTACATGCCATAAAAAAAAGAAGACAACAGATTCACCTAATGCACAAAGTGAACAGAATGGAACTGGGCACATAACTGCATAACACCACATATGGGGGAAACTGGGAAAGCAGCCTGGTATTGGGATGGACGCGCAGAGCTGACACAAGCAGTTTGGGACTTGCAGTCTAGAGCAGTTCACTTCATTACTTACGTTACATTAATCCCTTAATCTCAGATGTTTTTAAGTTTCTGCTAAAATTATGAATTGTATTTGAGGTAACAGGGTTGTACATTTCTGGAAAAATATGTTTTTTTTTTCTTTTTGACAAATTAGATATTTCAATTACAGTTTTGAAGTTACTCCTAAAATTATTTTTCATGAATTTTCATGATGTGATTGCCTATTACTCAGTTAGCTCTGAAGCTTAAGGATGGCAATTTTGTGACTTAGTGACCTGGTTGTTCAGCTGCTTGTTTAGTTGGTTGGTCTGTTTCTTAACAAATTGCCAGATTATATTGGGTATGATAATTTATGGTCCCCCAGAGGATGGTTCCTAATGACTCTGGTTGTCCTAATTTGCCTAAATTTGGCTTTAGATTAGAGCTAGACCGATACATCAGCTGAGAACAGGTTATTACAGATATATTAGTACTGGTGAACATGTCGGCTGAAAAGAAATTGCAGCACAGAAATACCAAGATAGTTCTGAGGTAATTTAGAAACAGTGTCTCCATTTCATAACATGTCCAACTTAGACCACTGATAAATTGATATTTACACTGTAAAGTGTCCAGCTCCAGGGTCCATGACAAGATTGTTTATCTTAAAAGGCACATAGACACTTTTATATACATATTCATATACACATATAACATATACTTTTTTTTTTTGCATTTTGTTGTGTGAATGTTCTGCATCAAAAATCCATCACTGGTTGGGCTGCATATAAGATGCAGCTTCTGGTGGACATTTGGAGCTTACAGACATGGAAACTGTCCATTACTGAGAGGGCTGTCAGTTTCTCCTGGAGCACACTTTCCTGACAAATTCCATTCTTTTGCAGCCTACAGTGGCCAAGGAAAAAAAAACAAAACACCAAACATATGTGCTAAACCAGTTTTTGGCTTGTGTAATACATATTGCATCAGTCTGCGCGCTAGCACTGGATTTGTCATGTCTAACTGCAGACTGCTAGCTGCTGACCACCAGAGAGCGAGGAGATAGTCAATCGATTACAAAGAGCTTTAAAACCTTTCACTTCGGGCTTCATATCGTACTGACAAAAAGTCCATAAGAGGGATCTGTATAAACCATGTGTCTGCTGGAGGAGAAATGTTTTCATAAGAGCTGTGGAAATCCTGCCGGTGCTGTTCCTGCTGTTTACATTTCATTTCATCACCGCCGATGCTCCACCAGGACCTCTTTGGTTCCAATTAAGTGCCAGTTTCTATTTATGATTTCTGCTGCGCCCAACGGTTATTTAATTTTAGGCACCAGCTTCACACCCATCTGTAACACCCACACTGGCCGTGGAGATGTGACACATTCAAACTGGGGCATGGTGGAGCATCACAGCTCACGGTTTAAGCTGAGTCATCAGAGCACATGGGTGGAAGGTGGAGGTGGTACGGAGTGAGGAGTTCAACAACACAATGATAGCTTCATTGATCAATTGTCAGACCTTCCAGTAACCAATAATGGCTGGCTAATTAACAACTATTGGCATTTAAAGCGGAGCTGGTCTTAAAGAACAGGTCTCTGGCCTTAGCGACCAGGATCAGCTGTGGTAATTAAGTCAACAACGGGTGTTCCTCTCACATGGCCAAATGAAGATGATAAATTGCGGTTTAACAGTCTGGCGTTTTCCTCCTCTTGTATGCTGTTCGTGGGATGATGCTGTCGGCCTTCCAGCATTTCAAAAACAATTGATTTTCTTTGGCACAGCCTGCAGAAGTCTGCCTGGAGGAGGACTTGTAAGTGCAGGCAGAGAAGAACACATTGATTGCTGCTTCATTGTAAGAAAGAGGCTAATGTGAAATCAAATGTATTGACAGCTTGTTTCCAAAAGAATGTAAAAAAGAAAACATTGCATTTCAAGCAATTAAGACACATAAGTATCAAGCCAGGTTTTCCTAAAGCTTTGTTCCTGAGAGAATGCAGTTTGATGAACAAGGACACCTTCAGAGAGTAGTCTTTTTTTTTTTTTTTGCTATGGCTCCCCTTGTTACAGGCTGCCTTCACAGATAATTCTGTCTAGTGAATAATACTGTTTTTTTTTCATCCTTTTAAATAATTTTCCACTTTCCACACATGCATTTTGGAAGTGTCAGAGAGTGATGTATGGCGTGTTTTAATGTGCTGTGACAGCCCAGTGACTGACAAAATAATGAAGTGAGCTGTCATCTCAGGGTGTTCATTAAAAAAAAGTTTAGAGAGATTATGTGTTATTTTGGGATTTCTGGATTCTAACAACTCTCACGTGTGTACACTAACCTTTAGATACTCGTCAAATTGTGTAATTGTGTTGACTTTCCTCTGTGAGTGTGCAGTTATTTTAGCGGATGAGGAGGTCTTTCACTGGGACATGAACTGAGCCAGGGCCCTGTTTAAAGCCTCATTGATTTCCTACCAGTGTACATTCAGTGTCTTGGCTGTCTAATGGAGCGCTCAAGCGGCTGTTCTGTCTTGGTGCTCCACGGCCTGCACTGATGGGGGACATTTTCACCACAGATGCAGATTAATTGGTTAAATGTACTTTGTCTGCATTGCAGAGCCATGTTACATACTTTACAACTCAGCTGTTGAATCTCCCTGCAGATTTGTTGCTTTCCTGCCCCACTTGGTACTTTGACAGCCCTTCCATCTGTCACCAACATGTGTCCTGGGTGACTGCACTGCAAATACACACAAGAGCATAGAATCCAGCTGTAGATCCACCCAAGGTGTTTTTAACATCTGATGGTCCAAAGCAGGAGGTGTTTACAGGTACATTCAGGCACACACAGCAACAGGGGAAGCACAAGTTAACATTTGTGTTAAATGTTTGATCTGAAGAAGAACAGTAAAGGAAGGAAGCAGTCTGTTCAAGGAAGAAGTCTAATGTCATCATATATAGCTCACAGAGCTGTTTTTTAAATGGAACCGTGCTATATTGTATCTAGACACATCACATGAAATACAAGGGATTTGATTGATGTCATGTTACGCGGTTCAGTTCACAAGCACTTGAGTCACGTACCCGCTGCCGACACCCTCGTCTCACTCGTTGAGGGAGAAACTGACACCGGCGCGTTCGTATGAACTCAGGCAAAACAAATAGCTCGGCAGCAGGGGAAATGTGCAACAAGCAACATCAATGTTTGGAGTTGACATAGAGGCAGAAGGAATGAGGCCGTGGGATGCTGGAGCAAGGTGGGGGATGATCGCACTCATCCAAACTCTGTGCAGACATTTTGCAATTAAATTTGTGTTTAGTTCAACATTATACAACAATATACAATAGACAATTTGATTTGTCTGAGGTCAGGAAGGAGGAAGGTATTTGTTTACAGGCAGTAGTGCTGTTGTTGCTGTGATTTATAAATGACAACCAATACCAATTTACACACCAATCCTCCATCAGCTTATGTCTACATTAAGGGCTAATCTGTGGCTAATGGCACACCGGGAGTGGCTGAAGAACATTGGATTAATGGTTCCACCTCTTTAAGACCTAAGTCTCCCTGACACTTGTTAATGTAGCACATAGCCCCGAAACGACATCACTGTGTATCTTTATCCAAGTATTAGCGCAGAGGCAAATCACATCACCATCCTGATATAATTTACTTTCCTCAGCTGAGAAAAATACATTTCCCTGGTCTGTGTGCCACCAGCTCGCTGAGCCCAGGCCATTTTCTTTTCCATTCCATCTCCGTCTTTATTCAGGCAGGTTCCGGTGACAGATGTGAGGGGAAAAAAGATAAATGTTTGCGGAGGCTGATTGTAAAATGCCATCTCTGAAGTAGAGCCATGGCCGTAGTCATACTCTCCCTTTTGTGTGTAATGGCCCCCATGATGATGCATTTGGACAGATTTTTTTTTCTACTTGAGAGGAGACCCTTTTCATGCTTAGCTGCACAGTGCATACTAATAGACTGCAGTTAGGAATGTGTGTGTGTGTGTGTGTGTCTTTGCAGCACGGGGCCTGTGGACTTGCGGACAGAGCCCTATTGAGATCTCTAACCTGCAGCTTCGAACCTTTGATCCCCCCCCCCTCTCTTCTCTGATCCTTCTTTCAAACCGAGCCAACCCACCACTGTTTCCATTTCCATCTGTTTCCATTCCTGCACTCTCAGATAAGCTTAGCTCAATAACTGCACTGCTTCAGTTCTTCGTCTTTTTTTTTTTTTTTTGGAGGAATTGTTTACACTAGCCCGAATGCCAAACTATAATCCATAATCACATGCTTTTTGCAATATTTAGAAAATTGGCATAAATCACAGCAGCTAATACCAAACAATTTGCTCTGCTCACAGCACCTTGGTTATCCCCAGGCTTGGCTCTGTAGCACAGGATGCAGTTACATCTTTTCCAGGTCAAATGATATTGAAATACTAATTAAAGGCTTCATGGCTGTGTCTCAGTATGATGTCATCCCCCCTGCCTTCGCCTGTGGAACTAGCTGCTCTAGATGCTCAGTAGGAGGGTTTATGTGGACTGAAATGGCTTTAGATGAGAGTCAGATCCATTAGATACAGATTTTCAGTTAGCCATGTCATGTACTCGTTCAGCATCCACCGTGGAAATGGTTTTAGGCCATCCATTTTGTCTGATCACTTTTGAAGCAGATGGAAACATTGGCTTTTGGAGGTGGCATTTGAGAGTTTGCCCAGTGGGAGTCTAGGCCTATAGTCCAACAAGAACCTGCTTAGCTTTTACATCTTCTAAATCTGTGCTTCCCCAACCTGTTTGGTCTGTTGTACTCCCACAGCCCTGTCAGATGTACTCAGAACCCTTTCATCAGCACCACCCATCAAGTTCCAAATGTGTTCATTTGAAGTGATTTTAAGCTGGATGGTTTTCAAAACTATTTATTATATAAAGAAATTATGTTTTCATACAACAACAGTTGTTTAGGTCAGTTTGGTCATTTTTCTGCTACCACATGGATTGGCACAAGCTGGATCCAATCATGTATTCAGGACTTTTAGCTATTTTTCAACCATTTCAACCAAGTCCATACAGTCTATAATGATGTTAGAAAGAGAACTCGGTATGATTATGTAGGTGATTTGATCTAGAGGGATACTCAGTGCATCAGTGTAGATGCATGTTCGGTACATGTCTCCAACGGCTTTGGTTACTGCCTGTTAAATGCATTTATAGAGCATGAAGGTGCAGGCTATATCTAGTTTTAATGTTTACATGGCTGGAATATTAAGCATGAAAGTCCAGGCTTAGGAGGGAGAAGCGAGTACACAGTAATGCTACATCTGAAAGGCATGAATCCTGTGACAAATGCTCTTCCTGGGAATTCCTGACAAGGTTTGGTGGAAGAAGTGAAGTGAGAGCAGCAAGTGTGTGTCTGTCTGGAGCTGTGTGTTTATGCTGTGTGTAAACACACAGTGAGAGGGTGAACATTTGTGTAGCTAATGGTTTAGGCCTGTCATTCATCACCTTGTTATTCTGCATCTGGGATTGTTGCTATTTATGTCATCACGAAGGGCGAATCTTAAAATTCTGCCAGAGCGAGTAATACATAAACATTTTTTGTGTTATTGCCCTAGCTGTTCCTTTAATTGTTGTCTGAAGTGTGCGGGTGAGTGTGTGTGTGTGTGTGTTTTGTATACATTTGAGAAGGATAAGATCTTTGATCCACCACCTGACTAGAGTTTGAGTACATATTTCACCTCTTTGTCTGCAGCAGAGTTTGCTAATGTTTACTTATTAATGCTGTTAAATAGGCCCCATCATTAAAATCAGGTAAAGACTGGAGTTAGGAGAGAGATTTCTCTGAGGGATGTCAGTGATTAATAGGAGAAAGAAAGACTGTGTTAGAGAAATGGAAAATATACATCATGGAGTGTGAGAGTGAGAAACATTCTGACAGGTGTGTGTCTGTGCGTGTTTGTGTGTGTGTTTGTGTTTAAGCGTGTGCAGCGGGGACAGCTATGCTCCAGAAAGCCAGATGGATCTGGAGCTCTCTACCCCAAATGAAAACATGGGCTTGTATTGTTTTCAGTAAGTGCTATTCAGCTCATGTGCCTTCTGCTGCAGGGAAAGGAGAAAAGAAAGTCAGATCCCACAACATCACATCCACAAACAGTACATCTTAACGAGGAAAGCCACCATGGATACATGGCCCTCTTTAGAAAGACTTTGCTGTTAAATGTTTTTTTTCCAATGATCAATTCAAATAACAGTGTTTCCTCATTATTATGGGGCGATTGGTTTGTGCTCATAGGAAATTACACACAGTCTGTCCAGTCTTTTGTATGGCAACATCACAGATCAGTATTTATTTATGTAAAAACATCACATTTTATTTCTTAACACTGAAAAATCTGTGATGCCATTAAGAAAAGTAGAACTCCATTTCTTCAGAAACAGAACAGCAGTGGACAGTGTGCTATTTGCAGAAATGGAAATCTGTATGCTTAAATAAATGAGGTAGGGCTGATTAACATGAAAACAGTGGCCGGCTAGTTCGGTGAAATTTTCCAGACCGCGAGGTTATTTGATGAAAGCGTAATATTTTAGCTGATGCTCAGGTGAAATGTGGTGTGTTTAGCAGGGAGCTCCTCTGGCCTTTCTGCTGTTAAGCCCTGCCTGAGCCTCCTGACACTTCTCATTACAGCTGAGGCAGGTCAGGGTAGCAGGGCTATTGATGCACTGTCTGTTTGACCCCTCGGGGCTCTGGTGTATCGCTCACCTGAACCAGCACACACTTCCTTTTTTTATGGCTCCAGTCCCCCGGCAGTGTGTTTTCATTAAACGTGTGCAGGAGTTTTGTAAAAGGGAGGTTAACACTGAAACAAAAGGTGCTCTTATGTAAATGCCAGCATGGTCTTTGTTGATTTAGCACATCCCATGTGCGTGAAGCATACACACACACATGCTGGCATGCATTAGCAAACACACACACACACACACAAACACACACACACAATCTCTCTAGCAAGGCAGGGTTTTAGGTTGGATTTAGTTTTGCCAGCTAATAGCAGGGTATCAGCTGTACTGTACAAGCAGTGAGTGGAAGCAGCCCGTAGGCTATCCACACAGGCCTTATCACTCAGCAAGCAGACCCCATGATAAGGTATTATGTTCTTCACAATAGTCTACTGTGTTTCCTCCTGTTTGTGTAGTTTCCCCGCAGTGCGTGCTGTAATAACCTAAGGCTGCCAATTACACAGACTGAGTGTGTTGGTGCTGCTTAAGCCTCTTTTGTCATATCCATTGGGTTTGAAATGCTGGTGGTGATTCAGTACTCTGAGTGACAGTGAGTGATTTCCAGAAGCCCGGATGTCTAGGCCTGTGCTGTTTCATTTACAAGATTTCCACCCTCCACCCATTTAAGAGCAGTTATCCTGCACCCTCTCATTTATCTGCTCTGCAGGATCGTTCCTGGTTGAGCCCTCTGATCCTCTCTGTGCATCAGAAGGTAGATGTCTTCTCCATCATATCGATTTCTTGTGTTCAGTGGTGTGAGAAGGACTTTACCAGTATCTTGAGAGAAATCTGATGATGGAAAAAATGACTGAATATTGTAAGTGCTTTGTCCTGCATTGGCTTGTGCATGCTCTGGCAACCTTTGGATCCCTTTTTACGAGTTGTTGTACTGTATTATTAGACATGCAGACACAGGACAGTCAAAATATTCCAAAATATTCCAGTCCATTTCCAGTTTTACTACACAAACTATACAAACTCCAAGGACATGTTCACGTCTATTCGACAATCAATTTAGTAACAACCACAAGAAGGTAAGATTTGCAGTATGTTTTACATTTTAGACCATGCTACTGTCAGATGTCAGCACTTTGTGTGTGTGTTTTTTTGTGTTTGGTCTGTTTCAGTCTCAAGTTGCATATCATTGCTCTACTTAGCCTCCATTTCAGTTCTGTTTTGAAACAATTATGTGTCTGTATGGCAGCTACTGCTGCTGTGGATGGTCTTCCAGAAACATGTTGTCACTGTTGTTGTTGTGTGAGGCACAGATCAGTCTGTCTGTGGTGTCATTTACATACTGCAGCTTATTGTCCGTTTGGGTGGTGAAAAGATTTTCACGTCTTTTCTCAACAGGATGATTTACAGCATTTAATTAGTCAGCATGGATTATTCTTATAGAGGACTGTCAGTGCAGTAATAACAAGAGTAAATTTATTCAGTTGAGAAACTGTTATGATGATAAGCCAACAGATAAACTAATGTCACTGTATTTTACACAGAAGGGTAAAGGTTGCTTAATCAGGGGACCAGAGCACTGAGACTCACTGATACAGTGAGTTGCTTTGATTGTGCCTTTGTTTAATAGAAATGCTGCTTGTTCATAAAAAAGTGCTTTTCCTGTCAGTAAAAAGACAGAAGTATGATTTGATGTTCCTCTGCCTTCAAACATGCACACACACTGGTGATTTGTTGGCTCTTTCCTACTTTCAACAGGAGACGAGGCATCAGTTAAATGGATCAATCCACTCAGTTGTTCCAGCTCCTGTGTTGTTTTAAGCTATTAATCCAGGACTGTCTTTATGCTTATTGGATTTACCACACAGGCAAACCTAACTGCAGCTCCAAGTACACTGTTTGAGTTGTTGTGTACTCATCTTCACAATCTCTTGTCAACTGGAAACTAGAAATGTCTGATACGCAGTTGTTGCCAAACTTTGACTCATGTCTGCACATAGTTCACATCACTTTGTCAGTTTTTATTATTTATTTGTAAATGTTTCTTTCCCTTCCAAACTTCATATTTATGACAGATGTAGTTCATGTTAAACAGCTGACTTCTTAAAAAAAAAAAACAAACAAAAAAAGCAAACAAGCCAAAAAAACAAACAAAAAAAAAAAACATGCTTGATCTGTGGCCATATAAGCTCATGTTCTCCACCAAGTCGAAAGTGTTTGGTTCCGAGCCCTCGAGGCACTTGACATTAGATAAGGCAGCTGGCAAAGCTCCACATGCAGTGAAAGTGATTTACTGCTGGCTCTGCAGCCTGTAAAAAAAAAAAAAAAAGAATCATAGTAGTGCACATACAGAGTACAGTGTTGGCATAAATGCACTGTCGCTCATCACATCTCCCGCGGTCAGTACATTAGAATACAGTATCACGGTGGAGTGCTTTCTCTCTGTGGCGGTCCTGTTCCTCCGTGCTGCTCAAATGGTCGTGTAACTGCAGCACTGGGTCCAGGGTTGGGGTGGAAGCTCCCGCCTGTCAACAGCTCCTCGGTGTCTGCGGCGCTGTCGTCATCCCGACTCTCCCACGGGGCTCAGGCTTCAGCTCGACACCGGAGACTCGTGCTGTCTATCTCCACGGCTGTCGATCTCACTGCCACTCAGCCATCTCTCCTCCTCCTCCTCCTCCTCCTCCTCTGAGCCACCTCTCCCCCAGAAGGACTCCTGTGAAATGAAGCATTGATTGCCCCTGTGCAGACGGAGCATAATACATAATGATATTGCTCTGCACACACCCCCTCACTCTTTCAAAGGTTAGACAAACCAATACAGGCCATTTGGCCAATATTAGGCTCTTAAATTACTTTTGAAAATAACATTTGGGCTCCTTGATTATATACAATCTTTGGTCCGTTCTCAGAGTTTTTCCCAGCTGGCGACCAGGCAATCTGCTTGATCATGAGCGAGTCAAAGCAAAACAGTGGCTCTGGATCAGGAATGCTCGTGATTGGCTGGCTGGAACTGCAGTGCCCTCCTCTCCACTGGCCCCTGCAAACTGTTGCACGCTTCGGTTGCACATGTGGTGTGTCGAACCACGGTGGCATTGTGGCCTAACAGCAGGAGATAACCGTGCTGACCCAGAATGTCATGGTCCTGCATGGGAGCAGGGCCAAGCTGTGCGGTAGTGTACTGGTTTTTGGCACATCAACCAAAACATTACCTTTCAGATGCTGGGTAGTTGGGATTTTTAGCTATCATCGTGTCTTTACCTTTCAGCTTTTTAAGTCTGATATATGAAGCATCAAAGGGGTGAGGTTGTGGAATGCACAGATTAAAATGAATTTTAAAAACTTTGTAGCACCAGTAGTATTCATTATCAGCATTAATTGGCAGTCACATTTTAGCACTGTTATTTTTTTAGCCTGTAATGAACTGTGAACAGTTGTGTCATTTGCGTTGCTGCCATGAATCAGATTATGACTGGTGGATAGTACCATCCAACAAGATAATGAACTTAATTATTGTGTTTGCATCAAATTGTTATTACAGTTCCATTTGCCTTTCTGTTCATTAGAAGTGATTAACAGTTTGCTGTGGCGTGCTGCTGAATGCCAGCCAACAGTTTGGTTACATAGTTGGCTTGAGAGTGGCCCAGTGAGAGGGAATATAGCTCCCCGGGATGTGTCTCGAAATTTGTTAATGATATGCACAGTGGAACGAGACACACATACACCTACACATACTCGCACAGGCTACAAATATTGGCATAGTTTATTTCCTTCAGAGTAAACAGTTTAGATATAAAATTTTAATTATAACAGTACAAATGTCCTTCATTTTAAGCTCCTCTTCATACTTAACTAACCACAGCTCAAGATTAAAAATTTGAACAGTAACTCGTGTCTTTGTCATTTAATTTTATGACAGCACTGATCAAACGTACTGATGATTTTTTTTTCTCAGCCTATCCTTGTGTGGTAATTTGGTAGAATAGGAGTTTCTTTATAGATCGTAGTTGCATTTGTTGAACTGAGGTCAAGCTGTGCGTGTTGTGGGAAAGGCCACAGAGGAGTGATTCAAAAATTGATTCAAAATGATCAAAAAACATCACAGTACTGTTCTGCTGTAAGGCAGTCACACAGCTCATTATTTTATCGAGAAGTTTCAGAATCGTGAAACTGTTAAGATGCTTCCAGGATGTTGCGCTAAGAAGAAGCTCAATGAGAGAAGTCTGCACAGGCTGGAGTGGTGGTTTCAGCCTGTACCATATGCTGCACTCTAAACCAGGTAGGGCTCCATTGGCGAGGGCCAAGGAGAACATCATTATTTAAAGAACAGCACAAAAACGGAAGACTGATGTTTGCAAAAACTTTCATAGAAAAGCCACAGCCTTTTTGGGATAGTGTTCATTCACAAAGAGCAGAGCTCTTTGTGAATGCAGATCATCAGCCGGTGGAGGTTCTATCATACTGTGGATCTGTTTCGCTGCCTCTGGTAGTGGACGTGTTGAATGTATCAAAGGAATGATGAAATCAGAAGATTACCAAGGCATTTCTGTCACCCAGTGTCAGAGAGAAAAAAGTGTCAGTGTCAGAAAGACTTTCTCCTGCTGAAAGACCCAAGTCTTTCAGCAACGACCCAAAGCATGCACCCAGCAGCACAAAAGAATGGTTGAAAAGAAGAAAATGGACTGTTTTAAATTGGCCAGTTATAAGTCCTGAGCTGAATGCCATTGAAAACCTTTGGAGAGGGCTGAAATCTGCCATTGCAAAACTGGACACCTGCAAACTTAAGAGCTTGAACGCATAGCAGTAGAAGAGTGCCAAGAAGGGTGTTTGTCTTTGTATCATTCCACTTTACGCACGTTTTTTTTTTTTCTTCAGTTCACCACCCTCGGATATTTTGTTCAAGTCAGTCTATAATCTATAATTTTGCATTTATTTCTGAAGCTTTTCTGAATCATGTGCCTTAAATTCAGGGGTGCCAGTAATTCTGAGCAGGGCTGTAATTCTTCCTTCATTTCAACCAGATCAGTTCAACCTTTTACTTCATCCTACTTCACAGCTATGATGCATGTGTGCTGCTGCTGCTGCACCTGTCCCTCTGCTAATGAAACTAATTAAATCTTAAATCTTTTGGTCAGCACATGCAGGGCTGCCATGATTCATAAATGTAGTGTTCAATAAAGCAATGCATAATAGTTTGACTTTTTCACACCCCACAGAAGTGATGACCATCCAAAAAAAAAAATCAGCTAAGAATGACTCAACATAATGTCTATAATAATAATTTCTATCACTAGATTGTCTGCTAATGAGCAGTTCACATTCTTATGGTATTTTGAGCATTCCTATTTGTGTCAGGAGTACACTTGGCTCCAGCTTACTCTGAAGTAATATGAACTACATCACTGGACAAATTACTTGATATCAGCACAAGACTTAGTTACCAAATTTAGCTCATTCTGCAGCTTCATATCTGTGAATAGCTCTGTGTGATGGTGAGAAGAGCAGGTTTAGAGCTGTGACTACAGCAGTTGGGGGGATAACCGCAATGAAAGTCAACTGTGCTCGTCCGGAGGCTGTGTAGCAGGAGCGTGATGATTTGAAGCTTTATACTTAAGGGTTCTAACTCTCACCCACAGAAGTCAGAACTTGACTTGAGTAGTTGTTGAGCAAGGTTTTCTTTTCCTCTCGAGCATTTTGCTGCAACCACGTTATACGTTTGGTTTGTGAGTGCATGAAAGTGCCTGTGGAACGGTTCAGAAAAGTGTTAAGAAAACAATCTGGCAAAGCCTTGAATGGGTATATCCATGATCTTTTTGGATCTGTTAGGACTGGCATCAACTAGAGAAAGCACTCAGCAGTGTTCTCTTTGTTATTGGGGAAACCTATTTTTCCCTCCAAAACAGAGCTGTTTATTATTATTATTATTATTATTATTATTATTATGGGATTTAGTATGGAGCCTTAAATTGTGAAAACATGTATTACTGTTGCCACAAAGACCACTTGTTTCAAACCAGTGTTGCTTTTGGAGCATCTCAGTGGCTTGGCAGGATTAGGTGCACAGTGAGCAGCCATAATATTGTGAATTCCAATCTGGCCAAGGTAATGTCATGTGCTGCCTCCTGTCGTTCCTGTCTTTTCTCTCTCCGTTGCATTCTTTGTGGTAAAGCGCAAATGCTTTAAAACCACAGTTTGACAAAAGCACTTCTTAACACTAACTGTCCTCTCTAAGTTTATCACAGGAAAACATACCTACAGAGAAAAAAAGCAGGCATGGTTTCAAAGCGTAGACCATTTTGTCTGCTTGGCAAGCTCAGTAACTATCACACTACATGAACTAGTGAGCATTAACTCACACTCACCCTGTTCTTTGTCTCAAACTTAAGCCTCTCGTCCTGCTGTCAGCTGAGAGAAAGGTTTGTACATTTGCATGCTGATTAGGACTGGGAGTGTGTGTGTGTGTGTGTGTGTGTAGGGGGATTGTAACTGGGTGCAAGTGGTGGCCAGATTGAAAGCCCCACTGAGCAATTAGTTCAGCAGTGAGTGGTACTGCTAGACATTTTTTTTATTAGCTGTCATGGATTTCAGTGAGAGTGCAATCAGAAAAACAGTTTTTTTATTTAAAGAGCATGGTTCATCTAAAGTTTAAAGCACTGACCAATGTTATCACCAGAAATTCAGTAAGTGACAGATTGTGTAGATCCAGTTCAAGAACATATTAATGGCAATGTCAAGGATACAGAATGAGATGTTATGAAGTCCGTCAGCGGGTCTTACACACAGTGACATGTGAATTTATTGCATCTCAGGGTTGTCCCAAACATGAATATATATATATAAAACTTTTAAACTGTGCAAAGACCAAAGTATCACCATATAATATTAGATCAACCAGTTGATCTTTCAAAAAATCAAACATCAAAAAAATCCACACATGCCCTTTGTGATACAACTGAATTAGTGGTGACTGGTCGCTGCAAGTCACCACCAACGGTAGTTTCTACCTGTGTCCTTTCAATGTCCTTTTATGTTTTGTTATTTAAACCCATTTTGCAAAAGGTCTTGTTAATGGACTGAGCATGAATTAAATGATAATAAGAAAATCATCACAGAGAGAATTCAGAGCGAGGACACAGCTCTGCTAATACTTTATAGATTTTAGTTCCTCAGATCACTTTAGAGTAATTTGATTGTTTCCTCTGATGGATTCAATTAAATCCTCTCTATCTCACAAAACACAAGACTTTTCTGAAATGTGATTTTAAAACCGCCCTTCCTTCAAACACTCAGGGAGATGACATTTACATGCTGCTGTTATCAAGTATTGTTTCCTCTTTCAGTGATAGTTTGTGATGGAAAGAGATATTATTGAATATTACAATCTGAAAAATTAGTCTACTTCAGTAGAGTTCATTGTCAGCACATCACCCCCAGGACATGTACCGCGATGGATTAGACCCAGGTACAGTTTCAGGGTTTCTCGTGCCACATTTGTGTGCTTTAGCTTTAATGTAATATAAGTATATTTGAACAGTTGTTCTAAGATACTATCATTTCTATAGTATATTCGGTTTTTCAAGCTATTTACACTAAAATTAAGATCATGTGTGACAGTTAAAGGGTGAATATCCTGAAATGGTACAAATAACTGTCTCCTGAAAACGTTTTAATATGTTACAGTCTTCCATGTGCTTCAATGCTCCTTTTGTTCAGTCTGTACTGACACCAACAAAAGTTTGTTTCCTTATTCAGCTCTCACTGCAGCATTAAACACAGGGAGCAGAGTGGTGGTGAGTGACATGAGAAGAGTATTTCATATCTGAAGAGTCCCATTGAGTGAGAACTCTTGAATGATTATGCTCAGGAAAGCTTTGCACGAGAGGGTGAGCTGCACAGACTTGTCACTCCACAGGCAAGCTGAGAGGATCAATTCAACACTGAGCATTTTTTCAAACCATATATTCATTTACACTTTGTGAGCCATCTCCAGACGCTGACGTTTACTACAAAAATCATTTCTTCTTGTAGGTTGTTTGTGTGTGTCGGTGTCTCTGCGGCTGCTCGCAAATTTGTCTGCATATTGTACATCTCTATATGTATGTACACACTTTCAGCTGACGCTGTGAATGTCAAATCCAGCAAAGCTGCAGCCTGAAAGCCTGAGTTGTTGAATGTGCTTCTTGTCATTGCCTGGTCTTTCATCTCTGGGTGTCAAGAAAGAGCTGCTTTGCAAGGGAAATTGGGTTTTGGCAGACAGATCTGTAAAATATAATCAGAGACGCCAGAGTTGGAACTAGTTAGCTTGCCTACAGTCTGCCAGCTCACATTCTGTATGCTGTCACTATCATAAATATTTTGTACGCCTCTCACAATATTGAAGAAAGCAGTGGAAATACAGTGCTACTGCGTATTGTCATTTACAGCGGTGTTATTATAGTAAGGCACAAATTACAGAATGTAGTTTCCCCAACATTACGTTACAGTAAAGGAATATTAAAGGTGACATACCCCTTTTCCACAAGTTAACACAGGTGCCTGGGCTCTTAATGAAATGTTTGTGACGTGGTGTGGTCAAAATACCACAAGGATCAAGCAGGACAGGACCCTTCACCCTGTCTGATCAGCCCTGTGCAGACCGGCCGGTTTGAGTGCCTGTTCCTAATGAGCCTGTGCTCACCCTAACCCCCTGTGGTGTGCCGACACGGGAACGGTTTTGTGCTAACATGGAAATTGTTGAGCTGGGACAAACATGGCTGCCAGAGAAAACTTTGCCGTGGAGGGTCCTGAACAAGTTTTGAGAATCATGGATACAGCAGGATGTTTCTGAATGGTTAGTTATTAACTTTATGTCATGTTGACATTTCTTTTTGTATGTTTGTACATTGGCTAACGTCATGTGGTCTTGCTGGCTGTGGTGGCTGTGTTGCGGACAATGCTGCTAGTGAGTCGAGTGTTTATGTAGTGTGGTTATGTTCCGGTTATGGAAAGCTGGGCTTCTGGCATTTAAAGAAATGCAAGTAACATAAATGTCATCAAACTGTTCCCATTATACGGGTTAAAGTCATGCTCAAACATGACAAAGTCAATGCTGTGACAGTCTCTGCAGGATGATACGCAGAGTCCTGTGGATCTGGTCCATAGATGAGCTGCCTTCTGAGGGGTTTTCCACTTCCTCCTCCAGTTCCAAGCGAGGTCTCTTACATGATGTCTCTCTTGGTGTTGATGTTACAAATGGTTGTGAAGCTGTGAAGTCAACAGTTGAGGTGCCAGCACCAACATCAGTGCAGGGCACTGTTTCTTGCCTGCAGTTGATGCATAAAAACAGACGTTCCATATCCTGTCATTCGCACCAAATTCAAAAACGAGAAGCAATGAAGCTCACAAAAATTACAAAAAGTTAATGTGAGCTTCGCACAGCTGGTACAGTCAGATGTTGCTCATAGTCTATTTGGTAAAAATCTGTGATATTGATTTTAAGAAATACTACTTTCTACTATTTCCAGTCTAGAAACCTCCATGTACAGTTCAACAGGTGGCACAGCAGGTGAGCTGTACTAATACTAATACTAATACTAATATATTAACATACATACGTACACACTGCAGAGCGTGCCTGTTTGCCAAATTACAGATCAACGTAAAGCTCATTTGCCCCTAGAACAACATGTTAACGTCACAAACCTCTGATTATCTGAGTGGAACACCACTTTGGCTGCAGGACAGCTGCACGCGGGGACAGTGGTCGGTGGTGAAATTGCCTCAGTGATTCATGGCAAGTCATAAACTACTTGTGAGCCTTTATAAAATCAACTGCAAGAAACACTCTGGAGACATCTACGCCCATTCTCTTATTTTACTGAAACATTGTTTTAAGAGTGTTGACGTTCAGTGAATAGAAACTAACAGACTAATAAACTAATTCAAAGTCATATCTGTAACAGTATTGTGGATCCTGCATTAGGTAATGCCAATAACTTTATAGAAAAATTACTTCTAACATATTACCTCAGATGTTAGCGTGAGCAAGTGCTGAAAGGAGAAAGAAACACACAGCATAACTATTTTTTTAAGGATGTACATTTCCCTCGTCTGCAGTTTTGTTACAGAGAGTTGGTATTGATCCCTTTTTTTTTTTTGGAAAAGTCTTGTTGCCAGCTCTGCCTTGTACTGACCCAGGCTGGAAAAGCAGTCAGATACAAAGTGATTAGCACACACATACAGGTTTTTGCTGACTGGAGCTGGGACATTGCCACCAAAAATAAACTTTATCTTCTCAGCTCCACTGTCCTCTGGGCCTGGGGACTGGCGCTTGCAAGAGAAAAGTGGTGCACCTTCTCAAAGATATTCACAAGCTGTGGGTGGCGATACTCCGATAGTGGTGGGGGGATATTTTTAATGAGCCTGCTTGTGAAGTAAGTAGGGGATCCAAATCTGAGTAGCTCGTTAAATCCCATGTCTTCTGACCCAGGCCGCCCACGAAAAACTGACTGGGTTGTCTTATTTCACAGCTTGTGTGTTGGTAGGTACTCCAGATAACCAAATGCCTGAGCACGAGCACTGAAAAAGTTGAATCTTTCAAAATACGTCCCCTTTAAATGAGAATGTGCTGAGGTTCATGGAAGTGCTAGTTTAACAAGTGTAATGGTTTTATATATAATTGAATCAGTCTAAAGCAGTAAGCAGTGAACTGAATACTCAGAGACTGTGCCCAAAAATTGATTTCAGGGTTATTATATCTGTTAGAAACACTGTTTAAAGGGGCTCGGATCTTGTTTCCTGGATTCACTATATCTTTAAACAATCTGCTGCAGAGAGCTTGGATCATGATTTAGCCTCTATTGCTGCTTCTTAGGAAGGCTAATGTTAGTTCATACCAGTTAATGCCTTCATTCGCCAAACCTCTTGAGACTCCACCGGTGTAATGATGTTCTAGAGGACTGTGGAGCCTCTGTATTAAATTAGTCTGATGGTCTCTGGGAAAGTGAAAAATCCTGCCGTGTCTGCCTTAGTTTAGTGCGCGCAGTATAGAGGGTGTGTTCACCCATCTTATGCAGCTTTCAGATTATCACTGTTTCCGTATTTGCCAGAGTGTTAGTGAGTCTGGCCTTCATCCCTGATCTGAGTCTAGGAGTCTGACCACAAAGTGGATGGTTCACTTAGTGTTTTGATGGTTGATCAAATGAGGTGTGTAAGAGAGATGCAGAGCAGCAGTGTGGACAAAGATATTTCAGTTTCAGTGGGAGAAAATGCATTTGAAAGAAGAATCAATAACAACACTAAAGGTTTACCTTTTATCAGAGGATGTTTTCCTTATTTGAATACCACACAGTGTTCAAATAGCTCGGCTGGGTGTTTGAATTGAAAAGAATTGCTCTCTTTTTGCACACATGGAGGAATATTTGAGAGGCACCATTCAGAATAATTTAACTGGAAATCCTACATTTACATAGTTTCTCAAAGGAGGATTCAAGAAAATCCTTGACTTCTTTAGGGCAGTTTAAAAAAAAAATGTAGATATTCTTATTCTTACAGTCCTCACAGAAATGCTTCTTCCACATTACTGGCATCTTTTGTGCCACATTTGTTGATAAATGAAGCTGAAATTTCTGCATGTGAACAGTGCACTGACAATCACCTGTTGTGGAACTCAACTTGTAAAAGTGTTTTTATAATTATGATACTGTGGAAAGATAAGTCCAAAATCCCAAGTCAAAACATGTAATGGTAAACTATAATAATGTGTTAAACAAACAAATAACTATCTGAATATCATAAGACAAGACATAAACGGACACATTCACCATTGTTGGAGACAGTCTCCGTACTGTCTGCTGAGACCTAATGATGATTTATTTATTGTAACTTGTGTCATCTGAGTCTGATATGGTTGACATTTCCCTTAACTGGCGAAGATTGAGGCAGCGAAGAGACAGGCAGTGCACTGGAAACTGTGCATTTCACACAGTGTTTGTATTTTCATGTGCTGAGTGTTAAACTGGAATAGTAACAGCTACCTTCATGTGGTAATAAGAAATAAGGCAGTATTGCACATTTTCCCAGTTGTTGTTAAATAAAAAAAACAAAACACTGGGCCTTTTGTTCAGTCCTTGTCTTACATCATTTACATCATCATCTTTTTCCTGAAACTGTGTTGTGGAATAATGTTGAGTAATGACCTCAGTGTTAGAAAAAAAAAAAGTCTGCTAATTAACCACTGGGTTTTGTGTTAGAACATCATTCCTCCTCTATTTTGTCCATTTGCTCAATTTTGTCCAGTGAAGGATTAATCATTTCTTTGTTGCCAGTAACTGTGTCTTGTTGTTATTCATTCAAGCCTGGGAAACAGGTGAGGGATCCTGTCGTGTTCAAGTCATCAAATTATCTTCAAGTGGTATTGAATTATATTAATTATATATTTAATTATTTTTCCTTTACAAAACTGATCGGAAGGTATTTGTGCAAAAAAGAGTGAAAGTGATTGGCAAAATTAAAATGTTGCTTTCAGGCGACAGAGTCATTAATTTAAATTCTTATCACAGCCAAACCAGTTAGACTGAGTTTTTTTTCTTTTTTTTTTTTAATTTGGTCTTTTCCACTTTTCCTTCTATAGACTTAAACAAATCTGCCATTTGGTTCATTTCTTTTCTTTCATCTGTCATATGAAGCTGGGCCGCACGTTGTCACCTGCCCGAATCCCATTTTGACTGGAGGCAGCCATTCATGACTGTTGGTGTAATTAGATTGCTTAGAGACCAAGGTTGTAAACTAAATGAATGTCTGGCAGATCTTTTCTTCCCTTCCCTAAATACATCTTTTAGCAACAGTAATTGATATTGATGCCTGCTGCAGGAAGTGCTCCTAAATCACAGCCAGACTTAGTAGAGGTGGGGGGGGGCAGCTGTGAGTTTAGCAGTTCCAAATAGTGTGAGTTATGTGTGAATAAGTACCCGCCGTCTTTAGCGATGTGTTGTTGCCTCGTGCTCCTACTGGGCAGCTCTGACGTGCCTGATGGATGAAGTGGTCTTGATGTGCCCTCCTGCAATCAGCTATGTGTGGTTTCAATCTATAGCTCATTAGAAATTCTGATCACTCTGCAGCAGTGGAGGAATTTCATTTTATTTGTTTGAGTTCGTTTTGTACCAACTTGCTGCACGTTGGTTTAATAGCAAATACATAGTCAGTCTCACAAATGTCTGTATTTAAAAATGTTTTTGTTTTAATTTCACTAACATTGGCTCAGTGGGCACAGATGTTTGTTTGTTTTTTGTCCAGGAAAATGTTGGTGTTATAAATCTTCTGTCTCCCTGAGCATTTGATGTATGTTGCAGTCAGTCTAAACCAGTGCTTAAGTTGAAAGGGTTCTCTGTATTGCTCACTGTGAGGCACGCTCCTATTGTTGAGCTGTTTTGCACACACGGGTTGCAGCTATGTATTAATCAGTCTGCTCAGAGCCTTGTACTAAACAACACCTCCCCTTCTCGATTTGCCCTGCAAATGAGTGGAAAGGCAGATTAATCTGTGCAGTCCATTGCTTACAGTTTCGACCTGCTTCCAGTTTGGCCCTTTCATTAACAGCTGATAATTTGAGCGTGGGGTGGGGGAGTTCAGGGACCAGGGCTCAGGCTGCTCCAACAAATCCATCTCATCTGGCAAGTTGATCAGCTGGAAGATGAGTGAAGATCGTTCACTGTGGTTTTAACCAGAGGCTAAATGGTTCAGCTTAGATGTTAGAGTGCTCTGGGATTGTTACCCCATATTTTTACTGTTCAGAAAAAGTTTATTTAAGGAAAATCACCATTTCACCATTTGTATAACCACTGGGAAACAACAAGGATCAGTGGATACAGTGTTCTGTGGTTATCCGTAGCTTGCAATAGAATTTATTTTTGTTATCCCAGTTGTCTTTTACTGTATTAAACATTTAACAGTTGCCAGAAACAGGACAGTATTGATTTAGAATCCTGGGCTGCATTTTAAATAAGTTCTATGGATGAGGGAAAAAAATGATTTACATAAGAATATATATTATATATTTTTCTTTCTGGTTCTTTTTTTAGGCCATGCTAGCAGCATGGCTCTGGGGATGGCAGTGTCAGTCCGTCAGTCCACCTCTTTGGTCCAGACTGAAATATCACTAAAACTACTGGATGGATTGCTGTTAGGTTGTGTTCGTTTAATGACATTCAAGGTCATCAGATGATGAATCTTGAGGACTTCTGTGAGCCCCTGAGTTTTCCCATAGCACCATCATGAGGTGGACATTTTGAGTAAAAAGTGTCAACACACGTCACGAATTGTGAACAAAGGCTCAGACATGAGCCTGCAAAGACACCGGTGATGTGGGGATGGCATCTGTATATACATATCACAATTTCTGTTTATAAATGAAACAGAAATCTTGAGGTAACATTATGATGTTTTTTTAAATTATTGTTTCAAACATAAAGAAAAGCATTTTGCTCAGCTCCCATATTTACAGTAACAGCATCACCAATCATGTGAAACACTGGAGATGTAAGTTTATTGTGGCTTGTTGAGTTACTCAGAAACAAAAGCAATGTTCTCACACTAATAGGCTGAGGTTAATTAAATCACCTCTTTGTCAGCCCTCAGGTGCTAATCTGCTCTTAACTGAACGGATTGTGGTAAATCAGGGGAAACGTGCCCCTTGAGCTCTGAATTACACAATCCTTCCTAATTGTGATTGGGCTTAGCAAAGTAATTGAACTCTCCTTTGCCTGCTCAGCATCAGTGTATGGAAAAAGGAAAAAAAAGCTTGACGAGACATAAAAGTAATATTCAGTGTATTTTATGCATGGAGGCAGCTTGTCTTTTTCAGGACTTCCTGTCCTGTGTGATTCCTCTTTAGGTTTCCTGTTTGCTCGTTGTCATGCTTGTTTGAGCTCGTTGTGGTTAGAGCAGATTGTAGTGGGTTGTTTGACATGATACAGAGGGAAGAGAGGAAGGTAGGAATGGAGAATAGGGTGGGGGGCTGGAGGTGCGGTGGCGGTGGTGGTGAAGGGGGGTTGCTGTGGTACCACATGACATTATTTGCTTTGTGGAAGGAGGCTCCCAGGGACACTCAGAGAGGAGAGGAGGAAAAGACGGATGTTTGTTTTCCTAAGAGGCTCTGCTCTGTGTGTGGCAGAGAAGGCACAGTCAGCAGAGAGGAGGAGACGGCAGAGTGGCTGACAGTCAGACAGACAGACTGACTGACTGACTGACTGACTGACTGAAAGGCTGGTGAATGGACAAGAGGAGATAGGAAGGAAGGCAGAGGCTGACTGACAAGCAAACATACAGAGAAAGAAAGGCAGACAAACTAACCGACACTCCTGACAGTCAGTGGAGCTGCGAGCTCATCTCAGCGTGCTCAGGCGCTCTTGGTGAAGATGGACAGCTCATTCCCAGCGCTCTCCACACTGTGACAAACCACCAAAATAGCAGGGTGGGGAGAAACATGGCAGCTGCTTTTTCATCTCATCTGCAGACAAAGCAAAGAAGCAAGCCAGAACACAACAAACAGCTTTTAAGAGGTTTAAAGTTTCATCTTAAATTTCTTCAATTTAGAGCCACTGTAGCTAACTTAGGCTAACATATAGCTAACACCTGCTACTTTACTTAACTAACCATTAGCTTTGCTGTCAGTTGTGATTTCTACTTTTTCTCTCACAGTAACATTACGGATTAAGGATTCGACTGTAGAGCTACTTGCATCATGTGGCTCTGGCATGACATAACCTCCTGTCAAAGATGCTCCATAACAAAGATGACACATTACAAGCTGTGCCAAAGGTATGAAATGGTACACACTTCCTGTCTCCTAAGTGGACATAGTTTTCCCATCCTCCATACCCCCACCCCGTTTGGGAGTGTGATTATCACTTACAGTCAGTCATGATGAATTTCTGTTAGCTAGAAAATCAGGTGCTCAGATAATTTTTGATCATGGCTGTTTGTCTCACAGCAGGTGCAGGGTCAGTCAGGTCCTTTGGTTTTGCATTTAAGCTTTCAAAATATCAGTTTATCATATGAAAAGTTTCTTTTTGAGTTTCTGTCTTGTGACCTGATTATCCTGCAAACTAAAATATAAAACTGATATAAAACTTTAATTCTGGGCGAAAAATTCCTTCATAGTCTTTCAGAGTTGTACAAAACGTTTATCAACCTGGCTGAATTCTTAAGTGCTAAAACCGCTTACACTTGCTGAATTGTGCAGCTCACATCTATGGCCTAAATCATGAAGTGTTAGTGAAGTCCCAGTTCCCGTTGTGGAGGCATACATGCATGAGTGCACACACACCGTGCATGCATTGGTTTTACAGGAAGAGAGGCAAGCGCTCTCTGCAATGGAGTCTTCCGTGCCTTCCAGGTAATTGCAGTATCTGTTTCAAGTGAGGGGTAGTGATTTCTGAGAGGTGTGAATTGTGTGTGTGCGTGTGTGTGTGCAGTTTAGCTTGTAAGGTTGACAGGAACCCAAGCAGCACGGCGAGTGTTACTGCCTCTGTCCTGCCGAGCGTTCTGATTAGAATTTCAGATGTGTTATTCGTTGCTTTCATCTCCCAGTATCCCAGCATCCATCAGAGAGGGGTCCCTTCTCTCCCACCTCCTGCCCCCATGAGACAATTCCCATCATATGGCTTCTGTCATCACTGGGGAGGGGAGGGGAGGGGAAGGGAGAGCAGAGGGAAAACATTGGCTTACAAGTTGTTGGTGATAAACATGTATAATAAGCTGCACATTTTGTTGTGATTACACAGGAATTAGGCCACATATGGTTTTACTGTGATGATGCCTCATACAGTAACAGATGGTTTATAACATTCTTAATTCTAGCATATGTGTGTAGTCAGTTTAGTCCCTCCCATTTTAAATAGACAGCTTTTTTTCTTTCTTTCCCAGACCTCCATAGGGAATAGGGCAAGAATTAGCCCGACATATTTCCTTGTTTAATTCCTTTTATGAAAAATGGGTCAGAGGAGTTTTAAAGTCAGGAGATAGGTTTGATTCATACTAAGTATGTACGAGTGTCCGCTATCAGGAGAGAGTCCTTTGAGGAAAAGAGCTTAACCTCATTGATATATGATAATAATTGCGCTGCTTTGCTGGACTGACTTTTTTTTTTTTCAGAATGATGAATCTGACTTTGATTAGTGAAATCAATGTAAAGCAGGTGAATGGGATATCAACAGTAGTTGTTGCAGTGTTTCCTCATGGTCCTGGTGGAGGTCAGTTGTCATTTGGGACATTAAAGTCCTCATGGAGCCCCGCTGAGCTTAATCAGCATAAGTCTTGCTGGAACACACACCCATGATCTCATTTGCTTCTCTTGTTGCTTTTCCCTAAATGGAAATTGTCACTCATTTGTTAGACGATAAATGATGCCCTGACAAAACTAATAAGAGGCAACCAATTTAGAGGGAGTTGGCAGCAATGGCTTTACATGATTTACATAATCTGTGGTTTTGCTGGAAAAAAAAAAGCTACTGCACAGCAAAAAACACAGCTCTGTCAGTGGAGCATGAACACGTAAGTATCTGGAAGTGAGGCAGCGTAACAGCTCTACGCTGGCATGCTTTACCTTCTCATAAGTGATGGGATAAAATGAGATGAAAGAGTTTTGGAGTGGTCTCGGGATATAGATCTGCTATGGTTTTCTTTCCATGAGGTTCCATGGGGTGCTACTATTCCTGGTAATGGTCAGCTTTTTACAGGGGCCTGACATGTTATAAGAACCTGAAGAAATCAACGTAGACTTCCGTATTCTCATTACCACATGCAACCATGGTGAAGAAAAAGAAGTGTGATACAGCAGGGTACAAATCCCATCTGATGTCTTTCCAGGGGAATCAAGTAAGATCTGAGAATAGAAAAGAGAATATTCTGCTCCAGATGTATTATCTCATGTTGCATCCTGGTCCAGTTCCCTCTCTTGAAAAGACATTCTCTCCTCCAAGCTTTCATTTCTGCAGCTGGGGCTATTTTCAGTGAAGGAAGCTGGTCATAAATATAGGGCACTACTCCAGCAGAATTCTCTATTAGTTTTTTGGTCTTCTTTTAGATCTGACCCCCACGAAACCTTGTCAGAGTTATGGTAAGTTTTACCTAAGTCTAAAGTAAAAGAAAGGAAACTTGCCTGTCAGTATTGTATAGCACTTTGACATGCCTTTGTTTTCCCATATATTACCAATGAAATGTTTCCCTTCTCATCAAATTATTATTATTTAGTTGTTATGCCTGTAAGCAAACAGCTGTCATCTGCAATTTTTAAGAGTTAAACGAGCAGCTCAACCTGATTTAATTCAGCTGAAGGCTGATTTAAACTAGATGCTCATAAAGCATATGGAGGAGCGAAGGTTAGACCAATAGCCTACCAGAGGAGCTAGAGGAAGCATTGAGTTCATAAAGTTTAGTCAGTTTGTTCTGCACCTTAATAACTGCACACATACTGCACTGTTCACATAACAGTTCTTTTGCACAGTCTTCACTCTCAGCTGAATTTGCACAACAGCTGATTTGTATATATCAGTACAGTTTATATTTTGTGTAACTTTTTTTTTTCACTTATGCTCTTATTAATATTTTGTAAATACTATTATCTATTTTATTTACTTACAACGTTTTGTATGGCATTCTGGGTGAAGAGCAAAGTAAGAATTTCATTGTACAGGGAAACCTGTTTCCTTACTGTGCAAATGACAATAAACCCTTGAATCTTGAATCTTTGAAGTTTATGGGGGGTGGGATGTTCATTTTTATGACTGATAATGTGGACTGGGAACATTGCTGGCAGTGTCCTCCAATTTTTAATATCATCTTTGAGGTTTTTAAAAACTCGTTGGGAATTTACCCTGTCTGTTGCTGTGATTGAAGAGTCTTATCTGTCTAGTGATCTGTCAAATTATTTACCTATTTACATCTCTACCATCTCTTTAAAAATATGCTATCCCCCCCGAACAGTCAGACCCAACCTCTT